>NW_027507758.1:345926150-346616189 GCF_037356315.1 Lithobates pipiens
TCAGAGTATGTAAACTTATAAGCACAACTGTATTTCCTCTGTAGCATAGTTCAAATAAGGACTTGCAAAACATCCCAGCTGCATTGACACACAGATTAAATATGGTGATACAAAAGAAACATTTCATTATATATCTTAGACAAATACACTGTGGAGTATAGACATTTAACTTGTCAGCACCTTTATTTGCTCATTACATTACATGTGTGCTTTGTAGCAGAATAGATATATCTATATTTTTCTACAAACCAATTCTATTATTACTCCCAGTGGAGAAGAACATGTCCTGAAATATTGAGCTGTTAGTTCAGTAAAGAAAAAATATTATACATACAGGCTGCTTGAAGATTTCACTGAACCATGTTAGAAGTTTGTGTTTGTGAAATATCAATGGAAAGTATTCAGCTAAGCAGTATCTGCATCTAAACTGACCACATAACACAACCCCATATTCCTGGTGTCATTATTATTATTGCATGTTATAACACTGACTAATTCACCCAAGGGAATGGATTTGGTGTTATTATTAACAATTAGCACCTCATTTCCTTATAATTCTAAAAAAAAATATTTTTATTTCCCTGCTTTAAAAAGCATTATGTAAGTTTTATTTTAATATTACCTTTTACCAGCTGTAACGATGTAAAGCAGTAATTAAAGTATGTAAGTCACTACCCTATGACCACTAGACACCTTTCCCATAAATCTACTCAGCTAATTAAAAAAATAAGTTGTTAACTCTTTAAAAGGAAAAAAGATCAGAGGGGTGTCTTGACAATATGAGGGGGAGAATGCTTGGCGTTCGAGCTCTCGCTCTCCCAAACTAAGCAGTGCACTGATTGCATCAAGCAAGGTCTTGTTGGGCAGCTGTCTTTACACATACACATACCGGCATGACTAACGGAAGCCCTACTCATCCAAGCTGCAATCGCAGTGGGACCAGGTCTTGCTACTACTCTTCCCAGAGCGTGGGAAGAGTTCTCCTCCAGTCCTCAATAGGACAGCAGTAGTAGCTGAGGCTGTTTGGACAGACTGGAGGGGAGTAGCTCATCTCACAGTCAGCAGCAATGGATAGTAAGTGGTGGAAGGTAGGAGGCGGCAGTCCTGGTTGAGCTAGACTGGGATATTAGAGAGCATATTAGATCTCTCCCCACTGAAGCTGATTTTGAAGCTATGCTAAGCAAAACAGAGAGTACTTTCAAACATGAGTTAGATTGCCTTAAAGCAGACACTACACATTTGGGGAAAAAGGACTGAGGCCCTCAAAACTAAACAATTAAATTCTGCATGCAATGCAATCGGTAGATAAAATGTCTTATCTCACAATTAGATGGTCAAGAGAATAGGAACAGGTGCTCTAATATTTGAATTAGAGGTTTATCTGAATCAGTTAAGGCTCTGGATCTCATTTCAACAGCAGAATGTGTTTAATAGGATCTTGGAACATGAGGCTGCTATTCCAATAGAGATTGATCAAGCTCATCATGCTCTTAGGCAGCCTATGGTGTATACAGATTTTCCCAGAGATGTGATCTGTAAGCTTCATAAGTTTTCACATAAGGAAGCTATTATGAACAAAATGGGTACCAGACAATATTTGGACTTTAACTGAGAGCATTTGTATTCCTTCTCTCTGGGTGAACTCTAACTAAACACTGTTCCTTATGACCCTTTCTGGAAACTCTCCATCATGCTGACATTCCTTATTGTTGAGATTTCCCCTTTAGGTTATTCACCAAGAAAGGGGGTACTATAATGTTATACAGAGTGTGTAGTGACGTGCCTAGATTCTTGGAAGTTCTGTATCTCCCTGAGCTGATTCTTCCAGAGGATAATCTGCTGGACTTTTCTTCAACTCTTCCACATTTGATTCCATCCCATTAGTGCACATAGACAGCAAAGAACTACAGCTGCCCATAGCGACATCAACTAGATTTTATCCTTAAATTTTAGGACAACATCCCCATCTATATCTGTTTAGATCTTGAGTTTGCCACTTTATACAATCATTCATTTGCCACGTCAAATACCATTCCTAGACAAGGTTTGTCTTGATTAGCTATTTTTCAGGAGAGCATTGTCATCGGGGGCAACTTTAATCTCAGCCCTTATCCAAAATTAGACACTTCAACTTGAAAAATCTCATTGTCATGTGTGACTCTAAGCCCCTGTACACACGGTCGGAGATTTCCACAACCAAATCCGTCAGATTCTGCCCGTCGGATTTTGTCCGTCGGATCTTGTCCGAAACTGTTGCATACACACGGTCGGACAAAGTTGGAGAAAAATCCGATCTTTCAGAACGTGATGACGTAATTTCGTTACGATGGGACTACATTCAGGCTAGTAGCCAATAGCTTTGATGTAGGAATTTGATCTGAGCATGCGTGGCACTTGGTCCGATCAAAATGCTCTACACATGATCGGATTAGGTCCGTCCGGCCCAGTTGGTCGGGAAATATTTCCAACATGTTGGAAAATTGGGTCGGACGGAGATTCGGACGGAATCAGTCCGATGCATACCACACACAGTCGGATTATCTGACGACACGGTCCGATAAGACGCATTCCGACAGATTCTCCGACCGTGTGTACAGGGGCTAAAACATTTTCGTAAAAGCTGTCACTGGTGAAATCACACTATTTTTGAAATGCCCTTTTTTGTAATAAGTGTATATTGATTGGTCTATGCAAAAGTTATAGTGTCTACAAAATAGGGAATAGATTTATGGCAACTTATGGTATTTTTATTATTATTATTATTATTATTTTTTACTGGAAATGGCAGCGATCTGTGATTTTTAGTGGGAAAAAAGAAAGAAAAGAAACTTTTCCCCTGCTGTTGTGTCCCGCTTTTAACTTGCGTACCAACACCAGGAGAAAAGAAAAGTAGCTACCTTAGGTTTCGGTGAACACATAGGACATTTGATTTAATATCAAAAATATTTTTTATTTCTTTCTATACATACATATATTATATATAAAAAAAAATAAAAATATTTTTGATATTAAATCAAATGTCCTATGTGTTCACCGAAACCTAAGGTAGCTACTTTTCTTTTCTCCTGGTGTTGGTACGCAAGTTAAAAGCGGGACACAACAGCAGGGGAAAAGTTTCTTTTCTTTCTTTTTTTCTGACTATATGTTAGCTACGGCTTCGGCCTTGTAGACTCTGAGGAGTGACATAAGGACTTATTTCTTTAAGAGGGACCCACTGCCACTATTTGGATTTATTCGGTAGTGACAGTGGATATGGTCATGTAATGGTATAAATAGTGTGATTTTTAGTGGGACTGCAACTTTGTGTCAGACAGATCGGACACTTTTGACACATTTTTGGGACGATTGACATTTATACAGCGATCAATGCTATAAAAATGCACTAGGGGTTAAATGTGTTTCCTCATGTGTGTTTATAATTGTGCGGGACGGGACTGACTAGAGGGGGAGACGAAGTCTGATAGCTCTGAAAGCTGAAAATTGGCCTCGGCAGGAAGGGGGTAAAAGTGGACGGTACTGAAGAGGTAAAATAGATTTTAACCTGTGGCTATAGTGCTTTTACTCTTACACATAGGGTTCTGTTTATAAATAACAAATGGAAGAGGACAAATAAATGACATTTACCAAACATTTTACTTACATTTTGGACCTGGAAGACTGACCTGCTGATAATGTTTGCTGAATGCCCTACACTCTGCTTTAAAATATGCCATATAATGTCTATGTAAGTGGTTGGGCATGTATTTTCTACATATACTGATATATTTATCAATTTCATTCTGTTGTAATATTATACATCTTCTCTCCATATCTCCTGAGGATATAGATCCTGGTGAAACACTGAACAGGCGACTCTGTCCTATTTTGTGATACTGCTGACTGTCAGAATAGTTTAGGAACCTCAAATTAAACAGTGGGAAATACAGGACACATTTCTGGGACTGTATGGGTGGCGCATAAATATTTGTCTATATGTGCTGTTTCCAATGTTTCTACATTGCTTATATCAAGCATTTGTATTGTATTAATGAAATTCTAATTTTACAAACTGGCTTGTGTAAACTCATGGCACTTCAAAGGTCTAGATTAATTTTTCCTTTGTATGCATTTAATAATTTTATTTGGGAATGTCGTGCTTAGACAGTTTTCTCAGCCCATAATCTGTCTTTCTGTAAATTAGCATTCAGAATAACGAGATTTCACTCTCATGTAAAATAAAATTAGCAGAAGGCTGACTTGTGGCTAAGAGATCAATAACCCAGCAAAGTTTTTTTTTTAGCCTATTGACTTCAACTTATAGAGTCTCCTTCAAGTTATTTTCTATCCTCCAATTTCATTGACAATTTACATCACCCTAAAGCTGCCACAATCTGCTCTTTTCAATATCTGAAGTTGTAAGTGTATGTACACTCAAAAACTTTTTTCCTAAAGTAGGGCTAGAATTCATGATTTTTTGTTGTTTTGCATTTTTTATCCTCACCCATGAGAATTGTGCACTCTTTGGGGTTGATTTTCTAAAACCGGAGAGTGCAAACAATGTGCAGCTCTGCATAAAATTTCAGAATGAAAGAATCAGCTTCCAGGTTTTATTTGTCAAAGCTTAATTAAACAAGCTGAAGTTAGAAGGTGATTGATTACCATGCCCAGCTTCACCAGATTTTGCACTCTCCAGTTTGAGTAAATCAACCCCCTATTTGTCCTGGTGACCATTGTTATCAGGACAGAAAGCAATTGAAAATCTTCCATCAGACGCTCTTGTTCTCATGTGCTGCCCAAAAGTTGCCCTCAATTTAAAGACATTTCTTATGATTGAAAATAAAGATAAAATGTTGGTATTTGCTTGTGCACTTTCGTGGGATATAGGGGCACTCTATAGGAATGGACAATGAATCTAAAGGTATACTTCTGGATTGTGATGACTTTTCATCAATGCAGTACAATATATATTCTATTTAAGAATGAGTTAATATTTACATGTTCTAGATGCTCTTTACATAGGGAAAACACTATAAGGTATAGCCTCTTTCAGCTGTCTTTATCCGAAAATTATTTTTCTGAGAGCTTAAAATGGCAGTACTATGAACGCAAGCCATAGAACACCACATGCCTAGGAGATAATGTTCTGCAGATTTTTTTTTTCTTCAACTGAAAAGAAGTCACAATATGCACAGCTCATATGTTTCAAGAATTATTACGAAGGCCTGTGTTAATAAAACTCAGCATGCTTTTCGGCACAGGAGGATAACATATTGGGTCATCTTGAATCCACATTGTGTTTGGAGGATTAATGAGTAATAGTGTAAACATGAAATGAAAGCTTTAACCATGAGACATAAATTGTTGCTAAAACTGTGCCCCTGCAAGCAATTAGTTACCTTATATATCAGTTTTTGACTGATAATAAACAGCAAAAATAAAAATAAAATTTGAATTTTTTTTTCGTCTACATCATCATCATGGGCGGCACAGTGGTGTAGTGGTTAGCACTCAAACCTACCAGTAAGAAGGGTCGCTGGTTTGAATCCCAACCACAAAACTACCTGCCTTAGTTTGCATGTTCTCCCTGTGCCTGCGTGGGTTTCCTCTGGGTACTCCGGTTTCCTCCCACATCCCAAAGACATGCAGGTAGGTTAATTGGCTTCTGTCCAAAACAATTGGCCCTAGTATATAAATGGGGACCTTGAATTGTGGGCTCCTTGAGGGTAGGGACTGAGGTGAGTGTGCAATGTACAGTGATGGGGACAATTGTAGACACTCAGGTTGAACTGGATGAACTGGTATCTTTATTCAACCTTACTATCTATGTATCATACAGTTTTACACTATGTGGATATTCGTTTCTTCTTTATGGAGCATCCATGGGAGGGATTAGGAACCAGCAGGGTCCGCCATGGCACTGTCTCTACATCTTTCAATGGATGGATTTGCCATGATTTGGAATTCAATGCTTATCTAGAGTCCTATAATGTTGAGTCTAGGGACAGCTTACTCAATTATGGTGAAGGTGCACTCGGGTGAATGGTCATTCATTTTCTTTTGGACACGTTTTCAAATACTTTGTTTCTATACATTGCATCTACCACTTACCATATATGGAAACATTTTATGGACTGTTTTTGTACCATATTATTGCTCGCATAGCACGGCAATATATGTTTTAAAAGTATTTTTAATGCAAGCAGTGCAAGCAGCCTCTAAAACTCCCTGTCTAGCAGGGCTCAAGTGTGAGACAGAAGCAGTAGAGGATCCATATCAGTTCATGTGCTGGCAAGATCATGATAATAGAAGGAGAGGGCAAAGTAACAGAAAGATGAGCTTACCACTTTGCTGCTTCTTAGAGGAAGTTGGTTGAAATGTACTAGTCAACACAATGAAGGCATCCAAAGATCTCACCCCTGCAGTACTTTACAATTCCAGGATCATTGCTGAATAATAAAGTATAACATGGGGACTTATAGCTAAAGCTGCTCCATGCTGTTACATGTAGAGTGATCCATCACCAGTCCCCATGTATACTTTATGATTCAGTACTGATGCAGCATATACAACCTGTCCCCTTTTAGCAGGCTTGGTGTTATTGGCTTTATTTATGGGGAAGGGACTTGATTTTGGATTTTTGCACCTACATGGTTTAGTTTGTATATTGGGCAGGGTGGTGTTGAGTAATGGTGCTATCAAATTCAATTTTTTTTACTTTGTAACACATTTGTAACATATACATGTATACATTGTGGGGAGATTAGCTCCTGGGGATCTCCTTTTCTGAATGACAGTCAGCAAACAGGCACTTTCTTAAAAATCTGACAGATGCCAGGTTTATTTGCAGGAGGTTTGCAAAGTAAAAACAAACAAACAATAAATTAAATCCTTGCCGTCCGGCGCTAACTAAACAAATAGTCTCCTCTCTATACAGTGAGGGGCTGGTCCCCGTCACCCACAAAACATATGGAGCTGTAAAAAACTGTAAGCAAACCTTTTTTAGTCCAACACCCAACATCTTCTCACATAGGTTCCATCCTGAGTCTCAAAACCAGAGCCCTGCTGTGCTCTCTTCCTGGATATTTAAAGTCCTGCTGACTGTGGACTCCAGTGGACCCGAACATCCGGACCGGAAAACAGCCTGCCACAGAGGCTGGAAAAACTGGGGCAGGTTTGGGTTTAGTCCCTTGCAAAGGAACGAATGTGAGGTGAAATGTACCTATTATCGTCTATCTCACCTCGCATACCATCACAACATATAAAGTATTTAATATGTGTTTGTTGAATTACAATACACATATTATATATATGGTTTGCTCACTTAGGTCAGTCTTATTCAGAGCTTTATGGATGTTGATGGATGATAACACTATATAGTATATCAACATATTATATTAATATTACCACTGTATAGGTTATTTATGTATATATATATATATATATATATATATATATATATATATATATATATATATATATATATATATATATATATATATATATATATACTGTATATGTTATCTAGGTTATTTAACATTATATAGGTTTATAAACACAATATATTGATATTGGGTGGGGTGTTGTAGTGTTTGTTAGATGTTTTAAATCCTTTTTCATCGTGTTCATTTGTATAATGTAATATAAAAAAAATATTTTTTATTTTGTATACATATTTTGTAATGAGGACATTTGTTTAGGTGGTATGGTACTTTTTCTGTGGGTATTGTACATTTCCGATCCTGTTGCTAACAATAGCTCACCAGTGACAAGCATGCTAGAAAGGGCAAAGGAAACACTCGTCTGTTTCAACAGCATCGCTTTTTGAGTATCCTTTCTTGATGTGATTGTAGCCATATTGGTGCACTTGCAACAGAAACAATTTGAGTACTGCCTGTGATACTTTTTTTATTTGCACTAACAAGCAATTTTTCAGGACAAGCTTTCAGGGTATATCCCCTTCTTCATGGTCCAAACAGTGCTTCTTGGATATTGAAGAAGGGACATACCCCGAAAGCTTGTCCTGAAAAATTGTACGTTAATGAAAATATAAAAAGTATCACAGACAATACTTGGTTGTTTCTGTTGCGTGTTAAAATAGATGAGTATTCCTTTGGCCTCTATAGCGATAGCAACAGGAATGTGATATGGCCCTACAGCAACCACCTTGTACTACATCTGAAATGTTTTTACTTTACACAACAGATAACATCAATTACTTTACACAGCATAATTCATATTAAAACAATGGAAGGCTGTTAAACGCCCTTTGGAAGCAAGAGTATTTTATAAGCAACATGTAAATAATGTCTAGTCAAGGTTTATTTATCATTTCATGTTTGTGTAGAGTTGGGAATGGTATGACCATTTTTCATTGATAATATAATGACATCACGTCACCTCTTGCTCTCAACAGAATACTATGCAATACAATTCTAATATTCTCCCACTCTAATAGAAAAGTGTTTTAATTGCTGTTGTGACTGCCTAACAGGTGTGAAAGTGAAAAGAGAAGAAATATCCTTCATGTAAAATTGTAAAATGATACCAATGACTTGAAAGAGGCTCTAAACCAGGGGTCTCAAACTCAAATTACCTGAGGGCCACAGGACAAATTTTCACATCCAATGAGGGCCGCATGCAAACTTTCCTTTCCCCCAACATTGTTGTCAGTGGATGCAATATTAACCCCCCCCCCCCAGCATTGGTGTCAGCGTACGCAATATTAACCTCCAGCATTGGTGTCAGTGGAGCAACTATTAACCCCCAGCATTTGTGTCAGTAGATGTACTATTAACCCCCAGCATTGGTGTCAGTGGACGCACTATTAAAGCCCAGCATTGGTGCAGCAGACACACTATTAACACCCAGCATTACCCCCTACACTCCAAAAATATCCCCCACACTCCACTTCACACAAATACCCCCCACGCTCCACTTCACACAAATACCCCCCACATTCCACTTCACAAATGTCCCCCCTTACACTCCACAAATACCACCCCCCCCCACACACACCCCACAAATACCCCCTCTTCACAAATTTCAACCTCAGTCATGCAACTAAGGACTTTGCTCAGCCTCTGTGTGATGGCTCACTTACCTCTCCTCCTGGCAGTCAGCTGGTGGCCTGATCTTCTGCCTCCCGAGTCCTCTCCTCCTGGGCACCCTGAGAATGCTACAATCTTCCACCCTGAGGTGGCAGCAGAACCCTGGATCTGGGGCTGGTGTTCTGTCGAAGTGCCTGCTATTGAATAGTGCTCGAGATGAACTGTGCATACGCCATACGTAATAGCGCAACAGTCAATGTTACAATCAGCTGTTGTGTTGGCGAGACGGCACCTGCGCACAATAGCCGACTGAAGACATTTTTTCAGTCAGATTGTGCCTCACACTGCCAAGGAGTGTTCATGTAGGTGAGGAGCGGAATTTAACATGAAGGGCATGGATGTTTTCAATGATGGCCAGTGCTGCAAAGATGGGGGCAACATTTTTTAACGATGCCCAAACAAATCTGCTAAACAAATCTTTATCTGCTATTCTTCCTGAAGGGCCTTTTTAGCTAGCTAAATGTTTCAAATTCTGCCCCCATCTTTGCAGCAGTGGCCATCCTTGAAAACATCCACCCCCTTCATGTTAGATCAGCACTGGCCATCAATGAAATCATCTGCCTCTTCATGTTAAATTCCACCCCTTACCTACAATCTGACTGAAAAATATCTTCAGACGGCTATTGTGTGCAGGCGCCATCTCGTCGATACAACAGCTGATTATAAACTCAGTTGTTGTGGTATTGCATATGGCACATGTGCAGTCCATCCCAGGCACTATTCAATAGTGTGCATTCTCGATAATACTAGGTGGGAGGGACGATGGGCGGATCCTCACTCCACTCTGCTCTCTTGTGTTGTGCATGCTGGGCTGCAGCAGCATGCATGGGAGAGGAGATGGAGAGAGAAAGCTCCCAGCCGCTGCCACCCACCTAGGATCAGCTCTGTCTGTGGGCCATTTGTAAATGGTCCGTGGGCTACTTTGAAACCCCTGCTCTAACTCCTCTCACCCTACCAAAAAAGTATAGTGCAATTTGTGCCCATAGGTAAGAACATTACGTGAGCTTCTAAGGCTAGTAAGTAAAGGGTACAAACTTTTACTCAATTCTTTACATGCTTATAAACAGGATCCTTAGGATAACACCAGGGCAGAACTTCCCAAAGCTTGAACTGTGTAACTTCCTCTGTCTGCTTTCTGAACTACCAAACATATTTCAAACATTAAAGCCAGGTTTGCTTCTGATTATTGCGTGTGAGACATGTCTTAACGAGGGCATATTTACATCAGACATTATTTATGTTAAAGGCACTGAGGAACCTTCAGTAGGTGCTCTAGAATCACCAGCTGCTGTGCATTTCAGGATCATCAAAATTAGGAGAAAGGAGTGAGACTGGCACCCTTAACGCTTCAATAAAAAAATAAATAAATAAACAAACCACTCAGTAGGTAAGCTATGCTTTCTTTATGCATCTCAATGTTAAACTTTCCATTTGGCGTGCAGTGCACCTTTTATGTTGATTGGCACTTATGGGTTTTGCTTTACTAGATATTTTTTTTTATTTTATATAATACAATATTTTCTATTTAGGTTACATCTCTTTAGATTTTTAAGAGATAGGATGCACATAAAGACAAAGAGAACTATTAGCTAATGCAATGCAGAGGCAAGGCTATAAAATGCACAGCTATATACAGCTACCAAACAGTAATATTTAATGGATCTGAAGATACATGAAATTATTATATGTAGAAAAAGAGCGTGGCTATGTAAATGATATAAAATAGTCCTTTTGCATAGTTTACTGCCTATTAATTGCTGTATTCCTTCCTCCATCTTAAAGAGACTCGGAATCAGACATACTTTCCCATGTTAATTGCATGTAGGTCAAATAATGTGTGAGTTAATAGTGTAACACAGGTATAAACTACCTCTCATAGAGGTCACAGTAACCTGCCTGATAATGTCTTTATCGTCCTTTTTTTCCTCCACACACTCAAGCAAATCCTGGTCTATGCTAGTCTTGGCTGTGTTCACCTATGTCTGAGACAGATCTGTCCCTTAGCTACACCCTCTCACCTTGTGACTGGATAAAAAAGTAAAATGTTGCAGTCTAATCACTGGGGAAGATGAGATTAAGGAAATGCTTCCTCCTGCCTGTAGCACACTGATGACATCATCTTAGCCTGGCCAAAGCCTGGAACTCAGTGAATCTCTTTAATGATACAAGGTACAGATTTTCTGAAAAACAATGCTGTTTCTGTATATTATGACAAACTGTATTAGGAATTTAATCTTGCAGATTTTCAAAGTTATGGAAAGGTCCACATTAAGGACTTACAAACAAAAGATATCAATCACCGGTACCTCAGGCCACACCAGAAAACCAGAGGGAGATTAGGGAAGTAAACAAATGGCTGAGGAGCTAGTGTAGTAAGGAGGGGTTTGGGTTCCTGGAGGACTGGGCTGACTTCTTAATCCGTCACCAGTACTATAGAAGGGACAGACTGCACCTAAATGAGGAAGGTGCAGATCTGCTGGGAGTGAAGATGGCCAAAAAGTTTGAGGGGTTTTTGAATTATGCGATGGGGGGAGGGTCCAGAACTAGAGGTAGCGTGGAATATATTCCAGAGTGTAGTATCAGGGGATTAGTGGTAGCTTGACTAAAGCACATAAACCCAAGGTAAATATAGTAACAAGTCCTAGTTGGAATCTCGGAACACCTAATAAGAGGACAGTATGCAACTGGTCTAAACTACATGGCATGTTCACCAATGCCAGGAGCCTGACAGAAAATATAGATGAACTAGAGATACTGTTTTACGAGGAGGATTTGGATTTTGTGGGAATTTCAGAGACCTGGTTCAACAGCTCTCTTGATTGGCTGGCAACCATTCAAGGGTATACCCTTTATCACAGGGATAGAGAGGGTAAAAAGGGGCAAGGGGTATGCCTATATATCAAGAATAATGTACAAGTGAATGTGAGAGATGAGATCACTAAGGGAGCTAGGGAGGAAGTGGAATTCTTATGGGTATAGCGTCAAAGGAATGAAGCCAAGGGAAAAATAATACTGGGAGTATGCTATAGGCCCCTAACCTGAGGGAGGAGAGGAAGACGGATCTCCTATCACAATGTGGATTAGCAGCAAGGGCGAGAAGTTTTATCATAATGAGGGATATTAATTATGTAGACATAGACTGGGCAGAGGGAACCACGCATTAGTCCAAGGCTCACCAGTTCCTATATGTCTTGCAGGACAATTTCATCGGTCAGATGGTAGACACACCAACTAGAAATAAAGCATTACTAGATCTACTGATTACCAACAATACACTGATCATGGATGTGGAAATACGGGGCAATTTAGGAAACAGCAATCACAGGTCTATTGGCTTCAGTATAAATCACACAAATAGGAAACATAAGGGGAATAGAAAGGCATTGAATTTCAAAAGAGCCAACTTCCCTGAACTATAAACCTTGCTAGAAGGTATAAATTGGGATAAAATCTTAGGAACAAAGGACATGGAGGAGATGGATTTGTTTTAAGAGCATATTAAATAAGGGCATTAGCCAATGCATTGCACTGGGTAATATATTTAAAAGAGCGAAAAAAAAGTCCTAGATGGCTTAACTCCAATGTAAAAATGCATATAAAAGCAAAGGAGAAGGCCTTCAAAAAATACAAGGTTAAGGGATCATCATCAGCATTTAGACTTTATAAAGAATGCAACAGGAAATGTAAGTGCAATTAGTGTGGCTAAGATGGAACACAAAAGACACAAAGTGGAGGAGAGCAAAAAAAAATCCAAAGAAATTTTTTAAGTATGTAAATAGTAAGAAAAGGGAGGACAAACCATATTGGCCCCATAAAGAATGGATACAATGATATTTGTTTACAAAGGATGGGGGGATGGTATTGAATGTATTCTTCTCCTCAGTCTTCACGAGAGGATTGGGGGGCTTCAGTAACCAAAACTGCAGTGTTTAATTGCATGACACATCACAGGAAGCCCCTCCATGGTAAACAGAGGACCTAATTAAAATTAGACTTGGGAAGCTTAACATTAATAAATCACCAAGACCAGATGGCTTGCACCCAAGGGTACTTAGTCGAGTAATTGCCAGACCATTGTTCCTAATTTTTACTGACAGTCTACTGATTGGAATGGTACCAGCTGATTGAAGAAAAGCCAATGTAGCACCAATATGTAAAAAGGGCCCAAAATACATCCCTGGGAATTACAGACCAGTTAGCCTAACATCAATAGTATGCAAGCTCTTGGATTGGATGATAAGGGACTATATACAAGATTTTAGTAATGAGAACGGTATCATTAGCAGTAATCAGCATGGATTCATGAAGAATCATTCTTGCCAAACCAATCTATTAACCTTCTATTTGGAGGTGAGTTGCCATCTAGATAAAGGAAGGCCCGTATATGTGGTGTATCTGGATATTGCAAAAGCATTTGCCACAGTTCTCCATAAACGTTTACTGTACAAATTAAGGTCAGTTGGCATGGACCATAGGGTGAGTACATGGATTGAAAACTGGCTACAAGGGGGAGTTCAGAGGGTGGTGATAAACGAGGAGTACTCAGAATGGTCAGGGGTGAGTAGTGGGGTCCCCCAGGGTTCTGTGCTGGGGCCAATCCTATTTAATTTGTTCATAAATGACCTGGAGGATGGGGTAAACAGTTAAATCTCTGTATTTGCGGGGGACACTAAGCTAAGCAGGGCAATAACTTCTCAGCAGGATGCGGTAACCTTTTCAAAAAGATCTGAACAAATTAATGGGGTGGGAGACTACATGGAAAATGAGGTTTAATGTAGAAAAATGTAAAATAATGCATTTGGGTGGCAAAAATATGAATGCAATCTATACACTGGCAGGAGAACCTCTTAAACTCTGTAGAGGGTTCTTTATTGTAAGAGCGGCAAGGATGTGGAATTCCCTTCCACAGGCAGTGGTCTCAGCAGGGAGCATCGATAGTTTCAAAAAACTATTAGATAAGCACCTGAACAACCACAGCATACAGGGATATACAATGTAATACTGACATATAATACTGACATAGATTGGACTCGATGGACTTGTGTCTTTTTTCAACCTCACCTACTATGCAACTATGTAACTATGTAACTTCCCACATGAATCAGTGTTGCTAAACAAGGTCCTGGAGAGTACATACATATAAAATCTTAAGCACACTCAGCTAAATGGGATAAATCAAATCCAGCACAGAGTTCTCTAAAAATATGAGGGATGACAAAATATGCAATACATACAGTATCTCACAAAACTGAGCACACCCCTCACATTTTTGTGTGTATTTTATTATAACTTTTCATGTGACAATACTGGAGATGAGTTCGTTCCAATTAGCTTAGAATTTAACTATAACCCAGTAGAGAGGTCTGTCTTTACTCTGGTTTCCGTGTACTGTAAATATGATTCATGACCTATTCTTGATTCATGAATAAGTTAAATAATACTCAATTATGTGAGCATCATACTGCATCACATTCATTGTAAAATAACTTTTTTAGCCTTCTAAATATCATATGAAGATGCATATTTATATCCTATTACTGTACATGCCTATGGCGCAGACAGATAGCTTCAGCACCATTCTTATTCATGTACTAACCCCAGAGAATAGAAAGCTGTTGAACATAACATTTCAACTGAATTATTGTAGAAATTTTAGATATCAGCCAATTAATAAATAAAGTAAATGGCAATTTTAGTTCTTAATGCTTATTACTGCACTTGAGCACTAAAGATAGCATACATTTTAAAGACATCTACAGTATGTAATGTGTACCCATTTTCATTCACTGGGTGTTTTTGGAGCTTTATTGTATGCAGTGTTTGTGATCATCAAGCTATATATCAAAGAAATTATTAAAGATATATATATAATTTTTAAAAGGAATGAATACACAATTAATTTCAATATTTCAGAATATATAGCAAAATCCAGCACCACTTCATTTCAATTTCCCTAAGTGTATTATAAAGAAATATTCATTACTCACTGTGTGTCTTTGATCAGAGGAGTGCTTCCTAGCTTAAAACATGTCTTTTCGCCTCCACAGGATGCCTTTCTCAGAGAAAAATTCTCTGCGAGGTCATATCCTGTAGAAAAAAAGCAATTAAGTCATTTGAAATATAAAGAAGTGCACATAATAGTACTTAATGACATGGCCCAAAAATATTTCCAATTGTTTGTCAAAAAACATATCGTAGACATTTCCAGAACAGACACAAGACCTGCTATGTACAATCCTTGTATAAGATACAAATAATTATGTTCCTGAAAATATAATAAGCCCTAATTACCAACAGAAATGTTACATTCAAATAAAATTGACAATGTATGAAATCATTAATAGAGGAAAAATGGCTGCAGAGACATAATCATGCTCTCTCTTCAAAACTGGCAATGCAGCATGGATCATTTAAATATTAAAAACAATTTGCAAAATGGGATATATTGGCATAATAAATGTGAAGTTACTAGTGTTTTTTATTTAGGTTTTATACAAAAAATCGTGTCAAAAAGCAATCATCACAAAGAGGCCCCAGTACTTTTAATATCTGGAAAATCTATGTGTGCATCAGAAGCCCAGGTCATTCCATCAGTATAGGCTAATTTTTTCCGACTTTGATGATAAACCTTTCTTGGGACTAGGACTTGCCCCACCCTCCTTCCCTATTATATTACTATCAAATAAGAGTGGCAATGTGAGCTGATGAGATAACTTCAATAGTAAGTGGTATTGTGGATGGGCAAGCCTTTATTGGTTTTGGGAGCAAAGTTTACTAGACATGTGCATTCATTATAGTCCGAATGCATTTTTGTCCGAACTTCTGGGATTTTCGTGTTAGTTTTAACAAAACGATAACGAACACGCAGAATTTGAAATCAGAAAGATCCAGAAAAAAAAATACTTTATTTTCATATCCATTATATTTTCGTATCGTTGTGACAACAGTTTGATATAGTCTTCACATAAATACATTGTTCACCTAATATTACATGTAATTTTCATGCTTTTGTAAAAAAAAAAAAAAAATAAGTCATTTTAAAATACTTTGTGCATTTTATGGGACTAGTTATACCACGAGGCTGTCACTAAACACCCACCTTTCTCAAAATTCCTAATTTAAAGATTCCTTCTTAGTTTCTATTGATTAGCTCCTGATGGTATATCACTTCGCTGCAAAGGCAGTTTGTCTTTTTTATTTCAAGACAACAGCTACCTTCATTACTTGACAAAGAAAAAAACTTTACAGAACTATTAATCTTGCCTTATTTATTCAACTCTAAAGAATGTTTTGGCTGTCGTTGGCCATTAAGCCATATATGTGCCCAGACTATGCACAATAAAGTATTTACATATTCTGAACAAACAGCAAAAGCACGCTAAAACAAGCCCCCACTTACCTTGTACCTATAGGCAGTGCGGAGAAATGAATCTTTAAAACTCTCAACAGAGATAATGGAATCACACCTCTTTTCTGCTTATTTTCCCTAACAGTAGAAAGTTGCCAACCTTGCAGTTCTCTAATGTAAACAAACAACAGTTGACATAACCTTACTTTAAGTCCTCATGCACACAGGGCATCTGACAAAAAACAAGCTGCAAAGACACTACTGATACCAGGAAAAATTGGCTGTAAAAACGTGCTTTTAGTAGCTTTTTGCACTGGCTTTAATGCGCGTTTAGCAGGGTTAGCGTTTAGCAGCATTTCTCTGCCTTTTCTTTTTTTCCATTCTTACTACAGAGCACAAGTTGCATTAAATGTCAAAACCAATGGTTCCTTATGAGAGCCATCTTAACTGATCTGACTTTGAGGCCATTGATTTGAATAGAAGTGGCATCCAAGTCATCATGATCAGACTTGTGGCATGCAATTTGTGCTCTGTGGATCTTGAATCCCACCTAAATTTTTTTTTTTAAACGGTGTGGCGTTCCCCTAGATCCATAGCAGGCATTTTGACTCTGGTATGGAAACTGAAAGGGAACCCCATGCCAAAATAAAAAAAAAAGGCATTGCCCCCCCCCCCCCAAGATCACACCAGGCCCTTTGGTCTGGTATGGATTTTTAGGGGAAACCACCACGCAAAAAAAAAAAAAACAGCATGCCCCCCCCCCCCAGGATCCATACTGGACCCTATCCGAGCATCCGAGCATGCAACCTGGCAAGTCAAGAAAGGGGGGACTAGCAAGTGTAGCCCCTCCTGGACTATTCCAGGCCCCACCAAAGCACCTTGTCCCCATGTTGATGGGGACAAATGCCTCTTTCCAACAACCCTGGATGGTGGTTGTGGGGGTCTGAGGGCAGGTGGCTTTTTGAATCTAGAAGCCCCTTTAACAAGGGGGCCCTCAGATCCTGGCCCCTCTCGTAAATAATTATGAGGTACATTGTACCCCTACCCATTCACCCCAAAAAGAGGCAGTGAAGTGTAAATTTGAAAACAAGAGATGGTTTTCACAAGTCCTTTATTAAAAATCTTCAACGGGTCTTCTTCCTCCGGTCTTTTCCCTCTGGTGGCATGTTCTTCCTCTGGGCTTCTTCCTCCAGTCTTCTCTGCCACTGATCGTTCCTCCTGCCAGCTCAGTTCTCTGCTGGTTCTTGTATAGCCATGGGGCATGGCCATCTGGTGATGTCACCATGAGACTTTGCCCCTTATGACATCACATTAGGTCAGCTCATTCACTTCAATGGCCTGCCCTATGTTCATTATCCTTTTTTTAATTTGTGCTATACCAAAACACACAATACTTTGCTACCATACATTTTGATGTGTGCATTAGTTGCTTTGGGGTGCCATCAAAAATGAATACTCCTTTAAGAATTAAAGGCACCACTGTGCACCTGCAAAAGGGATGCACGCCTTGCAGAAACATTTCCGATTTTGCGTGCATTCTCACAATGCACAAATGTAAACCTAGCTCCCCCTGCCCCAAAGCAGTGGGGGCGCTCACTAGTCCTCCCCCCTTTTCTGTTCTGATGGGCTGCATGTTTGGATAAGGGTCTGGTATTAATTTTGGGGGGGACCCCACGCTGTTTTTTTTTGGACGTGGGGTTTCCCCTCAAAATCCATACCAGACTGAAGGGTTTGGTGTTGTGTAGTCTTGGTGGGGACCCCACGCCTTTTTTTTTTCATCTTGGCATGGTGTTCCTTTTTAAGATCCATACGAGACTCAAAGAGCCTGGCATTGATATGGGGAGCCCCATGCTGTATTTTTTTATTTTCATTTTGGCGTGGGGTTCCCCTTCAAGAACCTCAGAGCACAAGTCACATGCCACAAGTCGGATCATGATGATCTGATTTGGATGCGACTCCCATTCAAATCAAAGGGTTGAAAGTTGGATCAGTTAAGATGGCTTTCATAAGGAACCATTGATTTTGACAAGTCAAAAAAAGAAAAGCTTGACGTTTAGCCGCGTTTAGCAGCATCAGATGTTTTTATGCTGGTCTTCAGAATGCGCTGGCCCTGAATTTTGTTTGTGTCTTAAAAATGCCCATACCACTTATAGCTCCTAAAAGCCTGTGTGTGAATGAGGCCATAGAATATCATGGAGAGGCATTTTTAAGCTGTGTGTGCATGGGGACTAAAGTCGCTGTGGTGAGGATGAATTTACATTTGTGCATTGGGAGAATGCGCACAAAATCGCAAGTGTTCCTGCAAGGCATAAAAATGTGTGCATCCCTTTTACAGGTGCACAGTGGTGCCATTAATTCTTAAAGGAATATACTTTTTTAATGGCACTCCAAAGCAACTAATGCATGCTTAAAAATGCATGGTAGAAAAGTACCATGTGTTTTGGCATGGCACAATTTAAAAAAGGATCATGCACTTCTTTTGCACATACGACAGACCATTGAAACAAATGGGCTAACCTACTAAATGCAACACGTGAAATCTCGCACAATTGCACAAAAATGCGCACATACTGTTGCATATGCATAATAAATGGCATTACAGCTCAAACAGCTACAGGTGTCATCAAAGAATTGTTTTCAAGCTATTTAACTGCTTGTTAAGATTACAGTATGTAAAAACATTAATGTTCATTGTTTAGGAACAGGTTCAATGTAACTGGTTTGTTTTATGTAAATTTCCCTAAACCAAATTAAAGGTACAACACACACACACACACACACACACACACACACACACACACACACACACACACACACACACACACACACACACACACACACACACACACACACATTTTTTGTTTAATAGAAATGGGAAGTTTAAAAAGGGTGTTAACAGCACAATTGATTGCTTTTTTTTAACAATTCTGAATTGTTTACAATGTACATATAGTATGTTTTGTCTCTCTCTTCAGAGATTTGAAAGTTTTTGGTGTATGTTTTTTTTTACCTCTTTTATTTCTTGTCTGCCTGTTTGTATTTTACAAATATAGCTTTAAAAAATGTCTATGCAGATTTAGATTACCATCAGTCCTGTAGAGAAGTACAGAGAGCTTACAACAATGACTGTGTAGTTTCTGGTAAATACACAAAGTTATTAAACAAATATTTTGTAACAATGTCTTCCATTTATAAACCTTACCTAATTTGGTAAGAAAAAACAGTGTACTTATAAACTGTGGTGAAAATTGAAAAAGAGAATAGCTTGACCTTTTTTAACACATTTCACTGGAAAACAACATTTGTTCACAAACATTATTTAAGTGATTGTGCATTAGCAAATACTGCTAGATTAAATACTTCATGTTAAACATGAACCTCCTCCCATCACTCCCTTCAATCTCTTCTAAACCATCCTGCATCTTCTCTTTTACCTGGTGCAGTGGTCCCCTAGTCTAACACTGCCTGTGCCAGCCGTCTCATTACATTGACATCCCTCCTCTTCTGGATCCTGAGAGTACCCCACCAATGAACAACCCATAGTAAATGTCCACATCTTGCAGGCAGTGTCACGGACACCCAAAGACAGACCTCACCACATGAAAACCCAAAAAGATAAGAAGACTCAGGTCAGGAGTATCATGTGACTGTGACTTTAACCGCTTGCCGACCAGTTGTAGTGCGGCAGAATGGCACAGGCAGACGAATCGCCATCGTGTTACTCTGGCCATGACTATCAAATTTGATCAGGGTCCAATCAATCCCCAGGCCCAGGCCAGTGATATCTGACCTGGACCTGGTGATCGGTCCTGGCGAATTATATCCTTCCCCTGTCGTGTAACTGTTAACACTGACAGGGGAAGTGATGACTTCTCTCCTCGGTCTGGAATGAGAAAGACCGACACGAGGAGAGATGACATCACAGTGAAATGCACCAACACTACACTGACACCAGGTCATGTAGGTACACAATTCACCCCCACCCCCCAGTTAACCCTTCACCACCTGCCACTGTGTCACCCAGTGCAGTGTTCAGATTTTTTTTGATCGCTGTACTGGTCTCATAAGTGACAAAAATCAGCATTAGGGCAATTAGTATTAGCCCGAGACAAGTCTAGGGACCCCCTCAATAAAGGTTTAACCCCCTTGATTACCCCATGTCACCTGTCATCACTGTATAAGTGTCACGGGTGACGCAGTTTAGCTTTATATTTTTTATAGTGTCAGGGCACCCGCCGTAATTTACTCAATAAAGGTTTAACTCCCTGATCACCGGGCGGGTGATCAAAGTTAGGTTTTAGCCTCAGATAGGGTCTGTGTCGCCCCAGCAGTGTCAGATCAGTGCCAGTAGCACTAACACCCTTGCACGCACTATACACCTCCCTTTAGTAGAATAGTGTCTGAACGGATTAATATCTGATCTGATCAGATCTATACTAGCGTCCCCAGCAGTTTAGGATTACCAAAAATGCAGTGGCATTTCTAACAGAATTTAATAGGGACTATAGATCCGTGGAACAGGTTAAACAACATTGGCCTATTCTTTTTGGCAGGTATTCTCCCCAAACAACTCACTTTCATCTATCGGAGAGCCCCTATATTAAGAAATGATAAGAATAAGAAATTTCAGAGGCGCATACACAGTAGTGATTAAGATGGCCGCATATCCCTGGAGCTCCACGCCGTGACGGCACAGTAAACCCCAGAAGCAGCAGACAGAGACCTCTCCCCAAGCCCTATCAGACACCAATCGAGAGGGGATCGCTCCGGGATCCACCCGATGTCATCAGGTCCAGTTAGAAGGGACCTGCTGAGCCAGCTGAACTCAGTTCTTCCCCAACCCGGCCGAAGCAAGATGGCGGCCGCAACATGAGGCCTGGACCAGGAGTCAGCTGATTCAATAACTGACCAGGACGCTCCACAAGCCTGCACAGCCCTGACACCGCTTCCACAGGAACGGAGCACAGTGAGTACCTGGCAGCACCCTACTCCCCAGCATCCACAGAATCACTGCTTGGGATAGTAATGGGCAATACTAATCAGTCACCAGTAAACACTGTACTATCCACCCCAGGCACACTAGGCATGGGAATACTGAGCCATGTCCCACACCCTCTGACTTTCCCTCCATGATGGAAGCCTTTGCCAACATGCAAATGGCCTGGTCCAAACAGCAGCACAGATCACCAGTTCCGAACATGCTGATGTCCAACAAATTGGAACCAGAATAGATCCAATAGAAAGGAAAACAGACCAATTGGTTGCCAAGATTAATCAAAATACAGACATAATCCAGGATCTCCAGAGACAGCAATGTCCAAAATTGACGAATTAGAAAACAGATCGAGACTCTATAATTTTAGGATTCAAGGCCTGCCTGAATCAGTCAAGGAAGTCCAGGCAGCAGTCCACACATTAATAAAAGATTTAATCCTCCCAAAATTCCAGAGCACCATCTAGACTCTAGAGCTTGACAGGGCACACACCACTACGCACAGACGGATTACCACAAGACATTATTGTAAAAGAAGAAGTATTGAAAAGAGCCTGCTACATTGACAAGCTCATGATCCAGGGTCACCAAATCCAAAAAATATGTTCCTTGAAGCCACTGCTCCATTTGCTGACACAAAAATAAATCACCTACCGATGATCCTTCCCCTTCAGGCTGAATTTCTCCCATCGAAACACCTGGGACTGATCACACAAGATAACCCATTCCCATCCACCCTGAAATCATCCTCCGAAGAGGCCCTCTACACCGAGTCCTCTCACACTGATCTGGCAACAACAATATTCAAAGAAGTCGAAGAAAGCACATTTCACCTGAGGAAGGAATCCAGGACCTGGCCAAAGAAGTCCGGTGACCACCTTTAAGAACTGAACTTTAGAGAGTAACGTGTTCTTTACTTTTTATTGATAGGGCACACCTTAGCGTAGGCTCAGACAATGCTCCAAGCCCCTGGAATAATCTGTCGGGGTAGAAAGTCGTGTTTACTCTGTTATTCAGGACCAAAGCCTAGACCTACCGCCTGACTGTGTCTTTGCTATAAATATATAAATATCTAAGAGGCCTAAGTTTAGTTTTGATTTATTTGCTCAGTAGATAAATGCATCTTAAGTCATAAGGGTGGTCTGAGTGGGGATCCAGGGCCTCCTTAGCCTGTGTCAACCAACCCACATTTTGGGGGGGAGGCGCAGGGTCTGCGGAGACTGGAGATCCACCACGCGGCTCACATCTTTGAAGCAAAGTCAGGGACAGGTTTCTGTTCATATGTTTTTGTTCGCATAATAATGCTTTTTGTGTTAGTTGATGAAAATTTTATAATCTGGATAGCCGTTGCGAGTGCAATGCGCCTCCACCTGACTTTGAGGGATATATGTTACCCTCTCAGGGTCTGAGCGATACTCCCCGATTAAGGCATTATTGCCTTGTTTCTGATTCGGGCAGGGAAGTGGCTAGTCCCTTCCTGACCCAAATGGGTTTGGGTAATTTGGGTATTGTACACATACTAATGACCTTTTACTTCCACCCTCTATGCTTTCCTCTTCCTTTTGTCTTTCCCTTCTCTATTCTCCATTAATCTCTGACCATCGAAACTGACAGGATTGTTCCACTATACAGCCCCCAGGCACAAGGTCCCAAAGGCTCCAGACGGTTCCCACCACCGCCAGGTATTTGTCTTCTTGAGGTGCGCTTTTTCTCTCTGGAGCACTACTCCCCTCTCATCTATGGCTATTTCAACAAATGGCAGGGTGAAACTGTAAGTTATCACCCTCAATGTACAGGGGATTAACTCCCCAATGAAGAGGAAATTATTCCAACTATACCACACTTTAAACACAGATCTAATACTTCTTCAAGAAATCAATTTCCCGACCTCTTACAATCCTTCATTTATCCACCAAAGCTATCCTCAATTATTTTTAGCAAATGCTGAAAATAAAACAAGAGTAGCAATCTGTTTCTCCAAACACCTGCACTTTGCCCCCTCTAATATAATCAAAGACCTGGAAGGGTGGTTTCTCCTAGTGGAGGGAACTATAGATGGTGGGACGTACACTTTTGTCTCTCATTACTCTCCTAACAAAGGTCAGAAAAATGTCTTTGAAACACTGATGAAAACACTACAGCCACACTGCAGAGTCATGGTCACCTCGTTGATGGGAGTAGACTCGAACACTTTGTTCGACCTCTTTTTGGACAAATCTCCCAGGGGACCCCGAAACTGAAACGACCTCCCAAACAGCCTAAAAATTGCACAGCTTCTTAACACATATGGATTAATAGATATCTAGCAGGAACTCAACCCACATACTGGGGATTATACACACTATTCAGCCCCACATCGCACATATACCCGGTGTGACATTGGGGTGTTTAGCTCAATTGGTAGATGCATTTTTTTGTCCACATCAGGCAGGCGTGTATAGTTAAGGGCCTGGTAGCCCACGTTTATTATAAAAAAACAAAATATTAGTCCATCCAGAAATCCCACGCAGGGGTCCAATCTTAAATTAAATACACACAATCCAAATGAAAAATGCTAGCCCACCTGGCTACTCTTCAGCAGTAGTGCTGCTATAAGTACTTGCCCCTCAAACGAGCTGCTTGGATACACACAGTCTTAGGCTCCTTGGATGCACACAGCTTCAAGCCCTTTAACACACAGTTTTGGACTCCTTGGACGCACACAGCTTCAACCCTTCAACGCACACAGCTTTGGGCTCTTTGGACATGCGCAGCAGCAAGCTACTCCACTCCACCATCCCTCTCACTCCATTCCCAACAGCCCTTTCGTTATATGGGCTGTGTGCAGCTGGTCACACACCCTGCTCGTTATCACCAAGACCTGGACACAGGGTTGGAGATCCCTCTTTCCTCCAATTTCACAGGGACAGAGCCTCGCTCTGTCACATATCCCCCCCCCTTTGTTTCGATCCGGAGGGAGGAACACCAGCACCCATCATGATGGTTGGGACACCTCTGTGCTGGCTGTCAGCCACGTAGGCCCAACCTTTTTCCGGGTGTGCTTCCAGGAACATTCCCCCCCTTTGTTTCGACCCAGAGGGCGGAACCCCCAAGTTACTTTTGGCACCTCTGTGCCAGATACCATTTACAGAAGTACACTCCTGTCCAACCTCGCTTCTCCTAACGGGGAACTCTACCCAATGCCTCCTTTGGTGTCTCCCTCTAAGCCTTACTGTCACTCTGCTATGAGCTTTGATGCAACCTTCCCAACTTTTCTTCCGAGTGCATTTCCATAAGCACTTCCTCTCCTGAAATCTTAATGGGTTCCCGTTGGTCTTTCTACCAACCCTTCTGCCTCCACGCTTCAGGTTCCCAGGTTTCCCCAAAACTTTCTCAGCAGTACTGTTCTGAGACTGTAGGGGGCCTATTTCTAGTGTTTAGAACGGAAACCCACCTCTTATTTCTGGTACCTGACTCAGCAGTCACTAATTGATTACCAGGTTTACCTGTACCTTTGGGCACCACATTATCATGTACCATTAACACATTATTTGGTTCATCATTGACAGACATATTCAAACCAACATTAGACCTCTCAATGTTGCACATGTCACCAATGCCTTTTTTTTCAAAATTTGCTAGGGCAGAGTCTGCAGAGGGCACACATACCAGAGGGCCGCCATCACCCACAGGAACCTCACAGGACGCCACCTCCCCTGGGTTCACCCACTCTGCAGGCAGCTGTCCTACCACTTGACCCGTTCTGATGCCATCTGTATTTTTATCCACCGGAACAGGCCAGCTCTCGTCTGATCCACATACAATTTTTACCACGCTCCTTGCCCATTCCCCTGTCCCGGGGACCTTATTAGGTTTGTCACCTAAACCAAGCACTGGACTGGGGACCCCAGTCTCTTTAACCACCTTTGTTTGAGCCCTGGTCAGGATCTCTGCTGCTTTCAGGTCCACACATGGCCCTTCCACCTCATGTGGTTTTTCTACTGGTGCAGTATACACGCCCTTCACCAACTGACCAGCACCACACTGGACCATAGCAGCAGAAATGCTTCCCATCTGGCTGTTAGGAGGTGTAACCACAGACATTTTAGGCTTATTTTCAACTTCTCCAAAGACTGTCTCAAATATTTCTTCTGCACGTAGTCCAGCAGCATACGTAGCAGCAACTTTTAACAAAAGTAGCAAATTTAGGAATAAACCATTCCTGTCCCGTTTTGCTTTGCTCTGTACAGCCTGCCATACAGTGTTCCACCTAGTGGTACTCCGCAATACCAGACCATCAGACTGTGGAGGAGACACACTAGTATAGATTGGCTGTACATCCCAAAGTTCAAGCATCTCTTTTAATGCTTCGGTTATAAACCAGGCCCTTGACTCTAGACCTAAGTCCTTCCTGGGGATTTTCATGACACTGGGGATACAGAGAGACTCACTTGCTGAGACTTGAAAAGTTGCGACGGTTAACAGAACCTTCTCGCAGTTGGAGGTAAACACAGCCTGGTGCTCCACCAGAGCGCTGCCAATTGCTGGACTCACACCCAACTTCTCAGGCTCAGCATCAGTGAATTGCTCCAGAACATTACCAGTGACGTCGCAGTTGTCCAGGGCAACCTCTGACTCCAACACATGAAGTTCCCTGGAGATTCCTGTGGACAACTGTGCTGTCTTACCACCAGTTGCTACAGGCAACGGCCCATTTTTGATAACCCCAGGTTCTTTCAGAGCAAAAGTTTTCCCAACAGCATTAAACTTTTCATTAACATTAACACTTATAGCATTTTTCGCATTTGTAGGCTGTCCTAGCCCATGGTCAACTTGAGCCTGATAGTCATTAGACACAACACTTTTAGTCATCAACACCGGTTCTATTTGGATTTTAACCCTTGCATTCCCACTATATAGGGAAAATGCATTCTCAAGTGCACATTCAGTGGCCCCACTAACTGGGGTCACTCTCACATCATCATGGACAGTCTCGTAACCAGTCCTTTTATACATGAAATCAGCAGTTCCAGCCATCATTTCATTAAAGACAGTCTTACCCACCGCAGTAGTTGGTGTCACCATCTTCATTTGAGTACGTTGTCTTATGCACCAGTCCTCTGCTGCACCTTTACTGGCCAACTCCTCCTGGTGGCCATGGGATGAAACTACAGCAGGCATCTCCCACCGTTTAGCACCCCCTGCAGGCACAACAGGAAACTTCTTGTTGCTAGGGGTGACTGCAAACATATTTTCACCGGAATCTGGGCCTACAGACAAAACTTTCTCAACAACATTATCTCCAGCCGTATTCCACAACCTAGGGCAAGAAAACATGCCATTCCCCAGCTGGCCACATTCCAGGCATGGTACTGGACGATTTTTTTCCAAAGCGATTCTCTCCTGGTGATTCCCAGCTGGCCGGAATGCACAGGCCTCTACTGCAGCTCCTTTCAGGCATAAATTTCACTCCGGTTGCCATGGGAGACCGCACTCTCCCAGCAGAACTTTGCTGGCTCTCTCCAACATGATAAATTGGCTCCTCCTTAAGCCACTTTCTTGATCCTTATTAGACATAGCCCATGGTACAGAGATAGCCCGACTGGCTTCCTCTGCGTTGCTATGGGCAACCACTCTCATCCTCAGCCTTTGATCAGCCTCGCTCCTTGCATATAGCATGGGCTTCTCTCTGCTGGATCCCGTCTCATGTTGTGACACATTCACATCTTTCACATTAGCTGTTTTAACTGCATCAGCTTTGCCAGGGGCAACAACAGCCCTCTTCCAGTTATAGACATCCAGCGGCTTTCCCTTTGCACTGAGGGTTGGCTTCCTTTCCTCTGTAGCTTGGTTCAGTGCTGCTAAATGCCGCTTGCACCAATCCACTGCAGATTCAAATGCTGGTGGACTCTCCATAATAGCAGTCACCTGTGCACTCATTGCACCAGTGTTGCTAGGGACAACCCCAGCCCTTTTTCTCCTTGATACACTCTGATCAGGTATGTATGGGGCTCGTTCGGGCGGTAACAACCCCTCCAACCACAGAGCTCTGTCTCTCATTTCAGCAAACCTGGTGTCATGGTCGTCTCCGGAATCCAGTGGCTCATGGAAGTGTGGGTACGAACGGGCGCACGCGGGTGCGCGATGTTGCTAACGAGCGCACGCGGATGCGCGATGTTGCTAACGAGCGCATGCGGGTGCGCGGGGTCACGAACGGCTGCACGGTTTCACGTGGGCGTGCGCAGGCATGCCGTGCGACCGTTCTTGTCGCCCAGAGGGCTTCTTAAGGAATCCGTTCCAGTGCCTCGGTGCTGTCCAGTCTACAGCGTTCCGGTTACTTGCCTCTGCTTGCCTGATTGTTCCTGTTCTGTTCTACCCGGCCTGCTGCTGACTATCCCTGCCTGCTGCCAGCCTTTGACCCTCGGACTGTTTGACCTCGCTTCTGCCTTCTCCTGTGTACCGCTGCTGCCCGCCTGTTGACGACCCGGCTTGTATTTGACCCCGCTTGTTCTGCCAGCTGTTCCAGTCTGCCATCCGTGCTGCTGCTGTCTGCTGCCTGCCTGTCAGCTGTTCCAGTCTGCCATCCGTGCTGCTGCTGTCTGCTGCCTGCCTGTCAGCTGTTCCAGTCTGCCATCCGTGACCGCTGCTGTCTGCTGCCTACCTATCAGCTGTTCCAGTGTGATCATCTGTACCCGCTGCCAGCCGCTGACTGCTTACCAGCTGTTCCAGAACCACCTACCTGTGTCTGCCGTTATCTGCTGCCAGTTCCAGGGCCAGTCCTACTATTCACCTGCTTGGCACTTGTGCCCTCTGAACTCTAGAATCCCTGTCCCCACTTCCAGGGAATCTCGAGCCAGAGGCTTACGAGAGGCCGCTCCCTGCACTCCGGGCTCCTTCCACCAGGTACGTGACACCTGGCCTCTTTTAGGAGCTTTGACCGCCCCATACTTAGAGACTCCAGAACAACTTTAAACAGTCCAGGAAAATGAAAGTGTCTCTTTTAAAGCAAGTTGCTTTTCTCTTCATGCAAGCTTTCCTCACCTGCACATTGCACACACTGATTGTGCTGTCTCATACACACAAACACAGTTCATAGCAAGAAAAAAAAATTGACTTTTCATTCACAGGTGCACCACCTGCAACACGCAATGCCTTTTGCCTGGCTGCACTTCTACACACAGCCAATAGTTCCTGACATGAACTTACTGTAGGGCAAGGACCCGGATTCCACTGTCTTGTGCCCGCATTCGAACACCACTTGTGACATTGGGGTGTTTAGCTCAATTGGTAGATGCATTTTTTTGTCTACATCAGGCAGGCGTGTATAGTTAAGGGCCTGGTAGCCCACGTTTATTATAAGAAAAACAAAATATTAGTCCATCCAGAAATCCCACGCAGGGGTCCAATCTTAAATTAAATACACACAATCCAAATGAAAAATGCTAGCCCACCTGGCTACTCTTCAGCAGTAGTGCTGCTATAAGTACTTGCCCCCCAAATGAGCTGCTTGGATACACACAGTCTTAGGCTCCTTGGATGCACACAGCTTCAAGCCCTTTAACACACAGTTTTGGACTCCTTGGACGCACGCAGCTTCAACCCTTCAACCCTTCAACGCACACAGCTTTGGGCTCTTTGGACATGCACAGCAGCAAGCTACTCCACTCCACCATCCCTCTCACTCCATTCCCAACAGCCCTTTCGTTATATGGGCTGTGTGCAGCTGGGCACACACCCTGCTCGTTATCACCAAGACCTGGACACAGGGTTGGAGATCCCTCTTTCCTCCAATTTCACAGGGACAGAGCCTCGCTCTGTCACACCGGATAGATCACATCTTCCTGCAATCTGCAACAACCCTACTAGCGATCTCCTCCTCAATCTGGGACACATCCCTGTCAGATTATTCTATTGGTTCTTTGCTAATGCAGCGGCCACTAGGGATCAGGGGAATCCCCAAATGGCGTCTAAATTAAACAATTTTCACCAACCCGACACTGTACACTGTTAGAAAAGAACCTGAAAGAATACTTCACATCTAATGGCAACAACACAGTATCTCTAGCCACTCTATGGGCAGCACATAAAACAGTTATCAGGGGAAAACTAATACAATTAATAGATCCTCACAATTAAAACGTGAACATGAAACTGAAACCCAATCCCAGCAACTTGGCTCAACTGGAAACCAAGCAAGCAAACCTTAATTTGGCCTTGATCACTGTGGCGGAAAGGCACCTTCAATGGTCTGGTGCTAAATTCTATTCACAGAGGAATAGAATCTCCAGACTAGTGACAAAGCTTAGCTCAAGGCAGCGTACTTTAGCATTTCCCAAGATACGATCTACACCAGACGATCTGACCCAAAATCCCATTAGAATCATGGACACATTCAAAAAATTCCACAACAACCTCTATAACCTTCGCCCCTCTAAATTGGAATATTTCCTTAGAAACATATCCCTTCCCAAAATATCCCATGACCATAGGGAATTCCTTGATCAACAATTCTCTTTGAAGGAAATCCTGGTCATAAAATCTCTCAAACATGGGTCATCCCCAGGCCCAGATGGTCTATCAGTATGTTATTACAAGAAATTTGGACAGGTACTAGCCCCCTTCATGTCTAGGTTCTTCAACTCTCTGTTAATGGAGCCCCTTTAAACAAAGATATAAATTCTGCATTCATCTCGGTCATCCCCAAACCAGGGAAAGACATAAGCGGCGTTAATAATTACCGCCCAATATCGCTCATTAACAATGACCTCAAAATAATGACTAAAAATTCTAGAAATGAGACTATCAAGCTTTATCACAAAATACATTCACAAGGACCAGGTGGGCTTCATCCCTGGGAGACAGGGCCTGGACCAGATTAAGAGGGCAATAGATGTAATTTCCATCCTGAATTACAGATGTGATGGGGGGACACAACAGGAAGGCTTGATGTTATTACTAGACCTCCAGAAGGCCTTCGACTCCATCTCCTGACATCTTCTTTTTGAGACACTGGAGAGGTGGGGCTTCGGGAAAAAATTCCTGGGTGCAGTTAATTCACTCTATTCCACCCCTTCAGCACAAATCCGCATGATGGGCCACTATTCTGACACAGTCAATATACAGAGAGGAACCAGACAGGGCTGCCCCCTCTCTCCGATAATCTTTGCGATAAAGACGCTAGCAATAGCGATCCGGTCCAACCCTTACATTAAGGGGGTTCTCCGCAGAACGCAAGAACATAAATGTGCGCTGTTTGCAGATGACTTAATGCTTTTTCTCACTTCCCCATTAATCTCCACGCCCAACTTAATTTGGTTACTGAAGAACTTTAGCAAGATTTCAAGGCTTGAAATTAATGTCGCTAAATTGGCAGCATGAAACATAACAGTCCCTACCCCAATAATAGTCCAGTTAAAGGATCACTTCCCGTTCTCTTGGACTCCAAACATAATACCATATTTGGGAATCAAACTACCTGCCAAAATGGAGCCTGTTTTTCTTCGCTACTTACCCCCAATATTCTGTAAAGTAGATGAAGACTTAAAGACATGGTCAAAATGTGGTCTAGCTTGGCTGGGGAGGATTAATGTGGTCAAGAAGACACTTCTTCCACGCTTGCTACATCTCTTCTGTGCCCTCCCCACCCCCCTCATGAAAAAAACACTAGGCACTGTCCAATCTAAAATAATCAAAATTTGTCTGGAGTAAACAAGGCCACCAATGCAAGAAAGAAATTCTCTTTCACCTTAAAAATCAGGGGGGTCACCCTCCCACACTATAGATTACCTCCTCTGGTGTCCTTCTAAATTAAGACCCACAGTCTTAGCTCCCACACTATCCCATTCATGACCCATTGGATATTCCGCAAATGTTATATGTTAGGCCTTGAAGGCCACTTTCCTATATTATAATGTTACTTTGTATTTCACTGACTGAAAACAAAAGTATTAAAACTAAAAGAAATAGGATTTCACTATATAATCCCCAAAAAAGATAATACGTTCTTAGATGCTACTGGTTTCTTCCACTGTAAGAGGTGTAAGGCCTGTAAGACAATAAAAACTACAAAGAAAAGGATAGTCCTTTGCATCTTCAAGCACTGGGAAACAATTAAATATTGATAAGTTCATCTGATGTGATTCTACCTTTGTCACCTAGCTGATTTCCTGCCCATGCGGGCTCCAATATATGGGGTGCACGACCAGGAAGTTGGGGATTAGAATTAACGCGCATCTCAATAACATCAAGAACGGGTTTCCGAAACACAGCTTGTCCAACAATTTTAGAATTTACCACAATCGAGACCCTAGTTTGGCCTCTTTTTGTGGTATTTACAGGGTTATGCCGCATTGGCAGAGGGGCAATATGAAACAAAAAGTGTCCCAAAATCAAACAGAATGAATTTATAAATGTAGTACTTTACATCCTGCTGGTATACATGTGGATATAGATCTGAATTGCTACATTTACAAATACTAATTTGTTATGATGTTCCAACTCAATCCATTCCTGATTATACGGTTTAGTAATGTAGGGGTTATATCCTGTTTATCCACAAGAAGGCGCTTCCGAGGATGAGCTCCTAATTTCCAAGTTGCTATTCTTTAGGCCACCACTAAAGGGTGTGTCAGATATGTTTTTATCTAATTTGACATTTTATTCAATTTTATTTAATTTTCTGTTTTTTAGTCCAATAGTCAGCCAAAATGGAAATATATCTTTTACTATAATTTGTACTCACTTGTAGCTGTATACAGTTTTAATGAACATTGAGGATGGAAGTGGATTGGATATCCAATATACAGTATTGTATAAATGTGAGGAAGTGACGAGTCTGATCACATGACACCTGATGAAGTCAACCATTACTGATGAAACACATCGGGCCGCATAATGCGTGACACGTCACTTACGCTTGTTGGAGTGCAGGTGGAACGCAAACAGTGTACCTGGACAAATTGACTTTTTGTCCTTTACTGGGCAAATTTATTTTTTTCGATTTTAATTGTTACATGATACTTCATGAATTCCATTTTTACATACTACACCATGAGGAGCTTCTTATTTTTTTGATCCACGTTGCTGATCATTGGTATCATGTGGGAGAACATTTCTCACTGGAGGATATACTCTCATTGACAAATGTCTGTTTCACTACCTGTAATGGGTGTCACAATGATCTGGTGAGTAGGATGTTTGCTTGATTCTGGTGGCAGATGGCACTTACATTACCTACCAACTAAGGATTCGTTAATATTTTCACCCAAATTTGCATTTCTGATGGTGGTTGTGATGTGAATTTGTTATATGAACATTATTATTTATCCATTTATTATATTTCTTATGTTTATTTACATTGATTTATTGTTTGTAGAGAGAGGTATGAAATTATTAGTTTCCTTCCACAGCCAATGACTTTAAAATCTTGAATGGACTCAAAATAGAACTTTCCTGTGAACTTTCCTGTGTGAATCTGTGTAGGAGAGCTAATTGCTGGATCAGGAAAGTTACTGGCCAGCAATATCTGGATGATAAGTCATGGAGTGCATGATTGCTATACAATATCTATAAAACTTTAAATCAAAAATACATAAACTTATATATATATATATATATATATATATATATACATGCACTACCATTTGTGTGGTATAGTTGGAAAATTGCCAGAAGAGCGCAAAAAGAAAAGATGTAGTAGACTCTTGCTAAATAATTAGCCAGGTGTTTAAAAAATAAGTTATCAGTTAAACCAAAAAAGAAAATACATTACTGAAATCATTAATTCAAGAAACTGAAACAAAACATTATAAGGTAATAAACTGCATTTTAGATGTACACTTTAGGCATATTGTTATCTCAATTTAATGTTGATTAAAATAGGAGAGTCTGAATAACTGATATTTAATGTAGCACTGGCATCCTTGCCTACTAAATTACATTAGCATTTACAATGAAAGTCTATGGACATTTCTATGGCTTAGTGTTTGGCGCCATCTAGCGGCCAAACACTAATAGTGGACTTAAATTATTTTTTCTTTAATCAAAACATTGAACTCGATACAGGAAGTGACTGTTATTTACACTGGAGAGTTGACCTTTTTTACCCAGGATGCCGGGTAACCTACCCATGGACACCCTCTCTTGCACTGCATGCTGGGTAGGACATAAAAGGACCCTGAACGGCCATCTTAGGTCTCTAGGGAACGCATGGTCTGCTGTGAGGAGTGGTGAGGAGGCCTCCCGGAGGAAGCGGCCTATTTCCCTTATGGAGCACAACCCTGCTCGGTTGTGTGAGTGACCTGAAGTACCAGAGAAACAGTGATCAGATTGAGAAGATACAGAGACACTTGTTTGAGCATCGGAAGACCAGGTCCACCTATCAGAACGGAATGCAGTGACAGAGCCGGCTAACAGAAGCAAGCTGCAAACACCGGACCACAGTTACCATACCGAGCTTCTGATCCAGTTGGTGAGCGGGTTGCAGCCCATAGTTTATCAACTTTTGAACTTAGTCAGACTTATATACAGGCCTCGCTGGGATCCATAGTCCTACAGAGGAGGAGTATAGCAATTAAGGCCTACTTACTATCGCATCTCAAGTACTGTATTATAGTTACGGAAGAAACACTAGGATCATCCTTAACTCAACTTTGACTACTTTAACACTTGGATTACAAATCATAAGGAATTATCATTGCTAGTGAAGACAAGAAGACCAAAAAGGCTGAGTACTTTAAGTGAGATCTCACATATAGCTATAAAAGTAGGGGGAGCTCCCTTGAAATTATATTGATTATACTTGTTATATCAAAAGTCATTGTTCTGTCATTCTATGTTGGGATGACAGCACAATTATTGTAACCACCTGTTTGCCAATACTTATAGTAAAATATTACTCTGGTTAAGTACATCGTTGTGTGGAGTATTGTTTTCCCTCAGCATGTGTAGCCAGTGGATCCTGAAGTATCAATACAGGTATATTGTGTTATATTATATTGTATTGTATTGTATTGCATCACAGCTGTGTCAAGGGGACTGAGCCAAGATTGTGGGGTTTATTAGCAGAGTGTGGGCTCAAATCAAAAAAGCAGTTCCTTCAGGGGTCAGTGTTACATTAATATACTAAATATTTTGCAGGAATTCAGAAATATATAAGCAGTTTGTGCTCATTTTTCTATTTTTTTTGTCAAAAATGACAGTGTGGCATTTGGGCAGAACAGGATGTTCGAATAACTTTTACTCTGTATTGGGTGCCCTGGGTAAACTTTGTTTTCCAGACATAAGACAAACAAATAGTATTATTACATACCTGAAAATTCCAGCCTTTCCCTGTATCCTTGTCTATGCTCAAGACCATCGGTTCTAAGAACAGGGCATACTGCAATGACAAAGAAAACATTGTGTTACAAAATGAAGCCTTAAAAAGTAACTCCACTTTTGGTGATTAAAAAAAAACAACATTTCCATCTGGTTGATCAATATACATTGTAAGGATTTTTAAAAATTCTAGAAGAAAAAAGCTGATTGTTGTCAGCAAAAGTGAATCTGAAAGGGAGTGAATTTTCATTATTATTTAGCTGATGCACTTGCAGTGTTATAATGAGGAAAATGCAGGGTCTGAATCACTTTAGATGTTACTAACCCTTTGGGAGTATCTCACCAAAAATGAAATTTTTGTCACAGAGGATACCTGAGAACAAGTTTGAAACCAACCATCCAAAACAGGCATTAGACTTACGCTGGTTCGCATCCTTCCCAGAGAACTGATCTCAGAAAGTGAAACTAAGAACGTTCACTTCAGAAGCACGAAAAATGACATGCGGAGTCCCTCAAGGATCACCCCTGTCGCCTGGGCTCTTTAACATCTATCTCCGCCCACTCCTCAAAATCATCAGCAACCAGCATATATTTTATCACTCCTACGCGGATGACATCCAACTCTACCTACGCATCGCCAACAAAAAAGACCAATACCAGGCACTGGAAAAACGATCGCATAATGGAGAGCTCCCTTAAACTCAACGGATCCAAAACAGAATTCCTCCATGCAAACCAAAACAAAAACCCTGGCACGATGTCCACACCACTCACCATCCTTGGCCAACCCTCACTCTCAGCACTAAAGCCAAAAGCTTCAGAGTCATCTTTGACTCAAATATAACGATGGATGCACAAATAGGATCAGTAGTCAATGGATCCCACTACCTTCTTCGCCTATGCAAAAGATTACCGTTCCAAAGTAATGACCTCTCCAAAAGCAGCTGTCTCCACAATCCCACAGAGTGCCGGCTGTTTGCAACAGGAACTAAAGTGAAAAAAAATGTAGCTGGATAGCCGCACTCCAAAGTATTGGACTTTATTGCAAAAATATGATTAAAATCATAGCATCCAGGCTAATGTACAGATTAACTGCATAGCCACTGACATGTTTCACACCAAACACAGTGCTTAGTCATAGCATTTTTCATTTTGTATATAAAAAATCACATGCATCGGCAAACACACGGAGAAAGAAAAACCAAACTCCCATTGTGTGTATATGCCAGTGCATGGTGCTCACTAAATATCAGAATTGCCAGAGAAAACACAAATATTCCCTGAAAAAGACACATACCAAAACAGAAGAGATTTTTTTTTACATTAAAAAAGGATTTAAAAAACTCATTACTAGATGTATCTATTTAAACCTTCTCATTTGATACATTGTAAAAATATAAATGAAGACAAAAAATAAATAAATAAAGTAAGAATAAACTGATAAAGCGATCTAGGCCAAATCGTCTGGGGACAAAAGAAAATTAAATATATGTATATATCCTAAAACCAGCAAGTGGGGCCAACTGATAAAAATGTCCAACTAGTTAATCGCTAGTGTATGCGCAGCTAATTAATCACATACACAATAAAACATGTTAGGCATGTGCCTATCAACCTAGTTGATCACATACACCACATAATACATTAAACATATGCCCATCAACCAGAGGGAAAATATATATGGCAATGCGTTAATTAAAACACACTGGTATTAACAGTTGCCCAGTTAGCTAAAAAAATGGAGATAGGAATAAACTAATAAAACGATCTGAACCAAATCATCTGAAGACCAAAAAATAAATAAATAAATATATATATATGTATGCTAGAACCAGCGGGTAGTGCAAGCTGATAAAAAATGTCTAGCTAGAGCTAGTTAATTGCATACACAATAAAACATGCACCCATTAAAAAGATGGCAAATATTTATAATAGTATGTTAATAAAAACACGCTGGTATTGGCAGTTACTACAGCAAAGAATGCTGCAATATATGCATGCTGCCCTATCCAAAGAACGTTCTCAATCCTAAATACAGAAGAATTATAATAAACAGGAAATAATGAATGAAATCTGGCGATAACAAGATAAAGTGAGCCAGCAGAACCAGATGAAAAAACCTATCAGCACCAGACCCACTACCAATGAAATAATGTCCATACATGATAACTAAATGGACACTAAACAATCAAAGATGACTCCTCACTACACACCCGCTTTAGCCTCAAGAACTGTCCCACGAGAATACCCTTAATGGTATGCCTTGGATGGCCAGAATCATCTCTCAACAAAGTGTTTCAAGCAGAAGGCTTCCGAAAAAGCTTAGAAGAAATACATTCGCCTTCACCCATCAGGACAACGACCAAAAATTTAATTTGTTCACCTTCTTCGTCTACTGCGTAGATTTATCCCCTTCATCGAAGGAGATACAGCAGCAGTAGTTGGAATAATCTTCAATTACTGACTCGACTATGCAAATTCCCTCTACCTAGGACTTCCAAAATACCAAATTTCACTTCTACAAATTGTCCAGAACTCAGCAGCCTGACTGGATCGAGTTGCATTCAAGACCCTCTGCCTCACTCACAAATGTACACAAGGAAAAGTCCCGCAATACCTCTGCGAAAAAATAAAGCACTACACCCCAGGCTGCACTCTCCGGTCAACAAACCAGAACCTCCTCCACATCCCCAAGATCCATTATAAATTAAAAGGCGAACGAAGATTCGCAGTCCAAGGACCACGGCTATGGAATGCTCTACCCGCGGACATTCAATCGGAAGCAAACTATCTGGCCTTTAGGAAGAAGCTCAAGACCCATCTCTTCTGAAAACCCAGATGGACACTGGCGGAAAAAGCTATTTAGTTTGCATATGTAGCCCTATACAAGTTATTCATTCATTTATTCATTCAAAATCTGACTTTGGGGGTTATTTATGAAAGGCAAATCCACTTTTCACTGCAAGTGCGCTTGAAAGTGCACTGAAATTGCACTTGGAAGTGCAGTCACTCTAAATCTAAGGGGTAGATCTGAAATGAGGGGAAGCTCTGCTGATTTTATCATCCAATCATGTGCAAGCTAAAATGCTGTTTTTTATTTTCCTTGCATGTCCCCCTCGAATCTACAGTGACTTTACTTCAAGTGCACTTGCAGTGCAAAGTGGATTTTCCTTTAGTAAATAACCCCTTTGTCTTTATATTTGTGCAGATTTCTGAGAAAATCGGGGAGTCAATCACACAAGCAGGAAGTAACATTAACACTGTGAAATAAAATATCCAAATAACTGTGGAATATTATTGTAGCTTTGTCATGTTTCTGACAAATGCAAGGTCAATCCACAATTAATAACAACCAAGTTTCCATAGAATTTTAAATTTGTACTGCTTGTAGTCCAGTATTTTTTCATTTTTTCATTTTTTGTAAATGTAACTATAATTCATTTTTGTAAGGTGTGATCGAAATGATCATTCCATTTGATGACACATTCATTGTGGAAAAAAGTATGTTGTATACCTATATTTTACATGGTGTTCTATGGGCTTGTTTACATGATAGGACTCTTTCCTATGTAATTGACACTCATGTATCATCTGTTCATTCACATTTATTAATCATGTGACATCTTCAGGCAGAGGAGAATGGAATCATTGATTCCCTTCACCTTTCCCCTCTTTATCCCCTTCCCAGTCACCCCGGGCCCTACCATCTTACCACGCTTTAGAATTTACTCTTGTTTCTCCCTTGCCCATTTTTTTGTTTAACCTTTGAACCTTTTTACTGCGATCATCTTCATTCTCCCACAATAAGGAAGATCCCATACAGCAATACTACTAAAAAGCTACCACACCATACATATAAAGTCCCAAACATATATATTACATAACTCTCCGGTGACAAAGTACCCACCTGCAGGGAAAATTGTTCCTATGGCAAAGATAGAAGCCTCTTCCGTAAGGCTTGGAAACAATAGTCCCCTTATAAGCTGCCTGTTCCAGGTACCCAAGCTGACCAAACACTGACTCTATGCTTAACCACTTAAAACAATGTGATCGACCTGGGAAACCAAGGCAAACACGAACAGCGCTTGTACTGCATACTGGTGGGACTATCAGTTTCCTGTTTCCACCGTGCAGTTTGTTTAGATAAAATGCATTATTATTTTACTAGTAAAATAATAAGGCATTTTATCTAAACGAACTGCACGGTGGAAACAGGAAACTGATAGTCCCACCAGTATGAAGTACAAGCGCTGTTAGTGTTTGCCTTGGTTTCCCAGGTCGATCACATTGTTTTATATGGTATAGTTTTTTGTATAATAGCAGCTGAGATATTGGGATTTAACCCCAGGTGGGAACAGTTTGATCACTTGCATGAGCGCTGGGGGCAGGTGTATGCACACTAGGTATTGAGTGGATACTCCTGCATAAGACCCGTAATTCCTATGCTTAACCACTATTTACACCTACGTATACTCAACAATTATAATCCAGTTTTCTGGGCCACCACCAGAGTCTGTCTATCTGGTGCACTTGCGTTCAAGGGCAAATGGTATTATTTGTGTAAAATCTGTAGAACATAGATTTCTTATCAAACATCACGGTACACAGAGTCATAGTAGTTACTATGTGGGTTATAGGCCACCTTCAGGTGATGGACACTGGCACGCCCTAAGACAAAAAGCGCACGCCCTATAAAACCCCTCCACTATTGGGAGTATACATTTTTTTTTGATTGGACTCCTTTCTACTTTACTTTTCCAAAGTGATGTTCTCCACCTTTCATTCTGCTGATCATTGAATTCAGTTTACAGCCCATACCCACTTGTTAAGTTTTTACAGCAGTGTTTTTGAGCTTTTTTTGCCGCTTAAAAACACCACTCCATGTTATCCAATGGCCTCTTACACACCATGGCATTTTTGAACTGTAAGGCCGCGTACACACGGGCGGACTATCCGTCCAACTAAGTCCGTCAGACAATCCGACAGACAGTCCGTCCTACTTTTGAATGAACGGACTTGACCACACACGACGAACAGACAGTCCGCTGAAAGCTTGTGCGATGACGTGTACGGCACGGACGACGGGACTAGAAATTCGACGTCCAATACACTGCAATGCAACCTTCGGCCGTGTAAATCCTTTCTGAGCATGCGCCATACTTAGTCCGTCGAACTAGCCTACTCACGAGCGGACTGTCCGCTGAAACCAAGTTTGGACGGACAATATTACGGAAATTCCGAAAGACTTAGTCCGCCAGACTGTCCGCTGAAAAAGTCCGCTGAAGTCCACACACGAGCGGATTGTCCGCTGAAACACGTTTCAGCGGACCAAGTCCGTCAGACAGTCCGCCCGTGTGTACGCGGCCTAACAGGCATTGGCGTTTTTAAGCTCCAAAAAAACCCCAAAAAAAACAAAAAAAACCGAGGACCAGCATGTTCTGAGGCTCCAGCGCAAAAACTGTAAAAATGGCAGACCCCCGTAAAGGGTGTTAAATGCGGTTTAATGAGGCTTAACACTTTATAAACAGTGTTAAGCCTCTTCCAGCGTATTTCTGCCTCTATTCAAAGTCAATGGTCCTATGGGAGCCCATCAATTTGAATAGAAGTCGCACCAGAAGTCAGATCAAGATGATCTGACTTGTGGTGTAGACGTGTGCATTCATTTTCGTCCAAATGCGTTTTTGTTGAATTTCTGGGATTTTCTTGTTTGTTTTAATAAAACAATAACAAACGCGCAGAATACGAAATCCGAAAGACCCAACATAATAAAAAATGCTTTATTTTCATGTCCATTATATTTTCGTATCGTTGCGACAACAGTTCGATATAGATAGAAGATTCGACATGATGGTGACAAACAATAGCGTTCTGTGTCTATCAAACCTGCAGTCGAATGTGCCTAACCTATTAGTACAAGATTATTCTACATAGACTATTTATTATAGATTCTATATAGATTCTATATACCCTAATTTGTTACCTGTGTGTGCAGGCAGTTTTGCCAACTCTGGCATATTTGTTGTTATTGTTCTATTTCTTGTATCTATTGTTCCTCATTTGATTTTACATTGTTACCTGTTTGCAGGTCTGGTCACTATCACCAGTCTATTTTCTGTTTGAACAAAATATACAGCAATGTACCATTCTAATGGAAAAGTGAAGGCAGGAAGAGGTCGTGGTCGCAGTGGAGGTGGCCATCTTGCTAAAAAAGTGGCAAGGTCACTGCTACTAGCTCTTTCTTAGGTACTGCTGACACTTCTGCCTCCACAAACATGTCGTCCACAACAGTCCACCAGCAAAACTAGTTTCACCACCACCAGTTCTACTAGTTATCCTGCCAGACCACCACTATCTGCTGCCACTTCTACTGCCAGTGCAGCTCCTTCTACTTCTACAGACATTATGGCTTCTTATTTTTATGGGATAGGCAAGAAAACTAGTATTAAACAAGTGGAGATGCCTTTACCCTCACCACCACCAATGACACTGCCAGTGCCACTGCCCAGCCCCCAAAGAAGAAATTGAAGGTGACTGAAGCAGAGACAGAGAGTAAGACTTTTCCGTTGCACCAAGAGAAAAGTTCTACTGAGGTAGACAACTCTATGCAAAAAGTTTCAGCAATAACTGGTTTTGGTGGCGATGAGGATTTTGAATGTGATGCTCCTCTTTCCCCAACCACTGCAGATGTATTATACCCTCTTAACCCACAAGACTTACAGTATGACCTAGAGCAAATGCAAGAGGGATATTCTGTGAGGAGTAGGACAGGTAGCAGATCACTTTTTTCATCTGCTGCTAATTCCCTTTCTCCCTCTGTTATTATGGAGGAACTATCCTGTGATAACCCCCCAGTGCCCCTGCCATTGGCACTAAGTGGAACCAAGTGGAACTATAGTGGCAACAGCTTCCACCACTGGTGTGCTACCTGCCACAGCTATATCAGCCCTAGAGATAAACAGGGTGAGGCGCTGCATCGCACCGCAGCAACTTTGGAAATACTTTCACAGATTGGAAGGCGGATTCTTTGGAAAGTGAAAATTGTGTGGGAAGCAAGTGAGTAGGGGGAAAAAAGTTGAGACATTTAACCAATGCTGGTATGAACCTACATCTTAAAAATTACCACCACTCTACTTTACTGTGGACAGAGGCAGAAAAAGAAGATGGTAGCACAGGAAGCAGCATTGCGGACTCTGACTGTACTCGTGGTACCTCCTCAACCACACCACTTACTCAGAGCACAGCCAATAGAGAGGGTTCATGTAGGACAAACTGTCCACATTCAGTAGTTGCACTGCAGACCCAATCAGGCTCCTCATCCTCCCAAAGGACATCATCAGCCTACCCTAGATAACTTTGTTGCCTTTAGTTCCAAGGGCATGTCAAAACAGCAAGCCAACTAGATCACCTGCCCCATTGGCCAATTCATAGTTGTTGGTGGAGTCTCTTTTCGCATGAGTGAAGGGGAGCCATTTAAACAGCTCATGCATGCCCTTGCCCCATGCCCCACAATATGTTGTTCCTGCACAAACAACTTTCAGCAGAAAGATTGTTCCAGCACTATACCATTCGTGCATTGCAGTATTGAAGAAAAAAAAGAAAAAAATGGCCAAAGCTGAGGGTCAGACAATTCATTTGACCACTGATTTGTGGACAGCTCCCAGAAGTTAACACGCTTTTCTGTCTTTGATTGCACACTGGTGGCAGGCCACTGTGCCTGTTGATGGTGGCACTAGTGTAAGAGGTCAAACGTCATCAGAAAATTCAAGTTAGACTTACCGGTAACTTGTTTTCCAGTAGACTTTCAGGACAGCCACCCAAGAGATCATGGCTCTGTTGCTGCAAATTACAGACCCTTTCAATCAGTTTTTCTTTCCAGTAGGCAAAGCTGTTGTCTCTGAGTTTACCTTTGATCCTGGGATGACACAGAGAAGCCAGCATGAGTTCAGGGCTTTTGCAGACACAGTAATTTAGCCAATCTTTTAAGTTGTCTTGTAGCTTTCTGATGAAAGAGGCTACAACAGCATGAAGTGGGCTGCCATAAAGAGGCTCCCTGTTTTCTAGGAACAATCTCATCTTCTCCATGAGATAGGTGAACAAGGGTATGACCTGTCCCAGGTTGGCATTGCTCTGACTCTGTTGTCTGCTGTAGCGGGATGATAGATTGTGGATGGCCATCTTTTGCTCCAAAATGCGTTCAAGAATTTCTAGGGTATATTTCCACTGGGTGCTGACATTTTGTTTCAGGCAATATGTGGGGAGCCCTGGTTGTTCTTGCTCCTCCCTTAACAGTTGCATAGCCCCTACACTGTGGTGGAAATGCCCTGCAATCTTCCTGCAAAGGTCCAAGATTTGAGAAATTTTATTTTTCTCCACTGGGATTGCACCCTTGACCACTAAATGCAGTATGTGTGCAGAACAGTGAACACTGACAAAAGATCCATCTTGGAGCACTTTCACCATGTTTGAACCTCCGCCTGTCACTACGAACCCAAAAGAAACATTGGTGACTGCCCGCTCTTCAAACCAATTGACCAACATCGATCTAATTGCCCGCAATATGTTGGCAGAGCTGTTTATCATCACAGACTTCTGTGTGGAGCAAGAAAGCTTGATAACCCTGCTGGTCTTGCACTGTAGACCTACTTTCCAAAACGACTTTCAGGACAGCCACCCGAGAGATCATGGCTCCACCTCCCAAAGGAAACACCTCCTCCATCAGAGCTTTTAGGGAAGTCTCCATGCAGCCTTCCTCAGTTGTTTGTAGAGACTCTCCAACCCCAGCTGCAACACATAATCGACAGTTGCTTCATAGTATTATAGCAAATCACATACACCACAGGGCGGGTTATTGCCGTCCTGAAAGTCTACTCGAAAACAAGTTACCGGTAAGTCTAACTTGAATTTTCCAAAACGACTTTCAGGACAGCCACCTGAGAGGATTACCGAGACTTACTCCATTCAGGGCGGGACGACAGCCTGTAAGACTTTCCTTCCAAAAGCCTGATCCCCGGCTGATAACAGATCTAATCTATAATGGCGGGCAAACACCGTTAGACTTGACCAGGTAGCAGCCTTACATATCTGTTCAGGGGTGGCACCAGCTTTCTCTGCCCAACTCACCGCTGTAGCCCTTGTGGAATGAGCCCGGACGTTCACTGGACTCTGACCAGCACAGGAATATGCTTCCGAAATCGTAATTTTCAGCCAACTGGCTATGGTTCCCTTGGATGCCTGCTTTCCCTTTTTAGTGCCAAAAAATGAAACAAAAAGAGCATCTGACTGTCTAAAGTCTTTAGTGGCCTCCAAATAACTTAGAACTGCCCTCTTAACATCCAAGGTGTGGAAATCTTCTTCTTTCCTACCTGAAGGATTAGAGAAAAATGTAGGGAAAACTATTTTCTGGGAACGATTTTGAAGTGATGCCACTTTGGACAAAAAATGTGGGTCTGTTTTGAGGACTAACCTGTCCGGAAAAACAAAAAAGAACGGTTCCCTGATTGACAAAGCCTGTAGCTCGCTAACTCTGCGAGCTGAAGTAATGGCTACTAAAAAAACAGTCTTCAAAGTAATCCATTTCAGGGAAACTGAACTAATAGGCTCAAATGGGCCCCTAGTCAGGGCCTGTAAGACGGTAGATAAATCCCAACTCGGGCAGCTTCTAGATACTACCAGTCTGGAGCGAGAGAGAGCTCTAAAAAACCTGATTACTAAGGGATCTGATGCCCGAGGCTTCTCCAAAAAAGACTCCTAACGCGGCCACCTGCACCTTTAGGGTGCTGATTGCTAATTTACTATCCGCACCTTCCTGTAGGAACTCCAGAAGTGAGGCAATTTGACTTGGTGACCTAGCTGAAGTCCTGCACCAGGAGTTAAACACCTTCCAATATTTGAAATATATTGCCCTGGTAACTTTCTTCCTACTGGACAATAAGGTAGCAACCAGCCTGTCTGAGAAACCCCTCTTCTTCGAGAGCTGCTCTTCAGAAACCAAGCCGTGAGCCTTAGTTTCTCTAAGTCTTGATGGATTAGAGGGCCCTGCTGCAGAAGATCTTGTCTCAGGGGGAGATGCCAGAACGGTCTTTGTTGCATCTGAAGAAGGGCCGAGAACCACGGCCGTTTGGGCCAAAAGGGGGTGATCAGAATTACCCCTGCATCTTCTTACCTGATCTTCCCTAATACCCGGGGGATCAATTGAAACGGGGGAAAGGCATAGGCTAGATGAAAATTCCAGCTGTGCGCTAGTGCATCTACTCCCAAAGACCTATCGTGCCTGTTCAGAGAGAAGAACAGAGGGACCTGGGACTTTTCCTGAGTGGCAAAAAGATCTACCTCTGGCTGGCCCCATCTCTCCCTAATCAGTCTAAAGACTTCTGGATTCAGATGCCACTCTGCCTCTAGAACATGGTTCCTGCTGAGAAAGTCTGCCTTTTTATTCAAGGACCCCTTTAGGTGGACTGCTGATAAGGACTGAGTAAACCGCTCTGCCCAAACCAAGATACCTTTTGCTAAAACCTGTAGCGTCCTGCTTCTGGTTCCTCCCTGTCTGTTCACATATGCCACTACCGTGGCATTGTCGGACAGAATCTGGACATGGCATTTTCGAACCATGTCTGCGAAGGCCCATAACGCCTTCTCCACTGCCTTCAGTTCCCTCCAATTTGAGGACCTCTGTGCCTCTTCCATGGACCATGAGCCCTGGACCCACTGGGTGTCCACATGGGCCCCCCAACCCCAGGCGCTGGCATCTGTTGTCAGCCGGACCTGGACGGTGGGGATCCTCACCAGATTGTCCAGAGAACTCTGACGACGATCCCAAGCCTCCAACAGAAAAGCCTGAAGGGGACTGAAGTGATGTTTCGCCCATTGGACCGCCGGAATGGAGGATGTCAATGTCCCTAGAACCAACATCACCTTCCTGATGGTTTGGGGCTGATTACACTGTAACTGTGCTACAACCTTGACCAGTTTCTCCCTTTTTTCTTCCGGCAGGAAGATCTTTTGATCTATGAAGCTGATTCGAAACCCCAGGAATGCGACTTCCTGAGCGGGTATCAGGTTTGCCTTTTGAAAATGCATGACCCAACCTAGCTTCCTTAAGTGACCGTAGGCTCTGTCTAGGTCTTTTTGCAACCCCTCTCTGGTCTGGGCAAAAAACTACAAGTCATCCAGATATGGAATCACTGAGATTCCTTCCAGACGAAGGGGAGCTAATGCTTCTGCCAAAATTTTGGTGAATACCCTCGGGGATGACGACAGACCAAAAGGGAGGGCCCTGAATTGTAGATGAACAACCCTGCTCCCTTCCCTTAAAGCCAACCTCATAAATCTCTGAGACCCGCTCCAAACCGGGACATGAAGGTACGCATCCTGTAAATCCACGGAGGCCATATAGCATCCCGGGGACAGGAGGTTTCTTACTGAAAAAATAGAATCCATCCGAAACCTCTCGTACCGTACTGATTAGTTTAGTTCCTTGAGGTTTAAAATTAGATGGAACGTTCCCGAAGGTTTCCTGACCAGGAACACATGAGAGTAAAATCTCTGACCTACCTCTTCCGCTGGGACCGGCAAGACAACCCCCCGAAACATCAGGTCCTGAATTAGGGCCTTCATAGCAAGGGCCTTGACTGGGTCCCTGGGAATACTGGTGACCAGGAATCTTTGAGGGGGGCCCTCGGTAAACTCGATTTTGTAACCTTGAGAAACCATCCTCAGGACAAATTGATTTCGAGTTATGGTCTCCCACTGAGGGAAAAACTCCCGAAGTCTCCCCCCTACCTTGACCAAAGAGTCATTGTGACTTGGAGGTGGATGCAGGAGGATTGAGGAGGACTCCCCCTTTATTATTGGGCTTCTGTGCCCAAGATTTCCTCCCGTTTTGCCTCCCAACCTCCGCTTGACCCCTAGGTCCCTGAAAAAAACGCTTACGCGCCTGCGCTGGCTTTTTCTTTACAGGAAAATACTTCTTCCTGTCCGCTGTTCAGTCCAGAATAGAATCCAACTCTGCACCGAACAATAAATCCCCCTGAAAAGGGTAAGCCAAAGAGACTATTTTTCAAGGCCGCATCCCCTGGCCAGGTTTTCAGCCACAAGGCCCGTCTAACCGAATTGGTCAGGGCGGCTGTCCTAGCTGACATATGGACAGATTCTGCCGAAGCATCAGCAATATAGGCAATAGAGTAGTAAAGGAATCCAGGATCTCTTGCTTATGGGAATCAGCCATAATATGAGATTTTAATTGTTTAACCCAATGGTCCAGATTCCTTGCCACACAGGTTGTTGCCATGCCTGGATTTCAAATTTATCATCACTGACTGCCAGGCCCTTTTGAGAAGCAGATCCATCTTCTTATCCATAGGTTCCTTTAAAGTGCCTATATCCTCAAAAGCTAGATCCGTTGACTTTGATACTTGGGAAAACGCTGAATCCAACTTCGGAACCTTGTTCCACACTAAGTCTGGACTATCTTCAAAGGGAAATCTCTTCCTGTGTGATCTGGATAAAAAGGATTTTTTCTCCAGCTCCAACCACTCGCTTTTAATAATATCGGACACCAGGGAGTGCACCGGGAAGGTGCGAGATCTCTCCTAGGCCCGCATACATACAATCATGCAAGGATAACTCCTTCTTTTCCTTTTCAATACCCAAAGTGGCATAAATCACTTTAAGGAGGCCCCCCACTTCTTTCAATGACAATTTGTACTTGGAAGCTGAGTCCTCATCCTCTTCTTCCTCAGAGTCTGATTCCTCTAGGGCCAATAAAAAGGAATCCTGTGAGGCATCCTGGGACAAACCTCCCCCCAACAGCAACTGCGAACCTCCCGGTTCTGCAGGGGACTGCTGAACTCTAGACTCCCCCGAAGTTACCGGTTCTTTTAACAGTTTAGACCTGAATGCCTGAAAAGTTGCTTTAAGCTTGTCCTTAATGGACGATACCAAGTCACCACATAATGATGGGGGGTCCTCCCTGACTAGGCTGGCGATACAAGTCGCACAGAGAGTTTTGGCCCAGGTTTCGCTGAGTTTTTCCTTACAAACAGGACATCTCCTTTTGATAGGCTGGGCAGAGCTCTAAAAAACCCAGCTGTTTTTTTTTTGCAAACAAATGCAAAACACCCAGGTGCAACTAAGGGAGCAAAACCACTATTCCCCAGTGCCCTCGCAAGCCGACACTCCCCCAGAATCTTCCACCATTGCACACCTAGCAAGGGAGGGAAAGGGAGGAGGGGGGGTGTGGGGAGTGAGGGAGAAAGAAAGGGTGAACACCTCCCCCCTCACACAGGAGCCTAGGATCCAGTACATCAGAGCCCCGCTCCTACCTTTGCCTTGCTGGTGCCTTGGCTTGCCCCTTGTCCGTATCGCTATCCATCGCTAGGACATACACTGCCGCCGGTCCGGATTCAAAAACGCTGCTGCGCCCGACCGGAAACCGGAAATAAGGCGCCAGTTGGTCCTCCTCTCTCTTCCTGCGTTCCAACGCCAGGAAATGATGCGGAACACCACCAGAAGTCCCACCCCCTATGCCCGAAGGACGCGGCCGAGCCCCCTCGGCCTCCCCAGATGAGCGATCGCTCTCCCGCGATGCAGCTTGTGCTGCACGCGGGAGTTTTGAAAAAAAGAATGCGGTCGCCACTCTGACAGGGGACAGAGGAACCCCTGGCATGCTGGCTCTCCCGAGCACGAAAGGAGGAGAGAGAGCCCATGCTGCCATCCATGTCAGGAGGAGAATGGGAGGACCGGCTCCTGAAAAAAAGGAAAAAATGCAGGTGAGAGCCCCACGACCTCCAGGACCAGCCCAGAGATCATGGCTCCCACCGGAGGTGTTCCTCCAGGTTGGAGAAAACACAAGAAACTGAGGAAGGCCGCGTGGAGACTTCCCTAAAAGCTCTGATGGAGGAGGCGTTTCCTTTGGGAGGTGGAGCCATGATCTCTCGGGTGGCTGTCCTGAAAGTCGTTTTGGAAAGTAGGTCTACAGTGCAAGACCAGCAGGGTTATCAAGCTTTCCTGCTCCACACAGAAGTCTGTGATGATAAACAGCTCTGCCAACATATTGCGGGCAATTAGATCGATGTTGGTCAATTGGTTTGAAGAGCGGGCAGTCACCAATGTTTCTTTTGGGTTCATAGTGACAGGCGGAGGTTCAAACATGGTGAAAGTGCTCCAAGATGGATCTTTTGTCAGTGTGCACTGTTCTGCACACATACTGCATTTAGTGATCAAGGGTGCAATCCCAGTGGAGAAAAATAACATTTCTCAAATCTTGGACCTTTGCAGGAAGATTGCAGGGCATTTCCACCACAGTGTAGGGGCTATGCAACTGTTAAGGGAGGAGTAAGAACAATCAGGGCTCCCCACATATTGCCTGAAACAAAATGTCAGCACCCAGTGGAAATATACCCTAGAAATTCTTGAACGCATTTTGGAGCAAAAGACAGCCATCCACAATCTATCATCCCGCCACAACAGACAACAGAGTCGGAGCAATGCCAGCCTGGGACAGGTCATACCCTTGTTTACCTATCTCATGGAGAAGATGAGATTGTTCCTAGAAAACAGGGAGCCTCTTTATGGCAGCCCACTTCATGCTGTTGTAGCCTCTTTCATGAGAAAGCTACAAGACAACTTAAAAGATCGGCTAAATTACTGTGTCTGCAAAAGCCCTGAACTCATGCTGGCTTCTCTGTGTGATCCCAGGATCAAAGGTAAACTCAGAGACAACAGCTTTGCCTACTGGAAAGAAAAACTGATTGAAAGGGTCTGTAATTTGCAGCAACAGAGACGTATGCTGGTTGATGCTGGTTTGGAAGATTCACCCGTCATTTCTGCTATTCCAAGGCCTGGCACCATCACTCAAAAACCGAGTGCAGCATGTATATGTTGGGTAGAGGCACTTGACAATCTAGTAAGTGCAAGTCAAGCAGCAGGTAATTGAGAGGAGAGCAGTGCCTCTGAAATGGTCAAGGCCTAACTATATGAAGCACCTTTGCCTCCTACAGCGGACCCTTTGACCTATTGGGATGGTAAGAAAAACTCATGGCCTGCTCTTTGCCTGGTTGCCCCGCAGCTACTATCCTGTCCTCCAAACACTGTGCAAAGTGAGAGAGTTTTCTCTATTATAGGTAACATCCTGAATCCACACCATGCACAATGACACCCCATTTGATGGAATAAATAACTTTCCTCAAATTTAACCTCCCCAAGATGGGTTACCCTACCCTTAACTTGTGAGACCTGGATCGTTGTCACCATGTGAAGATAGGTGAGACCATCTAAATTTTGAGGAAAATCAATTTTTTACATTTTCTTACCACTTGACAATAGCAGTTGTCTTTGGGGTGACCCCAAGATTTAAATTGAATTATATTGTTTTAAGCCTTTTCCCTTTGTTCCTTCCATCACCCTTTTTTGGAAAATACAATGATGAATGTTGTGTAGACTAAAATGTGAGTGATTGCATGAATGAATGATGTGTGAATGGACAGTAGCAAGGGTTGAAGCCATTTAAAGTGGTTGTAAACCCTTACAAACCACTTTGACCTACAGGTAAGCCTAGATTAAGGCTTACCTGTAAGTCCAATAAATATCTCCTAAGCCTACATGGTTTAGGAGATATTTGCCAAAAGACAGGCACCGCTGTCTACGGCGGATGTGTCGTAGACATCAGCGCACATGTGCACTAAGCACGTTGCTGTTAATGGTGATATGCCGAGTGGTGGCTCCCGTGTGCATGCATGGGAGTGACGTCATTATGGCTCCATCGAATGACAGCGCCGTAGCAGCAAGACTCACCAAGAAGATGGAGGCTCCGTACACAAGGGGACAGCAGTGACTTTGCTGGCTCCTGTGTCAGGTAAGTGGCACATAATGGGCTACTATGTGATGCATAGTAGTCCATTATGCTTTACCTTTGCAGGGAATCAAAGAGGAAGTAAACCCATCAGGGTTTACTTCCTCTTTAACCATTTTTGTATGATGGTCTGGGATTAAGAGACAATGATTAAAGATGTTTGGGGAAACCAACCTCAACAGCATGACAATTCCTCTTAATGGAGAGACTGTCAACTCAAGGATCAGAATATTTTACCAACATAGCACAAAGAAGCATACAGCTGGAAACGTGATTCTGTGCAAGATAGATTAGTTGGTCACTGCTGAGCTGCATCCAGATGCCCAGGACCTATCCCATTTGCCTTCTCTGACCCTGGGGACACCAGTGCTCTCTCTGATCCTCCGCCTGTTTCATGACCATCTGCAATTGTCCAAAGTCACCAGTGTGAGTAATCTACCCTGCTGCCATGTTTCCCAAGCCCTGGAAATGATGACTGCCCTATGAACTGTTACCTATGGGCCTGCCAGCCTTTGAACTGTTGCGCCTTGTGATTGCGCTAACCTGTGAACCTCTGTCCAGTTAATCATTGCCCTTGTGATTGCAAGCCTGCAACCTATGCTCTGTAAACTGTTGAGGACTGTATCGTTAACCCCTGCTGGAAAGATGAACGGTGTGACTGGACACAATATACAATGGGATTAACCTTTCCACATTGAAATAGTGTAAAGAGAAATCTCTTAAATTTTCTCTATTTAGCCTGATGGTTAAATGTAGAAAATCTACAATTTTAAGGCCTCTAGTAAGTTAGTAACAGTAAATGGACTAGTAAATTTAGATACATAATGAACCTAACAAGGCAAGCAAAACTCAAGAAAACAATTAGTTCTAAACAAAAACATTTTTATTTTGAACATAAATGTAAAAAAAAAAATTAAGCAAGCAGTAGCTATAGGGACCTATTGATCCCAGCCATCTGGTCACCAAGGTCACCTACAAGCCTCCAGTTGCCTCCCAAGGCTACCTTGGGACCTCTCCAAAACCACATTGTGACAGCGCTGCCAGTAATTGTAGAGGGCCACGGAGCAAAATAACCTCCTGGTTACAGCATATTGTCACATGTGGCTCTGGAGGGGTGATGTGCACTGGAGTGGGTGGAGAATCCTTCCCAGGATGCACTGGAGAGGAGGCACCAATGGGTGGGACCAGGTGTCGGTCTAGTGGAGGGTGGAAGAGAAACCACTGGGGAGGAAAAATAGTGAGCTGAACCAGATGCGGTTAGGTCCAGGGCTTCGTCCAACGGGCAGAGGTGAAGGGTGAAGACTTCACCTGTGAAGAAAAGAAAATACATTAGAGAATTCAATACACATAGCTGCTTCACCCTAACATTATATAAAGGCAATTATCTCCCAGCCCTTGTAGACAATCATGTAACATCTTGAGATGTTTTCACTTCTACATACCAGTTTTCCATTTTTGATATTCGGTGAGATGCACCTAATCAATTTGCGTGTAGGAGATAGTGATGTCTGTGTCAATTCACTGTGTCATCCCAAGTTTGTAGCGCTGCGCAGGAAGATGTAGTACTTTACTGTACTCTGACCGGCCAGAGTACAAAGGGATTCCCCTCTACCCATCGAGCAGTAAAAAAGGGAATTTCCCAAAGATTTTATCTGCTCGGTCGCACGGTCGGCTGGATAAAATCTTAAGGTGTAATGGACACCTAAGTGCTGACCACTAACTAATCTACCTCATCCAGACTGACTGACTGATGCAAATCTGGAAGATCAGTTGCACTTGCAAGTAGAAACATATCAGCTATACCAGCTATTAACATTAAACTCACCAAAGAGAAGCCATTCAAGCCATAGCATTTCTATACGGAAAAGGGCATAAATTTCATTTGGGTAGTACATTGCAGGAACATGCAATTGTCAGTTAAAGCTGCAGCGCAATAAATAGCAAAATATGGCCTGGTCAGAAAGGGGGCCAAACCTATAGGTGGTCAAGTTGAACTTAAAAGCACTTACTGCTCATCAGTTTAGAGATAAGAAAAAATAACGCCAATGGAAATATTCTTTTCACAACGATCGTGGCGATAATATGTAACATGTGCAAACTATGCTTTCATGTGTAGGCTAGGCACACCTATGCACAAATTAGGTTTTTCACAGGAGGGAGGATGATTTGAAAATCATTTTTTCCCTTTAAAAAATATATAAAAAATCACTTAAATTTACTGACATCACATGTAATAGCAATAATATATGTTTGTGTGTGTGGGGGGGGGGGGCTTGTTTTGGGCATGATATGGGATTTTTAATATAAAAAAATAAAATAATCAGACATATGGCTTACCTTTTTATGTCGCTGAACTTTTTTACAACAGGCAGACGGGTCACGCTGATGGAGCTGTATCACCTCAACTTTTTGAGAGATCTCTTCCCACTTCTCCTACTTCCACTCCAAAGTGGTCTCCCTGCCACACAGCTGCATCCAGCAAGGGAGCGTTTCCCTTACAAGGACCTGGGACTCAATGTGAGTCCACGTAAAGTTTCCCTTCCTGCTGATTGCAACTTGTGTCCCCCTTCTGCACTTTTTTGATGGTGGGGGTGGTTCTGCTGCTGCCTCCATAGAAGGGCCATGAACCTCCATGGGGTCAAACTGCTTGGAGCCACCATCGGATGCTGCCATCGCACTTGAACCAGAACCATTAGGAGTGCAGAGCGAACAGGAAGGAAGTTATATGCTTGAATTTCAATACACAATTCCATTGGCTGACTGTTGGCGTAGGCCATTCAACATGAACAGAAACAAACAAGTATCGTATCATTCGATACAATCAAAAATATGTATAGTACTGTTCGACATGAAGACTCGACGAAGCAGCTAAAAACATGCGATCGACACAAGTGTACATTTACGGTCAAATGCTCCGCCCATAGGCTATAGAAGAATTGTAATGTTGTTTGACTATTAATAATAATTAATAATTATAACATTACTAGTCAAACAACAATAGAATTCTACTATAACTTGTGGGCGGAGCATTCGACCGGAAATGTACAATCATGGCGTTGTACAATTTACTTTAGTTGCTTCGTCAAATCTTCTTAGAACATCCGACAGACACCATAAGCCTTCAATGGACAGATTCAACCTTAATTCAGATTTTCAGACTAATGCATTTTTTAACAAAACAAAAAAAAAAATGAATTTCGGAAGTAACTAAATAATTCGATTTTTCGGACGAAACCGAAATTCCGAAACAAAATATGCCATGTGACTTAGCTAAGAATCTTGAAGAGCAATAGCGGCAACATTTTTTAAATTTTTTTTGCGTGAGGTTCCCCCCAAGATGGTACCAGACCCTTATCCGAGTACGCAGCCCAGCAGGTCAGGAAAGGCGGAATGAGCAAGCGCCTCCCCGGACCATAACAGGCCACATGCCCTCAACATGGGCAGGTGGGTGCTTTGGGGCAGGGGGACTCTGACGAGGACAAGTGCCTCTTCCCGACAACCCTTGCCTGGTGGTTTTCAGGGTCTGTGGGTGGGGCTTATCGTAATCTGGAAGCCCCCTTTAGTGAGGGGGTCCTCTGATCCCAGCCCCCCACCCCAGGTGAATGAGTATGGGGTACATCAAACCCATTGACCTAAAAAAATGTGACAAAAATAAGCACGCTACACAGTTTTTTAAAGTATTTTATTTAGGCAGCTCCAGTTCTTCTCCCTCCTAGGGCAACGTCTTCTCCCTCTACTGGTCCTTCTCCCCTCTCCAGTTTTTCTCTTCCTCTCTGCACTGTCTTCTCTCTCTGCTGTCTTCACACTCTTTTGCCGGGTCTTCTCACTCTTTTACCGGGTCTTCTCACTCTTTTACCGGGTTTTCTCACTCTTTTGCTGGGTTTTCTCCCTATGTTCTTCTTCCGATGTTGACTCAATGCAATCTCCCGATGTAATGCTGGGTCCGCCGTGTGTAATGACTTATATTACATAGTATAGTTACATAGTTAGTCAAGTTAAAAAAAGTCCATCCAGTTCAACCACAAAAAAAAATAACATCATACAATCCCATATACCCAATTCTATACCGACAGTTGATCCAGAGGAAGGTGAAAAACCCCAGAGGAGCATGATCCAATTTGCTAAAGCAGGGGAAAAAATTCCTTCCTGAGCCCCCGAGAGACAATCAGATTTTTCCCGGATCAACTTTACCTATAAAATGTTAGTACCCAGTTATATTATGTACATTTAGGAAATAATCCAGGCCTTTCATATTGGCATGGGACAGGCCACCTGATGATGCAATTTGGAGGTCACACCCCTTGTGATATCTCCACCCGAGGCATGATGTGGCGATGATGTCATGTTACTTAATCAAGCAAATGAGTACCATTTTGCATTTATTTATTTATTTTATGTTGGTATTAGGGTCAGATAGAGAAGGACAGCCAGTAAGGTTGAATATCACTGAGATTATTTCATCCTAGTAAGGTTTAAAAACAGGACACTCCCAGAATATGTTTAAGGCTCCATGCACACTATAAGCTAAAAGAAATGCCAGAAAAACCCTGGATCATTTTTATGCCAGCATTTAGCAGCAGTTAGGAGCTTTCAGCTTTTTTTCTGCTAGCAAATCACTCCCAAAAACGCGAAAAAAAAATAAAAAATACAAATAAATAAAAGATGTTTTTTATTCAGCTCCTAGAAACTGAAGCTTCATAAATGCTTCTAGTCTAAAATAGTCTGCATAGATACATAGGATAACACTATTTTCTTCTAGAAGCAAAAAAGAAATGCTCAAAAGCTGTTGCTAGGAGCATTTTTTAAAGCTAATGTGAGAGTATGTGCTGACATCTTCAGCAAAGAGGGGAGCATTGTGGAAATGTACCATCTAGAGAGAAGTTGGAATGATGTCTCCAGAACTTTTCTGATGTGCTTTTCTATACCCTTTAGAGGAAAAAAAAAAATTTATGCAATATGAAAAAATCCAAACATAACTAGAGTATATTTTTGATTAAAGCGGGAGTCCGCCGTTTTTTTTTTTTTAAAAAAGCCAGCAGCTACAAATACTGCAGCTGCTGACTTTTAAAATAATGACACTTACCCGCCCAGCGCACCCGCGATGTCGGCACCCAAAGCCGATCTCTCGATCGTCTCTCGGGTGCTGCTGCCGCCATCTTGGGTATGGGAATCAGGAAGTGAAAGCCTTTTGGCTTCATTTCCCGGTTCTCTACTGCGCATGCGCGAGTCGCGCTGCGCAATAAGGATGGTCCCGCTGTCTCTGGGATTCATGTGTTTCCCAGCAGGCAGCGGGGGACCTTCTGAAAGGGGCGTAGATTGTGCGGAAAGGGGCGTACCTTCTGCAAAATCTACGCGGAAGTGGGTGCAGATACCTGTACTGTACAGGTACCTGCACCCCCCTCCCCCCTGAAAGGTGCCAATTGTGGCGCAGGAGGGGGGGGGTTCCAATGAGCGGAAGGTCCACTTTAGGGTGGACCTCCGCTTTAAATAAAACTTTATGCATTAATTGGTAAAGATTACCAGGGGAGCTTGAAAAACACACTGAAGGGAACATAAGCTTAAATTAATACATACTTGACTTTTAACAGATAAAATTCCCCAGGGCACCCACTACTAGTTGAACACCCTATTCTAAGAGAATTATTAGTTAATTGTGTCACACTTTTTCCAAAACTCTTATTGTGCTTAGAGAAATTTCTTTGTAAAATATTAATGAACCTATTTTGTGTGTAAGCATTTTACTCCCCAAAATTGCAGTAATTGACCTTGCATCACTACAACATGTGTGAACTGTAATGCCGTGTAGAGGCGACCGGACTTTCCAGCAGAAAAGGTCAGACGGAATCATTCTGTCGGATATTACGATCGTGTGTGCGCTTCATCTGACTTTTTTCTTCAAAAATTCAGACGGACCTAGAAATAGAACATGTTTCAAATCTGTCCGACGGGATCAATTTCTTTCAGGAAAACCGTTTGTCTGTATGCTGGTCCAACGGACCAAATACAACGCCAGGGCAGCTATTGGCTACTGGCTATTGAACTTCCTTTTCTAGTCTCGTCATACGTCATCACGTTCAAAGCGAACGAACTTTGGTCCGTTCGTGTGTGGGCAAGTCCGTTCGGTCGGAATTCCATCGAGAAGACCATCGGGAAGACCATCGGGAAGACCATTGGACCTTTTCTGCCAGAAAGTCCGGTCGTGTGTACGCAGCATAAGTGGAAACATGCTATAGTGTATTTTAAAAATCTATTTAGAAATGTAATAGAGATGAGCTGAACTACCTGGGTTTGGTAGAATTTGGGTACCAAATCTGAACCACATTGAAGTTCATGGGAACCAAATGTTAAAATCAGTTCTGGCCATTTTAGAGGCTGATAGGCAAGCGGTTGTCAAACAAATGACATGAGAGGCTGAACAATGTTTTATTGTTAAATTTAATTTGCCAGCAACCAGCAGTTTTATATTTCAATCATTTTTTATTAAAGTTTATAGTCATTGTAAGGGTTCATTTTTTTAATTTTAAAATAACAAACATATCATAATTACCTCCACTGTGCAGCTCGTTTTGCACAGAGTGGCCCTGAAGTTCATCTTCTGGGTTCCGTCTGCAGCTCTTGCGGCTTCTCCTCACATCTGACAACCCCCTCAGAGAAGCACTTACCTTGCGGGCACACTCCCAAGTCCAGCATTCAGCGTCCATAGCCGCCGAATGTATGGCTAGGCCCTGCCCCCCGGCACCTGCATTATTGGATTTGATTGACAGCAGTGGGAGCCAATGGCTGCGCTTCTATCAATCTATCCAACCAAGAGCCAAGAACCCTGGGCACAGAGACAGCGCATCCCCGGCGGGTCAAGTTCCAGGGTGGAACTCCGCTTTAACAAGAGAAGAGGATCTGATAGCGAACCACCTTTCCATTTAATATTGGTAGTTGAGATCTGAAATTGTATTAGAGAGTGAGGGAACTGTGTCCGATTTCCAGAGTCTTGTGATGTTGATTTTTGCTGCAAATAGCAGGTGTATAACAATTGTTCTGGAACTGGTAGGAAATTGTTCCACACCTAAATGAAGCAGAGCTAACTTGGGATCTGGTCTAGTTACTTATGGGTGAAGAGCTGCTGTTTTGCTGTAAGAAGCTTATAAAATGCTTATATTAATTTTTTTAGGCATTCCTATTATAGTCTATGGGGCCAGACTCCAATCTGCCTAAAAGTAGCTCATTTACATTTTTGACTGAGAAGCATTTTTCTACAATGTCAGATATGAATAAGGGTCATTGAAATTAATTGGATTTTGTTTGTTGAGCGCATTAGAGGTACAAGTTTCAAGCAGAAAATTGCTACGGAGCGAATGGGTCCTAAAATAACATGCCTGGGGGATGTCCTTAAAGTGGTTGTAAACCTTGTTACACCACTTGTACCTACAGGTAAGCCTATAATAAGACTTACCTGTAGGTACTGTAAATATCTCCCAAACCTGCACGATCTAGGAGATATTTACCCTATAAGCTTGTGCCGACGCCATCAACACATGTGCACTGAAGAAATGGCTTGATAGTGCCGTTTCTAAAGGGAATGCCCGGGAGTGACGTCATCGCGGCTCAGGCCAATCACAGCCCCAGAGCTCACAAACCCGGAAATAACTCCATGAGACATGTCGCCAGTCACAGCGGTGTACAGGGACTGCTGCAACAGCTTCAAACTAAGGTAAGTATTTCATAATGAGCTAGTATGCGATGTATACTAGCTCATTATCCCTTTGTCCTGCAGTTTGTATGTTTTTTACATGGGTTTACAACCACTTTAACCTGCATGTGAAGTAGTGTATCTGTACAAAGTATACAAACTCTACTACAGCAAAAATGACATAGGCAAAGAAAAAAAAATCGGTTTAAAATAGCAGCAAGTGACAGCTTCAGACACTTTATTTCTGTTTGAAAATAAAGTGCCCAGGGATTCCCTTCATATATATGAGACCCTTATCCTTGATTCTGGGTATAGTAGAAATGTTAACTGTAAACCCCACACAAATTCATACATGACCCCTCATAAGTCATACCAGGTCATGTATGAACTTTAAGGGTGGACCCACATACACAAAGAAGAAAAACCATGTTAGGTCTGCCCAAGTAGACCAAATTGGGCATGACCATATTTTATCATTGACATCAAGGGAATCCCTCTGATGTCATTGATCAAATATGGTTATGTTTATGTTTGGTCAATGACATCACCCAAGAGACCCCATATTTAGCTGTCATTTGGATTTAATTCATTGGTTGTCAGCTGGCATCATGCATCATGATTAATATGGATGTGAATCACTGAACAGCATGATTAACAATTGAGTTACATCATGGGACTTTTTTTTTTTCTAACCAAAGGATTTTAATGTGTGTTTTTATTTATTTTCCAATTACTGTTTTGTGAGTAAAGGTCCTATGTACCTTTTATGCACTCTTTTGGAGGGCTGGTATCTGGATGCCCCCTTATAGTTAAAGATGGCTTCCAGATTCCAATATGCTGTCTGCTCGCAGACCCCATAATCACCAAGCCAAGGTTGCAGGTCAGATGTTATGCTGCTCATCAATATGGATACAGTGGAGATACATATGGAGTGCTTAGCCAAGAGGGCCCATCCTGGGCAAAGCACCTGCCTATGTTGAGGGTATTGTTTAGGGGGTGCATCCTCAACCCCCGTTCCTTTCCTAGCCCGCCAGGCTGCATGCTCAAATAAGAGTGTGGTGTGGATTTTTGGGGGACACCATGCATTTTTTTTCTTGATTATTTCATGGAGTTCCCACTTAAAATCCATACCAGACTTTAAGAGCCTGCGCCCCCCCCCCCCCCCATTTTCTTTACAACCTTGACAGCAGATGAAGGAAACTGTCATATATAGTAGCAAAACCTCCTACCATACAGTATATGATGTTTGTCTCCTGCCGAAACAAGCTTAGTCAGTTGTCTTTTATATCACAATTTGTTTCCTTGGGTTTCATAATATATAGACTATCAACAGAATTCAACTAGTTGAAAAAAAACAATGGTCAGTGATTAGTTACACAACTCCTGGTCAGATCAGGCAAAAAGTACATGTGTGAGTGTGAAAATGTACAGTGGAAACCCCCAATCTTCAACAGGTGCAGTGCTATAATCAGTGACAATACAGTGCACATAAGAATCTACCACAGACGTACAGTGAGAAATATGTTGCAATATTTAAACAGCAAATATATGAAATATATAAAAAAAAGTGTCTAAAAATCTAAATAATGTGTCCATATACAAAAACAAAGCACAAATTATATTTCAGTGTATTACTGCACATTGAACGCAGTATATTTCAGTGCATGTTTAACAAAGTATATTTCAATGCGTTTCTGCACTGTTACAGATGCATATTTCAGTGCATTACTGCAAGTTTAACACTGTATATTTCAGTGTGTTAATGCATGTTTGATGCTGTATATTTCAGTGTGTTACTGCACGATTAACGCTGTATATTTCAATGTGTTATTGCACGTTTAATGCAGTATAGTTTAGTGCATTAGTGCACGTTTAACAAAGTATATTTCAGTGCATTACGGCACGTTTAACACAGTATATTTCAGTGCTTTTTGCAAGTTTAAACACTGTATATTTCAGTGAGTTACTGCAAGTTTAACACTGTATAGTTTAGTGCATTACAATTCGTTTACCACAGTGGATTTCAGTGCTTTAGTGTACGTTTAACAAAGCATATTTTAGTGTGTTACTGCATGTTTAACGCAGTATAGTTCAGTGTGTTCAGTGCACATTTAATAAAGTATAATTTCAGTGCATTACCGCACATTTAACGCTGTCTATTTATGTGCATTACTGCACAGTTAACGCAGTAAAATGAAGTGCATTATTGCATGTTTAACATACTAAATTTCAGTCTGTTACTGCATGTTTAACGGTGTATATTTCAGTGCGTTACTGCACATTTAACGCAGTGTAGTCCAGTACATTAGCGCACTTTAACAAGGTATATTTCAGTGCATTACTGCACAGTCAATGCTGTATATTTAAGTTTGTTACTACACAGTTAACATTGTATATTTCAGTGCATTACTGCATGTTTAACACAGTATAGTTCAGTGTATTAGTGCGCATTTAACAAAGTATATTTTGCGTGCGTTACTGTACATTTAGTGCTGCATATTTCAGTGCATTACTGCACATTTAACAAAGCCTCCACTGACAGGGATGATGGTATAGTTCAGGATGTCCCCGGTCCTTGCAGCATGTCAGCATGACCAGAATGGCAGGTTCCCAGTCGCTATTTATTTTCACACAAGGCAATTCCAGCTCTCTACCTTCACATGGAAGACAATGTTGTGGCATCGTTGGGCAAGGCAGTCAGCCACAAGGTCATTGTTACTGCTGACATGTGGTCCAACAAGCATGGTGAGGGATATTATATTTAGTTCACAGTGCGCTGGGTAACTCTGCTTGCAACTCGGAAGCAGGCAGGACAAGGCTCAGTGCTGCAACTTGTTGTGCCACCATGTCTCCATACAGCTAATGATGATGCAAGATTTGTCAGCTCTACCCCCTCCTCCATGCCCTCCTCCGCTGAATCAGTCAGGCTAAAAGGTGCTATGCAGTGCGTCAGTTGGTCTGTCTAGGAGACAGAAGCCACACTGGAGCAGATATTTTTGCAGCTCTGCAGGGCAGGCCCAGAGGTTGCTGAACTGTTAATGCCATGCCATCTGGAGCCAGGAATGGCCATGTCGATAACGACCCAAACCCCCTGTCCGCCCTTAGACAGGGAAAGTTGACACGTGCAATGCCTGGCACATGTCCTCAATTTGTTAGTGCAGTGTTTCTTAAATAGCTATCCAAGGTTGGAAGATCTGCTAAAGCAAACCAGAAGGGTCTGTAGCCATTTCAGGCAGTCATACACAGCCAGTGCTCAGCTGAAATTCAACGGGACTTCCACCTGCCTGTAAACTGCCTGATTTGTGACATGCCCACCAGGTGGAACTCGACTTTGGCAATGCTGCAGTGGCTGTACATGCAGCAGAGGGCCATCAATGAGTACCTGTGTTAGTATGGCACAAGGACAGGCTCAGACCAGCTCGGCTTTTTTTGTCTATGCCAATGGCTGCTGATAAAGGATGCATGCACTGTACTTTCACCATTTGAGAAGGCCACAAGGATGGTGAGCCACGACAATGCATGCATCAGTAATACAATCCTTGTTGTGTTCCTGCTAGAGCAGACTTTGTGTGACTTTATGGACAGGTCACTTGAGCAGAGCAGCAGGAGAAAGAGGAGGACTTCATTTCCTCTTAAGGCCCACTTTATGCAGGCATCCTGTAAAAAATATGCAAAGTGTAGCGCTAAAAAGAAGAAAAATAGTGCATAAATCTATACAACAATTTTACCCATATGTAAAGAATCACATGGGTAATAGTGATTCATATAACATAGAGCAATAAACAGCAAAACAATTTGTGTCGTCCACATTAAATATACACTTGTGCATGTAAATTATTATACATGAATCAATGAATAAATAAATCTTGTATATAAAATAAATAACAAAAAAAGTCCTTTTGAAAAGTGAAAAATCCAGTCCCAAATGTGCAATTGAGTATCAGATGATCTGTCCAATCACAGAAATCTACCATGAAACCACCCATGTGCCGGTACCACCACCTTAATAGATGTAGGCTTACCAGATGATGTTGACCCAAATGAATATATATTCTAAGGGTCATGCATACTTGTTATGGTTATTGTAGGGAATAGTCCTCCCAGGTCCTGGATTGTCAAATACAGTGTAGGAAATTTCTTTCCAGAATGGATGGATATGTGCAGATTTTCTCCAATAATCAAAAACGCCCAACATCAAACGGAATGCATATAGGACAAAAGGATAGGGCCATATAGCGTAATTACGTTTAAAATATATTTATTAAAAGAAAGTAACAAACTTACATTTATGCAGTTAGTAAAAGCGCTTTTCAATATAAAATAGGCAGTAGTGGAGTCCACCTGATGCGTTTCGTCCTCATAGACATCATCTGGGGTATGCTTCCACTGCTGCGAACTTGTTTATATAAGCTACTAAGCCCAAATGAGCGAGATTCCACCCCCCTGTGTCACTGCACATCACTTCCGGTTTCCATCCAAGATGGCCACTGGGCGTGCGTTCCACGCCTCTGTTGCGTAATACAGTCATGCGTTCCACCTGGCGGATCTATCGAATATCTACTAAAACCAGTAATATAGCCCAACAGGGCATTTCCGGATGGATTTGGGGACCAGGCGAGGAATGATTTACAATCCGATGCTCCGCGTTCGCCCATGGCCTCTTAATCATAAGCGTGACCACCGGAAGTGTCACAGAGATAATCACCGCGTCCTTTCCGGGTGATGTCCAGATCCCATCTAAGCTTGTGAACCAAGCCTCGATATCCTAGCCTATCCTAAACGTGACCGCCGGAAGTGACACGGAGATGATCACCGCGTCACTTCCAGTTGATATTCAGATCCTGTCGAAGCTTGCGAACCAAGCCTCGGTATCAGTATATTATTTGTGCTCCATCATCATCAGATGCCAGCGTAGGCGGCCTCTAATAGGCAACCAATGGGACAGTGAGACGTGTATTTCAATGGCTAGGGGATAGTTCTCAACTACGTGTCACCGTTAACCATTAAATTACACAAAACGGCCTTACTAAAATATCAATTAAAACTGACCCCACCATACATCCCACATATAGAAAATATTTTTAAAGTCGCCGATCCTCATAAGACAAACCCTATGTTCGCTTAGTGGAAGTGTTTTATTCATATAAATTATATATATTTTCGCTCATTAGTACCTATATTTATAATGGGAATAACCATACACTGCATGTATCCCTCAAATTTGGAATTGCTCCAGAGTGATCTTAATATACATTGACCCAGTGAGATGGTTTCTGCTCTAAAACCCCCCAAAAAATAATCAAAATAATAATAAAAAAAAAACTTCAAGCTTCATTGATAAAAGCATTAAAGTGGTTGTAAACCCTTACAAACCACTTTGACCTACAGGTAAGCCTAGATTAAGGCTTACCTGTAGGTCCAAGCAATATCTCCTAAACCTATATGGTTTAGGAGATATTTGCCCGATAACGGGCACCGCTGTCTACGGCGCATGCGCCGTAGATAGCGGCGAGCAGGCGCTCTGAGCGCGGCATTCTCAGCGACGGAGCTGCCGCGCGTGTCGGCTCCCGTGCGCATGCGCGGGAGTGACGTCATCGCGGATTCGCCGAATGACAGCGGCGGAGCTGCGAGACCCCACCAACAAGATGGATGCGGCGGACTACAGGGGACAGCGGTGACTTCGCTGGCTCCTGTGTCAGGTAAGTGACACATAATGGGCTACTATGCGATGCATAGTAGTCCATTATGCTTTGCCTTTGCAGGGAATGAAAGAGGAAGTAAACTCATCAGGGTTTACTTCCTCTTTAATATCCCACTCCACATTCATACCGAACGAGGAGTGGGACTGAAGCTCATAGATCCAGTAGGTCTCCAGTCGTGACACCCCCCTTGTCATAGCACCACCCTTCCACGAGGAGTACATATTTGTCAATAGCAACAAACTGTGTTCCCCTTGGGTTGCTGTTCTGAAACTCTTTATAATGTCTAGGGACACTGTGTTTAGAATCCTTACTCTTAATCAAAGCAATATGTTCGCCTACTCTGACTGAAAATGTCCTTGTTGTATGGCCGACATATTGCCTGCCACATGGGCAAGTAATTAAATACACCACGTATCTGGTGCTACACGTACAAAACGTTTTAATAGTGTATTTCTTTTTAGTAACCGATGACATAAACTCAACTGTTTTACATTTCTCTAAAGTATTGTGTTGACACACAACTCATTTTTTACAGGGGAAAAAAACAATCAGGTTATGAAAAAATGATGGGCGGACAGGTGAGTTTATGATATTTGGTGCAATTCTGCTTTGTAGAGAGAGTGCACGTTTGAAAATAACTTTTGCTTGTTCGGGTAACTTGGAACCTAGAATAGGGTAATTTCTAAGAACATCGCAGTGTCTATTCATAATAGTTTTTACCTGTTTATGTTGTATTGAAAATGTTGTTAACATAGCCCATTTAAAATTCACATCTGGTTCTCGTTGAGGTTTAACAGTTAGGATGGAATCTCTATTAACATTAAGTACCTTTTGTAGTTCCAAATTAAGGGTTTTGTTGTCATATCCTTTATCTGAAAATCTTTGTTTCAAGGTTTCGGCCTGCAATTCCTCAGGCATCCATTTTGCCACGCCACAGAACACACAAGTGGAGAGAGACAAGGAGGAGGATTCTGGCAGTTTTGGAGGCATTGAAGCAGAGCAAGACATACATCAACACTTAACAGATGGTTTTCCATCCCCAGAACCCTTGGAAGTAGTATGTGGTTGGGAGGAGGCAGTTTCAGATACAGTAATCCTCAGTGCTCCAAGGAATCTGCTTCTCATGCCTCTGCAAACTTGCAGTCCCTCATTTTTCGAAGCCTCTGAAAGGATCCGAGAATACGTGGCATCAAGGATAAGGACCACTAATGGTTGGCAACCCTCCTTGACCCCTGTTAAAAGGTGGAAAGCCTCGGAACTCATCCTGTCCTACAGAGAGAGCAGAAGATGAAATAGGTGTTCAATTGGGTTCAGGTCAGGAGACATACTTGGCCACTGAATTACTTTCACCCTGTTATTCAGGAAATCAACAGTAGCCTGATGTGTGTTTTTGATCATTTTCATGTTGAACAAGTACACGGTGACCAAGTGAGGGTAGCATTTTCTCTTTCAATATAGAGCAGTACATCTGTGAAATAATGATACCATAAATTAAATGCAGCTACCAAACAGCATCAGCACTCATGCACCCCCACAAAAGGACACTGCTACCACCATGTTTCACTATAGGCACCGTGCATTTTTCTTTGCACTCCTCATTTTTGCGGTGCAATACAGTTTTGAAGCCATCAGTTCCAAAACATTTATCTTGGTCTCAGCACTCCAGCGTACAGAGTCTCAGTAGTCTTCTTCTTTTTCAGCATGGGCCCTGGCAAATTCTAGGCAGGCTTTTTTGTGCATGGGCTTTAGGAGAGGCTTCCCTCATGGACGACACCCATGCATGTAATTTCTCTGCAGTGTATGCCTTATTGTGTACCAGGAAACAATCACAACAGTTTGGCTTTCTACTTCTTTAGCTAATTTCAGTGAACTTGCATGGTGATTTACTTTAACCCTTCTCATCAGAAGATGCTCCTGTCAAGGTGCAAACTTTCATAGATGGCCTGGACGTCTCTGTGCGATGGTTACAGTTCCATGTTACATTTTTGTATCACTTTTGCTGCAGTATTCTGACTGATAAGTAAAGATTTGCTGATCTTCTTATAGCCTTCACCTTTCCTGAGTAAAGAAATTATTTCTTTCTCAGGCCTTGCAAAATTTCTCTTCCATGTGGTGCCATTGCTGACAGCATTAAATTGGAACTGGTTTTCTTTGTCAATGAGTAATTACACTAACCTGAAGTTGAATTATTGTTAATTTGGATTTAGTTGTTAAAAATTTAGCTTTACTCCTAAGACTTTCATTGGGGTGTATTCATCTTTGCAAAATGGGCTTGAATTGTTAGGAAAAATCCATTTTTGTGTGTGCAAATGCAAATTGACAAATATTGGTTGCAATTAATGGACCATTTGTGGTAATATTTTTAAGTATAGTGTCCCATAGAAAATGTTGATTCTGAAAGGAAAGTAAAAGCTTTCTGACAAATCTGTTGGGGTGTACTAATGTATTCTGATCACTGTATATTTTTTATATATATATGTATATGTATATATATATATATATATATATATATATATATATATATATATATATACATATACATATACATATATACACATATACACACACACACACACACACACACACAAACTGTATATAATCTAGTTGTTGCCACTGCACACATATTAGAGAAAAAATAGGCTAGGGTTCTCTGCAAAGTCTGAAGTACATAAATTCCAAAAGAGAGAGCGACACTCACGGGTCTTGAGAGGTGAACACACAGTGAAGATTTTATTTCGACATTTTGGCACTAGCTCTTGTTTGTTGTCCTGAGGAAGATGAGCTTGTGTCTCATTGAAACATCAAAATAAAATCTTCACTGTGCATTCACCTCTCAAGACCCATGAGTATCACTCTCTCTTTTGGAATATATGTACTTCAGGCTTTGCTGAGAATCCTGGCCAATTTTATATATACAGTATCTCACAAAAGCGAGTACACCCCTCGCATTTTTGTAAATATTTTATGATATCTTTTCATGTGACAATACTGAATAAATTACACTTTGCTACAATGTAAAGTAGTGAGTGTACAACTTGTATAACAGTGTAAATTTGCTGTCCCCTCAAAATAACTCAACACACAGCCATTAATGTCTAAATCACTGGCAACAAAAGTGACTACAACCCTAAGTGAAAATGTCCAAATTGGGCCCAAAGTGTCAATTTTTGTGGCCGCCATTATTTTCCAGAACTGCCTTAACCCTTTTGGGCATAGAGTTCACCAAAACTTCACAGGTTGCCACTGGAGTCCTCTTCCACTCCTCCATGATGTCGTTGCGGAGCTGGTGGATGTTAGATACCTTGCGCTCCTCCACCTTCCATTTAAGGATTCCCCACAGATGCTCAATAGGTTTTACGTCTGGAGACATTCTTCCGCAGTCCTTCACCTTTACCTTCAGCTTCTTTAGCAAGGCAGTGGTCATCTTGGAGATGTGTTTGGGGTCATTATCATGCTGGAATACTACCCTATGGCCCAATCTTTGAAGGGAGGGGGATCATGCTCTGCTTCAGTATGTCACAGTACATGTTGGCATTGATGGTTCCCTCAATGAACTGTAGCCCCCCAGTTCCAGCAGCATTCATGCAGCCCCAGACCATGACACTCCCACCACCATGCTTGACTGTAGGCAAAACACACTTGTCTTTGTACTTCTCACCTGGTTGACACCACATACGCTTGACACCATCTGAACCAAATACGTTTATCTTGGTCTCATCAGACCACAGGACATGCTTCCAGTAATACATGCCCTTAGTCTGCTTGTCTTCAGCAAACTGTTTGCGGGCTTTCTTGTGCATCATCTTTAGAAGAGGCTTCCTTCTGGAATGACAGCCATGCAGACCAATTTGATACAGTGTGCAGCATATGGTCTGAGAACTGACAGGCTGTCCCCCCACCCCTTCAACCTCTGCAGCAATGCTGGCAGCACTCATAGTCTATTTCCCAAAGACAACTGCTGGATATGACTCTGAGCAAGTGCATTCAACTTCTTTGGTCGACCATGGCGAGGCCTGTTCTGAGTGGAATCTGTCCAGTTAAATCGCTGTATGGTCTTGGCCACCGTGCTGCAGCTCAGTTTCAGGGACTTGGCAAACTTCTTATAGCCTAGGCCATCCTTATGTAGAGTAACAATTCTTTTTTTCAGATCCCCAGAGAGTTCTTTGCTATGAGGTGCCATGTTGAACTTCCAGTGACCAGTATGAGAGAGTGAGAGCAATAACACCAAATTTAACACACCTGCTCTCCATTCACACCTGACACCTTGTAACACTAATGAGACACATGACATCGGGGAGGGAAAATGCCTAATTGGGCCCAATTTGGACATTTTAAGTTAGGAGTCTACTTACTTTTGTTGCCAGCGGTTTAGACATTAATGGCTGTGGTGTTGAGTTATTTTGAGGGGACAGCAAATTCACACTGTTATATACTGTACATACATGTACAGTATATTCAACAAAAGTGTTTGTGTCAATGTATTGTTAATCAAAGAAAGTTACCTAATAAAAAAACCAATAAAGTTCAATATTAATATCCAAATCGTATGTAAAGTACAGACTAAAATTTGTGAAGAAAAAGTCAGTGCTAGAAAAAAAAAATTATATAAAGGGCATAAACGAAAAATTCTTGCAATAAGAAGTCCACGATAATGTCTGTGGAATATATCCAAACAGCAGCACATGATTTATTTTCTTGACTACGCAATAGAGGCTACAGCCACAGCTGCTTAAAAAAGGCCTTTAACAAAACCCAAAAACAAGAGAGAAAATATCTGATCTATTCAAAGAAAAATAGAGAAACTAGTGAATGTATTAGGATCATTACCCCGTATTGTAAGCAGCATCAACAAATTCGTGCAATTCTTAAAAAATTTTGGCCACTACTCTCAGCAGATCCTGCAATTAGTAAATAAATTAAACCTCATCCAGTCATTACAAGCGAGCCAAATCTTTGAAAGATCATGTAGTACATAGTCATCATAATGCCACGTCCACACACACACCTGCCACCGTTTTTTTACAATAGGACCTTAATAGCCGACTGTTCTTTTAAGAAACTTTAAACTCTGTCCCCTTCACTAAACATGCCATCTGCTGCCCTTCGAGCTGTGCAGAGGATGAAAGCGTGCCCACTGATTGGTGCATTTCAGCTGCTCCTGTGCCTCCTCCGCACTTGCTCCCAGGCCATGGGGCCTTATGGGTACTGTAGTTTAGTATGCAGTGCTCCTTAGGTGTGTGTGGACATTGCGGCATCCACCTCCTCCGCACCACGTGATGTTAGAGGTCATGTGCAAAAACATTCCCCCTTCACTTCACTATGAGACACTACCAGGGTTTGCCATGTTGTGATATCTCCCATGTGAGGTAAGTTTCTAAAACCAAGTGCTTTTCTTATATAAAAAAAAAAAAAAAAATATATATATATATATATATATATATATATATACACACACATATACACATACACATACACACACACACACACACACACACACATATTTTCAGTCATGTTCTACCTGCAATCTATTTATTTATTTGTCTTTACTTACCCGGCGCCGTCTGAATTCTTTTTCTCACTTTTGAAGTGGGGACAGACGTTTGTGCAACAGGGATCAGGTCTCCAAATGTGTTGGATGACCAATATATGTGTATATACGTGATATAATATTGCAGGCACTTTCTTTAAACTGAATTTACCTCTGTAACCTGCAGTCATATTTATTGTTTAACATATTTTATATTAAGAAATGTATTTATTATTATCCACGTGTCTTCCACATTAGATAACATCTTATAATTCAGGCATCCCTGGCCTTTTCACAGACCTTTTCACAGACCAGCTTGGTCATTATAAAAGAAATCTTGTATGATCCCACCCTTTCCCCCTTTTTCCTCCTCCCCCTTCCCCCCTTTTCCTTCCCCAACCCCCTCTTTTCTTATACATATATACAGTTTTGTATTTATATTTTTTCCCTCAATAGACAGAAACCGGTTTATAGGCTCTGTCCCCCCTCTTTTGGGCTTTTCTCGGTTGGCAACTCTGTGTGCCGCTTAGTGTCCTTTCCAATTTGAAATATCAAGTTACAGGTAAAACAAAGCATCTCCTGTTGGGTGGCTGATGAGCATTGGGTGGGGCGGCCGGCAATACATTTCTACTGTGTTCTGTTGTAATTTTATATGTATCTTTTTTAACTGTACTTTGCTTTATGCAGCATCACATCTATTTCCCAATTAACATCTCCTGAGGAAACCCCCAAAAGGGCGAAACATGTCGGGAATTGTCACCTTACTTTACTGTTGAGTGACCATTTGCTCCATCATTTGGGTAGATGTGATTATATGTCTGTATACCTTATGTATAGACAAACATCTTTTTAAACCATGTACTGTGTAATAAACGTTATATTTTTTACATTTTTGGAGTATTGATAATTAAATTCTTTTGCCTGGCACCTTTGAAGTCCCACCAAAACTTCCCCCCCTGTCTATACATATCCAAACTGCAGATCATTAACTTTCCAGTGTGCATGTGCAGAAATTCCAACCACCACCAGAGGCAGGAATATGGATTCTTAACTTTTAAAACAGACCTTTAAATTATAAAAGGTCATGCATCACCCTTTTCGAAGCTGGAAATGGCTTACATTCTCTGGCAGATCAAGTTCTCTCCACTAAAAGGTCTACTTCACAATTTATAACAATTGCCTTAAAAAGGATACAAATAATAGGAAAAATAGTGCTATCTAAGCTATCTATTTACAAACAACCATTTCTTAAGTCTTAACCTTACTCATTGCAAAGGAGGATGAAACCTGTGGCTCACCACCATTCACAGAGTTTGGATGACTGCTTAGAAGTTTGAACATTGCTTATATCCCCATCGCACATGTTCCTAGATCAAAGGCTCATCTGTCGTGGGTGCTCCAGCAATCACCATCTGAACACTGGATATATCACAGATAAATCCACATGTTGACCAGCACACCATGGATTTCGAATTGCAATCCAAAGCTTTTATTGTAGAAAGATCACATCACAACAGGATAAGTGCAATATTTCAGAGCCATGCAGGACCCCTTTGGTCAGGCTGAAGACTCCCCAGGGAGAAATCTCTCTGATGGATGCTTTATAAAACCTCCTAATACTTCACCCTACACATTACAGAATTAGGCATTTTCAAGAGTTCCCTTATACAAGGTTGGATAACAGTGCTGCAGCTTTAGATTTTTCATTGTTTTGTTTTTTATTTTGGATATAGTGATATAGTGATATTTAGTTTATACAATATATATATATATATATATATACACACACACACACACACACACACACACACACACACACACACACACACACACACACACACACACACACACAAAAAACAGGATGCTACTCCAAGAGGTTTCCTTCAGTCTGGCCTACTGCTATGCCATCACAGTCAAGAATAGCCTATGTTGTAAAAAGTAGGATATCAGATTACACATAGAAACAAAACTGAATCAAATATTCTGCTAGAAATGGACAAGACCATCAAGATTTTAAGATATATTAAGATATATCAAAGAGTGTACATGCAATGCTGGTCTTTCCTTTTAGAAATGCTCTGCAGACTATGGGGTGTATGTGGTGAAACTGCTGGTTCAGGTGGTTTGGGAAAATACCACATGGAAATGAGGATCAAATAAGTATTTATTTTCTATGATCCTCAGCTCCATCTAGTGGTCATAATGTGGTATTTTCCTGAATTACTCAAATTTTTATGAATAGATAACCTTTGACCAGTAGAGGAAATAGAAGGCAAGCAATCGATTTTATCCCATTCACACAGAACAAATGTACCAGCTGTTTATCTGGATGACTAGCTATGGTAATTTTTTTCTACCAATATATCACTAAAGCCTAGTACACATGGGCTGAATGTCAGGAGGCATCAGCCTGTAGAAACCAGTTGACATTTGGCCCAAGCGTACTGCAGCCGGTCCGACAGAAGCTGCCAATTTGGCCACCTTCTGCCGAAGGGTCATGGCCGAAAAAAGGTCTTTTTTCAGTCATGAGTGTTCTGGTGGGGGGGCCATCCCCCCTGTCAGAACACAATAGCACAGCAGGGGAGTTCCGACCCGAGCTCCTGAGCTGTCAGTTTTTTTTCCAAACCACTGGGTAGCTTGTACCAGGCTTTTGTCTATTGTCTATTGTCTATTGTCAACAACATGCATTAAAGGTTTGATTAAAAGTACTGTACAAATAATGCAAAAATAAATCTTCAGTCTATTAAATGCCAAACTTTACAAAAAATATAGTATTCCTTTTTTTTATAATTAGCATTAAAATGATAAAAATGTACCTTTAATAGGTGCAGTTTCTTATAGAGTAAATGTTAAATTGGATAGCCTAACTCTTAAAGTTATCTTTCTCTATTTTTGTGAAATATGAGAAAAACACAAGCAAGATGTTAAGGAAAGCCTGAAAACATATGAAAGAATGCTCAACATTTCACTTGCAAGCTGGAAATAAAAATAGCCATTTTCATTGGGGTTTTTTTTTCAGTCCTGGTTATAATAAATGAATATATGCAAAACATTATACATTTCCTTTTAAAAGAGGTCTCTGGAAATGTCTCTCTGTTTGGCCTTTTTACTTTATCTTTTTGCTCCAGGGGTCTGTAATAATTATTTTAAAAGCATAGTCAAAATATGCATTATAGCTCTATGCTCTCAAAATTGATAGACTTATAATTGTATTCTCTGGAATAAAAAAAAAATTTAAAAAAATTAACACTTTTGATTACCAGAGCGAAAGTGGAAAACTAAGCATGCATGCTAGATTGCTATATTTTGATTATGCAAGTACACCATATCTAAAAAGGTACCAATACAATTACACTTCTATGACATTTTTTAGCATGTTTTTATCTGTCTTCCCATTACAACACACACTACAAATGTTAAACACAATGTAAGACTCAGGCGTGCCAATTTACTATTGAGTGTTTTACCATACAATCATTTTCTCATTAAGTCTGGGTTCACACATTCTGTATGCAAACACAGACATAGGATGTGATTCGCATTGCTGTGCAGATTACATGTGATGTCTGTGCAATGCGAGTTCAGTCATACAGTTGTTGGATTGGATTTGCACAAAAAAGGTGAAGGAACCTTTTTTTTACCCGCACTGGAATCGGATGTTATGGGTGTTCACATCCATGTGATCTGATTCATGTCCGAATTCACAGTTCGAACTGTGATCTGCAAACCGATCTGGGGATGTCAATAACATAGTATTGACACCCACAGCGGTTCACAGGCAATGGGAACTGCCTGCGGGGGAAATGCAATGCGGGAACCGCCACTGGAATCCTGCTGGTTCCCACGTCGCATGTGTGTGAACACAGGCTCAAATTTTAAGTTTACATGCATAAACTTTATGTATGTATGGAAACATTACTTTTTTCTACCTCATATTTTTCCCTCCTTAAGAGACCCAACAGAAAACCTAAAAACTATTGCCAACAAGGCAAGGCAGCAGTAATTAACTTGGGAAAACCCTAGCATTAATCTTTTTAAATGTATTTTTCTATACGATGCAGCACACCACATGGATTATATAATATAATTGTGGTACATTCAGCTGATCCATGTAATGAAATAAAAACACCATTATTGAAACATGGTAATTTAAATGTTGAACGTGTTATGCTCTAGCGAATTAACTCTATTACATTTCTTTCACCTTATTTGGTTGTTCAAGTTTTTTTTTATATGCAATTTATTACCACTCTACAAAATATTAATTTATTTTTTCATTTTACTTACATATCTTTATCTGAAAATGGGAAAACAAATCATCCAAACTGCAGACATCCTAATTTAGATATGGTATGAGTAGCAAAATAGGAAGTGTTGTGGGAAGCAAGTGTCACATTCAGTTTAAAACAAGCAAGTTAATTTATTTTGTCATGAAACTTAAGAAGGGGAAAGTTCACAGACCACCCTGTCTGTTTCCTATTGATGTAACACTTAAACAGTGGTCTTTTATGACCTCACTTACTGTCACTATATACAAGGAAAATGTCTGGTATTTTTAACCAAATTTTTAACTGCAGAATAGAATATAAAAAAAAGATGCTACAAACATTCTGAACTTAAAGACTGCCTTACTTTTTGCTAATAAGGCAAGTCACAGTTAATTGTGGTATGTCATTTGGAAATATAAAATTATTAGTTCAGTCTCTCATAAGCGTAATTATATTTGTCTTGGCATAGAATATGCTACTAATTTTACAGAATTTGAGACGTTACACTAAGTACCCATAATATTCAGCTGCACATCACTCTACATAGAGAGGTCTTTTCAGGAGACTCCGATTTGTGGAACCAGGAAAATATGAATAATTCATCTAAATAGCATATCAGAAGTATAAATCTCTAATGTCAGTTTTTGAATTTAATTAATTAACAATTTGATCCCTAATATATTTATATAAAATTGAAAAGTAATTAGCCAGGATGGAATGTTAATTATAAGTCACAAATTGTTGATTACAATAAAAAAACATGTTCTATAAAACTGTAAGGAATCAACAAAGAAAAAGTATAAAGTACTATAAAAAGATGTAACAGATATTAAAGAGCAATTCCAGGCAACAAATAAGAGCAATAAATAAACTAACAATGATAACAAGTTATACTGTAACTGTGCAAAATCATAAAGGTATAAAATAAGTTCACTCAGTTTGCCTTCGACTAATTTTCTGTAACCAATTGCAGCAAAATTAGCATAGACCATCTAACAGGGTCAGCACAATTGTAAATAGTATTAGGCCGGTCATAGACAGTTTGAATCTTGGCCAGTTCAGCAGGAACCGGCCAAGATTTTAATCATTTATAGGGAGGCTGAATGTACCAAGTCAAACAATCAACTTGGGGACAACCAGCCAGCTGGATTTTGCATGTGATTATTGCTAGCAGCTGGTATATACAATTAATTGGTGGGGACTCCTGCACTACCTGATGATGCTGAAAATAGTGAATATAATAAATGTGCAATAACCAATACTACAGTGAGAACATTTTTTTAAACGGTTTTCTTCAGCAGGGACAGGGAAGCTGGTCATAGTTGATGGGAAGATGGATGGAGCCAAATAGAGGGCAATCTTAAAAGAAAGCCTGTTAGAGTCTGCAAAAGACTTGAGATTGGGGCGGATTAAATGGTTTAGAACAAAGCATATTCATGTGTTAGAATGGCCCAGCCAAAGCCCAGACCTAAATCCAATTGAGAATCTGTGACAAGACTTGAAAATTGCTGTTCACAGATGCTCTCCATCCAATCCGACAGAGCTTGAGCGAAGAATGGGCAAAAATGTGACTCTCTAGATGTGCAAAGCTGGAAGAGACATCCCCAAAGACTTACAGCTGTAATTGCAGGGAAAGGTGGTTCAACAAAGTATTCACTCAGGGGGGCTGAATACAAATGCACGCCACACTTTTCACATATTTATTTGTAGAAAATGTTAAAAACCATTTATAATTTTCCTTCCAATGATGTGCCACTTCGTGTTGGTCTACCACAGGGATAAGCAATTAGCGGACCTCCAGATGTTGCAAAACTACAAGTCCCATCATGCCTCTGCCTCTAGGTGTCATGCTTGTGGCTGTCAGAGTCTTGCTATGCCTCATGGAACTTGTAGTTCTGCAACAGCTGGAAGTCTGCTAATTGCATATCCCTGGTCTATCACATAAAATTCCAATAAAATACATTTACATTTTTGGTTGTAACATGGTAAAATTTCAAGAGGTATGAATACTTTTTCAAGGCACTGTATACACGCATACACACATATACAGCAACTATATATATCTCTATATCGATATAGATATATACAAATATGCCACACACATTAAAAGTTTTCAGCCTGAAATTCAGCTTTTCTCCATTCACTAAGCTATAACACATGTGTTATTTGCCATAACAACAAACATTTTCAGCACATGTACTGTTATTTATAATTGCCTCTTATTGAAAATAATGATGGTTATAAAAAATTATGTTTGTTACAGCATAGTGAGTTGAGCCACATATCTGGTACTTATTGTACTATGCTGAAAGGGAGATTGCTTTCATAAGGAAAGCATTAGAAAAAAAAAATAATGGATTATAAAGAAATCTGGTAAATCTGTTAGAAAATTTCAGTTTGGAGAGAACAGTTATGTGCAGAGCTATGTTATGGAAACATTACTATAGTATATTACAATTGGAACTCCAGAAACACCTTTTTTGTCTTGGATAGAGTGTGAAAAGCTTAAAATGTATATTCGATTTTGTATAGCTGTCTGTGTTTACAGTAGCAATATGCTTACCACTTCCTCTCCCAATGACAGAATCCCTCATGTGGAAGGAAATGAAAGAGAATCTCTCTAACAGGGACACAGCAATACAAATGCTTATTTTTAAAGAGTGTGAGAAGGCTATAACCTCATTTAACTATTTATTGCTGTCTATATCCTACCGTAAAAATTGATATTTACTTTCTGTCTCTAAGATCTCCCCAGTAGGACCACAGTAAAAAATAATACAGAGATTTCACAATCCATCCATAACAAAACAGTTGTTTGGTGTTAAAGTGATTGTAAAGTCTCATTATTTTTTCCAAAAAAACGTTATACTTAGCTGCTCTGTTTCAGTGGATTTGCACAGAGCAGAACATATCCTCCTCTTCTCAGGTTCCTCTTCTGTGCTCCTTGTCCCTCCCTTCTGTTTAGTGCCCCCACAGCAAGCAGCTTGGTGTGGGGCAACCAGACCAAGCTGCAGCTCTCTGTCTGTCCCCTCACTCTACTGATTGGCTAACTAACTTTGATTGACAGCAACAGGAGCCAATGGCCCCGCTGCCATGTCTCATCCAATCAGGAGGGAGAGTCCCGGATGGCTGAGACACTCGTGGATGTCACTGGAGAGAGATGGGGCTCCAGTAAGTATTAGGGGGGCCGAGGGGGGCTGCTGAACACAGAAGGATTTTTATCTTGATGCATAGAATGTACTAGGATGAAATAAATTCTGACTTTATAACCACTTTAACTTTTAATACAATCAACACTCAGTTTACCTGATCAAGAGAGATAACAGAAGATACACAAATTGCTTGCTTGGTATATCGAATAAGTACCTGTGTAGCAAACTGAAAAAGAGAAAAACTGAGAACAGAGGAAAGGAGGTGTGCAGGAAAAGGTATGACAAACCTAGGGAAAAGCTTGGCCAAAGATAGAGTAGTCAGAGACTGGAACAGAGCACCCTGGCAGCTGATAGAAAGCCTGCTGATAGTCCGGGAAGTCGGGAGTGATTGAGGAGTGAAGGGATGCTCCTCGCTGAGGTGAGAGGAGAGACCCATACCAAGCCCTAGCATATGGTCCTGTGCCTGCAGGATACCACTAGCAGAGCCCCTCATATACAGCAAAACACCCAGGAAATTGGCAAGATATATCAAAGGGATTCAATCCGTGGAGCAGGAGAAAACATCATCCAAAAATTAAGAGCTCCTAAACAGCAAAGAAGCAGCAACCACCGATTAGAGTGGCGAGTTTCTGTTATTTTTTTTTTTTTTCTTGAACTGTTAAATATAAAACAGAACTGTGAGATCTAAAACTATTATCCTGGAAATTCGAAAACAGTGAAATACAGAGGTACCTGGATGAAAGAGAAGATAAACCGCATACATTTGACTAGTGCAAAATTGGCAATTATACATTGTAATGAACTATGATCTGAGATAGCTAACACATGCACCATTGAATTGTGATAGTTAAACTATGCATCACTGAATGGTGATTGCTAGTTAACATACAAATGAACATACTAAATTTATACCCCATCATTATGTAAATACTAGCAAAAGTGCCATTGAACTGGGATCTCTAGCCTAGGTACCATTGAACTGAGATTATAAACCTGTGTACCATTGAACTGAGATTACTAGCCAATATACCATTACATTGGGAGTACTAGACCATGCTATGCGCCTCTGGACTGTGATTAATAGCAAATATACTACTGAGCTAGGAACACTAGCATGTGTTTAATCGAACTGGGATCGCTAGCCTATGTATCACTGAACTGCACTTGCTGGAATATACATCACAGAAGTATGAATGCTGGCTCATGTATTACTGAACTGAGACCGAATTGTGATGGTAGACCTACAGTATAACCTATTGCACTGAGATTGCTGGTTTATGCATTACTGAATTGTGACTGTTGGCCAATGCATTAACAGATTGTGACTATGGGCACACACACCTCTGAACGAAAATTACTAGTTGATGCACCAAGAGTAGGGATCGTTAACTGATACACCACTGAATTGTAAATGCTGACCAAGGCATTATTGCACCATTGAGCTGGGACCACTGGCTTATGTACTATGGAAAGGTAATAGCTGGTCTAATAAACCATCAAATTGTGATCAATTGCTAATGCATCACTGAACTGTGACTGTTGGATTATAAATCATGGAAATGTGATGGGGGACTTATGCACTAGTTAGTTATGCACTACTTATGCACTACTAAACTGTGACTGCTGATTTATGTTCAACTGCACTGTGACCATTAAGATATGTATTTGCAAACTGACTAAATATTATGAATTGGGGACTACTAGTACATACACTATTGAGCTGGGGGTACAGGTATACATACCACTGAACAGGGAACCCCAGGGTAGGCATCACTGAAGAGTGATTGCTGGCAGATACACCATAGAACTGGGATTGCTATCCTCAGGCACTGTTGAATTCTGAGCATTAGCCTATATATCACTGAATCGTGCCTGTGGACTTACGTATTACAGAGCAGCGAGGTATTATCAAACTTTACATACTTGAATCCATTGGTGCAGGCAGGGTTGGGACTGGCCTTTAAATATAAAGTGAAAGGCGACAGAAAAGATCATGAGAGGAAAACCAGTAAAAGGGCAAACCCCCCTAAAATAAGTGCTAGCCCAGGTACAATAAAAAAATACATGACACAAGATGGAAATCAGGACAGCACAGCATCAGGAAAACAGTTGGCAGTCCGGAATAGACAATTAGTCGGAGCTAGTAAAACTAGTTAAAATAGGATATCTACAGGTCTAAGCAGTTCAAACAAATTGAAAGAAGAGTATCAAACAGACAGTGATTCGGAAGGCATGAAAGCCCGCTCTTGAACTAAATCTGACATTGCAGATATGCTGGCAAAACTGGAACAGTCTTTAAAAATGGATATGACAACAATACAAAAAGATCTGGGGCAGATATTAAAGCAGGTTGAAAATACAGCAGATAAATTAGTCACCCATACGTCAGAAATAATACAACTTAAGGAACTAATGAAAAAATTACAAATAGAGCAGAGGAATATGTTGTACAGAATGGAAGATCAGGGGAACCAAAACAGAAGGACAATTTTAAAAATTAGGGGTATCCCAGAAAGAAGACCTAAAAAGTATAATGGATAAACTGTTTTTACCTTTACTTGGAAGAACAATAGCAGAGCCAGTTAAGATTGAAAGAGTACATAAGAAAACCTTTAAATATGGCAAAGGAAATCCCAAGAGATGTAATTTTAAGATTGGGTGGGGGGGGGGGGGGTGGAAATGTATTCTTTTAAAAAGTATAATGTCATGTACACACGGTCAGAAACTCAGACGGAAAATGTCAGACCGGATTATATTGTCAGAAAATCCGATCGTGTGTGGACTCTATTGGACTTTTTCTGTCGGGAGTTCTGACGGAAACAATTTGAGAGCAGGATCGGAAAATCCGATCAGACTTTTTCCGATCGTTTGTAGAGAATTCCGATCGGACAAAGTGCCACGCATGCTCAGATCAAATTACGAGACCAAAGCTATTGTCTAGTAGCCTCAAGGTAGTCCCGTTGTATCGCATGTCATCACGTTCTGAACGATCGGAAATTCTGACAACTTTTTCTGACCATGTGTATGCAACACAAGTTTCGGACAAAATACGTCGGAAAAAAACAGATTTTGTGGTCGGAATGTCCAAACGTGTGTACAAGGGCTTATGGAAAATTTCCTTGGATCTTCTCTAAATTCTATTTCCCATCTCTAGTGTCCAATGGCCCCTGTGGATTCCAAAATAATGTATAAAATAAGGAAGGCCCCAGGAGCAAAAAGGAGAGGGAGAAGGACAGATAAAGATACAAGATGAGAGAGATAAACGTTTTAACGTATAATGTTCGGGGTTTGAATACACCCAGGAAAAGACACAGCATATTAAAAGAAGTTAAAAAACATTCAGAGGGGATAAACACATATTGCCCATGATTCTAAAATAAGATTATATTATATCAAAGTCAGATGATAGATATGTGGAGGGTGCAACACCTGAAAACATTAGATTATACATATTATTCCCCCTGTCCACGGGACGTACCCCAGAATTGATTATATTCTTATGGAGCATAGAATAATGAACTTGATAGAAAAAAACTAATCTCGAGATAACATCAATATCAGATCATGCCCCAGTATCAATGAAAATGAACATACCTGGAACTTTAAAACATAAGAACACATGGAGACTAAATGAGGAGTTATTGCAGGATAAAGATGATTAATTTAAATAAATCTGATGAGGTATCAAAGGCTGTGGTGTAAGAGGCCCATAAGGCATATATAAGGGGTATTTTGATAGCTATTGGGGCAGAAAAAAAGAGCTAATGGAACAAGAGACCAGACAAATATTTAATAGAATAGCAAAGGAAAGGTAACAGTGGGGGAATAAATCAGGGAAATAGCTAGCAAAAATGCTCAGAAAGAAAAAATCTATAAACTTCATAGAGAAAATAAAAGATAAAGGAGGAGAGACGATATGCTCAACGCCTAAACTAGCTGACGTATTTAAAAAATATTATGGCACATTGTTTGCCATAAATCAAAAGGGGTCATGGGAAATGGGGATAAATACTGTAGAGGAGAGAGGATAAGGGAATATTTAAAAGAAACGAAACTACCTAAAACCCCAGAAGAAAAACTAAAGGAACTAGAGAAACCTATAACGGAAGTGGAGATAAATATAGCATTAAAATAAACAGCAATGGGGAAAAGCCAAGGTCCCAATGGGTTCATAACTTTTTGTTTTAAAAAATGTAAAGCAGTATTAATATAAAAAATCTGTTCGTATATGAACGGACTAGAGGTGTAGGGGTGGAGACAAGGGGCAGTTCTAGGGAGCAGAGACAGGTGTGACCTAGGGGAGGGGGGTGAGTTCCTGCACCTTTTCTCTGAGAAAAAAAGCCCTGCATCTCCAACCCAAGGATTACATTACCAAACCTAATGAAATTATTGAAAAACTATGGAGAAGTGTCAAATTTAAAAATTAACCACTTACCGACCAGCACACGACGATGTACGTCCTATTTTTGAAGAGGGATATCTCGGTAACGGCAGCAGCTGCTGCCACAACCGAAATATCCATCTCTTCAGGCGCCGGTCAGCTGTACGATAACGGTGGTCTCTGCGGCGGATTCGCCACGAGATCACCGATATCGGTGGCAGGAGAGGTGCCACCCCCCCTCCCGCCCCCCTCCCACACCTTCCGCCGCTTAACGGAGCCATCGGTAGCGGCGGAGGCGATCGGGTCCTTTCGCTAGCTGGGTATGGAGACGAGTGAGGCTAAGATGGCCCCCACTCATCTCTATACCATAGGAGGGTGGAAGCGACGTCAAAACGTCACTTCCGCCCATACCTCTTAAAGGTATATTTTTTTTAAATGTCATTTTTTTCTTCTTTTTTTTTGTTGCATTTTAGTCCAAATATGAGATCTGAGGTATTTTTGACCCCAGATCTCATATTTAAGAGGACCTGTCATGCTTTTTTTCTATTACAAGGGATGTTTACATTCCTTGTAATAGGAATAAAAGTGATCCATTTATTTTTTTAAACAGTGTAAAAATAAATAAAATCAATTAAAATAAATAAGAAAAAAAAAAGTTTTTAAAAACACCCCGTCACGACGAGCTTGCGCACAGAAGCGAGCGCACACGTGAGTAGCGCCCGCATATGAAAACGGTGGTCAAACCACACATGTGAGGTATCGCCGCGATCGGTAGAGCGAGAGCAATAATTCTAGCCCTAGACTTCCTCTGTAACGCAAAAAATGCAACCTGTAGAATTTTTTAAATGTCGCTTATGGAGATTTTTGAGGCTAAAAGTTTGACGCCATTCCACGAGCGGGCGCAATTTTTAAGCTTGACATGTTGGGTATCAATTTACTCGGCGTACCATTATCTTTCACAATATAAAAAAATTGGGCTAATTTTACTGTTGTCTTATTTTTTTATTCAAAAAAGTGATTTTTTTCCCAAAAAAGTGCGCTTGTAAGACCCCTGCGCAAATACGGTGTGAAAAAAGTATTTAAATGACCGCCATTTTATTCTCTAGGGTGTTAGAAAAAAACAATATAAAATGTTTGGGGGTTCTAAGTAATTTTCTCGCAAAAAAAAAACTGTTTTAAACATGTAAACACCAAATCTGCAAAAGAGGCCTGGTCCTTAAGTGGTTAACTTGGTAAAATCAGAGATCTTGAACATAAATGTTAGTAAACAAGAAGAACAGGAGTTAAAAAGAAAATACCCATTTATATGGAAAACAGAATTAAAATAATTAGGAATAGAATTGACACCAACATTGGGGAAAATATATCAAGCAAACTATTTTCCTCTTAACCACTTCAGCCTCGGACCAATAAATACCTTAAGGACCAGAGGTCTTTTTGCAATTTCGCACTGCGCTGCTTTAACTGGTAATTGCGCGGTCATGCAATATTGCACCCAAACGAAATTTGCGTCCTTTTCTTCCCACAAATAGAGCTTTCTTTTGATGGTATTTGATTGCCTCTGCGATTTTTTTTTTTTGCGATATAAATGGAAAAAGAGCGAAAATTTTGAAAAAAAAAGATATTTTCTTCTTTTTGTTATAAGAAAAATCGAATAAACTAAATTTTAGTCATACATTGAGGGCAAAATTTATTCAGCCACATGTCTTTAGTAAAAAAAATGTCAATAAGCGAATATTTTTTGGTTTGCGCAAAAGTTATAGCGTCTACAAACTAGAGTACATTTTCTGGAATTTACACAGCTTTTAATTTATGACTGCCGATCTCATTTCTTGAGGTGCTAAAATGGCAGGGCAGTACAAATCCCCCCCAAATGACCCCATTTTGGAAAGTAGACACCCCAAGGAAATTGCTGATGGGTATGTTGAGCCCATTGAATATTTATTTTTTTTGTCCTAAGGGATTGAATAATGACAAAAAAAAAAAAAAAAAATTTTTTTTACAAAAAGTTGTCACTAAATGATATATTGCTCACACATGCCATGGTTATATGTGGAATTGCACCCCAAAATACATTCTGCTGCTTCTCCCGAGTACGGGGATACCACATGTGTGGGACTTTTTGGGAGTCTAGTCGCGCACGGCACCCCGAAAACCAATCACCACCTTCAGGATTTCTAAGGGTGCAAATTTTTGATTTAACTCCTCACTACCTATCACAGTTTCGAAGGCCATAAAATGCCAAAATAGCACAAAACCCCCCCAAATGACCCCATTTTGGAAAGTAGACACCCCAAGCTATTTACTGAGAGGCATGTTGAGTCCATGGAATATTTTATATTTTGCCAAAAGTTGCGGGAATATTACAAACTTTTTTTTTTTTGCACAAAGTTGTCACTAAATGATATATTGCTCACACATGCTATGGGCAGAAGTCAAATTACACCCCAAAATAAATTCTGCTGCTTCTCCCGAGTACGGGGATACCACATGTGGGGGACTTTTTGGGAGCCTAGCCACGTACGGGACCCCGAAAACCAAGCACTGCCTTCCGGATTTGAATATAAAATGCTATAAAAAACAAACTAACCAGAGTCACCCGTAACACTTATACGGTGATCAGTGGTGAAAGGGTTAACTAGGGGCAATCAGGTGGTTCAAATTTTTATTAGGTAGTATATGGGGGTCCCTGGCGCTATATAAAAACCTGACGGGGAACCTAAATAACTAACTGGCTAACCAGCGTCACCAGTGACACTTATACTGTGATCGCTGGTGAAAGGGGGTGAAAGGGTTAACTAGCAGCAATCAGGGGGTTAAAACCATTATTGGGTAGTATATCGGGGTACCTAGCGCTATAAAAACCTGGCGGTGAACCTAAAAAAATAGCTAGCTACCTAGCGACACTAGCGACACTGATGCAGCGTTCAGAAAAATGATCGCTTAGTGACACTGGCAAAAGGGGGTGAAAGGGTTAACTAGCGGAAATCAGGGGGTTAAAACCATTATTGGGTAGTATATCGGGGTACCTAGCGCTATAAAAACCTGGCGGTGAACCTAAAAAAATAACTAGCTACCTAGCGACTGTAGCGACACTAATGCAGCGATCAGAAAAACGATCGCTTAGTGACACTGGCAAAAGGGGGTGAAAGGGTTAACTAGCGGCAATCAGGGGGTTAAAAACATTATTGGGTAGTATATCGGGGTACCTAGCGCTATAAAAACCTGGCGGTGAACCTAAAAAAATAACTAGCTACCTAGCGACACATGCAGCGATCAGAAAAATGATCGCTTAGTGACACTGGCAAAAGGGGGTGAAAGGGTTAACTAGCGGCAATCAGGGGGTTAAAAACATTATTGGGTAGTATATCGGGGTACCTAGCGCTATAAAAACCTGGCGGTGAACCTAAAAAAATAACTAGCTACCTAGCGACTGTAGCGACACTAATGCAGCGATCAGAAAAACGATCGCTTAGTGACACTGGCAAAAGGGGGTGAAAGGGTTAACTAGCGGCAATCAGGGGGTTGAAAACATTATTGGGTAGTATATCGGGGTACCTAGCGATATAAAAACCTGGCGGTGAACCTAAAAAAATAACTAGCTACCTAGCGACACTAGCGACACATGCAGCGATCAGAAAAATGATCGCTTAGTGACACTGGCAAAAGGGGGTGAAAGGGTTAACTCTAGGGGCAATCAGGGGGTTAAATCTTTATTGGGGGGTGATAGGGGGCTACCCTGGACCTAACACTAACTGTCCTGACAGTTTTTACTGTCACAACTGACACTGAATGCATTGATCAGTAAAGAAATGATCAATGCAATCAGTGACACTGTGACTGGGGGGGAGGGGGGGCGGGGGGGGGATCGGGGGGCGATCGGGGGGGGGATCGGGGGGGGTTTGTGTGCCTGTGTGTACCTACATGTCAGTGTAGTGTTGGTGCACACTTACTTTTACTGTTCTCCTCGTAGTCCGGTCAAAAAGACCGCCCCGAGGAGAATGACATCACTTCCTCCTTCCTGTGTAAACAATACACAGGGGAGGAAGCTTCTCATTGGCCAGGAGCGATCCAGAGGGGGTGGCCGAAAACCAACGGCCATCCCCTCATCACGGAGCGCTCCTGGACCGAATCGGACCGCCGTAACCAGCGGGAGGGGGTCCGATCGGACCCCCCACCCGCTGGAAGGCAATCACGTAGATGTACGTGATTATGCCTGCCTGTGCCATTGTGCTGACGTACAATGGCAATACGGCGGTCCTGAAGTGGTTAAGAAAGAAATACAAAGTCTATCAACAAGAGTCGACCACTCTCTTGTAGAGTGAATATGGTAAAGATGACACTATCACCAAAAATTATGTACAAATTCCAAATACTTCCAATTCCTATTCCTCAAACATATTTTAGGATACTAAAAACAATAATTTCAAAGTTTATATGGCAGAACAAAAAGCAGAGAATAAAGTTCTCAGTAATAAGTAAAAACAAACTGCAAGGGGGTTTAGCAGTACCAGATGTTAAAGTATATTTTAATTGGGTTTTAATTTCATGGGTGTCAGATTGGACAAAAGACACAAAGGAAAAAAAAGTGGGTTCAACAATGAGTGGAACACTTTTGAGTAAAATTTTATGGATTCCTGCACAATACAGGGATCTGGGCACTTAAACACATGCACTGATATTATAGGTATTGAAAATATGGGACTTAATACATAAAAAAGCAAAGTGGAAGCTTAATTGACCATTAATTCCATTAAGGGACACAAGTTATTTTGCACCAGGGAAGAATAGTCTACATGGGGATTAGATACAAGATAGAAATGCACAGTTGAAGGATATAATGCAAAATGGTAAAATATTCCCCTTACAACATATAAAACACAAGAAAGAATTGCCAGTGATCGATGAATGGTGGTATTTTCAGTTAAAGCACTTTGTAGCATCGCTACTGCAACCAATATGTTCCGGAAAATAAATGATCATCACTGGATGAAATTACTAGACATGGTATCTCCCGAATATATATAAAATACTGGGGACGAAAGCAGGAACTGAAAAACCACCATGCATCAAAAATTGGGTAAAAGAGTTGGGGTCACAGGTGAACAAGGGTCAAATAGGGAAAATACTAAAAATGGTACATAGCTCTGCAATAGATATACACACTATAGAAACTAAATACAAATGCTTATCCAGATGGTATATAACCCCAGATAAAGCATATAAGTACCAAACAGGAAAATCATCAAACTGTTGGCGAGATTGTCATGCCCAAGGAAATATGGCGCATATTTGGTGGGATCGTCCAAAAGTAAAAAAATATTGGAAAGAAGTGTTATCACTGATTAAGGAGATCATGAATATAGAAGTACCGGAAGAACCATGGTATTGTTTATTCCATAGTATAGAGACCCCATAAATTGGTATAAAAATACTATCCTACCACATTTAATGAACGCAGCTAAAAGTTTAATCCCATTACATTGGCAGGAACAAGAAGGTCTCTCAGGTATAGTATGGATCCAGAAAATTGAATTTAGACATAAAATGGAGTATCTGAGAAGCAGTTATTGTGAGGGTGAAAAAATGGGGGAAGTGTGGAGAATAACAAGAAAATACTTGGAAATAATGGCCAATGATAAAATGACAGAGATAGTGTAAAAGAAGGATCATGGAAATAAGATAAGGAAATAGAAAGAAGAGAGGTAGGGTAAAGGGAGGGTAAAGGAGGGAATGGTATGATAATGAATGTTGTTGGATAAATGCTTTTTAATGTTTTGTAGGAGAATTAATGAAAACTGAATAAAAAAATAAAAATAAAATAAAAATATGAAGGGGTAGATGTTAGTGAAATATTAATGTAAGATGTTTAATGTTTTGTTTTTGATGTGCAGTAGTGGCTTAGCACTTCTACCTAGCAGCACTAGGGTCATGGATTTGAATTACAACCACGGCAATACCTGCCTGGAGTTTGCATGTTCTCCCTGTGCCTCTGAGTATATTGGTTTCCTTTCAAACTCCAAAGGCCTACTGGTAGGTTAATTGTCTCTTGTCTGAACTGATCCTAGTACGTGTACGTATGAATGTGATTTAGGACCTTAGATTGTAAGATCCTTGAAGGCAGGGACTGATGTGAATGTACAATATGCAGTATATGAAAAGTGTTGTGTAAATTGACAGCACTTTTAAAAGTACCACTTTTTAAATACCTGTAAGGCTATTTACACACTGAGGCACTTTACAAGTGCTACAGCGCTAAAAATAGCGCCTGTATAGTGCCTCTCCTGTGTCTCCGGTGTGAAAGCTCGAGGGCTTTCACACTGGAGCGGTGCACTTGCAGGACGGTCAAAAAAGTCCTGTAAGCCACATCTTTGCAGCGCATCTTTGCACTGCTCCTAATGTGTCCATTTCCATTGAAAACAATGGGGCAGCGCTGCAAACCCATCGGCAAAGCGCTGCTGCAGCGCTGCTTTGTGGGTGGTTTTAACCCTTTTTCGGGCCTCTAGCGGGGGTTAAAACCTCCCTGCTATAATAGCGCCGCTAAAATGAAGCTGCTGGTGCCCACCCGCCCCAGTGTGAAAGTAGCCTTACAAATCTAGAAACGCTATAAATGTCATCTGATCTAAGGAAATAGAATGACAGAAGGTAGTCTAATGCCACTGTATAGTAGATATAGTATATTTATATATGAGGTCTACAAAACAGGATGGTGTCTGAGATAGGCTTCATTTGTTGCTAATGGTCCAAATAGCTGTGAAGCTAATTTTTTTCTTCCACGAAGGGTAATCCAAAAATGCAAATACAAGTAAAGAGTTATTTATAATCAGCATATATACTGTAATCGTTGCTCAGAAGAAACATATTCAAATAAATGTTCTCCAAGGAAGCCTGTTACTATGCCCTTTGTTGCTCCAAATAAATAAAATTATAATGATTCATTCAAATAAAAATGCAGAAACCCAGAAAAGCTAGGTTGGCTTATTGAACCCCCCTGCAACTCACTTTAGAATTACAAAAACGAAAGTTATGATGTTAAGCATTCTATAGTATGCCTTGATCTACCTTACCATGTGAAAATAGAAAGTAGTTAAAACAACTTAAGAGTGACTTTGTATCTAAGTGCAAAGTGTCCCCTGCAATTGGAAATAGTTGATGCTAACCTCTCCCACTGCCGCTACTGTGTCTGGTATTTCTGGTCCTAAACCACAGATCATAATAAGGATAAGCAAACATGAATCTGACACACCTGGAAGTGCTAGGTTCTGAAAAGTCCTCAGCAGCAGTAATTCCACCAAAGTATCTTTTAAAAATAAGGCCATAAGAGGAAGTGCTTTAAGGAGCTTAGCACCTATGAATACCCAGGAACTTTCCATCCCCAAAGCTATTTCAGTGACCCCCATTCTTAGGTCTGGCAAGATGTGGTGATGTTGTGTATTCAACCTTACCCGTTTAGTGTTTAAACCATGAACAAAGTGCAAGCATGCTAACTAAAGTGTGGCAATTATGTCCCTAAGTAACAAAAATATGTTTTTTTATTCATGGCACTGGGCACTCTGACACCATTATTTGTTATAAAATGCTCTGTTGCTATTATGGATATGAATCGGGCAGAGCTGAATGCTGACATCATTGTGTTCACAGATTCCTGGAAGTACAGGTATTTGTGTTTGTATTCAGCCAGAAATTATTTTATTGTACAGCGCTATGATTACCTCCTGGATGTAAGTGTGATTTTAACGCTTAATAAATTTAATAGAAAAGTTTTACACAATTGTAGCTTCGTTTCATGCCCTTATGTTGATGTCTACAGGATGATGCAAGGTGGAGAACTACCATTTAACCTCCTACCACTTGGGAAGAACTTCTGGAGCCGCTTTTGATGACCTGAAGCTGGGTTGCTTGGTTCTAAGCTCTGACGACCTTTCATTAATTAGAAGGTCATATATAGCTGGTAAGCTTCTGTATTTTTCATAAGAGGTGGTGGTTTCACGCATCAATACTTTCCTACATTGGTTATGGATATGTATATGTCACTATATAAAGACTTGAGAGGAGGACTTTTCTTTGCACATGGACTCATTTGAATTTAAAACATTTATTTACTGGATGATATAATTTCTCTGCACAGTATATTGAATATCACTTTGCTCAATTTTTTATTTTGTTTTGCTCTTTATGTTAGAACATAGATTATACCATGTAAAATATCTCACGTTAACCCTTTTTCTTTTATCTATTTATGCATGAGCGCAGTTTCCTTTTTGATTTTTTAATCTTATTCTTAATATAGACCTGGGATTTTCTTGTTCATATTTCTTCCACCTACCCTGACCTTTACATATGTTATGCCAATTGTACAGTATGTGGGCTATACTCATTTTGGTCATCCAACTGCATATCAATGTCACTAGTGCAACACATTTGAATGTTCAGATCTGTGAATGTTCTATTCTCTGATAACTCAGGCTAACTTGTAACAACTGGGATGTTTTGAAGCTGTACCTAAAACAATAGCTTTTTGAGTCAAGTACATGTATCTACATATGTTGGTGATTAAGTAGATGAATGACTTCCCACTAAAAAATAAGTGCATCTGCATTACTATTTTTCCTTAGCCAAGTCCCAAAAATAACTGTTTATTATGCTAGTTAAGTACACCTCGTGCTGCATCCTGTGATGGAGGGACAATGCCCCACTGCTTCTGAATTTATGAATATTGTGGCTTCTCACTGTACAGTGAGAATAGAAGATGTTTCAAGCGTTACAGCTATCAACATTGTCACTGTTGATTTATAAGTCCATAACTTGTCAATCAGCAGCTGACCTCTACTAGCCCATTCCACTGCTGGCTGCAGTGTCAGGAAGGGGGAACATGTGAGACACAAATTAAGGAGGATTTAGTTCATTCAAGGGAGGTAATCCCATTCCCCAGCCATTTATGAGGCTCTTGCATCCAATAGTGACTGGGATCACTATGATTGCCACCCAGAAGTCTTTAGATGCACTTTAAAAAGAAAAAAAGAATTAAAGGAAAGCAAGGAAGAACGTATAATGGGCATAAAGAAGGATAGCCAAGGAAAAAGCAGTGTTCTAACGAATTGTTTCGTTTTCTTAATGCAAGTGTGCCACTTTGGTCTGACTGTTAAAAAACAATGACTGTGCTGAAATGCAGATAAGAATAATACAGAAATCTGCATATGGTATAGAACTCAGATAATAAGATGAACAGACATTTTAATATTTAAATTTAAAATAAGCTTTACAATAAGGTCTAAATATGTTCTTCCTGAAAATATTTAGGGATGAATAAAGCATAATCCCAGTAAGAGCATATTTTTTCTACAAATAACTGGAACATATCTAAGATGCAAGGCAAAATAATCTTAAATTTATTGTGTTCATCTGCACAAATCTGCACACGTAACACAACTGATCAAACTGTGATCACGCAGCTTGCATCATGTCCTTCAAAAATTCAGACTTGCTATCTTTATTAGTTCTGTATATTCATATAAATGATTGCATTCAAGAAAAATACTTACTTGACATAAATTATGCATTGCCAGAATAATTAATGAAGGAAAAGACATGTATTAAAAAAATATATTATAAACTGCTTTTAGTAACAAACTGATTTGGAGTGCTTCTGCAATATAGCATAAAATTTGGGTAAAAGCTGTCCATGTAGTTTTGTGGTGTACTACAATCACCTCCAAGTAAAAAATTCAATCATAAGTCCATCATCTATAAATTGTAATTCACCAGTAGTGTAGCTCAAGCACAGATGGGAATTTAAGTACTTGGAATTGTGTACTGTCAGAACCAAAAGTGTTGCATATGTTTCATGAATTTGGCGCAACACCAGAAAAGTGGTGCAGCAGCTTTATTAAATTCCCCCATAGATGTTCAATAATCTTGACATGCATTATAAAAAAATAAAAAAATAAAATTACATTTATACATTTTTTTCTCCCTCTCTAAATGAAACTCAGTAGGTCCCAAATGAGCAGAGCATGCAGGGCAGAAAAAGGAGAGGAAGAGTAATTATTCTATGTATTTAATTGTATGTGTAAATTTTACCTTGAGTTTGGTAGAGAGCAAGCTTTTTTTTCTTGTTCAAAAACTTTATTAGAAAACTCAGCAGGAGATGTTAAGACTGCAGAAATGAATTACAAATGTTCAAGTAGATGGTATGCTACCCCAAATAAAATAAGTAGAATCCAACCTGGTAAATCGACAGAGTGTTGGAGAGGATGTAAGGAGCTAGGGACAGCAGCTCACATATGGTGGAGCTGCCCAAAAATTAAAAAGTATTGGCGAGAGATCCTAAATTTAATAAAAGAGATTACTAGGGAAGAGATGATAGAAGACCCGTTGGCGATTCTATTACATGGAACCGAACAAGGGGTTAAACAATATAGGAAGTCGCTGACACCACACCTGTTAAATGCAGCTAAGAGACTTATACCGAAAAAGTGGCATGAAACTAAAAGCCCATAAATATGGGAGTGGATAGATGAAGTTGAAGAAACGTATAAGATGGAATGTCTGAGATGTGAAATGGAAGAAAAGAGTGTGGGGATGAAAGAAAAATGGGAGTCATGGACAAAGTTTAAGAAAACATGGAGCTATGTGGAAGGACTGAGGAGATAGGATAACGTCAGCTTAAGGAGAGAGGAGTGGAGAGCTTAATTACGGTTGACAGGAGGGAATAGGGAAGGGGGAGGTAGGGATTAGAAAAGATAATGTCATATTTGGGGGTTATTACCCATTCTTAGGTTTAAAAGAAGAACGAGGTTGGTAATATTGTAATAGAATTTTACAAAAGATTTCATAAATAAATTGTATAAGTATGTAAAAGTAGAAATAAATGCCACAGTGATTTGAATAAGAGAAGGGACCAAAATGAACGGATAAGCTGATCCAAGTCTCTCAAATGAAGTTCGCTGAAGTGGGAAAAAAAAAAAAAAAGAAAACGGTAAAGGTACATGGTATAGAGTCAGAGGGGGAAGTCTCCCCCCAGGAACAACATAGAGCGTGGAATACCAAACAAAACGTGGAGCCAGTAGGGGAGAGCACGCTTTTTTTTTATACAGCCAAGAATAGAAAAGCATCACCTATTTGCTAAAAATGTAAATCAGGAATTGTTCAGATGTAATACTTAATATTTACCTTTTTTCAAAAAATGTAAAATTTGAACCGACGTTTGCCTTAGCTTATCAAAGCATTTTGATGAAATCTCTGGGTTTGAATTAAGGCAAATAGGTTGTGCACTTTTGAAAGTGCAATTGCACTGTGCAAGTATAATTGCTCCGGATTTTAGTAAAGGAGTTACACATCACAAAGAACACCCAATCACATGCAAGATAAATTGAAAAAAAAAGCATTTTTGCTTGAACGTGATTGGATGATGGAACTCAGCATAGCTCTCCCTCATTTACTAAGCTCTGGAGCAACTGCATTTGCAAAAGTGCATAGTCTTTTTTGGCTTTAGTAATCAACTCTACTGTATTCATTAATACATTAATATATAATGATTTTTAAGTACCTGGATTGCACATGGTATTAGCCATAAGCAGTTCTTGTACAGAAGAGGTCAGAGTGGGAGAGGAAAAAATTGCACATGAAGACATTCAATTACTGAAAAGAAGAAAGCTGATAGGAAAAGAAGGCAGAGTGACAGAGTTGGGATTATCACTGTTCTAAGGATGAATAAAGGCATAAAACCTGAAGAAAACGTTATCCCACAGATAATTAAACAGTCTGACAAGGTCCGTAGATCTAATTAGGGGTTAAGAAAGTCCAAACACTCAGGGATGCCCCCATATGGGAATAGAAGCCAGGTTCCAACAAAGCTCAAAAATACAAGGAGAGAGGCATTTCAATCTGTAGGATTTAGACAATTTTAATAGCACTTAATATTGGCAACTCACATTTGTGAAGTTAAAAACAGGCTCATCAAGTAATAGCAAGGGGAGGGATTCACTGGCAGACTATGCAGTCCTTAAATTCCCTCATGGAGAAGCATTTTGCATACTGTACATCACCACTGAATGAAAATGTGGCGGAGAAGTCAAAGTGAGGCTTGGAGCACAGATGGTGAGGTGATGAGGAAGGATGATGTCACCGGTGTGCGATGCATTTCACGAGCATGCGAGCTGTGGATGGTACTGCAGCCACGCACCTTTTTCAAGCTAACTGACAAGACCATAATATGTAGCATATAAAGGAGGGGAGGGGCCAATTATAAAACAGGTAAGGATAAATGAATCAATCAGAGGAAAAAGAGAACATGGAGATTGATAGGATCAAAGTAAAATTCACAGGCAACAATGAGAAGCACAAATACAGCACATAAACATAATGAGTCAAACGTGATATAAAAATTCTGATAAATATGCTATATATATATATATATATATATATATATATATATATATATAGATAGATATGTAGATATATATTCCATGTATATAAACACACAAATAATAATTTGTGTGTAAAATAATTTATATATAAAAAATAAATATATATAACCATACACATAATAAAGGACATCAAGCAATTGATTTAAGACAAACATAGATATAAATATCCAGTGCATAATAGATAAACTGTACAGCTAATAACTATGAGGAAAAGAATGTGAAGAAGATAGGGACGGGAGAAAAGACCACACTCTACCAACTACAATAATAGGAAGGGCGTAAGAGAGTAAAAATCATACCAACATAATAGATAAATTAAAATGTGGAATGACTGCAATATAGTAAATTAATAAAAAGAATTTAATTACTTGATTATAAGATTCAATGTTCTTATGAATCAGGAAGCCTGTGAGCTAATAATTAAAACATGAACAGCACAGTATATATGAAAAGTATATTATGTATAACCATTGGGAAATCCATCAAGTGTGATTAATCTAATGATCTTCACATCATTATATATATATACATATAAATTAATATGTAAATTAATATCAAGCCAGCCACGGCATTCCACCAGGGACTCAATACCTTGCGGCTATTGTTGGACTAAAAGGAAAAAACTCTGGAGCATTAGAGCTAGCAGCTCATAGGCATGGGGAGGGGATCCTGCACTATAAGACCACCAATACATGTATTTAATTGTTATTTAATTATTTATAATTTATTTATTATGTTGGTAAGATTTTTCCTACTCTTTTACACCCTTCCTATTATTGTATGTAGTAGAGTGCGTTCTTTTCCCTACCTTCTTCACATTATTTATTTATTTATTATTTTGCTCATAGTTATTGACTGTACAGTTTATCTATTATCTATATCTATGTTCTATATTATCTATATCGATGTTTGTCTTAAATCAATTGCTTGATGTCCTCTCTTATGTGTATGGTTATATATGTTTATTTTATTTTTATGTATATGTTATTAATTTGTGTGTATATACATGGAAAAATAGATAGATAGATAAAAAGATAGATAGATAGATAGATAGATAGATAGATAGATAGATGTCTATCTATCTATCTATATATCTATCTATCTATATATCTATATATATATATATACACATACACACAGTATCTCACAAAAGTGAGTACCCCCCTCACATTTTTGTACATTTTTTAGTATATCTTTTCTTGTGACAACACTGAAGAAATTACACTTTGCTACAATGTAAAGTAGTGAGTGTACTGCTTGTGTAAATTTGCTGTCCCCTCAAAATAACTCAATACACAGCCATTAATGTCTAAACCACTGGCAAAAAAAGTGAGTACACCCCCTAAGTAAAAATGGCCAAATTGTGCCAAAATTGTCAATATTTTGTGTGGTCACCATTATTTTCCAGCACTGCCTTAACCTTCTTGGGCATGGAGTTCACCAGAGCTTCATAGGTTGTCACTGGAGTACTGTTCCAATCATCCAGGATGACATCACAGAGCTGGTGGATGTTAGAGACCTTGCGCTCCTCCACCTTCTGTTTGAGAATGCCCCACAGATGCTCAATGGGGTTTAGGTCTGGCCAGTCCATCACCTTTACCCTCAGCTTATTTAACAAAGCAGTGGTTGTCTTGGAGAAGTGTTTGGGGTCACTATCATGTTGGAATACTGCCCTGCGGCCCAGTCTCTGAAGGGAAGGGATCATGCTCTGCTTCAGTATGTCAAAGTACATGTTGACATTCATGGTTCCCTCAATGAACTGTAGCTCCCCAGTGCCGGCAGCACTCATGCAGCCCCAGATCAGGACACTCCCACCACCATACTTGACACACTTGTCATTTTACTCCTCACCTGGTTGCCCCCACACAGGCTTGATACCATCTGAACCAAATAAGTTTATCTTGGTCTCATCAGATTACAGGACATGGTTCCAGTAATCCATGTCTGCTTGTTTTCAGCAAACTGTTTGCAGGCTTTCTTGTGCATCATCTTTAGAAGAGGCTTCCTTCTGTGATGCTGAGTATGTGCACTCAACTTCTTTGGTTGATCATGGCGAGGCCTGTTCTGGGTGGAAACTTTCCTGTTAAACTGCTGTATGGTCTTGGCCAAATATTCTATATATCATATTTATCATAATTTTTATATCATGTTTGACTCATTATGTTTATTTGCTGTATATGTGCTTCTCATTGTTGCATGGATTTTACTTTGATTCTTTTAATCTCCATGTTCTCTTGTTCCTCTGATTGATCCATTTATCCTTACCATCTTATAATTGGCCCCTCCCCTCCTTCATACGCTATATATTATGGTGCTTATGGTCCTGTCAGTTAGCTTGAAAAAGGAGCGTGACTACCATACCATCCGTAGCACACATGCTCGTGAAACACGTCACATACGGTGATGTCATCCTTCCTCACCACCTCACCATCTGCGATCCAAGCCTCACTTTGACTTCTCCCCACTTTCCATTCAGCGGTGATGTACAGTGAGTATAGCACTTCTCCATGATGGAATTGAAGGACTGGATAGATTGCCGATGAATCTCTTCCCTTGTCGGGACCATATTACTTGATGAGCCTGTTTTTTGCCAATATTAAGTGCTATTAAAATTGTCTAAATCCTACACCTAGAGACATTTCTCTCCTTGTAGGATTACCACTGTTCTGCATCTGCTTCACTCTCAAACCACAGACTAAAGATATGTTTTTAATAGCCTGGGTTCAGAGAAAGTGGGTAAATGATAATGGCCATCAATTAACCAGAAAGACTGAGAAATACTATGGGGACATCTTTGGACTGATGATGAGTATTGAAGCAAAATCTTCTTTTTATTTAATATTTTTATGGGCTAGTTGTTGTCTTTGTTTGTTTGTTTGTTTTTGCTGAGCCAGCTGCCGGTCCAAGCATCTGGATGGATCCTGGCTGTAAAGTCGAGATCTTTCCTGAGCTTGGCTCGGCTGAGTGATGCCAAGCGACAGTGAAATTTTGCCCACTGTTGGCTGAAAACAGGTCACAGGAGGGCAGAATGAACTGCCCTCCTGTGATCACCAGGAAAAGTGTAGCCAAAATAGCTACTTCTCCTTTAGGCTCTGCTGAATTTCATCATCCAATCATGTACAAGCTATATTGCATTTTTTTCTTATACTTTCCTTGCACGCGATTGTGTTTTCCTTTGCAAAGTGAATTTTCTACTCATTCAAGCCAAGAATTACTTTGCAAAAGGAACAGCCAGTTTTCCTTTAGTAAATCAACCTCTAAGTATTTATTAGCAGGATAGGACTAGGACAGCACAGCCAGGTAACCAGCATGTTCAAGAAATAAATCACAGCAATGGCAGCCTCCATATTCTGTCAATACAGGCTTCTTGAAGGAAGGCCCCTATAAAATGCTTTTAAATAAATTGTGAGTAATGACATTGCATAAAATATTATGCCATCAACTAATACACAAAATTATTTTTGCACTATATAAACCACTATATATTTTGAAAACGAATAATGAAACACCATTTCAAACCCAAACTGCAAAATGAAAAAATCTGTATGGTTTACAATTTGTCACTAACCCTATAAAGAAATGTTCCCACTATCAGCTTGAAAAGCGCAATATGAATACTTCGTAGTACTATGAAAACTCACAATTAATGACAGCTTAATTTAATAAAAAATAGATAATTTATATACACAATTAAGAAATATGACAGGAGTGCCCAACCTTTTGAAGAGCGAGGGCCACTTAAGCAAATTGGTATCCAGTCGCGGGCCACAATGAGCAGAGTGGGCGGATGGCAGGTCACAGCCCACTCTACTCTTTTTTTTTTAGGGGATCGGATTGGAGGTAGGTGTTTTTAAATGGACACAAGTCAGTTCACATCTGCCACTCCATAGAGGGTCCAATTGGGCTGTACTGATCATGCGAAAGGGTCCTAAGGCTGATTTCACACTGATGCACCTTGGTTTAGCCTCGCCATGGGTGCAGCGCAGTGCACCTGTGGCTTTCCTGCAGGTTAGCTGCCCTTTGCCATAAACTTCTATTATACAGTATGTACAGGTGTGGTGCACTTTCAGAAAGCACACCAAACTCGTAGGTAATGACAGAAGTCTATGGCTCAGTGTTGATAACCCTCAGGTGCACTGCTCTGCACTTGTGGATCAGTTTAAAAGCAGCCCAGTAACCACTGCAGAACAAATATGCCCATATATACACTGTGATTTTAGTAATAAACTTACCTTTAATAACAGTATTCAAATCTATTCCATCCCAGAGCAGCAGGTCACAGGCCAAATCAGAGGGCTCCATGGGCCACATGTGGTCCCCGGGCCACAGGTTGGGCACCCCTGATACATGGTCAGTCAGCTCAAAATGTGAAGTATTGTAGGACTATGTAAAGTATGTTGGATTGCCTTGCAGGTAAGATATCTCCTGTTATGTCTTCATTAGCTGACAAAGAGATCATTCTAGTCTCACTAGCTTGATGGAGGTATGTCACAAAGTTTGTACTGTCTAGTGGTGTTTTTGTGCTTATTCTGGCATCTAGTAGCTTTCATGCATGTGTCCCACTAGCAGTTAAAGTTTTTTGCGTCCATTGTCATGTCATCCCATAATGTTTTGTACCCTTTCCCTGGTTTCCCCCATTAAAGGAATATTGTATAGTCTGTTGGCACTATACTAAAAAAAGATCTTTGCAGCATGGAGGGGCATTGCTCACATTCCTCAGATACTTAACTGCCCATTTACCATTTAATTGACCAACAGCATGTTTAAAAGATGCTTTCTAACTGCAGTTATTTCCAGCTTAGAAATGTGCATAGAAAAGGATTAGCATGTGGAGCTTTGCCAAAGATTTGCACTTGAAAAGCAATACTTGTCACCAAATTCAAGACCATACCACATCAATGACAAATTAAAATGTTGAATTACACAGCTTGGTTACATTTACATAATGGTACCTTTGCACGCTGAAGTCAAACTGCTCATATCACACAGTATCTACAGAAAGTTTTTTTTATTGATGCCTATGTCTACTGAAGAGGGAGAGTAAGGGGTAGGAGCCTCTACTTCGGCCTGTTATATATTTTTATGTTTGTAACATACTCAGGAAAGGAATTAGCTTAAGTAATTATTACTCTCATGTGATATTCTACCTAGGCTTTGGATAGCATTAGGGAGATTAGAAGCCACCATTTTTTATGGACAGGGATGCTTAAGAAACTAAGAAATCAAAGCTCTCCAAAGAGTTTCTGACTGTGGTGGGAAGATCTGTGAACTTCTTTTGCTTTCACACAACAATACTGGCACCATACTGGACCAAAAGAACTTTTGAGCAGTATGCATAAGTATCAATCTCTGAGCAACAGCTGCAAATGATCCTAGAAAACATTGATACCAAGAAGAGAAGTGGATAGTTTAGACAAGGTGACAGCAGTATATAACTGTCAGTGAATCATTGCACAATCACCATATTTTCTACAGTATTGATGATTTTTCTGCATACAATTAAATGAACATGCAGATAGGCAGCGCCACCTACCTGTGTCCATATATATATTAGTGCATGTACACTGTGGTTCAATTAGCACTTGCACTTTTACGTGGTTAGTCAACACTGGAGGTCACTCTCCAAGTGAAAGGTAGCACCACCAACCCCTGCATATATACATACACTCTACTGTTCGGTGCTTCACTAGTGGAGCCCCTAGGGAAGGCAGCAGCCTAGCCTTACCTAAGCGTGGCACCTATTAATTATATAATTTCAGCATACAATGCCTACATCCCCTAGACAGAAATTAACCAGAAATGGAATGATTGTAAACTGTATTGGCAAGGCACTTGTCCATCCACTGATCAACATATTGGTTTAGCTATCATGATCACTTGCTGCTGTGACTATTGTAAATAAAATTCAGGCTGGTACACCTTCATATTAAATCCTATGGCCAGCAAGTCTGACAGAAAATATGCAAGGTTTCAGATCTGCCATATCACATGTTTGAAATGCTAGAAATACATTTGTAACAAAAAAAAAAGCACACTCACAATTACTGTACAACTTGGGGAATATAAAATGGAAAAGAGAAAAAAGATTTATAAAAATGTAGATACCTAAAATACATGTGTGTAAGCAATAAATCTGCCTTACCCAATATACAGTATCTAGACATTGCAAGGAAAATAAGTCATTTACATGTACATGTTCATAAATCATTTTATATTATTCTTGAATAATGGCCAGCTGAGCAAAATTTAATTCCTGAAAAATGTTTGCTCATTTGACTGGTCTGTCTTGTGTGGGTCGATCTGTGCTGTAACATAATAGATGTCTTATTTTTTTCCCAACATAATAGGATGGTGAAATTAGCATTGTGATTTGATATTTATTCATAAAGTCTAAATATTAACGATAGGTCCATTTTAATTTCTTAATATTGTTCTCCCGCAACATTTACATGAGAAAGCTGTGTGAACTCATGGCAAAGCAAGGAGAAGCCTGCTATCCTCCATAAATAAGTCTTTGACCTTAGTCGCTGTTCCACAATATTGGAACTGATCTTGTTAATCAGTTCAAGTACTGACAAGTAAAGATACACATGTGGGTTATTTGGTAGATCATTTTAAACTTTTTCTGCAGACAATCAACTATTGTATGGAGAACGTTTTTGTGACCCAATAAAAATCTGCTAATATTCTGAAGCAGCATAGAAATCAGAATATGCATGACACATCTACCAATGAATGTTTGCCATTCTGGAACCCATTAATATTATTCACCAATATCAATGTGCATGATCACTTTTACCACATAAAGGGCTAGGCAAAAATATATTGGGAAGATGTCATGGGGGTGACCCTTCCTCTGATCTCTCTGTCAAGATCGATGTTACAACTATCAACCCATCACCACATGCCAAATTTAATCTTGGCCTCTGATCTATCCTTTAGGCCCCACATCCAATCACTGTCCAAATCTTGCTGCCTCAATATCCACAACATCTCCAAAATAAGCCCTTTTCTAACCAATGACACCACAAAGCTCCTAGTTCACTCCCTGGTCATCTCTTGCCTCGACTACTGCAACTCCCTTCTCATTGGCTTGCCTTTACATAGGCTATCCCCTCTTCATTCCATCATGAAATGCTGCTGCCATTCTCATTCACCTTACAAACCACTCTGTGTCTGCTACTCCTTTCTGTCAATCCCTCCACTGGCTGCTACTCACCCAACAAATTAAATTCGAAATACTAACAACAACTTACAAAGCCATCCACAACTCAGCCCCCAGCTACATCACCAGCCTAGTCTCAAAATATCAACCTAATCCTTCTCTTCATTCCTACCAAGACCTCCTGCTCTCTAGCTCCCTCGTCGCCTCCTTCCATGCTCACTTCCAGGACTTTTACAGAGCCTCTGCCATCCTATGGAACTCCCTACACCAATCTGTCCTATTATCTCCTACTCTGTTTGCTTTTATATGATCCCTGAAAACCCTTCTCATCAGAGAAGCCTAACCTGCCCCCACCTTACAACTGTACTTTTATTTGCTTCATCAGCTCATCCCCCACAGTTATTACCTTTTGTATCACTTGACCTTCTCTCCTAGATTGTAAGCTCTAACGAGTAGGGCCCTTTGATTTCTCCTGTATTGAATTGTATTGTAACTGTAATGTCTGCTCTCATGTTGTAAAGCAGGGAATCCTAAACTCACAGAATGATTTTAATTGTTGCCATCATCATGTCATATTGATGTATGCTAATCTCATTATTTGATAATTTTTTTTTTTTTTTTACTACGATGTGAAGGCACAATGTAATAACTGTAAAGGATGCTGTAGATGTTCATATAATTGTATGTTCAGTCATATACAGTAAATTGGTACACTGTACTGGTTATCTGATCATAAAGTGATGACCTTATCTAGCAACAGGATGCTGTTGGATCAACATGCTGTGTTTTCAATCTGCATGTAGTAATAATCAGTATGCAATAAATACTGATATTCATCAGTAGTGCCCTGCTGACAGCAAGTGTTAACAGGCAGCTTTATGCTCTAAAGTTCAAATAATCATTATCGCTGAACTGAATTTCACCCCGAGCAAATTGTGACCATAACAAGCAAAATCATGGGTCATAATGAGTATAATCGCAGCACATAGTAATAGCCCTACATGCAGGGAACTTTTACAGTACTTCTAGCTGTACAGACTCAATATGCCAGAGCAGATATTAAAATTAAATCTGTGCAATAACTAGAGGCATTGTGGGGACAATTAAAAATACCTTTTAAAAGGTGAAGAACATATAATATATAAACATATAATATATACAATAACAATAATCAATACAAATAATGATATTTAAAAAATAGAGCTAGCATCAGATATATTTTTTCATGCTATGTGTATGCAAACTTAGCAATGTGAAAGTGTAACTGGAGCTCAAGGACTAGTTGTTAATAATAAAAGTTAGATCTTTTTGAAAAATTATGCTATCGCTGTGTACTGTATGTGGCATGGAAAGCACATTGGTAAAAATTGTTACAGATGACACACATACACACATACACATAGAAGCCTGTTTATAGTAAAGCGTGGATACAGCTATTTTCTGGACACTGCAATGTTTATATCCCACTGTATCTATACTGTAGCTTACAAGTCATTTGTGAATTGCATGCTGCAATGCTGAATTGAAAGTGTCCCATGAAGTTCGCTCACCTTTATCCAGCAAAAAGAGCTCTTTGTTTGAACTTGGACTTTAATGGACCAGGCTTTCCGGAGAGCTTTTCCATGTTTGCATTTGAATGACTCTCCATTTGCTTCAGAGTCCTGAAGCCAGTGGCACATAATGCACATTTGTAAAGTAGATATGATGTGCTGATATCTAGTCAGGCAATGTCATCACAGTGGTTTACATCAACCATCAGGAAGGTGCCAGAAGTCTCGCTGCAGCATGAGAAGTAGAAAAGGTTCTTTCCTGGGCAAAACGTCATACCATTGACACCCTAGTCATGGACAAATGGCAGCCAGATGACCTCAGCTAGTTTTGCCTCAACCAAGGTAAATGGTTCCAACACCCAAAAGTGTAGGAGGTAAGGAATGGCAAATGTAGGCCTCCATATTTAAAAACAACCTGGGCAGATTTGCCTCCAGGTGCAGATATCTTCTGAGGGAAGCAAAATGTTCTCTGTTGGCACTGTGGGATCAGTACAACCTGATCTACACCCTTCCTCCTCTGAAATTCCATCCATCCCCAATTGAAATAGGGGGCCTTGTTCCAAAGACCATTGGGTCACTGCAGTTGGAATATTAAAGATCTTGGCTGAGACGGGGCAAGCTAATGTGTGGCTTATCAATGGTGTTAAAAATTGCATTTAACATTTAAAAAATAAACTATGTATCAGCAATAGATATAATGAATATTCCCACGCTACCTAACCTGAAGTAATCGGGTACTTCGTTGCAACATACACCGGATTGGTCAAACAGTAGCCAATAAAATTTATATTACAAAATCAATAGTTGGTGATATGCTCTAAGCCCTGTGTCTATGCCTTAAAAAAATAATGCTGCAATATACCTGTTTCAGAGCGCTAATCGGAGGTCATGTGATCCGCCGTCTCTTTCCTCTCTCGCATGGCAGCTGCAGCGGATGGGGCCGCTTCTCTCCTCCTCTCCTCCTCTCCCCTCCCGGCTGACATCAGCAGGGGATCCTAGGCCCCGCCCACTGCAGCTGTCAGGCCCAGAGAGGAGAGTGACGGCAGGTCACATGACTATCAACCTGTGCACTGAAACAGGTATATTGCAAAATTATTTTTATAAGGCATAGACACAGGGCACATTACATTAATACATAGAGAGGATTATGTAATTTTAACCTAGTGGGTTAACAAACCCTTTAAGGATTCAAGTGGATAACAAGGTCCCAGGCTGTTAGTGAGGGTTTTTTTAGAGGGAACACTGTAGGCCAATCCTAAACTATTATGTTGCACAATAAGTGAAATAAATTTTGAGTATAACAGGTAAACATCTTTCTACTCGTGAAACAACTGCTGAAAACAGGATGAGATTCAAAAGGACAGAGGTGACCAGTTCAAGACAGGGGGCAGCAAGAACTAACTGAGGTGGAACAGTGTGTCTCTTGCAAAAGGGAGTAATGGTGGGAAGATGCTACTTCATGCTGGAGGCTGGAACAGAGGACGTAGTTACACACATGGGACCGACGTTTCGGGCTTATTGCTAAACTATGCTTTAATCTGCTCCCACCTCCCTTCTAAATTTTATTTTAACTACCCTGTGGAAGAAAGATGCTTATACTTACCTATTCTGAGGGTGCTCCAGTCCGGTCCGGTCGTTGTGATTGGCTCCCAGCAGCGGCTTCAGGGGAAATGAGGGACAGCTGACAATGGATGCCTAATAAGCAAGCCTATGGGTGACATCATCACCCAGGCATTTAAGCCATTGTTGATGATCTTTCTTCTCCTCTGAAGAGGGTTACTGGAGAATTCCTGTGATCAGACTAAAATTCCCTCAGAATAGGCAAGTATAAGCATCTTCCTTTCATAAGATAGTTAGAATAGGAGGGAGAGGGAGGTAGCAGCAGGTTTAAGCATAGTTAGCAATAAGCCTGGAATTCCACTTTCATGTATATATATGATTGTAATTATTTAGAATTTGGCTGAAGTTTAACTTTAACACACTGAGAATATTTAAACAAATGTTAGACCTTCACAAATATTTACAGCAGGTAGGGGTGCACAGCTCTCATATATTTAACATTTAAAGTCCAACCTATAAATATAAATGGCTGTCATGGACCATCCAATATGCAAAATTCCAAAAAGTTTTTTTTGTTGGCCAGAAAAGTTTACAGCTACACCATGCCCTTCATTAAATCTATCAAGTGAGTACCCTAAACACTGGCAACATATATATAAAGCAGAGCCAGATTTAAAAAAAATTGCCAACCCTTCAGAAACATCGGCAAGTAAAGGTTATCTAAGGATTTGTTGTTATCTGAAGAGCACCCACAATGAATTTAATTTTATAGGTCATTTGAAAGGCAGCTGAGAAGACTTATGTCACCTCCTGTTTTTACCCTGGTACCACAGGGCCACAATTACATGCATGGGGTGCCGCTGAATGACACAGGATGCATAATTCTTGCGACAGCAAGTATAAAACCTCCATCCAGTTACCATTCCAGGTTGTACAAACTTGTCTCAACCTCCTGCTTTTACCACCACCCCCCCAACTGCACGTTTAAACTGAACCTATTAATCCCTCATCTCTAATGCCTGTCTTGCATAGTTCTTGCTCTTGCAGGATATTCACGATAGGAAGGTAGAGTCTGATTTGTTACAGGCAAACCACATTTAACCACTTGCTTACTGGGCAAATAAACGCCCCTCCTGCCCAGACCAATTTTCAGCTTTCAGCGCTGATGCACTTTGAATGACAATTGCGCGGCCATACAACACCATACCCAAATGAAATTTTTATCATTTTTTCCCCAAAATAGAGCTTTCTTTTGGTGGTATTGAATTACAGTTGGGAGTTTTATTTTTTGCTAAACAAACAAAAAAAGATGCAAAAAAAAATAAAAAATCATGTTTAATAGTTTGTTATAAAATTTTGCAAACAGGTCATTTTTCTCCTTCATCGAAATGCGCTGATGAGGCGGCACTGGTGGGCACTTATAGGCGGCACTGGTGGGCACTGATAGGCTGCACTGGTGGGCACGGGCGACGTCAATAGACGTAGTCCCAGCAAAGCAGGTCAAGAGGTTAAAGATCCTAACAGAACTGGTTCCTTTTCCTGCTGTACATATGTATATGCATGTTAAAGTATATATGTAAGCCAAAGCAGATTTCAAACTGTTAATTTCAAAAGTAATTTTCAAATATTTCTAAATCTACTGCTTAAAGAGGAAGTAAACTCTCCCACTCTGATGCTTCTTTTCATTTACTCCATTATAATAAATAATTATCAAACTATAGCCACTGTAATCCAGCCCAAATCAAATATTACTGTTTAAAGAAACTTTAAAAAAAACTTGTTTCCGGGGGTAAGGCAGAGCCATCTTAAGTATTGTTTGTGCATTTGTGCATTTATATTAATCTGAAAATCTCAAGTGACTTTTATAAGCTTTATAAATAAAAACACACCCAAACAATGTCCATGCATTCCAATAGACAGCATGAATACTGAAGGTAAAAATATATGTCAAGCCAAACATTTTCATTTTAGTTTTGGATGGAGCAGGGAAGGTTTGGAACTGCTTTCTGGTGTTCCGTTATAGAAATTTACCCTCAAACATCTTTCCTGCTGCTAATTTCTTCCATATTTTTTCAGACATTTCCTGTATACATACATTTGCTCCAGTGTCAGCAGTGAGGTGCTCATGTGTCTGGATTGAATTTATGGACCATACCACTGTGCGTCAGTACAGACACTTGTAAGCTCCTCCATGGGCCCATGTAACAATTCTGAAGCACAATTTGGAAACAATTGTCACCCCATAGCAGGAAGCACCTGAATGAGGACTTTAATCACTTGCTGACCAGCCAACGCAGTTATACTGTGGCAGGTTGGCTCGGCTGCGCAAATCACTGTAGGTATATATCAGGCTCGTACACAGTGATTTGTGGGCGTGAGTGGGGGAGCCAATCAGCGGGTCCGGCAGACTCGATCATTCGCCGCAGTGACATAACACGGATCTGTCTTAGTAAACGAGGCAGATCTCCATTCTGACAGGGGATGGCACACAGATCCTGTCTTTCTGCTATGCAGGAAAACGGATCTGTGTGTTGTTCCAGGCAGCCCATCCCCCATGCAGTTAGAACACACAGTGAGGGAACACATTTAACCCCTTGATCGCCCCTGTTATCCCCTTCCCTGCCAGTGTCATTTGTACAAAAACAGTGCATATTTTTTTTTAGCACTGATCATTGTAATATTGTCTCTAGGGATGAGCCGCACACCTTCAAGTTCAGTTTGCGGCAGAACACGCCAACAGGCAAAACATTTGGCAGAACACACAAGTCTATGGAACACGAACATGAAAAATCAAAAGTGCTAATTTTAAAGGCTTATATGCAAGTTATTGTCATAAAAAGTGTTTGAGGACCTGAATTCTGCCCCAGGGGACATGTATCCATGTCATTTTTTTAAGTGATGCTTAAAGTGAAACAATAAAAATTAAATATTCCTTTAAATTTCGTGCATGGGGGCAGGGTGTCTATAGTATGCCTGCAAAATGGTGCATGTTTCTCGTATTTAGAACAATACCACAGCAAAATAACATTTCTAAAGGAATAATTGTCATTTAAAACTGATAGCGGCTGTAATGAATTGTTGGGTTGTGGCAATATAGATAAGATTCATTAAAAAAAAGAGCATGCCCCCCCCTTCCATTACCAGGCCCTTTGGTTCTGGTATGGCTATTAAGGGGAACTCGGAAAATAAATTTAAATAAAGAATTGCATGGGGGTCCCCCTAATATCCATATCAGGCCCTTCAGGTCTGATATGGAGATTAACCACTTGCCGACCGCCGCACGACGATATACGTCGACAGAATGGCACGGGCAGGCATATGGGCGTACCTGTACGTCCCTGCCTTCCCGCGTTTTTTGCATTGGTGTCATTTGTGACTGTAATAACTGTTAGGGCAGTTAGGGTTAGCCCCCTTTAGTTCTAATGTACCCCCCTAACCCCCCCAATAAAGGTTTAACCCCGTGATCACCCCCCGTCGCCAGTGTCACTAAGGCTGGGTTCACATTGCAGCGGTTTATGAGAACGGATGTGATTCGCACCGCACTGCAGTGCAAATCACATCCGATCTCTGTGCGATTCGAGTTCAGCCATACAGATAGTATGGCTGAATTCGCGTCGCACCCGCCGCACCCGCCGCAAACTCGCACGGGACCCTTTTTTTGGTCCGCAGCAGAATCGGATTGCATGGGTGTTCACACCATGCGATCCGAGTTTGCAGATCGCACTGCAATATGCGAACTGATCTGGGGGTGTCATTAACATTTCACTGACACTCCCAGCAGTTCGCATAGGGCAGTGTGAACTGCCGCCGGGAGGCATGCGATGCGGGAACCCGCCGCGGATTTGTGGCGTTCCTGCATCGCTCCAGTGTGAACCCAGCCTAATAAGCGATCGTTTTTCTGATCGCTGTATTAGTGTCACAGGTGACGCTAGTTAGGCAGGTAGGTATTTAGGTTCGCCGCAGCTTTTTATAGCGCCAGGGACCCCCATATACTACCGCATAAAGCTCCCTGATTGCCCTCTAGTTAACCCTTTCACCAGTGATCACCATATAACTGTTACAGGTGACGCTGGTTGGTTAGTTATTTTTTTATAGTTTCAGGGCACCCGCCATTTATTACCTAGTCTCACTAGTGTACCCCTAAATTTAGGGGTGTCTACTTTCCAAAATGGGGTCATTTGGGGGGGGTTTGTGCCATCTTGGAATTTTATGGCCTTCAAAACTGTAACGCCCTTAGAAAGCCTGAAGGCGGTGCTTGGTTTCGGGGCCCCGTACGCGGCTAGGCTCCCAAAAAGTCCCACATATGTGGTATCCCCGTACTCAGGAGAAGCAGCAGAATTTATTTTGGGGTGTCATTTCACATATGCCCATGGCATGCGTGAGCAATATATCATTTAGTGACAACTTTGTGAAAAAAAAAAAAAAAAAAGTTTGTAATTTTCCCGCAACTTGTGGCAAAATATAAAATATTCCATGGACTCAACATGCCTCTCAGCAAATAGCTTGGGGTGTCTACTTTCTAAAATGGGGTCATTTGTGGGGGTTTTGTGCCATCTTGGCATTTTATGGCCTTCAAAACTGTAATAGGTAGTGAGGAGTGAAGTCAAAAATTTACGCCCTTAGAAAGCCTGAAGGCGGTGCTTGGTTTTCGGGGCCCCGTACGCAGCTAGGCTCCCAAAAAGTCCCACATATGTGGTATCCCCGTACTCAGGAGAAGCAGCAGAACTTATTTTGGGGTATCATTTCACATATGCCCATAGCATGTGTGAGCAATATATAATTTAGTGACAACTTTGTGAAAAAAAAATAAAAATAAATAAAAGTTTGTAATTTTCCCGCAACTTGTGCCAAATATAAAATATTCCATGGACTCAACATGCCTCTCAGCAAATAGCTTGGGGGGTCTACTTTCTAAAATGGGGTCATTTGTGGGGGTTTTGTGCCATATTGGCATTTTATGGTGAGGAGTGAAATTACAAATGTATGCCCTTAGAAATCCTGAAGGCGGTGCTTGGCTTTCGGGGCCCCGTACGCGGCTAGGCTTCCAAAAAGTCGACCACATGTGGTATCCCCGTACTCAGGAGAAGCAGCAGAATGTATTTTGGGGTACAATTCCACATATAACCATGGCATGTGTGAGCAATATATCATTTAGTGACAACTTTGTGTAAAAAAAAAAACAATTTTTTTTTTTCATTATTCAATCGCTTGAGGCAAAAAAATAAAATATTCAATGGGCTCAACATGCCTCTTATCAATTTCCTTAGGGTATCCACTTTCCAAAATGGGGTCATTTGGGGGGGTTTTGTACTGACCTGCCATTTTAGCACCTCAAGAAATGAGATAAGCAGTCATAAACTAAAAGCTGCGTAAATTCCAGAAAACGTACCTTAGTTTGTAGATGTGACAACTTTTGCGCAAACCAATAAATATACAGTTATTGACTTTTTTTTTTACCAAAGACATGTGGCTGAATACATTTTGGCATAAATGTATGACTAAAATTGAGTTTATTGGATTTTTCTAATAACAAAAAGTAGAAAATATCATTTTTTTTCAAAATTTGCGGTCTTTTTACGTTTATATCGCAAAAAATAAAAATCGCAGAGTCAATCAAATACCTTTAAAAGAAAGCTCTATTTGTGGGAAAAAAAGGACGCGAATTTTGTTTGGGTACAACATTGCATGACCCCGCAATTACCAGTTAAAGCAGCGCAGTGCCAAATTGTAAAAAGACCTCTGGTCATTGACCAGCAAAATGGTCCGGTCTGAAAGTGGTTAAGGGGAACCTTGTGCCAAATTAAAAAAAAGGGGTAGGGGTCCCCCCAAAATCAGAACCTTCTGGTCTGGTATGGATTTTAAGGGGAAACCTGCACCAAAATTATTTTAAAATATGGCGTAGGGGTCCCCCCAAAAACCATACCAGACCCTTAACCGTAAGAGGAGAATGGCCCCCTCCCTCCTTAACCGTAACAGACTACATGCCCTCAACATGGGGAGGGTGCTTTGAGGGCTGACCCCAAAGCACCTTGTTGATGGGGACAAGGGCCTCATCCCCACAACCCTTGCCCAGTGTTTGTGGGGGTCTTCGGGCTGGGGGCTTATTGGAATCTGAGAGTCCCCTTTAACAAGGGGACCCCCAGATCCTGGCCTCCCCCCTGTGTGAATTGGTAATGGGGTACCATTTCACAAAAAAAGTGTCAAAAATGGTTAAAAAGACAAGAGACAGTTTGGAATAATTACTTTCCCGCGGTGTCAGAGGGAACACAGGAAAAATGTGCCACTTTACAAGCATACTATACTCAACCACACCCAAAACCCCCCACCCCCCACACTTGCATATAAAATGAGAATTTTTGATTTTTTATGTTCGTGTCCCATAGACTTTAACGGTGTTCTGGCGGTTTTTGAACACCGCATATTGTTCGCTGTTCGGTGAACAGAAGAAACACCCGATGTTGCATTTGACTCGAAACATTAAGCTCATCCCTAATTGTCACTGGTTCCCAAAAAAAGTGTCAAAGATGTCAGTTGGATGTCCGATCTGTCTGCTGCAAAGTCGCAGTCCCGCTAACAATCACAGATCACCGCCATTACTAGTACAAAAAAGAAAATAATAAAAACGCCATAAATCTATCCCCTATTTTCTAGATGCTATAACCTTTGTTTAACCACTTCAATACCAGGCACTTAAACACCTTCCTGCCCAGACCAATTTTGAGCTTTCAGCGCTGTCGCAATTTGAATGACAATTGCGCGGTCATGCTACACTGTACCCAAATTAAATTTTTATCATTTTTTTCCCACAAATAGAGCTTTCTTTTGGTGGTATTTGATCACCTCTGCAGTTTTTATTTTTTGCTAAACAAATAAAAAAATACCGAAAATTTGGAAAAAAAAATGTTTTTTTTTTGTTTCAGTTTCAAAACTTTGCAAATAAGTACGTTTTCTCCTTCACTGATGGGCACTGATGGGGTTACAATGATGGGCAATGATAAGGCGGCACTGATGGGCACCGATGAGGTGGCACCAATGAAGTGGCACTGATGAGGTGGCATTGATGGACACCGATATGTGGCACTGATAGGCGGCACTGATGGGTGGCACTGATGGGCGACACGGATGGGCACTGATAGGTGGCACAAATTGGCACTGATAGCTGGCACGGATTGGCATGGATGGGCATGGATAGGTGGCACAGGTGGGCATGGGTTAGTCGGCACAGGTGGGCATGGGTAGGCGGCACAGGTGGGCATTGGTAGGCGGCACAGGTGGGCATGGATGGGCACTGATAGGCGGCATGGATGGGCACTGATAGGCGGCACAGATGGGAACTGATAGGCGGCATTGTATTATAATATATTGTACTAATGGATGCCAATCAGTGCCAATCAATAATGCATGCCAATCAGTGATGCCCATTGTGGGCACTGATTGGCATCCATTATGGGCACTGATTGGCATCCATTGTGGCACTGACTGGAATCCCTGGTGGTCTAGGGTGGCATACCTTGTCCTGGGCAGCCCTGGTGGTCTGGTGGCGTCCCTGGTGGTCCAGTGTGGGCATCCTCGGGGGGGCTGTGCTGATAATCGATCAGCACAGACCCCCCTGTCAGAGGAGCAGCCGATCGGCTCTCCTCTACTCGCGTCTGACAGACGCGAGTGAGGAAAAGCCGATCACCGGCTTTTCCTATTTACACTGTGATCAGCCGTGATTGGACACGGCTGATCACGTGGTAAAGAGTCTCCGTCGGAGACTCTTTACCGAGATCGTAGTTGCCGGGTGTCAGACTGACACCCCGCAACAACGATCGCCGTGATGCGCGCCCCCGGGGGCGCGCAGCGGCTCATAATCCTGATCACGTCATATGACGTCCGGTCAGGATTATGCAACCACTTTGCCACCGTCTATTTGTTATAGGGCGGGCAGCAAGTGGTTAAAACAAATACTATACGCTTATTGTTTTTTTTTTTACCAAAAATATGTAACAGAATAAAAACTGGCCTAAATTGACAAAGTAATTTGATTTGTTTTAATGTTTTTACAGGGTATGATTAATAGTAGAAAATAACATTATTATAATTTTTTTTTAAATGTCTGTCTTTTTTTGTTTATGGTGCAAACAATAAAAACCACAGAGGTGATCAAGTACCACCAAAAGATATCTCTGTTTGTTGGGAAAAAAAGGACATCAATTTTATTTGGGTACAGCGTCGTACGTTTGCGAAATTGTCAGTTAAAGTAACGCAGTGCCGTATCGCTAAATATGGCCTGGTCAGGAAATGGGTAAATCCTTCCAGGGCTGAAGTGGTTAATATAAGGATCAGTGGGTATTAACGGAAGGTATGGATTAAAAAAAAAAAAAAACTTTTTAGCATTACATCTTAACATTATTATGAGATTTTAGTGCTTTGGGTTTGGATATATTTTGTTCACACTGAAACATGGCAAACATGATATGTAGATATATGGCATATTTGCTTAAAAATATAGGTGTGAAAGCACAATTCTAATAAAAATAAAATGGTTTTGCATCAAAAAGTAAGTTCTCAATTGAAACTTACAGCTAAAACTAAGGTCACATCAAGCATCTCCACCTGTCACAAGCAGACACAGCAATGTAGAGGTTAATGAAACTTGACAGACACAGGAGTGGTAACTGTAGCCCGTCCTTGTTATTTTTAGACAAAATGACTTCCCTCCAGTAAAGCATTTGCTTACCTAATTTACAAACAGAGATCTGCTTAGTGGAAAAACACTTGTGGTAGGTGCACAAAGGTGGTTGTCAGGACCAGAATAGCAGCTCACCTAAATACTTTTCCAGATGTGCCCGTTATAGTGTCCTGTGAGTCACGCTTTAAAATAGTAAACACAGGATTGACTTTCTTGTTGTAAGTCTCTGTCTTGTTGACACTGCTGGTGCTACAAGATTGAGCAAGCTAGCCAATTAACCATTACTCCAATCCACCTTTCAAAGTATTCATTTTATATTATCTATGAATATATACGTTCAGTTAGAAAAAGAGCTAGTTAGATATGATATGAAAGCTAAGAATGAAAAGAAAATATAAGATATGGCTGGGGGAGGAGGGGAGGAGTGAGAGAGAGAGAGAGAGAGGAGGGGGCAGAGAGAGAGAGGGGAGAAAGAGAGGGAGAGAGAGAGGGGGAGAATGAAAGGAGAGAGAGAGAGAGAGAGAGAGAGAGAGGGGGGGAGAGAGAAGGGGGAAGAAAGTAGAAAGAGAGGGGGAGGGAGAAAGAAAGGAGAGAGAGAGAGAAAGGAGAGAGAGAGAAAGAAAGGAGAGAGAGGGGGTGGAGAGAGAGAGAGGGGGGGTGTAGGGAGAAAGAAAGGAGAGAGCGGGGGAGGGAGAGGGAAAAAGAAATGAGAGAGAGAGAGAAAGAAATTAGAGAGATATAGAGGGGGAGAAAGAAAGGAGAGAGGGGGGAGAGAGGGAGAGAAAAGAAAGGAGAGATATAGAGAGAAAGAAAGGAGAGAGAGGGAGAGAACGAAAGAAAGAAAGAAAGAAAGAAAGAAAGAAAGAAAGAAAGAAAGAAAGAAAGACATATATAGAGGGGGGAAAGAAAGAAAGATATATATATATATATATATATATATATATATATATATATATATTTATATGAGAGAGAGAAAGAAAGAAAGAGAGAGAGGAGAGAGGAGAGAGAGAAAGATATGGTGTGCAAGAGAAAAAGAGAGAGAGGGAGAGAGAGAAGAAAGAAAGAGGGGTATATACAGTATACATAGAGAGAGAGAGAGAGAGAGAAGGAAGTAAGAAAGGAAAAGGAAGAGAGGAAAGGGGGTGGGGAGAAGAGAGAGAGAGGAGAGAGAAGAGAGAGAGAGGAGAAAAAAAAGAGGATAGATATTGATTACCGTAGTTCAAATGAGGAATAAACTTCAATATCCTTCAATACCATAACCATGTTGGAAGAATTTAGACTGATTGTACAATTATGCTATTTGTTATTCTTAAATGTATTGATTTAGGCAAGATTTTGAAACAGAAAAAATTACCAAAGACCTTACATATAGTATGTATAGGTTGTAATACTTTGTGTATCTGTTTCTGACTGTAAGCTATGACAATACCATCATACTGGGGTCCAATTTGCAAATTAGCACCTGGGTCAATGTTTCAGATTGCTGTACCATTCTTAAACATGATCTTGATCCCACAGAAAAAAAAACACAGGATTAGCATGTTGCTACAAACTCAAAAATATTATTTTTTTCCCCAAAAGCTATGTCTAAAACAGAATAAAATACACTGGCAAATAACCCTTTTGCCAGTATTTAGTCTATAACAACTAATTTCACAATGCCACTTTAGTTTTCTCCATCTGGGAGCCCACAAATCTTGATATTCAGCTTCTGTAAAAAAAAAACTACAACCCACAATTCAAGGCAAGTGACCTAATGAGAGACACCACTTTGCGTTATGGAGCGTCGTGTGGTCATTCTGATGCTTCAATTTCTGAAAAGCTAGAACCTATGTACAGATATGTTGGGCTTCCAGGTTGGTGACCAGCCACATCTGCACATCAACCAATATGCAGGCCACTGACCAGCCACCTCTGCACATTAACCATTATGTAGGCCATTGACCAGCCACCTCTGCACATCAACCATTATGTAGGCCATTGACCAGCCACATCTGCACATCAACCATTATGTAGGCCATTGACCAGCCACCTCTGCACATTAACCATTCTGTAGGCCACTGACTAGCAACCTCTGCAGTGTGTTTAAAATATAAATCAGCAGGCATAGTTACTGGAAATGTGTACATCTTGTAGCTATCATTACCTACTATATCTCCCTTTAAAAATCATGCTTATTCAGTAGCTACAATACTTTTGGTTAAATGTTCTAAATATATATATAAGCTTGATATATTTATACAGCAGTTGATGTGACATTTACCAAACATTCACTGCAGGTGTATCTTCCTGGTGTATGAATTTTAAATGGAAGCAACTGATTCACCTGCAGTGTATGTTTGGTGAATGCCACATTTGATGCTTTATAAATATGCCCTTATGTCTTTTCAACTAACTTTTTAACTACTACAGCAGACTTTCTAACGTGATATACCAAGTATACCTTGTTTTAAGTCAATGACTGAGAAAGTGCTGCCAGGCAACTAGCATTTTCAGAAGAAGAAAAAAAAAACATTACTGCTGCTGCCGTTGGCTCTAATGTGAGAGGGTACAGACCATGGACCTGCAGGTCCATGCTCTGTACCCTTTCTCACACTAGAGTCAACACCACAGCCTTACAAAGAGTGAATTTCATTAATAATTCCTCTTTTAAAGGTTGTCCATGCAGTGCCATTGGAAGAAGGGAGGTTTATTAAAGAATAAGTCACACAGGAAGAAAAGAGACCAAAGCTTTGATGTGTTTTGAGCCATCTGCGCTTTTGTATTAACATCAAGGCAGGTGGTTTGATTCACTACAATTGCAACAGTCACCCGTAGATACCAGTAATGTAAAAGAAAATTGTTTATTTGGTAGATTTCGCATATTTCACTGTTCTCTAACATTTGTACATATATAATACTCTCGTTAGATACTATAAGACATTGTTGCCTCAACAGTATATTACCTTAGCCATTGATTTTTAAATCAAAACAAGCACAAAATATATTGCTTACTATACATTTTAGCAGCATTATTTGTGTGCAATCATTAATATTTATACACCTAGGAAGCGGGATCTAAAATGCAGCCAGCACTCTCAATAAATGGGCAGGTGTTGGAGGGCACTGTAGAAATTGATAAGAAATAGGGAATTAACATGAATAGTCACTGCATATTTTCTGAAACCGCGTGTGACCCTGAACTGGGCAGACACACGTTCTCTCTTCACTCAGTCTGCACCCTCAATCCATTTGGTAGATCATAAGAACTTGCTGTGTCGTCTGTTGAATAAATCTAATCATTTAGTACTGTATGTTGGGCTTCAACTAGCTGTGGGAAACTTTTGTGGTCCAGTTAATGTGTCGATTGTTTATGGAGATTCTTTTAAGACTACAGTTGGAAGCCACGGTGCAAAGACAAGCAAGATTTTGGTCCCTAAGTTTTAACCTTTTGACAAAGCTTTTTAAAAGAAGGTGATACCTTGCACAGGTTATTAAGAAAGGCAGAGGAGGACCTTAAGGTTATTTAAAAAATGTTTTTTTTTTACAGTGTTTGTGTGAGGAAAGGGTAGAAAATGTCTTTGCCTTACATAATGCCCTTCCTCTAATGCCACATCTTCTTCTTGGGGTAATATCTATGCAGGAGCGCATCGTAGCCATGAACATCATATTTTTAAAAGGTTTTTGCCGCTCCTTCTTTAAAACTCCCTTCCAGTGCAGATATGCATATGCCACAGGTTCTCTTATGACCTTAGCCATTGAAATGATATTAAATGCTCAAAATTAAGTAAATGAATAAACATGTCATACTTACCTGCTCTGTGCAGTGATTTTGCACAGGGCAGCCCCAATTCTCCTCTTCTCGTTCCTGGCCCCTCCCTCCTGCTCAGTGCCTCCATAGCAAGCTGCTTTCTATGGTGGCACTAGTATCTGCTCACTTCTGAGTGACTCACAAACACACAGAGCATACCTCAGTCCCACACCCTACTCTCTACCAATGAGGAAAGAGTCCCAGAGGAGCCGAGGCTCTCGTGCACAGTGCTGGATCGAGAGGTGGTTTAGGTAAGTATTGGGGCAGCTATGGGGGGAGCAACACACATGTATAGAATGTATGAAGGTAAAAAACTTTTTGCCTTTACAACTTGTTTAAGCCAGGGCTTTTTTTCAGCTGGAACTTGGTGGAACTCGGTTCCACCACCTCTGGCTCAGGCTGTGGTCAGAGCTGAAGAGGGGTGAAAGTGAAATATGGATGGGGAATGCAGAGGTAAACAGCTGTGGAAGAAGTTTGAACTCTGCACTCTGTGTGTCGTGCGCCCCTGAACTCTGCAATCTGTGTGCAGCGCACCTCTGAACTCTGCACTCTGTGTGTAACACTTCCCCCATGAACTGTGCGATCTGTACATAATGCACCCCTGGTATTTAATGCCCCTTTAAGACCCTTCCACTGTTTGACATAAAATGTGACTATACCCACTATTTGATGCAGTTTGGAGTGTGTGTGTGTGTGTGTGTGTGTGTGTGGGGGGGGGGGGGGTTGGGGGTCATGGTTGAGTTCCTGCACCTATTTTCTGAGAAAAAAAATCCCTGGTTTAATCAAGGAGTATATTAACCCATATACCTGTGAAGCTGGACTTGTTTGAGCCCAAGGATTGTTTTTTTTATTTTTTATTTTTTTTTTTTTAAAGAAAAATAAAAAGTAAATCATGTGGACTGGGTCTGAAAGATTGGGTGATATTTGTGGATGTTACCAAGCCATAAAATGACCCAATCTACAGTGAACCTCATACTTGGCAGACAAATTTTCTCAATTACTGGGGTGATTTACTAAAAGCAAATAGACTGCTCACATTGCAAGGAACGTTTCACTTTGCAAGGGAATTTTTCCTTAGCTTAGTGAATGTGTCAACAATTCACTTTGCACAAAATACCCAACCACTTGCAAGGAAAATGTAAAAAAAATATTTTTACTTGCATGTATTTGGATGGGGAAGTCAACAGAAATTCATCTCATTCACAAAGCTATGAAAAAATTTCCCTGTAAAGTCAACAGCCTATTTGCTTTAATGTGTAAATGCAACCTAAACCATGGTATAGGAAAACAAAAACTCAGAAGTTAAAAGTACTGTAGCTGCTGACTTTTAAGTTACAGATGCTTACCAGCCCATGCAGTCAAATGTGGTCTTCCATGAAGTCAATGCTCCTCAGGGTTCCTGTTCCTCCTCACCACCATCTTGATTTCAGGAGCCAGCTGCCACTTTCTGATGATACACAGCGGGCTCCCTACTGTGCATGTGTGACTGATTCTGTAACCTCCTTGGATGTTTACGTTTGAAGTCAGGGGGTGGTCCGAGGTACTGGGATGATATAGTTGCAGGTATCATCTCAGTATAACCAATTGAAGTCTAGCAATATGCTGATATGTTGCTGGTTGTCAAGTGGTTAAGGGCTGGCTCACACCAGGTGATTTGAGCAGCATTGATCAAAGTGGGTTCAACACAAGGGCATATGTCCTATACATGTGCATTGGTTTGCATTGTATAAAAAATTCAGCAGCATACTTTATTTACAGCGCAGAACACAAAAATGCAAGTCAATGCACTCCAGAATGTCACGGCGTGCTGCTAAGCATATAGTCGAACAAAGTGTAATTTTGGAATATTACAATAACATAAAAAAAAGAAAAGGTAAACACTGCAATGGCCCCCTCTAAACAATACTCATCAGCTTGTGAGCATTACACTGACCATAATGTACACCCAGTGCCCTTAGAAAACTTGCATTGTAGTCACCCTAGCCCCCTTCTAGTCCTATACCCCCATCCAGCAACACAATGCCAATGTTACCATTCACTGGCTTGTGGAAATCCTCATGGCCAGGCCTGCACATTCGCTCAGCACTTTTACGTATTCTAATGGGGAGCATAAATTAATAGAAAGGATTAATTGAATGAATCAGAGTGGAAAAATTGTGAAAAGCCAATGTGCGGCTTCATTGGTGATGTCACGCAAAATGGAGCACAGGTTAATATAAGACTGGCGGGGGGGGGGGTCGATGATATAAGTGTAGTTAAATCTATAATTCAAATATCACAGACTAAGCAATGAGGAGCTTGTTTCACTTGTTAAAAATGTGTGCTAAAAGTTCCCATTAGGGATTCTGAGTATATGAGGCCTCATAAAATAAAGTAGACATTGTGATAAAATGTAATCATTACCTTGTGTAATTTAATTCACTTTGCAGAATTTTAGAGAAAAATATGGACTCTTGTCAACATTGTCACATTACAGGTATTGCTGGAAACTACTCTCAGAAAGTTGTTCTTGTTTTCTGGAACAACCAATGTACTGTAAACCAGTGATAAGCAAGACAAGCAGAAGGAAAGTGCACCGTGGGGAGAGAGGTTAATAAAGAATGTATGATTTCATGGTCTCCCTGGACACATATTGTAAGATGAGAAATAAAAATGCAGTAAAAACAGCAAAACTGCAATAATTATTTGCAGGGACAACATGTATTATGAAGGTGACCTTGCTGAAGTTGAAACACTAAGGATTTGAAGATCCAAAGATCTATAAAAAGTCAACAATTTTTTTTTTCTATGGCTTAGGTATACCATTACTTTGTCCTTCATGTAAAATACATTACTCCTTAGGAAGTCTATTTCAATAACAACAAAACACCATGTCCTCCTAATCACAGTAAAGACCAGAAATCATTTGAAATAAACCCCATGCTATGGCAAATTAAAAGCTACTATAGCTAATGTATAGACCACTAGTATCTAACCAAGGCCAGGTTAATACTCTTGAGCAACAGTTATGGCTCACACACCATATGTCTGATTTTACCCAAATGAAAATGTTCTTTTTTTTTTATATCACATTTTTGCAGAATTTCTGCACTTACTATCCAGGGGGAAATATTTAGAAGCTATTAAGGGTGTACAAATTAAGAATGATTTTTGTTGACTACAGGTGACTCAACCATATTAATAACAAACTTGCATAAATAATTTATTGTATAATTAAAATTTTTCAGTAAAACAGAAAATCTCATGCCAGTTCCATTCTTCCTTGGCAGTCCCAAACAACTACACTTATAAACATCATAGACAGGTAAGTGGCAGATAGACCCTTGATTCTGACACCTTCCACTGAGTGTTATTTTAAAATGGGGTGGAGAGGGTTAATTTTTTTGGCCATTTGCCAATGCTGGAAGAAAAGCCACCCAGTGAGTAGGGGGGCTCACAGTATTTTGCAATAGGGATACCAGCCACATGGTATATTTTGGGGCTGATGAAGTCAAACATGAAAGCTATCGGGCTTATGATAGCTTGCATTTATCAAAAAGGAAAATAGAAGAAGAAATTGGACTTTCTGGGTGCAAATAAACTCTTAGTTTATTATTCACACATATTTAACAAATTACATCACTAAGCTAAAAGCAATTACAAATGCAGGTTAACACACTTGAAATTAAAAACATAGTCACAGAAACAACACCTTGTGTTTTGCTCTCAACCCAAGGAGCTTGTGAACATGTGACAAACCTCAAACTCTGTAAACTTCAAATGCTTATATAATGCATGTATAGTAGTATATTATGGTGGCAATCGCATATATCGATTGGGAGTGAGATTATGCCTGTGGGCAGTAACAAGTGCCTCGCCCCACTATGGAAAAAACATAAAGCATAACAAATATGCAGTGGGGACTCATTGACCTCATTGACCTTCATCTACCTGTATCATCACCTAAAAAAAAAAATGGAAAGACAAAAAATAAATAAAAAATAAATAAAATAAACTAGAGGAATACAAAAAAATAAAAATAAAATAGGGAAAAAAACAAGAAAATTTGATTCTATATATAAATTAGCCATTTGAATTAATCTTTCTTTGAATTAACCTTTTTTTGCACATATTAGATGTTATTCCAACAAGACTGGAGACAAATCTCCATGCCAAACTGTGGTTGAACCACAGGCCCAAAATATCCTCCACCTCCCCTTGCTAAGTCATACTGGGAAAAGGAGGTGGGGCTCCTCCTCCCCATCCCTCACCCCACCCCCTAACTACTTGCTGCCATTTTAAAAAATACTTTCTAAATTTGCTGTTGCATAACATTTCAGGCCAGATATCTTTTTCTGTTTACAGGATGTGGGGTTCTTCTTCAAGTTTCAACGCCACTGACTGAACACTTATTATTGGCTGTCCAGCACTCTCAGAATCAAGAAGAGAGTCCTCTGGCAATGACATCTGCATAATGGAACCTTCAATGACTAGCCCTGGCACATTGTACAGGGATTACCAGCCCCACTTAGAAAGTGTGCCCACGAAGAACTCAAATGGCAGACATAGATGAGTATAAATTGCTCTGAACAATAAAAAAGTCCAGGTTTTGCCTGAAGATTGGTTTTAAATGTTGCATGTGTAAATGAAAAAGTATAGTAGAGAAACTATAGCTGTTAAATTTAAAGCTTTGGTTCTTTAAGAAAAAAAAAAAATATGGGGCAGTTAAAAAACACAGTTGAGCTGGCCACGCATAAAAAGTTAATTTTTCAATTGCAACACAAATGTAATACATTCTTCATTAATTAATGTCTTTCAAATATTTATAATTAAAGAACATTTCCAACATGCTTTAACGCTCTTGGCTAATCTCCAGATCTGAAAACGTGTCAACTCCATTAAAGTAATATATGTACGATGAATACTATCATACATCATTCTACTAAAATGGTCTACCCAAAAAGTTGGGTTAAAGGCAAAGTCTCAAGGGTTTAATCAACTTCTTCAAGCAATTCAAAGAGACATCTGCCCACCATAGTCCCCACCATGCTAAGATTGAATGTTCTCACCTCCCTTATAGTTCTCAATCCTACTGCATTCTTCCCTATATAAATAGTCTAGAAATGCACAGTACACCTTCATAATTGTTCCATAAGCAGAGGAGACCTGGAAATCAAGCATCACAGCTCAAGTTATATAGAGAACTAGTAGGTGACTAGATTCCACCAGACCCTGTCTCAAACTGGAATATCTTGTTAGGGTGAACTGACATTTTAACTCTCAACTTAACCGAGACTTTCTCCTGCGCTCCTGAGTCCTTTTAAAGACTTGCTTGGCTGACATTCCTTCTGACTCCAGATCACTGCGCCTATTCCTGGCTTCCTGGCTTGTCTTACTATCCGTTCCGGTTACCGAAGTTTGGCTAGGTTTTGACTATGTTTGTTCTATTTACTTTTATAATTAAACAAGTGTGATTTAACTATACTGCTATCTCGGTCTGATTCATGGTTTCTAACAAAGCTTTTTAAAAGACAATTGTGCGGTCAAGCAACAATGTATCAAACAACATTTTTATTATTTTGTTCCCACAAATAGAGCTTTTGGTGGTATTTGATCACCACTGGGGTTTTTATTTTTTGCTAAACAAATAAAAAACGTTTTTCTTTGTTTCTATTATAAAATTTTGTAAATAAGTACATTTTCTCCTTCACTGATGGGCACTGATGAGGCTGCACTGAAGGGCACTGATAAGGCACTGAAAAGGCGGCACTGATGGGCACCAATGAGGTGGCATTGATGGACAGTTGGACACTGATGATGGGCACTGATATGCAGCACTAATGCACACTGATAGGTGGCACTGGTATGCAGCACTGATGGGCATTGATAAGAGGAACTGATGAGCATTGAAAGGCTGCACTGATGGGTACTTATGGGTGGCACTGATGGACAATGAGGGGTGGCACTGATGGACACTGATGGCACTGATAGGCATTTATGATGGGCAATGAATGGTGTAATTTATGGCCACTGATTGGCACCCCTGGTGGTCATGGTTGGGCATACCTGGTGATCATGGTTGGGCATCATTGCTTTCATCCCTGGTGGCCCTGGGTGGGCATCCCCAGGGGGGCTTCACTGATAAATAATCAGTGCAGACACCCCCTATCAAGAGAGCAGCCAATTGGCTCTACTCTACTCACGTCTGCAAGACACGATAGAGGAAAAGCCAACACAAGGGTTTTCCTGTTTACACTGTGATCAGCCCTGATTGGACACAGCTGATCACGTGATAAAGAGCCTCCATCAGAGGCTCTTTACCTAGATTGGAGTTGCAGTGTGTCAGACTGACACACCACACCACTGTTCGTCATGCTGCAAGCCCCCGCAGGTACACACTGGCTTGGTATCCTGCTGGACATCATTTGTCGCCCACTCAAGATAACTGAACCACTTCCCGGCCACCATTCTGCTATAGGCCGGGCAGGAAGTGATCAAGGTAGTAAACAGTCATGTGTAGTTTAAAAGTATAGATAGAATCTGTTTGCCTTTGCTGGGCCACAACGACCCCCACGGAGGTCCCTAATTGATAGGCCATTGAACTGGGATACCAATAGGAGCAATGAGTTCTATAGAAAATAAAGAGTGTTTTGTAGAAATAGATATGTATAGATCTAGGTATCTGTCTTCATATAAGCCAGTGTAAGACCCCCTTATTGTGTAAGTAGACATGTTGTGCCCCATACTACACCAATCTGTACCTGGGGGAGTAGGAGAAATCCTTTTTGGCAGATGATAAACTGGTATCACTCACAGACGTGTTTTTATATTGCTACATAGACAATATATTTATTGTCTGGGATGGATCGGTGGAGTTGCTCAATGAATGCATTAGGGCAATTAATCAATCTGGGCTTCACAATGGCGTGGAATGCTGAAACAATTACCTTATTGGATGTCGCTATGACAAAGGAAAAAGAGAGCACACTTGCTAGTGCACTTTATCGTAAAGCAACGGTGGGAAACGCAATATTGTACACTAGCAGCTCACACCTAAAACCATCCCCTTTAGCCAATATCTTCATAATCACCATAGCTGCTCAGATGACAATATCTTCCAACTGGAAGCAAAAGATCTAAAAGATAGACTATTCGTATGCATGTCTAAAAAAAAGCATACAAAAGAGCCACACAACACACTAGACATAACCTGTTATTTGGCACAAAAGATACTCGTAAAGTAAGTTGCTTACAATCAAATACACTGTTAATCATCACTAGGTATAATAAACAACATAAAAAAAGTAAAAAAAGAAGTTTTATTACCATGGTAGCTGACCCGATGGGTAAGAGATTACAGTATATGGATTCTGAGTGATATGGCGGCCCTCGACTCGACCCTGCGGACCTCTCTTCTTCCCTTCCAAGTTTTTTCTCTTCCTATCTTTCCTTTCTTCTCTATCTATTCCTATTATGATTTTGAAGCTCTTTCCTACTTAAGAAGCTAATTCCTCTAATAAACCATACCATTAATATGCGTTATTGTTATAGTAGTAATTATAGTTGAATATATCATTTACATTGTATTGAATATATAATTCTGAGCTTCATTACTTCTGTTGTATATTATGTACTTAACCTATTTTCAAATACTCTATTGTATGTTCAATACAATCTTTTTGACAAGAAAAAAGTAAAAAAAATGTGTGTCTAAATATTGGCATTTGCTTTGTATAGATCCATCTCTGAGCCCCTTTATAGCTGAAACTCCATTGACTACTTATCGAAGGACAAAATCATTGAAAGATCATCTTGTTCATAACAAATTATCTGGGGAATTTAGAAAATATCAGTGTAAACGTCCAGGAAATAGGGAAAAAAAATTGACCATTTGCTTTGTAGAAGTAAATTAACTCTGTTGATGTCTGACCCACTTTTGGTTGCTTCTCTTTTCAATATATCTGCATTCAGATATTAGAGCACTGTAAGTGATGAATGCCCAGAGCTGAAACTTGTAGCTCTGATGGTATTGCATTGATCATAGCAGCTCATTTGTTTTAGGCCTCCCTCTATTCAGGAAAAGCCTTGTATTCTTTTCCTGCAATTCAAAATGGTGGTTGGAGGAGGGAGATTATGGCATCCATCCACCCTCCAATCACAGAAAGCCTTTTATTCAGTGAAAAGAATACCAGGCTTTTTCTGAGGAAGGAAGGTGTACAATAAGCGACCTGCTATGATCCATGGACTACCGCCAGAATGAAAACTTTTAGCACTGGACATCTCTTGCTTACAGTACTGTTGGGAATGAATAAAAGTAACATTTACTTAACGGGGAAGCATAAAAAGGTCATTTATTGTTACACAGCATATGGCTCAATTTTCTTTTTTTCTCCTGGAGTTCAGCTTTAAGCATGGCAAGAGGTTGGTGCCTTGGTTGTTATAGCCTTGACTTCAGTAACATGAAGCTAATATCATGTATTATCACTACCTAAATCTGCAACAAAATCCTAGCATTAAAATGGCAGAATGTGCACATGTGTGCTGAGGTTAGCCATGGAAGCATATGCTTTTGTAAAACCGAGGACTTATACAGCAGCTTATTTCAGAATGAAGAACACATAATACAGTAGAATCAAGTATCTATACAGTACTTAACATTTGTCTGAATTTCCCATGCAATATTTCTGTGTTTGTCAGCACTCACACAAATAATTTTCTGTACATTTATAGAGTAATACAGTATTTTATATCATCGCTAACCTAATGGGCAATGGCATTAAAGCAGTATGCAGTGATTTTACTCCCTGCAGTATTTTCCTTGTTTATTGCATCATAGCTCTAAAGCAGCCTTAACAGCAGCTGCTTGGCACAGTTCATTCATATTCAGCTTGTTATCCACAGACATCCTCAACGTTAATCCATCATGGCACACTGGCTTATTAGTCACATAAAAAGAGAAAAATGCTTAATACGGGCATGAATTCCCTGATAGGTTAGACAAGCAGAATGGATGGTCATTTTGACATTTTAGAACACATTTCAGTGTAATATAGTTATTCAATTAATTTTAATAGCATTACTGCTTGAGATATGTCCACAACGGTATGCCTTAGGATTTGTTTATTTTTAGTGAAAAAAAAAAAGAAGCTGAGCTATAAGATAAGGCATATCATAACCATATTATATAAAACATGGGGCTTTAAAAAAGTACCAAATTATCAAAATAACCTGAACAAAGTAAACTGAATAACATGTTTAGACTTTTTAATTTTTTTTTTTAACTATTTAACCCTTCAACGTTCTGCTCCACCATTTGGTAGCACTCATTTTGAGTCACGCTAACTCACTGAAAAATGTGGACTTTAAATGGTTAAAAAATAAGACATGCTAAACAGTTTGCAATGCAGTTTTTGGATATTTTATTAAGGTTAATTTTTTGAAATGCTGATATTTATCAAAATAGCTAATATATATATATATATATATCTATTTCCCATGCAAGTGTTCACTTTCTCCCATTTGGGTGCTCGTACACCCAGTATAAGGTCCAGCTATTTGAAATAACTCAACCAGGAGGACAATCAAAACCACAGAGAGGGGGAAACACTCTTGATGCTTCATTGATCTTAACCCTGCACTTCAACAAATATGACTATGCATACTTCATGTCTGAAATATTCAATGTGTGATGCAAACTGATCTCCACATTTAGCCACTAAATAGTGGTAGAAGATTACAGAAGAACGTTTTATTTTTCAGTGCATTTTCTGGCTATGATATTCACTTGTATTCTGTTCAGGGCTGACAGACAAATTTGATCTGAAGCCTTATTTGCCTTGTGATAGCGTTGTCTATATATACTTTCTGAAAATAAATGCTTTTTTGTTTAATATTTTTGCCCATAATGTTAAATCAGATGTCAAGAATTACAGTATATACTGAATTCAAAACAGATAGACACAATGAAAGACTTCAAAGAGAAGGCCACATTGCGCAAGTGCTTAAACTGGGCATGCTTTGTATTAGCAAGGCTAATGACCAAAACATTTAGCAATGCAATGTGTGACATTTGTTTTTGTTGAGCTATTTTTTCCAAAAAATAAAATGCAAACTGAAAAATATACTAACTGACTAATGGGCTCAATTCACAAAGCTTTAATGCCAGCCTAAAGCACTCTTCTTTCAATAATGTGTCTTTAATTTTTTTTTTATTATTAGATGCAACTGAAAATACTTATCCTGATGTGTTAGCATTGTAAATTGAGCCCAATTGTATTATATTATATTAAGTGAAACCAAATAACACAATGTGTTAGTTCCTATTTTAGTTTCCAAATGTTTCAAGGTATATGGGTATTGCAGTTTCCCCTTTCAGTTATAAAAAAAATTCCTGGCTCTTACAGGTAGCATAGCGACTATGATGTTGATACTGTTGCCTTGAAGCACTGTGGTTCTAGCCTCAGTTTCCACTAGACACATTATTTACATATACTTTTTATGTTCTCATTGTTTTTCAGTGAGCTTTCTGCATTTCCAAAAAGACAAAACTATAATAGACAGTTATTTGATTTCAATTGAATTGCCCACTCTGCATGTCATGTGTGTGCATGTGAGTGGCTGTGAATTCTTATGTAGCAGGGACTGTGTAAAAATATTTTGTTCATACTATACTAAAAACTATAGCGAGATGCTATAAAAGCAGCTTTATAGGTTAATGGCATATACAGGCAGTCCCTGGTTTACAAACAAGATAGGGCCTGTAGGTTTGTTCTTAAGTTGAATTTGTTTGTATTTTGGAACAGGTGCATTTTTTAAGTGTAGCTCCAGCCCAAAAAAATCATTTTTACCTTTTTTGGATAGCATAGGGAAGTTTTGCTGTCTGCGCCCCTGTTCAGAAGATTTCACCTCACTTTCTGTCCCTGTGACAGTTGGATTTTGAAAATGTTGGGTTGTTGTGGAAACAAGGATTGGTGCTAAAGCTTCTTTTTCCCATGATAGCTCTTGTTGTTGTTGTTCAGTCGTTTAGTCATGTCAGACTCTTCGTGACCTCATGAACCATAACGCGCCAGGCTTTTCTGTCCTTCACTGCCACCCTGAGCTTGCTTATTTTCATGTTCATCTTTTGGATGATGCTATCATCCATCTTGTTTTCGGTTATCCTCTTCTCCTTTTTCCTTCCATGTTTCCCAGCACAAGGGTTTTTTCCAGTGAATCTTCTCTTTGCATTAGGTAGCCAAAGTATTCAAGTTTCAGCTTCAGGGTCTGTCCTTCCAGTAAATATTCAGGGTTGATTTCCTTCAGGATTAAATGGTTTGATCTTCTTGCCGTCCAAGGAATTTCAAGAGTCTTCAACACCATAGTTCAAAAGCATCAATTCTTCAGCGCTCAGCCTTCCATTTGGCCCAACTTTTACATCCATAGGTTACTACTGAGAATACCATAGCTCTTAGAAGAGTACATTTACCTTCCTAGGGGTAGATTTCCTCTCACTTTCTGTTGTCTACTTCCATTTGTAAGTAGTAGTCATTTTTAAGTCAGATGTTTGTAATCTGGGGACCGCCTGTATTGTATACTAAAGATGCAATATATTATGCATTCTCCCTTAAGCCAGCCATAGACCGATTACAATTTGGCCAGTTCAGCAGAAGAGTTTTAATCTATCTATTGCCAGGCACAACCAGTCTGTTTTTTTTCATATAATCACTGCAGCTGGCTATAGCCGGCAGCAGTGATCTTTGTTTTATAATGGCAGGGACACATCCCACTGTCAGAATACAATAGCACAATGGCAGGGATTCCCCTATATGTACTGGCTATGTTAAAGATGAAATTGGTCGATTTTCTTTCCTTCTACCCAAAGTTGAAGGAAATAAAAATTTGCATCATGTATGGCCAGTCTAAATCCCCGTACAAATGGGCGTAATGTCGGGAGACATTTGCCGGTACAAAAAATACCAGCCGACATTCTGCCCATGTGTATGTCAGTCTGTCCGACAGAAGCTGGCCGGAAGTGCATGCATGAAAACCAACAGTCATCTGACTCCCAATCAGCGCTCTCAGCCAATGGCAGAGTGCGCTGATCAGAGTGTTCTGGCAGGGGGGCTCAAAGGGGGAGATCACTGGACTAACCTGGTGCAGCATGGTTAGTACAGCGGCTCCTGACCAAAGCTGTCAGGTTTCTTTCGTGCAACCCGTGGGGTTGCACAAAAAAAGACTGTAGTGTGTACCAGGCTTAAGTGAAGGTTTTGAAGGTTAAAGGTAGAGGAAATTACTTGAGAACGCGTTTTATTATCTCTCTTTTCACAAAGAACAAAGGTGAAATAGCCAGTGCTTTCTTAACTATCTGATAAATAGGTGGTCGTTAAAGAGGTTTCTGTTATGACCCTTTTCTATGTGTACAGAGTGTCTTGATGCAATCCTAATAAGAACACAAGCAGCTACTTTCCTTAGGCAAGAACATGCAATACAACACTACTAATGTACACTAATAAAAGGACATTGCAAAAGTAATTTGACAGACAAATAACCATTGTGAATAGGTGCCCTGGCTCCTGACTAAAAGGAAAATTCTCTTAGCATCCCTCAAGTGTATGATAACATCACCTAGCAATGATCAGTTAATGAATGATGAATCCTGCATACAGACAAACATATTTTGCAATGTTATTCCATCAAACAGCAGTAGAGTGTATACATAAACATATGGGCTTATACTTCCTGGAAACATAAAAGGGATCCTAAATCCCTGTCTCTCTGCAAATGTAACAGAGCCTTCATTTTAGAACATGATGCAAAGTCAAGTAAACACTAAAAGGCATTGTATTGCAAGAGAGAACACATGTAACCCAACCCTTTCATACATTATCACCAGTTAAGGTTTGGTACTTCAGCTGCTGTAATAAGTAAGTCACCAGAAATAACAGAACACTTACCAATGAAAGTTGGTATGTCTAAACTTAACCTTAATCCTTTAATACTTGCAATACTGTAAGTAGAGTAACAATATATGGATGAAAAAGTACCAAAATTGCTTACCTGTTTTATTGCTCACTGCCATTGAAAAACAAAGCGGGAGCATGACCTTCATGATGACACAAATAATCCATAGTAAAACAAGCTTCATTTCTTAAAGGAACCATATGATCCAATATCCAAAATAGTCTGTAGTGCACAAACAAAATAACAGGGTATTATTAGTAATACCTGCTAAGTGGTACAAAATTAACACTATTTAATGTTTTTTTCAATTATTATTTTAATACAGAAAATACCACAATAAAAAACTAGGATAGATATTTGCATATGATTAAATGTGATTTTAATACAACACAATTTTTATCATCCAGACAATAATGATTCACCAATAAATGTTACTATTTAAAAATGACAACTGTTGCATAAAGGCATAAATAAATCATGGTAAAATTAATCAATATTTGCATGCAGTTCAGACTGTACACATGATTTAAGAAAACTACTGAATCTGACACATATACACTATATTACAAAATGTATACACAGCATAGACACACTCCTATACCTCGTGGACAGCCTTCCCAGAAGAACTGAAGCTACTATAGCTGCAAAGGGTGGGCCAACCCACTATTGACTAAGACCGGGATGCCATTAAAGTTCATGTGCGAAAGGCAGGTGTCCCAATACTTTTGGTAATATAGTGTATAAAACAAAAACGAAAAATAAAAAGCACGAAGAAATTTTTTTTGGGGTTGTTTATGTGCTGTAGGATACTGATCTGTCAACAATTCTTGATGTCATCTATTAATATAAACACCAATCTCCCAACTATCCCCCATTGCAATGGACATTCCTTTTGGAAAATACAATAACTCCTTCACATTAAATGCTTCTTTCTTAAATCCTATATATAAATTCATGCACTTTAGAACAGTAGAAAATATTTAAATTGCACTAAACATTTCATATTTCCTTCAACTGATTAGATCATTTTTTCCAGCAATAGTACAAAGGAAAAGCCCTATTGGGCTCAATATTTTATGTATTCGTTCTTAATTTTTCATGTACTCATGGGGTCACACGTGTGTACTTCTTGCCTAAGTATTTTAAAAATGTGTTCCTAGTTACCTTGTGAGTTGTGAGAAATGTATAATACATTATATGGCTGCTATGGGGCCTCAAAGCACAGAGCAATGAGTGGTATATAAGGCTAAATTCACACGGACATTTGTATCTGACATCAGCTAAGTACCAGTAACCTGCACTTGAAAAAGTTGCAAAATTGTCTGCAGGTAGTTGTGATTTGTAAATGAGTTTATCTGAGTTTAGCTGTGTTTATGTACATTTAACTGCATTTTGCTGCGTCAGCATTTTCAGGCATTTTTGCCCAATACCTACGTTTTGAGGAGATATTATACCACAGGTACCTCTGCTTCTTCTTTGGAGGTGGTTTTATGTGCAATGAGATAGAGTTGTGCAAATGAAATGTAGTACAGAGCAAAGCTGGTGGTTACCATTGTATGCCTGCTAGGGTGGTGAAGATTCAACACTGAAGCGTTTCTGTGTGAATCACTGCGTTGTGGTTTAACAGCAGTGGCGGCCCGTGCACTGGGGGCGCATGAGTGCATGATGGGCACAAGTGGCTGAATTTGATGGGCACAATGGCTGCATTTGATGGGCATAGTGGCTGCATATGATGGGCACAGTGGCTGCATTTGATGGGCACAAGTGGCTGCATTTGATGGGCACAAGTGGCTGCATTTGATGGGCACAAGTGGCTGCATATGATGGGCAAGTGGCTACATATGATGGGCACACGTGGCTGCATTTGATGGGCACAAGTGATTGATCAAACGCAGCCACTATGCCCATCAAACACAGCCATTGTACCCACAATGGCTGTGTTTGATGGGCACAGTGGCTGCATTTGATGGGTAAGTGGCTGCATTTTATGGGCACAGTGGCTGCGTTTGATGGTCACAAGTGGCTGTATATGATGGGTACATGTGGCTGCGTTTGATGGGCACAATGGCTGCATTTGATGGGCACAAGTGGCTGCATTTGATGGGCACAAGTGGCTGCATTTGATGGGCACAAGTGGCTGCATATGATGGGCAAGTGGCTGCATATGATGGACACAAGTGGCTGCGTTTGATGGGCACAAGTGATTGATCAAACGCAGCCACTATGCCCATCAAACACAGCCATTGTACCCACAATGGCTGTGTTTGATGGGCACAGTGGCTGCATTTGATGGGTAAGTGGCTGCATTTGATAGGCACAAGTGGCTGCATATGATGGGCAAGTGGCTGCATATGATGGGCACAAGTGGCTGCGTTTGATGGGCACAGTTAGGCGGCAATTGATGGGGGGGGGGTGTTTCATTATTTTTCAATTTGTTTGCACCCCCCCAAAGTTCTGAGCACCGGTCGCCACTGTTTAACAGTCCATTCATTTTAATGGACTGCAAATTACACTGGAACACGGAAAAAGTAGTGCATGTACAACTTTTAAAAACACACCAAACCTCATGGTACTGTGGTACCATGCAATTTGGGGCCAACAAACACACTGCATTTGCAATCTGTATTTGGGGTGCCATAAACAATTTATTGGCACCTGCAGGCAGATCACAAGGGCAATGTGGTCACCTGCAGTGTGGGAAACATGCATAGAACGTACCTTTCCTGCACTGTGTTCTGAGGTGAATCCACGCGGAGGCAGATAGATAGACAAATGAAGTGGAGAAGGGTACAGAGCACTGCGTCTGGAGCCCACCCACGTGTGGGACAATGGCAAATACATTTTCGCTATTGTCTTCCTGCTTTTCCTTCCAGCCAATTCTGGCTGAGACCCGATTGGCTGAGAGGAGAAGCAATCCTAATAGCTACCGAGGAGGAGAATGGAGGAGACGCAGGGGAAGCCGTGCCACCATGAAGCCAAAGAAGGAGGAGACACAGATGCCTGCCCCCTGGATGAAGCCCGCAACCTAGACGGGGTAAGTGCAGGGACCGATCGACCGACTGGGGGGAGGGGTGAGGGAGACCCAACCAACCGCCGGGGGGGATGTTGGTGGTGGACGGATTGCCCCCCCAAAAATATACCACCAGCCGCCACTGGTGTCCACCTTGGGGATATTTGGTCTTGAGGTAGGAGGAAATTAGAACCTATCCCGATCATTTTTACAACTTTACCAGAATTTCAGTGTCCACCTTTGACAGTTTACTAATTACTGTTAAGCTACAACTGCAAAGAATGAATAAAAACGTGAGGGGGAAAGGGGAAATGTGTCACTTTCTGTTGCTAAACACACCACAGCTATCTGAACCTAAAAGTAATTTACATTTAGCCCACATTCAAATCAGGGCGATTTGGCACCCAATTTGACAGGGCAATAGCACTGCTCCGAATCAGTGCGGCACCGACTTTGCTGCGCTTCACAGATTCCCAAAAGTAGTTCCTGTACTATTTTTGGCGACTTCAGGGACGATTTCAATAGACATCTGTGCAGGATCCCAAAAAGATGTCTCTGAAATCCCTCCAGAAGTCGGACTGACATGCGGATATGAAATTGTGCGAGTTCAGATTTAAATTTCTCACGCGATTTCTAACCTGCAGCAATGTGAACCTAGGCTTAGCTAAAGATAGAAACAAAAAGCCAACCCTGGACACAGCACTTTCCTTCTTTTCCTAAATGCAGTTAAATGGCCTGCAACTAAACATTGATAAATTGCATTGTGAGTCCAGCTGCTTTTACAAAAGTCTTCTAAAGGCAGCTAAACTCTGAAATGTAGAAGCCCGTAAGAAGGTGGCTTAATGGCTACATAATAATTTACCTGTTATACAGTTTGTACAGCTCTATTTTACTGCTGGAGCAGAACATATGCTAAAGAGTTATACGTTTAAAGAGGAAGTAAACCCTTTCAAACCACTTTGACCTACAGGTAAGCCTAGATTAAGGCTTACCTGTAGGTCCAAGCAATATCTCCTAAACCTATATGGTTTAGGAGATATTTGCCCGAAAATGGGCACCGCTGTCTACGGCGCATGCGCCGTAGACAGCGGCGTGCAGGCGCACTAAATGCGGCAAGTCCAAGAATGGATCTGCCTAATTTGTCGACTCCCGTGCGCATGCGCGGGAGTGACGTCATCGCGGCTTCGCCGAATGGCAGCGGCGGAGCTGCGAGACGCGACTCCCGTGCGCATGCGCGGGAGTGACGTCATCGCGGCTTCGCCGCTGTCATTCGTCGGAGCTGCGAGACGCCACCAGCAAGATGGATGCGGTGGACTACAGGGGACAACGGCGACTTCGCTGGCTCCTGTGTCAGGTAAGTGACACATAATGAGCTACTATGCGATGCATAGTAGTCCATTATGCTTTACCTTTGCAGGGAAAAAAAGAGGAAGTAAACCCATCAGGGTTTACTTCCTCTTTAAAGGTAATGGTCTCAGTAGTGGTACTACCTTTAAAGTATAACTAAAGGCAAAACTTTTATGGGACAGGAAGTGAAGAGAAATCTTTGCAATGGGACCCAGGTGACAACAAAAAAATAAATAAAAAAAACTGACAGGGGTTTTAATTTTTCCTTACTCTACCCAAAATGAAAAAAAAAGTCCTAGTGTAATTTTTCTGTGGGGTTTGTTAAATCTAAATATATCCCCACTTGTATGTCAAATATGTAGCAATTATATCAAACTTTTGACTAGCTAAAGGACTAAAGGAGGTGTTATTATACAATTACGACAATTAAAATTAATACGTACACTGACAAGTAAGGTCATAGTACAAACAGATTTCCATTATCTCAGTTTGGCAAACATTGTTCGGCTGTCAGTGTCTCTCTACCAAACGCATGGATTTGGAGAACTCTGCATTCCTTTGACAAGGGCCATTAGCCTTTAGTGTACAACCATTCTGCAATATAATACTAAAACATGGTGCATTATACTGTATATAAAAAAATTCTGAACTTTAAAGGCCATTCACACATGCATGCATTCTCAAGCCTGTTTTTTGCACATCAACACGCATTGCAGTGCATTGTCTATTAATTTTAACCAGTTAGAAACTGGCCCATAGCCGAATGATGGCTACAGGGCGGTTGCTTAACTCTGGGAGGTCATCATATGACGTTCTCCCTGAATTCCACTCTCACGCGCCCCCTGGGGTGCGCACTCGAGAGCATCCGTGACCGACGGGTCCACGCAGCCGTTTACCACATGATCGCTCCATTTACCACCGATCGGTACAGCGGAGGTGGAGAGATCGGTGTCAGCAGCACTGTAGGCTGGATCTGCAGTCCCCACAGCTCTGCTCACCAGCAATTAACTCTGCAATTCCCTGCCAATACTCTGCAATTCCCAGCAATGCCCTGCCAATACTCTGCAATACCTGTTGCATAGTAGGGTGACATGTTAGGTATCTATTTACTCGGCGTAACTTCATCTTTCACATTATGCAAAAACATTGGACTAACTTTACTGTTTTTTTTGTTTTTTTTAAGCACAAAACTTTTTTTACCCAAAAAAACGCATTCTAAAAATTGCTGCGCAAACACCATGCGAGATAAAAAGTTGCAACAACCACCATTGTATTCTCTAGGGTCTATGCTAAAAAAACATATATCATGTTTTGGGGTTCTATGTAATTTTCTAGCAAATAAATGATGATTTTTACATGAAGGAGAGAAATGTCAGAATTGTCCTGGGTGCTCCAGAACGCCTGATGGCGCTCCCTGCATGTTAGGCCTCTGTATGTTGCCACACTGTCTAAAACTCTCACACATGTGGTATTGCCATACTCGGGAGTAATTACAGAATGTGTTTTGGGGTGTAATTTGTGGTATGCATATGCTGTGTGTGAGAAATAAACTGATAATATGACAATTTTGTGAACAAAAAAAAAGGAAAAAAAAATCTTGATTTTGCAAAGAATTATTGGAAAAAATGACAACTTCAAAAAACTCACCATGCCTCTTACTAAATACCTTGGAATGTTTTCTTTCCAAAAAGGGATAATTTGGGGGGTATTTGTACTTTTCTGGCATGTTAGGGTCTCAAGAAATGAGATGAGGCTGTCAGCACATCAGGTGTGATCAATTTTCAGATATTGGCACCACAGCTTGTGGACTCTATAACTTTCACAAAGACCAAATAATATTCACCAAGTTGTACTTATTTTTACCAAAGATATGTAGTAGTATAAATTTTGGCCAAAATGTATGAAGAAAAATTACTAATCTGCTAAATTTTATAACAGAAACAAAGAAAAAGTCTTTTTTTTTTACAGAATTTTCGGTCTTTTTTCTTTTAAAGCAGAAAAAATAAAAAAACGAGCAGTGATTAAATACCACCAAAAGAAAGCTCTATTTGTGTGAAAAAAGGACAAAAATTTCATGTGGGCACAGTGTTGCATGACTGAGTAATTGTCATTCAAAATGTCAGAGTACCAAAAGCTGAAAATTGGTCTGGTTATTAAGGGTGTTTAAGTGCCCAGTGGTGAAGTGGTTAAAGGACCATGAACATGCAACCACAAAAAAATGATTGCTTGATTTTTCTTTTCTAGTGTATTTGAAGGCAACCTATTTATACTTTACTACACATGTTACAGTTTGCTGAGAGGCAGGTGCATTTGCTTATTCCATGTTTGTGCAATGATGTGCCATAGAAAATAAATCATTGTTGTACCACCCGTTAACATGCATAACAACATGCTGTAAAGCACACAGGCATAGATGTAATGTCACCTTAATTAGAGGCTTCACCTTTATCTCTCAAACATTGGAAAAATCCCTCCTAGAGAACAAGTGCAATATAATTTTCCCAAGCATGCTAGTCTTCCAACCTAAGGCATTCTATTCTCATACTGGCAGGAGATCTTCCCTGATGTATAACAGCAACTATTATATATACATACGAAGCTCCTTAGAGACTATGTTTACTACCTCACATCCGCTTCAACTTCTATTTTCCACGAAAAATATTTTATCATGTCTGCATCTTGTATTAGTAATGCCCAAGAAGGGAATGCAGAATAGATACACACTCATTCTGAGCTTACGCAGACCACCCAGAAAGAATTTAATGGTCAATATCAATAATACCTAGGCTAGAGGGAGCAACCTAATATATAATAAAGAAGAAAGATGCATGCATATATGAAGGAAAACACATCCCAGTGCAAAATAAATATTTATGAAAATATTTCATTTTATCTTACATACTTGGATGTACACAATGTGATTTATAATAGTTCCCTGGGTATATATCATTTGAAAAAAAAAATTATCACAAAAAAGGTTCTGCATTAAAAAATATAAATTGAAAAAGGTGCTAAAAATGGAAATACCATTTCCATTTTGGAATATACATTAACAAGAGTGGCTGAGAACAAATGATCATGAAACTATTCCTCGGTATATAAATAAGACAAAAACAAGATCTTAACAGGGGATATTTTTCATTGAATTTGTCACTTGATATGGTTTATTTATTTAGGCTTTTTTAAACTATTTTTTTATTTATTTTTTTATCTGTGGGTGGATGTCTTAAGCAGGAATAACTCACAGGTTCTTTATCCCGTTTGTCCAAAACCTTCACCTGAGATCCTAGTGTCACTCACCTTCTTCAATTTTTATCTTTTTAGTTTTTACTTATTTTAAATTTTTGGAAAATGTCACACGAAGGAGTATATGTCTTCTGAAGTGAAATTCCATATCAAAAAGCATTTTAAACTCCAATAACAAGATCTACCAATAATATAATTGTGGATGAATTTAACCTTTTCAAGCTATGTAGATATTTTATATGTAAGCAGAAAATAGCTACTAAATACATAAATACGGTATGTTTGTATGTAATCTTTTGCCCAGAATATTTGAAATCTAGTATTTTCTGATTAGGGACTTGAATCACACTATGGAAAACATATTAATTTAGAAGTGTAGCCATGTCTTTCCCCTTCCTATTCTTATTACATTATGTTTCTGTATTATATTCAGTTAATACTTAGTAATTAGTTCTGATTGAAACTTAATATATTCTGTTATACCTTGACCACAGGTTTCCAAATAACAGATTCATTTTCTTTAGTGTGGCAATTCTACAAGATTACATATCATTTTGTACTGCTGCATTTCTAGCCTAGATTTTAAGACACATGGAACATCCTCTATTCCCTAATGCTTACCTTGAAAGATCTATAGTTTTATGTTGTCATTTAATTTGATGTACTTCTAAATGGCCAGCTGCCAGAAACATAACGTATTGCTTGCCATTTTAAATATCTAGAAGAAGACATGAGAGTTCTCAATTGTGACTTTACTGTCAAGACCGGTATGCCTGGTAGATTGGTATCTTACTCAAGACTTCGACATTGAGTTTATTGTGCCTGCTGCTCGTCCACCTGTTCCACATCAAACCAGTCTCCCTCTTCCTGACAGACACTCAGACTCAAACAGTCAGACAGCATGTCTCTGCTGACTGTCACTAACTGCCAGTATGCTTTTGTGCTGTGCCGGTTGTTGTTAGGTAAGAGCTGACAGATATCTCAATACGTTATTGTTTATTGCCTTTTGCATCATCGTTATATGTTGGCCTTCTTGATGCAAATTCAGATAAGATCAGAAACAATAACCAGGTCTCTCTCTTTGGCTATCAAGCATCAACTAATAAGTTGAAACACCTGCACAAATAGTTAATTATAGATTAATTATTTTAAACAAAAACACCTATGATACCAAACAGGAAAACAAACTACGAAAAGTAAAAAAAAGCAAAACAGATAACTTTGAAAACTACATTTAACTTCACACTACAGTAAAACCTTGGATTGGAAGCATAATTCGTTCCAGAAACATATTTGTAATCCAAAGTACTTGTTTATCAAAGCGGATTTCCCCATAAGAAATAATAGAAACTCAAATGATTCATTCCACAACCATTCATTTACAGGTCCTTCAGTTTATAGTCAATATAAAAATAATATAGCAATATGACCAGGTTGTGTAACCATAAAATGTTCATACACAAATTGCAGCCTCCACAAGGGAATAAGAAGCAAAATCCAACAGGAGCTACAGAGTATAAAAGAGAAGAGAAGCACCTCTAAGCCCTTGTACACACGTACAATGTCTGATCGGACCGCATTGTCGGATAATCCGACAGTGTGTGGGCTCCATCGGACTGTTTCCGTCGGAATATCTGACGGACCAAGTTTTAGAGCTGGGCTATAAAATTTTCCAACAACATGATCCGATCGGACTTTGTCTGATCGTTTGTAGAGAATTCTGATCGGACAAAGTGCCACGCATGCTCAGATCAAATTCCTAGACCAAAGCTATTGGCTACTAGCCTGAACGTAGTCCCGTCGTAACTAAATTACGTCATCACGTTACGAACGATCGGATTTTCCGACAACTGTGTCCGACAGTGTGTATGCAACAACAGTTTCGGACAAAATCCGTCGGATTTTGTTGTTGGAATGTCCGACTGTGTGTACAAGGGCTAAGTGTAGCAATGTGTTGCTAAATGTTGTACCTTCATTAAAAATATAACCATATTGCTGCACTTAGAGGCGCTTCTCTTCTTTTTTATACTCAGTTGTGACTTGATGCAACTTGTATATCATGACATCGCTTGTATATCAAGTCAAAATGTATTAAATAATGTTGCTTGTCTTGCAAAATGCTCTCAAACCAATTGTATTTTAATATTTAATAATGTATTGTTATTTATTTTAATATTATTGTAAATAAATTTACTCTGGAAAAAAACTTTTTTACTATACAGAGGAAACACCTTTACCATGTTGTACAGTACTGTAAATAATGGATATTTATTTTAATCTTATGAAAAAAACATAACATAATTCTTGCACAGAGTCTGTGAGGGAAACATCATCATTGAACCTAAAAATGTTTTAGAAATTTTCATTTTCAGAAACCACTTTAGAGAGCTCATTAGTGAAAACTGGAAAGATGAAAATTCCTCATAACAACCAAATATGAGTCACCTTTCTTATACAGAAATTAAAGAAAGAAACATGTTTGGTAGTTATAGGTTACAACCCCAAATTTATGCTTAATTTATTTTCCCCAGTTCCCATAAATTGAACTGCCTTGTCTGCGGACTTTTTTCTTATTCATGACACACCATATGTCAATGAAAGTCTGCACATAACCTAACCAAAAAAATGCTAAAAACTATGCTATTAGCTTGCTGATGGCACTATACCAAAATCTGTACTCTGATTAAACTACATCTAATATAAAGAAATAGTGCACACGATCTGATCTTTATTCTAGTCTGGCTGCTGCAGTTAGCGCACTAAGTGGGTATGTTTTCTGCCCTATGATACTGGGCAAGACTGTAAAAACTCAAAACTAAAAGCTCTAACATGTCTCTTTTCAGAGTAAAATAAAATCTATACAAAACACCCATCTACCCTACAAAGAACAGAGCACAAGCATGGTGCTGACTTACTTCTGAAAATGCTAGCTGCGTTGCTATCTCAGATCAGGGGATTTAAATAAAAAAAGAAGAATGAAGGCCCCTTGAACCGCCTTTAGAGAAGGGAGCCTTGACTGCTGGAAGCATGGCATCACTGTGGGTGTGAACCTAAAAGGGAAGTTAAGTAGCTTAGGATTAGCAACAAAGACCAGAGGTGACTGGGTGGAGCGTGAACTCTATGAAAAGGCTATGCTGAGGCACATCCAACTGCTCTGAGGAGATTCAGTTGTCACGTGAGTTGCCCACCCTCCTGCCCTTTGTGATGTTTTGTCACAGCTTTATTGGTTTTAAAAACTTGCCAGCGATGGATGTTGCTTTATGGGCTACGCCCTCAAATTAAATTCTGGGGTCAGTCCAATGTCTGTCTGGCACTGATGGTAAGGACAGGCCTCTTAGACTATAACAGCTGCTAGCAACAATTGCATGTAAAACTATTTCTGGCATTTGTTGCTTACAAGATAAAATCTGTATTTTTTGCTAGAATAATGCTTAGAACCCCCAAACACACACACATATTATACATATATATATATATATATATATATATATATATATATATATATATATATATATATATATATATATATATATATATATATATATATATATATATATATATATATATATATATATATATATATATATATATATATATATATATATATATATAGATATATATATATATATATATAAAGATATATATATATATATATATATATATATATATATATATATATATATATATGTGTGTGTGATATACAAATCGATTACTAATAGGGTCACTAGTCCAGTGGTAATCTATTAACTAATGAACAACGGGTGCCCTGGCTAACTGCCAAGAAGGGCACAAGAAGGGCACTGGAAATAGATTTCCAGCAACTATGGTTTGCCCTTACTTTTCTTTCCTGGTTAATACATTAACTGTACATGCTGGGATGAGCCAGATGTTTGATAAGCAACCAGAATTGCCATTTTTTTTTGGCTTGAGTGATGTTCAGACGTATGACTGTGTCTAAAGCAACGTTGCTTTATTATCTTAGGTGGTGGAGGGTTGTTTTGTTTAAATTTTTCAAATTGATGCTCACAACATTATATTGTGTTTTCACCAAATAATGGTTTATGATTGATTTAAAAATGCAATAGTAATGTGTAAATTAAAAATCTGGATTTCTTTAGTCGAGTTTATACAAAAAAAAAAAAAAAAGAGCCACAAAGACAAGATCCAACAGCTTTTTTTTCTCATGTTTCCATAGGAATGATAAATGTATCTTTAAAAGATATGAAAGGCTAACAAAACCTCTCTTTCTACACACTTACATTTTTTTCTCTGCCATTTTCAGTTTTCACTTCTTAATTTGTGAAATTGCATGGGGTTTGTTTTTTTTACATTAAGTTTCACATGTACCACACAATGAAATTGTGCCTGACATAAGAAAAAATCTTTTTAACTGCTGTGTTATTGTATGGATCTAAGTTATCTAAGCTTCTAAAAAATAATCGCAGCTTGATAACTCTATTTCTCTGAATTACACAGCGTTTAAAAGAGATACAATTACAGCAGTTGGTAATGTCAGACCTTAGAAATGTATGTATTGCTCCTTGCACCCTAATGCTACAAATAAATTCAGATGTTAAATCCAAGCTTAGAAATACAAATGTTATGATTGAGGATTACTTATGAGTAATGCTGCAATTTAAATTTATTACAACAAAAAAGACCATCTCTATGTAAAAAAATCTAAAAAAGCCACCACACTGTCACATTATTTGATAAGGGACCAGTTTAATGTTGAAACGCATAAGTGACTGCATGATTTCAAGTTAGAGAGGCATTGCATAAGTGAAAAGGTTTTTGCCTGTAACACCTTTAGTAAGAGGAAGCAATGAATGATGAGGTTCTGAAAACAATTAGAAAAAAAAAGAGATCGTCTATATGTAAAAAGGTCTCAAAGCTGCCCCACTCTTAACAGGCTGCTTTTATAGGTTAGCCGTCACAAAGTGGGCTCATGACTTCCCCGTAATGAGACATCACATATTTGAAATGGTTTTCCCATTTACACTTTTTGTCATGGGAAGCAATGAAAAGGAAGGTACAAAATCAGTTATGCTACAATATTCAAAGATGAAATAGCAACCTCAGAGCACAGGCACTGCAACGCACCGAAGGTCATTAACTTCTTCACTCCCATAGTCCCCTATTATTTTCTATTCTGAACACTGTATATCTCTTTACTCATAGTAATGTAGTTTTTCTTCGTAATAGCCCTGACAACTGTTGGCCTTCAGGGACTGATGTCATATTATATTACATTCAAAGCTACTATCATGAAATTTTATGAAATCCTGAAAGGGATAAGTCCTTCAAAGATCAGAGCAAATAAAATCACTGAAATAAGTAGTTGTGGAATGAACACTGAGGGAAAAATACAGAACTAGCTTTAAGGGCACAATCGCAGGCTGCCTGCAATTATGTCTAGTCTATTATTTTATCCACGATTCAAGTCCCTAGAAGAGCTCATGTGATCCTAGTGTCATTGCCACTAAAGAGTATCTCAAGCGTCTGCAAGACCCATTTTTACACACGATATAGATTTGCTTTATAAATGCCTTAGTGTGATACACACGGTGCTATATGTTTTCATTAAGTACAGTACAACCTACAAAACACATAATTCACTACATCCAATCTTCATAGCTTTCAATAAATAAATATATAGAAATGTAATAGCAAAGCTTATTATTAGTGTCCAACATATTTAATATGGCACTTCAAAAAGTAATGTAAAAATGCAATAACTTGCAAAAAAAATAAAAAATCACACACACACACACAACAGATTCCACCTGTCGGTCTGAAGGAAAAAATAGGTCTGCAGAATCTTTGCCACTGTCCCTTACACATTGTTCTCCTTTAACTAAGCCTGGTTAAATTGTGACATGGCTAAAGAACAAACAATTTTTACATTTTTAAACAGATTTTATGAAGCGTATTTTGGAATTCTATATTATTGGTATCAAGGACAAGCTAAACAGCAACAGGAAAAATGTGTTCATACATCCTGATGAAGCCAACATATGGCAAAACAAGTCATGCCAGGAGTGATCTGAGATCAACACATTCTAGGAGGGACATAAGCATGGACACATTTGGTTTTCAAGCGCGGTGTACACCTAACCCTATTTTATTCCATTCCCTTTAAGCCTAGTACACACAATGAGGTTATCGGACAAATGATCGTCCGTTCTTTGTTGCATGCTAGTCTCCATATGCAAATAGGTTACTGAAGTACGAAAATTCTCGTACAACAGAAAGAAAATTCAGAAGTGCTGTAATGTATTTGTGTTGTATTTTCAGATGAAGACTGTACTGATTAAATTAAAATCATACGATATGGTTTTGTACGAGAAAAATTTTCGTGTTTGTCCCTTCAGAAAATTTTAGATGACAGCTATTTACTAACCATCAAATTATTGCGTCAAAAGCAGAATTTTTAATTTGGTTTTCTCATTGTGTGTAAGAGGCTTTATATAACTTTCATCTATATGCATACGATGGACTTTTAACAGATTAAACAGATTTAACAGATTATTCGATTCCTAATAGGGTCCCTAGTCCAGTGGTAAGCTATTAACTAATGAACAACGGCTGCCGTGGCTAACTGGCAAGAAGGGCACTGGAAATAGATTGCCGGCAACTATGGTTTGCTCTTAATATTCCTTTTCTGGTTAACCACTTCAGCCCCGGACCATTTTGCTGGCCAAAGACCAGACCATTTTTTGCGATTCGGCACTGCGTCGCTTTAACTGACAATTGTGCGGTCATGCGACGTGGCTCCCAAACAAAATTTACGTCCTTTCTTTCAGCATCACTAGTTGCTAGGCAGAACGGGGAGATGCTGTTTACAACATTATCTCTCCATTCAGCCACCTCGTGAGACAATCCCGGGTATGCCCGCGGCGATCGAGTCCGCGGGAGCCGCGACCGGACTCACGGGGGTCCCAACCAGCTCGCGAGCATGCCACTGGCCGGGCAGCATTAAATATTGGACGTACTTGTACGCCAATGTGCCTGCCCGTGCCATTCTGCTGAGTACATCGGCATGCGCTGGTCGGGAACTGGTTAATACATTAACTGTACATGCTGGGATGAGCCAGATGTTTGATAAGCAACCAGAGTTGCAGTTTTTTTATTTATTTTGGCTTGAGTGATTTCAGACGTATGACTGTGTCTAAAGCAACATTGTTTAATTATCTTAGGTGGTGGAAGGTTGTTTTGTTAAATTTTTTCTATTGATGCAATTTTCTTATATTTAGGCAAAATGTGGTGATTTAGAACAACCAGTCAGCAATCAACGTTATATTGTTATGGGCTCTGTCCTCTAAACAGATGACACATAAAATCTGATGGTTGGTTGGATTGATTCGCCCCACATGCTTGCTCTTTGCACTGCCCTAATAAATACGCTGATTGCGTTTTTAGATTGTATCTAAATATTTATCCTCTAGTCATATTTGTACTGTAGAGCAACAAAAATTAGAAGTTACTATTTACATACACATAACATACTCAGTTTCTAATAACAGTGTTATTGAGCAATGAAGACTATAACAACAAGGCTTATTGACTATAAACAGCCCATAAGGAAAATATTAGTTGGCTGTGGAGTTGGCCTGGACTCACTGGAAACATTTATATAATTCTCTGCTGTTAGCCATGGTAAGTGCAGCAGCAATACTGAGCCTATGCACATTTTTTGGAAGGAAATAGTATGATAAAAAAAAAATCTATCTAGCATTTGACAGCCATAAATTACATACAGATGCAAAAACTACGCTGAATTGTGCCTACCAGTGTTAATTTTGGCAGCAAAGTTCGATTTAGTTTTAGTCTTAGGACTAAAATGGCATTTTAGTTTTAGTCCCATTTTAGTCTTCTGCAATTGTTTTAGTTTTAGTCGTATTTAGCCGACTAAATCTCCAGTACATTTTAGTCTACTAAAATAACCTACATTTTATTTGACTAAAATCTCCAGTACATTGTAATCTACTAAAACTCATTTTAGTCTTCTAAAATCTAATGGGTGTAATTACATTGTAATGCATTAGTTAATATTTCTTTACAATTTCCAAACTCATTATATACTGCTGGAGTGAAAAATAGAATATGTTATTATTTATGGTATTGAAGTATGAACATGCACTACAGACCAGTGTTAATATTGAAGTCAAATTTCAATTTAGTTTTAGTCTTATGCCCTATACACACGGTCGAACATTCCAACCACAAAATCCGTCGGATTTTTTCCGACAGATTTTGTCCGAAACTGGTGTTGCATACACACGGTCGGACAAAGTTGTCAGAAAATCCGATCGTTCGGAATGTGGTGACGTTCATTGCGTACAATGGGACTACATAGAGGCTAGTAGGCAATAGCTTTGGTCTCGTAATTTGATCTGGGCATGCGTCGGAATTCTCTACAAATGATCGGAAAAGGTCTGATCGGATTTTTTTGTGGGAAAATTTTAGATCCTGTTCTCAAATTTTTTCTGTTGGAATTTCCGACGGAAAAAGTCCGATAGAGCCCACACACGATCGGATTTTCCAACAATATAATCTGATCAGACCTTTTCCATTGGAATTTCCGACCGTGTGTACAGGGCATTAGTCTTTTGACTAAAATGCCATTTTAGTTTTAGTCCCAATTTAGTTTTGGTCGTGTTTTAGTCATCTCAATTGTTTTAGTCGATTAAAATAGTATTCATTTAGTCTACTAAAATGTTTTAGTTGAAATTAACACTGGTGCCTACGTACATTTTTCTGAATGCAGTTGTCCGAAGAAGCAAATTCTCGTGTATACTAGCTTGCATATGAGTACAGGTCAATTTGTTTTGTGATAACATATAGGGAAGTCATTCTACCTTTTTGCACCATAAGAAATCTATGTATCTAATTTAGTAGGTTTTCAGTTCCAACCATTTTTTTTTATTTTTATTTTTTTTTACATAAGTCTACCTTTTATAAGCATAGATAAACTTTTCACCTGTATTCAAAGCAAGCGAAGCAAACCCATGACAGGTCTAAAAATAGTACCAGTTACTCTATTTCTAGGTAGCCAAGTATGTGATCTACATAAGGTCTACTAGTGCCTCCCAATCAGAGGAAAAATGTATGCTTACAGTGTGTTATAAAACTTTGCTGTTCAACAGATCCATCTGCCTGTGACAGCTGCCTCATTATAGGATTGTATCCAGCTTTATCTGCAATGACTTAATGTATTCTATTTCTGAAAAGGTGCCAAAGCGTATAAACATGACTATCACATTGCCAATATAAAGGGTTCACCCTTTGTCCCTTCAGCTCTCCCCGGGATCCAATAACACCTAACTGCATTCATTTTCAGTATGAGGAATATTCTCCTCTTAACTTCGAATGTCTAGCATGTACAGCATGTGTGCTTACAACCAAACTCAGCCATGCTGCAAAGATAACCGTTTGCTACAACGGGAAAGATCACAGCAAATCAGCATGTAAAAACACCTACAGCAGCTTTATAGCTGAAGTCCTGGCAAACAATTAAATACACAGATCAAATGCATATCATGGAGTTGTTACAGATTTGTATTTCTGTCCAGGGTAGGAGATCTGCAGTTAGGGAGCACTTACAGGTATTGTACCCCTTGAACTGAACAGAGAAATGAGACACAGCAAAATGAGAGGATATGTCACCCTGCTCTCTTCTTCTATCAGCATATCATTTATTAGCATGACCACTGCAGCACACCTGATTGGTTCTTTGTGTCACATCCTTTTTTTCCAGTCTGAGCTTTTGTGTACGGAAACTGCAAGCTGCTGTTACCAAGTCAAAAGTTGTTATTACAAAGCCAAACAGGTACAGCTTTTTACACTGGTTGTATTACAAAAGAAACACACACCACATTAATGAATGCATTAATCAATACAGCACAGCATTGATCTGTGTCATTTACATGGTTTTCAGCTTTAAGAAGTTTATATTATACATGCCTTCTACAGTGAAAAGTAAGAGATATTCTTGATTCCATTGTGAAATAGTGTGGTTGGGCAGTCTCTTCAAACTGGCTGAAACTGAAAGCTACTCAAAGCAATATGGAATTGTGTTTGACCTGCAGCAGGACAGTGCCAGATCTATAAATCTGGTGTTGGATTCTGTAAAGTTCACACCAAAGTAAAAATTACTCCCAGAAAAGCTAGTCTGAGTGTAGCACCCCAATGATTAGGCAGGGTTGTTATTAAATGTATCTGCCAAGTGATTGTTGCCTTGGGCAATTGATAGGAGGTCAATTGATTTCACCCTAATTCTGGAATTGCTGCACTTCTCTCTTCTGTCACTAGATGGCCGGGTATCTGGTGGCATTAGATAAGACAAGGGCAATGCAAGGACAGATTAGGAATGAACTGGGTGTCTCAGCCAATGGGTAAGAATTTTCTTGGGTCCCTGGGTGCCTGGGTGGACGTGTGTTGTATTGTCCCAGGCTGCTAAGCCATAAACCTTAGGCCTATCCCAGGGACTGGCTGCTAGGCTGTCTGAGGGCCTAGCCAGAAGCAAGAGCGCAGCGTAGGGTTGGGACTGTGGCTTGCAGTCCAACCAAGAAGTAATGGTTCCGCCGGCTGGGGAATCAGTTGCGGTTGCAGGTAGAAGGAAAACTGTTGCCACTAAGGGACCATCCACCTTACTACAAGAAACCTGTGAGTAAGCTGAGGCCAGTACCAAGGCAGACTTCTCGCCAGCCGGGGATGGTGAAGAAGTGGGAAAACTTCAGCAAGTGCCAAGTCAGGGACCCAGCGGCACAACACAGCTGACCCTTGTGGAATGCCAAGGCAGGGACCTAACATGTCAGCAAGGGTGAAGCTTGAAGAGTATCTGTAAGTGCCAAGCCAGGGACCCAGCAGTGAAGTGGGGGTGACGCTTGAGAAAGACTTTGAGTGCTAGATTGGAAGAGCTTAAGGGAATCCAGTGGCAGTGGATCAGTAAGTCTAGTGAAAGACTAAGAGCTCAGTGGAAGTGAAGTTCTACAATAGGAGATTGTGAAGGAGCGAAAGAGTACATTGCAATCTTTGTTAGAAACTGTTACAAGACTATTGCCATAGGAGACAGCGTTCCTACTCATGTCTGGCTAGATACTTTTCCCTGCATGTCTGTCTACTTATAGACAGCCATGTCTACTTAAGGGTGTCCTTAAGTAGAGAATGACATTCTACACCCTCGCGGGGGCACACAATGCGGCGATCGGTGGTGTGAAGTGTCAGTCTGACACACTGCATCTCTGATCTAGGTGAAGAGCCTCTGACGGAGGCTCTCTACCATGTGATCAGCTGTGTCCAATCACAGCTGTTCACAGTGTAAACAGGAAAAGCCATGCATCTGCTTTTTCTCTAGTCGCACTGACAGACACGAGTAGAGAAGAGCCGATCGGCTGCTCTCCTGACAGGGGGGTCTGCACTGATTGATTATCAGTGTAGCCCCCCGAGGTTACCCACCCAGGACCAACGGGGATGCCCACCCAAGGCCAACAGGGATGTCCACCCATGACCACCAGGTAAGACCACTAGAGCCCACCAGGGATGGCAATCATTGCCCATTAGGGATGGCACTTTGCACCCATCAGTGATGCCTGCCAGCGCCTCTGATCAGTGCTGCCCATTAATGCCATCTATCAGTGCCGCCCAACGGTGATGCCTTTACATGCCCTCCAGTGCCACCTATCAGTGCCACCTATAAGTGCCCATTAGTGCAACCTATGAGTGCCCTATTTCAGTGCCACCTATTAGTGCCAATCAGTGCTGCTTATCAGTGCCACCTATTAGTGCCTATCAATGCTGCATATAAGTGCCACCTCATCAATGCCAATCACTACTGCCTCATCAGTGCCCATCAGTGCAGCCTCATTAGTGCCCATCAGTGAAGGAGAAAATGTACTTATTTACAAAGATTTGTAACAATAATGAAGGAAAGGTTTTGTTTTTTTACAACATTTTTAGTCTTTTTTTATTTGTAGCGCAAAAAAAAAAAAACCCTAGAGTTAATAAAAGAAAGCTCTATTTGTGGAAAAAAAAAGTATAAAAATGTTGTTTGGGTACAGCGTCGCATAACCCCTCAATTGACATTCAAAATGTGATAGTGCTGAAAGCTGAAAATTGGTCTGGGCAGGAAGGTGTATAATTGTATAAGTGCCCTTGCATTGAAGTGGCTAAATATATTCAATATTCATTCTCTTTTCTAAGACACCTGGGTGAACTGCGAGCGCCAATCATCGCGCTCGCATGTCACCTATTTTGATGCCTATTAGAGCCTATAGCACTAATCAGGTGCTTCAAAAACACCCCCTGCCACTGTAATTCAGGTACCCACCGCCCGAAAAGGGGTCGGGCGCCTGAATAGGGGGTGGCAACGGAGGGATTGGATAGATTCATGCAATGCATGAATTATGTACGCGTCGTCACTGGTGCGGTATGGATTGGGTACACTTGGTGTCCTGCTCTTAGTGGCTCAGTGACTGCTAGCAGTATCAGCAATGGGGTTGCTGCAGTGACTTCTCGCTGTGGAAGGGGGGGGGGACAGCTGCAGCATCAGTCTGATGCTGCATCCACCCAGGTAGTATGAATATGCAAAAAAAAAAACATAAAACAAAAAAAACGTATTTCACTTTTAATGTTATGCTGCACCATCCTCCTCTGATCATAGACTTTTATGCAGAGCGCTGCGAACCCTGGGAGTTGTAGTTGAGATAGGAGCCATATAATATAATAATGGTTACACTACAGAACCCAATATGCTCTGCGAAGAAGGAGTGGAAAGATGATTTTAATAAACTGCCCGGGGAAAGCTCTTTCCCCCGGCACTGAGGGAGTCAGAGGGATAGCACCTCTGTCTGGATATTTGCCTGCCAGTGGGAGACCATATCAGCAGATATACGAGCCTGAGACTGGGAGTGAAGACCCCAAGGGGCAGTGCAGATCTGCCCACTTCACACCAACTACACTGCAGCTGCAGAGAGACTGGAATGTCCACTCACACTCTGCTTCCCGCCACTGATAACCAAGGCTTTTGGGAAGAGACAGACGTCGAGCAGGCGGGAGTGGGCAGGTGGGGCATTTTTGATGGCACAGTGGGAGTATTTGATGGGCACAGTGGCAACATTTGATGGGCACAGTGGCTGCATTTTATGGCACAGTGACTGTGTTTTATGGCACAGTGACTGCGTTTTATGGCACAGTGACTGCGTTTGATGAGCACAGTGAGGCTGCAATTCATGGGAGTTTTTTTCTGAATTTTTCAGTTTGTTTGCGCCCCCCAAGCACCAGCCGCCACTGTACCGCACCCATATTGTACTCTATACGCCACTTATTCCAAAACCTAGACTGCACATATATCAACCCTATACAGCATTATACTGAACATTTACTGCATCTGAAACACATCTACCTTGCACCTGTGCTGAGAATATAGTGTACCTGTACTGCATGCATGCAGGTTAACTGGCACTGTTGCTTGGAAACCTGTGAAGCAGCTGGTTCAACAGCCTGCATACTTAGATGTGCCTGTTTTAATCGTCAACCATTTGAGTTGCTAAATGTTGTACCTTCATTAAATGTAACCATATTGCTACACTTAGAGGAGCCTCTCTTCTCTTTTATACTCAGTTATGACATGACGGTACTTGTATATCAAGACATTGCTGGTATATAATTGTGGAATGACATACCATTACAACTTGTCTATATACTTTTATAAACCACCTCTGGGCCAGGAGTATATGTTTGCACACCTTACAGCAGTGGTCATCAACCCTGTCCTCAGGGCCCACCAACAGGCCAGCTTTGCAAGATAACTGAAATACATCACAAGTGATATCATTTGCTGCTCAGTGATTGCAGCATTCTAGTCTGTATCTCCCCAAGGTAATACATAAAACCTGGCCTGTTAGTGGGCCTTGAGGACAGGGTTGATGACCACCGCCTTACAGTATCATATGTATACCTGTGGAATGGTGGCCACTGAGGTTTGCCAGAATAAATAGTCTTTGATCCCTTGGGGTTATTCACCCCCACCCCTCGTCCCCTCTGGACCACAGTTGTTTGAATTCATCTGTCTCATCAAGGAGTCCAAGATTAAGATGCTGCATTCATGAATGAGAATGTACATAAATGGTGCTTGTTTCCAAAGAGCTCATGCATGTTTTGAGATCTCAAAGTCAAGCATGTTGGAATGTTTGAATGATACACAATTGCTTACAGGAGTATATTTACAAGACAAATACTATCATAGTTAATTCAAGCCGCCTGTGTTTGGAGTTGTGAGACCATGCGCATCCTTCAAGGAGAGGCCTGTAACAGGAGCGCAGCTTTAAGCGGAGGGCATACATGATGGGATTTGTATAGGAAGGCTACAGTAAGGTGGGGGTTAAAATAATAAGTAAAATATGAGGAGGAGTGGGGTTAAGGAGGGTCTTAAGGAAGGTCACGTCATTGGAGGATAATGGGGTGTGGTAGGGTATGGTGGGGGTGGTCCCGAGGGGTTGCTAGGAAGGGTGTGGGATTTGAGAATCATTTGTTTGGGGACAGCAAAGCAAGGAGATTCTCCCGCCCGTCCGCCCTATTTTTAGTGCATGTGTGGAAGGGGTAGGTGGATGGTGTCCGGTTCTTTCTCGGGTACAGGATTGTTTTGATGTCGTAGCGGCTGGCAGTGGTCGTAGGGTTTTTGAAGGCGGGGATGGTGACGTGATTTGGAGAACAATGGGCTGGGCCCATCTCACAGATGAGTGGACCTGCCCTAATAAGGGCAGAAGTAAGAGGTGGCTGTATCGGCTGGGTGTTTTGACAAACAATTGTCCCTGTGCTGGTGTAAGTCACGGCTAGGAGCCGGGAAAGAGGCAAGGTGGAGCCGGATACAGATAGTGCAGTAAATGGTGCCTTCAAAAATCCTATGCACATTGAAGATCTCACAGGGGTTTTAAGATGTTGTAAAACGTTTTTTTCTGTTATGTTTAATAATAAAAGGCCGCTATGGCCATTTAAACCCAACCAAGTTGTCCGGTCTGGTTAATGGTGGTTATGGGGAATGGGTAGATGGCAAGTAGACTGAAATTGTGCAATACCCCATACATGAACATGATGTACATAACACAAATGACATGATGGAAGTTCAGTTCATGATGATGCTCTATGTGTGATAATACTGTAATTTTATATACTTAATTTATAACCATATAGCTAATTACTCTATCGAGTATATTGGTTAGTTATACATGAGTGTAGCACTACCCTGCAGGAGCCACTGGTGAATGATGGTTATCTCCCACCCTGCCCAGCCAGGCACATGAATTTCTCAATCACTTCTGAGACAAGAAGAAGTCATTGTAGCTTTGTTTGCTTGTTTGTTTTTTTATTTAGGGGAATTGAACTATCTGTCTGGGTTTTGCAGACAGGATTGAATATTGACAGATGTCAGCGGACATCGGCCACTCCATAGGGGAGACTGCAAGGTCCGTCCAGGTCCACCTGAAAAACTGACAGGTGAACTTGATTGAACAGTCTGTGTGAAAGGGCCCTGAAGGTCATTTGTTTGTATCTTCTCTTTTGTTTGTTTTCTGATACTATTCACTGAACTTTTTAGACACACCTCATATGTGCAATGCAGTATTAACCTCTACCGCCTCCTACACTATATTATCAAAAATATTGGGACGCCTGCCTTTACACGCGCATGAGCTTTACTGGCACCCCAGGCTTAGTCTGTAGGGTTCAATATTGAGTTGGCCCACCCTTTGCAGCTATAACAGTTTCAAATCTTCTGAGAAGGCTGTCCTCAATGTTTAGAAGTGTCTATGGGGATGTTTGACCATTCTTCCAGAAGTGCATTTGTGAGGTCCGGCACTGATGTGGATGAGAAGGCCTGGCTGATACTCTAATTCATCCCAAAGGTGTTCTATTGAGTTGAGGTCAAAACTCTGTGCAGTCCAGTCAAGTTCCTCCACCCCACATGTGCTTACCTATGTCTTTATGAATTTTACTTTGTGCACTGGTCGAAATCATTTAATGAAGGGGGGATTATGATTGGGGGGGGGGGGTGTTTTTCAAGGGTTAGGCTTAGCTCCTTAGTTCCAGTGAAGGAAATTCTTTAGGCGTCAGCATACCAAGACATTTTGGAAAATGTGATGCCCCCAACTTTGTAGGAACAGTTTGTAGTGGAGGAACTTGACTGGCTTGCAAAGAGTCCTGACCTCAACACAATAGAACTCCTTTGCACTGAATTAAAGAAGAGACTGTGAGCCAGGCTTTCTCGTCCACATTAGTGCCTGACCTCACAAATGTGCTTCTGGAAGAATGGTTAGACATTCCCATAGACACACTCCTAAACAGCCTTCCTAGAAGAGTTGAAGCTGTTAAAGCTGCAAAGGTTGGGCCAACTCAATATTGAACCCTATGGACTAAGACTGGATGCCATTAAAGTTCATGTGTTCAAAGGCTCTGTTGTTGCATCCCTTCTCTTCTCTATCTATACCTCCTCCCTTGGTCACTTGATAACCACCCATGGCTTCCAATACCACTTAAATGCCGATGACACCCAAATCTATCTGTCTATTCCTCACCTCAATCCTTCAGTCTCCTCTCACATTACTAACTTACATATCGGCATGGATGTCACACCACTTCCTTAAACTAAATCTCTCTAAAACTGAGCTATTAATATCCCCCCCGCCCGTTCCCCCCTTCGTGACTTTTCCATCAAAGTCAACAATGCAACTATCAGTCCGTGCCCCCACACCAGTGTACTAGGTGTAATCCTCGACTCTAAATTGTTCTTTCAGCCTCAAATCCAATCATTGTCCAAAGTTTGTAGAATTCACCTCCGTAACATCTCAAAAATTCGCCCCTTTTCTAACAAATGAAACCGCCAAGCTCCTCATTCATTCCCTTGTTATCTCTCGCCTTGACTATTGCAACTCCCTTCTCATTGGCCTGCCTCTCCATAGGCTATCCCCTCTTCAGTCTATCATGAATGCTGCTGCCAGACTTATCCACCTTACCAAGCGCTCAGTGTCTGCCAACCCTCTCCTCCAATCCCTGCACTGGCTCCCAATCACCCAGCCAATTAAATTCAAAATACTAACCACAACATACAAAGCCATTCACAACTCTGCCCCGAGCTACATCACCAACCTTGTCTCCAAATATCACACAAATCCTCCTCTCCACTCTCGTCAAGACCTCCTACTCTAAAACTCTCTTGTCTCCTCCTGTCATGCTCATCTCCAGGATTTCTCCAGAGCCTCTCCCATCCTCTGGAACTCGCTACCTCCACCTATCCGGCTATCCCCTACTCTTGCTACCTTCAGGCAATCCGTGAAAACTCATCTCTTCAGGAAAGCCTATCACGTCTCCAACTAATCTTTTACCCCTTCCATCACCTTAATGGCCACAGTTAAAACCTTTTGTACCACCTGCCCCTCCCTATTAGATTGTGAGCAGGGCCCACTTAATCCTCTTGTATTATAACTGTATTGTCTCCTTTTTATATTGTAAAGCTCTGTATAAACTGTTGGCACTATATAAATCCTGTATTATAATAATAATAATAATGTGCGTGTAAAGGCAGGTGTCCCAATACTTTTTGTAATATAGGGGGTTATTTACTAAAGGCAAATCCACTTTGCACTGCAGTACACTTGGAAGTTAAGTCGCTGTAGATCCGAGGGGGAGATGCAAGGAGAATAAAAAACAGCATTTTAACTTGCACATAATTGGATGATAAAATCAGCAGAGCTTCCCCTCATTTCAGATCTACCCCTTAGATTTAGAGTGACTGCACTTCCAAATGCACTTTCAGTGCACTTTCAAGTGCACTTGCAGTGCAAACTGGATTTGCCTTTCGTAAATATCCTCCATAGTCTACGTTTGCTTGGATGTTGGTGTATTGATTGAAACACCATGGGGGTTATTTACCAAATCCACTTTGCACTGAAAGTGCACTTGAAAGTGCAGTCCCTCTAAATCTAAGCCCTTGTACACACAGTCAGACATTCTGACAGAAAATGTCCGATCAAACCGTGTTGTCGGATAATTCGACAGTGCGTGGGCTCCATCGGACTGTTTCCGTCGGAATATCCGACCAACAAAGTTTTAGAGCTGGGCTGTAAAATTTTCCGACATGATCTGATCGGACTTCCCCCCGATCGTTTGTAGAGAATTCCGATCGGACAAAGTGCCACGCATGCTCAGATCAAATTGCGAGACCAAGGTATTGGCTACTAGCCTGAACGTAGTCCCATCGTAAACGAATAACGTCATCACGTTACGAACGATCGGATATTCCAAGAACTTTATCCGACCGTGTGTATGCAACACCAGTTTCGGACAAAATCCGTCGGACAAGATCCGATGGATTTTGTTGGCGGAATGTCTGACCATGTGTACAAGGGCTAAGGGGTAGATCTGAAATGAGGGGAAGCTCTGCTGATTTTATCATCCAATCATATGCAAGCTAAAATGCTGTTTTTTATTTACCTTGCATTTCCCCCTCAGATCTACAGTGACTTTACTTCTAAGTGCACTTGCAGTGCAAAGTGGATTTTCCTTTAGTAAATAACCCCCCATAGGTCACCATTTATGTATATTGTGCTTTACTGTACCCCGTTTTCAATTTTTTGTGTAACAATTCCTCAATAAAGAAGTGTTTTGAGTAAAAAAAAAAACTGCAGCACGTTTAAAGGAGTTACATAGGAATGAACGGGTTTTCTACTTAAAATGCAATTTCCTGCAGTAAAAGCATTTTATGAAAGAAAAACAATGAGCTCTTCCATACAAAAGCAATGCAACGAACATGATGTTCATCTTTCTAAAACAAAAATAATTTACATATTAAATATACAATAAGGACTTAACATTCATAGTCCTCCTATCAACACAGGCGATATATTTTATGAAATGTTTGGGATTATAGGCGATGTACTCTGAATGTTACAATCGGGCTCATTATTCAGTGTAAACTGATATAAGCTACTAATTATACAAAACTCCTGAAGGAAGAGAAGTTTACAGGGGCTGGTGGACTAGCGGCAGCTGTTTTCTCTGAGCTGGTCCCTGAAGTGCTGATCTGCTTGTGCTGAAGTTTCCTTCCCAGTGATCAGATGAACCGGCTGGCATTCCTGACAGTTCAGGAGCAATTTCTAAGATTGTTCCTATTCCTGCTTATTTTCTCTACGAGCGTGCACCCTGTGCCCTTGTCAATAAGAGTCACTTGCTTCTTCCCTTTACTTTTAAAAGGACATCTGTCATCCTCTCCCCTAAGTCTAAAGTCATGAGCCCACTTAGCAATTACAGACCCGAGAACGTGACTGCTCTCGGCTTTTACATTCTACTCATTTAAAAACACCCAGTTAAGAGACTTGTGGGGATTTTTCGCTTTCCTTAAAACATTATTGACTTCTGGCAGAGAGTCGTGTGTGCTTTGTCACAGTACGGCCTAGTTTGGTGTGTGCCCTGGGAAGCACTTGTAGAATGTTAGTCATTACCCTATAACTAATTAGTATTAATTACGGCAGTTTCAGCAACCACATTTCAGAGGCCCATCTCCTTTGATCCATACTGCGCACATGTCACGCATTTATTTTAAGGATTTCTGTCCTCCGGTGGTAAACATACACAGGCAGATCGTTCGTTCAGTCCGATGAAAGATGTCATATCTGGCTGCTCTCCAAAACAGTAGCTGAGCAATGCAGACGCACACAAAGATCATACACAATGGTCCCCTGCCAATATGAAGGGGGCTTTGTTACAGATGGAAAAAGTATTCCTTTTGCTTTCAAGCACCCGTGCAATGAAAAGGGAAATCATTTCAGCAATGCTAAGATCTTAATGCGAACCTGTCAAAGAGTCATACACCTAAGAGAGAAGACTTAAACTGAAGCTATCCATTGCCGCAAAGTCTGCATGCTACTTCCAGGATAGCAATAACATAGTTATTTTTATAAAATATATCTAAAGTCAAACTTTTCATTTTTTTTTTTTAAATAGAATGTGTCAGGCTTTAGGCCCTCGTTCACAATGGTGCGATTTCAAATCGCTTGACAAGTCATGCCCCATTGTCGGCAATGGAACCATTCAAATTGAAGCAGCGACTTTGAAAAAGGTTTGCGCACTACTTTTTTTATGATTGCATAAACTTCTTAAATCGCACTCATCAGCGGCTTTAAAATCACGCAGAAGTAGCACGATATTAAAGCCGGACTGATGTGAACCAGGGCTGAGCACTGTCTGTGACCCCACTTACCCTGTTTCCCCGAAAATAAGACCTAGCGTGATTGTTGGTGATGGCTGCAATATAAGCCCTACCCCCTCAATTAAGCCCTACCCTGTTTCCCCCGAAAATAAGCCCTACGCGGACTTTAACTTGGGCTTATTTGGGGGTAGGGCTTATATTGCAGCCATCACCGACAATCGCGCTAGGTCTTATTTTTGGGGAAACAGGGTAGTAGATTCATCCTCTATTCGTTCAGGTGACCACTGTCACTGGGAATGAAAATGATGGGAAATAAAACATTTTACAGTTGTCTTTGAAATAAGGGGTAAGGGAAAATCCTCTAAAAGGGACACCTGTTCCAGTAACAACTGTCTAAGACAAGAGATTTCCTCTTTTCTTCTGACTTCCTGTTGTGTCTTTGGAAAAGACATGAAAGAAAATAACCCAAATGGGACACACTCAGTAAAAACAAAACAAAAAAAGTCAGGAGTTTAAAGCGGAGGTCCACCCTAAAAAATACAATTTCAGAAAAAGGCTCCCAGAAATGGCTGTTGCTAGGCAGATCGTCCTAATCTGTCACTTCCTACTCTGCGGTGATCTTCATTCTTCTCCTCCTCACATTGTCTTCTGGGGAATGGGGAGCGCTGTGTTCTGGGAACTGTGTATGTCTCAGAACACAGCCGGCCATTCACAAAGTGCTACACGACTCACGCATGCGCAGTAGGAAACAGGCAGTGAAGCCACAAGGCTCCAGTACCTGTTTACCTTTACATTGCAGGCTTGCTGGACAGGTAAGTGCCCTTATTAAAAGTCAGCAGCTACAGTGTTTGTAGTTGCTGACTTTCTTTTTTTTTTAAAATGGCCGGACCTCCGCTTTAAGCAATTTCCAACTCTCTCCATCACTTAAAATGTATTTTACCTTAAAGTGGGGTGCCCCCTAAAAAAAATTATTTAAAAGTCAGCAGCTACAAATACTGCAGCTGCTGGCTTTTAATAATCGGACACTAAGGCCGCGTACACACGCAGGGACTGTTCGCTCAACTTTGTTCGTCAAACAGTTTCAGCGGACAGTCCGCTCAAAATTAGCATGGACGGACTTGGCCACACACGATGAACGAACAGTCCGCTGAAACCGTGCGCGATGACGTGAACGGCACGTACGACGGGACTAGAAAATGACGTCCTATACACTGCAATGCAACCTTCGGCGTGTAAATTCTTTCTGAGCATGCGCGAGACTTAGTTTGACGAACAAGCCTACACACGGGCGGACTGTCCGCTCAAACCAAGTTTCAGCGGACAGTTTTACGGAATTTCCGAAAAACTTTGTTCGTCAGACTGTCCGCTGAAACTTTGAGCGAACAGTCCCCGCGTGTGTACGCGGCCTTACCTGTCCCAGGGTCCAGCGATGCGGGGGAACAAAGCCCCCCTCGTTACCCGCTCCGCTCGCGGTGCCAGCATTCTTACTGTGGGCACCCAGCTGTGGCTTCACAGCCAGGCACCCACTGCACATACACCGCACAGTCATCTGGGACACGTGACAGGTCCCAGATAACTGTGCGGCACTGAGGGTAAGTGATGTCAGTGCCCTAGCACTGAAGGAGGGAGACTATGAGGGACCCCCTAGCAACAGGCATTTAGAGGTGAGTAAAAAAAAAATTCCAATTTTTTTTTACATTTTTTTAATGAATTTTAAGCTATTTTTTTTTGGGTGGAAACGCCACTTTAAAGTGATATTAAGCCCTCGTTTTAAGACTTTTGGCAGCAATTTAATCACTTACTGAGTATGCAACTTTACCTTTTCATCCTTCCAGTTTAGGTTGGTGCCACCACCCCAGGTTTTTGTTTTAAGGATGGCCCCTCTCTCCTCGAACATCCTATGGAGCCACCCTTGTATGCAGAGATCAGAGTTTTGTCTCCTTATACTGTATGCATCAATAGAAACACCAGTGGCGGCTGGTGTTTTTTTTTTTTTGGGGGGGAGGCAAACAAGCACCCCCACCCTGGTAGGCTGGTGACAGTGCACCCCCCCACACACACGCTCCCACACCGCCAAGGTGGTCTCTCAGTTGGTTCGTTCAGCCAGCCCTACACTTTCCCCATCGAGGTTCCAGAAGGGCATCACTCCTATGGGCAACAGGCGTGCGTCTCCTCTGCATTATGGCGGCTTCCGCTGTGCTTCTCCTCCCTCCTCCTAGGCATCCAATAGGATTGCCCGTCCTTTCAGCCAATCAGGACCCACTTCCTGATTAATCGGGAGAAGGATAGCCCCAAGCCCACCCTTTTTTGAAGCCTATTAGAGCCTCGGGCTCTAATCACATGCTTAAAAAAAAAAAAAAACACACTACCCCTTTAGAATCCATGCGTCCAGCGCCCTGCATGTAGATTAGGGGGCCGGACCCATGGATAGGGGGGCCCTAATGGATGGGCCACCACTGAGAAACACACAGCCCCTTAACCTATGATGGCAAGGTACTCCCCTGGATCTCTTTCCTCCTCCCTTCTCCAAACGAATAGACTGGCTGCAGACTGCATAGTCCATTGTTAGCTTTTTTACTGTGAAGTTCATTTGTTATGGAGGCAGCAACGAGAAAGCATGGACCAGTTGCACTGATAGTTGTAAATTGCTCTCTAGGGTAAGTTTTCTACAAAATCGTTTTCTAGGCAATGTTTATTTTACTATACTGAATGTGTTAAAATAACATGGAGCACTTAATACTGCTTTAAACTGTGAGTAATGTCATTGCTATTCATGTAGTACAAAACTCAGGAATCTGACAATTACAACTTCCATATGTGGCAAGATGAAAATTTTATTAAATTAAAAAATAAATAAAAAGAATAAGAAACAACAAAGAGCTTCCTTTTCTCATTAACATTACATTGGCTGCAGCTGCTAGCCTAATTTATACTTCTCTTTTACAACTCTTCTTATCATATATATATATGACTGTTTTACACTATTTGATTATTGCTAGTGATGTTCAGATGAGCCACAGCAACACAAGAGATCACACCTATGTCTATAGTGTAGAAATGTACAGGTATATCAAGGAAAAAAAAAGTAATAGTTGTTACGTTCCATAGAATATAGTCTGTACAGGGATGCTGTAAACTACTCCACTTTCAGATACTTGCTCTAGGGCAATGATGGCGAACCTTGGCACCCCAGATGTTTTGGAACTACATTTCCCATGATGCTCATGCACTCTGCAGTGTAGTTGAGCATCATGGGAAATGTAGTTCCAAAACATCTGGGGTGCCAAGGTTCGCCATCACTGCTCTATGGTTAGTGATGTGTTACGTCAGCTAAGAGAACTTGTGCTCCCCTCAAACACACATATTTTCAAAAGCTGTCCAAGCCCAAAGTGGAGCCCAAAGGTGAACAGTGGTTTCTTCTGCTGGCATTACGATCTTAATATACTGTAGCAATGTAGAAATTTGCTTAAAATTATTTTTGTGCTTAAAAATCATGGGTCAAAAATCAGTGTTTTGCCCAGCATTAACTTTCAGAAAATGATTCTTTAAGCCGCGTACACACGTAGCTGTCTGTCCGACGTACTTAGTCTGGCGGACTTCCCGCCATACTGTCCGTCGGACTTTCCGAACGGGCTACTTGCCCACACATGGCCCTTTTTCAGCGGACTAATACGGCGTACTAAGTCCGCCGTACTATCCGCCCTACTTTTGAAATGAACGGACTCGCCCACACACGCGGAGGAAAGTCCGCTCATTTCGAGCGCGTCTCCAGGTAGGCGGGGCCCGCGAAGGAGACGTCGCTGGCCCCGCCGCTGGTATGGACTTAAAGGGGAACCCCAACGCTGAAAAAAATCGGCGTGGGGGTCCCCCCCAAGTCCACAACAGACCCTTGTCCGAGCACGCTACCCGGCTGGCCAGGAAAGGGGGGCGAGCGAGCGCCCCCCCTCCTGAGCCGTACCAGGCCGCGTGCCCTCAACATGGGGGGTGCCTTGGGGAAGGGGGGGCCGCGCGGCCCCCCCACCCCAAAGCACCTTGTCCCCATGTTGATGAGGACAAGGGCCTCTTCCCGACAACCCTGGCCGTTGGTTGTCGGGGTCTGCGGGCGGGGGGCTTATCGGAATCCCCTACCCATTCACCTGTAAAATAAAAGTACAAAAAAAACACAACACACGAGATAAAATACTTTATTGCACAGCTCCGGGGGTCTTCCTTCTTCGGGGGTCTTCTCGCCGGACTCCTCCGCTATCTTCTTGTAGCTCTTTTGCTAGCGGAGGAGTCCGGCTTTCTTCTTCGTCACCGCGGCCTCTTCTTCCGACTTCGGGGGTCTTGTCCCCCATTTCGGTTCTTCTGCCGGGCCACCGCGCCTTCTTCTAGCTCTTTTACAGGCGGTGGCCCGGTCTTCTGTCGCCGCCGCCGCTTTCCGATCTTCTGTTCTTCTCTTCTTCTTCTTCTTCAGATGTTGCCTCGCCGAGTCCTCCGCTCACAATGACAGGGAACGGGCACGCGGCGACTTATATAGGGACAAGGGGCAGGGTCTTCGGTGGATGTCACATGGGTTCATGTCACATGGTGACCCCGCCCCCTTACGATGTCACAGTCCCGGAGGATGCTGGGACTGTCGCCATGTGACATCAACCCATGTGACATGAACCCATGTGACATCCACCGAAGACCCTGCCCTTTGTCCCTATATAAGTCGCCGCGTGCCCGTTCCCTGTCATTGTGAGCGGAGGACTCGGCGAGGCAACATCTGAAGAAGAAGAAGAAGAGAAGAACAGAAGATCGGAAGGCGGCGGCGGCGGCGACAGAAGACCGGGCCACCGCCTGTAAAAGAGCTATAAGAAGGCGCGGTGGCCCGGCAGAAGAACCGAAGAGGGGGACAAGACCCCCGAAGTCGGAAGAAGAGGCCGCGGCGACGAAGAAGAAAGCCGGACTCCTCCGCGAGCTACAAGAAGATAGCGGAGGAGTCCGGCGAGAAGACCCCCGAAGACGGAAGACCCCCGGAGCTGTGCAATAAAGTATTTTATCTTGTGTGTTGTGGTTTTTTTTGTACTTTTATTTTACAGGTGAATGGGTAGGGGTACATTGTACCCCATACTCATTCACATAGGGTGGGGGGCCGGTATCCGGGGGCCTCCTTATTAAAGGGGGCTCCTGGATTCCGATAAGCCCCCCGCCCGCAGACCCCGACAACCAACGGCCAGGGTTGTCGGGAAGAGGCCCTTGTCCTCATCAACATGGGGACAAGGTGCTTTGGGGTGGGGGGCCGCGCGGCCCCCCCTTCCCCAAGGCACCCCCCATGTTGAGGGCACGCGGCCTGGTACGGCTCAGGAGGGGGGGGGGGGGCGCTCGCTCGCCCCTCCTTTCCTGGCCGGCCGGGTAGCGTGCTCGAACAAGGGTCTGTTGTGGACTTTGGGGGGACCCCCACGCCATTTTTTTTCGGTGTTGGGGTTCCCCTTTAAGTCCATACCAGGTGGCGGGGCCGGCGGCATCTCCTTCGCGGGCCCCGCCTACCTGGAGACCCGCTCGAAATGAGCGGACTTTTCTCCGGGCGGGAAAAGTCCGCTCATTTCAAAAGTACGGCGGACTGGCATACACACGGCCGGATTGTCCGCCGAAATGCGAGTCCGGCGGGAAGATTGGAGTGCAACACGGCATTCTAAGTCCGCCGTACTTTCGGGTCAAAAAAGTATGCCGGAGGCTACACACGGGGGGATTGTCCGGCGGACTTGAGTTTGCCGGACTTTTCCACCCGCTTGTTTGATCGTGTGTACGCGGCATTAGAAGCAATGTAACTAGAAGAAAGCATAAAAAGCTGCTAAAATCCACACATATGTGGAAAATGGAGGGCCAAGGTTTATGTGTGCACTCTGAACACAGTGACTAAGCTGTCATAGACAGTTCTTGGTCTCCAGTAACGATCAGAAGCTGGCGAGACTGGCTCCCAATCACGTGACCACTGTGACAGCCAATCACAAGGGCCTTGTGATCAGCTAGACCCAGTTATAGGGATGCTGGGCATGAGGGGTAAAATTATTCCATATTCCAATTTACTATATGTGAGCATTTGTTTCTTCTGTAGGAGAAAAGAAAAGTTTACCTAAAGTGTTACTAAACTCAGGAGCCTGCATTTGCTATATCTGGTCTTTCACAGTACACAGAACATGGAAATTCAATTATTTTAGTAAATATAAACAGATAAATAAAAGTGGTCAGCCTTCGCGCCGCTAAGTGGTAATAAGTGACTAAAGTGGAACAAAATCCAAAATCAGATATAATGAAACACAGATGCTGTGAAAAAGAGCCTGAGTGATATAAAGTGCAAATGCTAACTAAAAAATGCAGCAGGACAAAATAGTGAGCACAAACTATCAAATAATGAATATACAGGGGTGGGTCCTGCGCAAATCGTGCCACTCAAATAAAATACACAAATTCAAAATAATATAAATATGTGCATACATACAATGCCGTGAAAAAAAAAAAAATATATAGTCCAAAAAACATCCCCATGAAGAATTCACATGACGTAACGCGTAGGGATTGGCCAGAGGACGAACCGGAAGTAGAGTAAGGCGGGAGGAAGTTGTCATTATACCCTCTTCCTGATTGTGCTTGTTTTTGCAATTAAAATGTGAGAGTCTTTACTGCTTTTTAATAAATTTACCTGCCGTTTTTTAAACTACTACACTATGGAAGTCTCCTGTTTCTCTGTCTCCCCCTCCTCTCTCTTATTTTGAGCCATACACTGTGAAATAGAAGTGAAGATCCATTTCACCTATTCTGTAAGCTGGGACTGGCCCTCTAGTGGCGGAATTGTATCATTACATCCCTCCTTTGGATTTCCTGATGGCTATTATTTATTATTTATGAATGAAATAAGAGAATCCTGGAGTTTGTTTGATTTGCTTATTCACTTTGTTTAAAGGTGAGAGTTCTGGGAGCCTTGAGTAGCGGACATTTTATTATTGTTCTATCATTAAACCTTTTTTCCATTTTTTATATATTTTTTATATATTTTTATGCGTGCTGTTTTTTGGACTATATTTTTTATTTTTTTTTCACGGCATTGTATGTATGCACATATTTATATTATTTTGAATTTGTGTATTTTATTTGAGTGGCACGATTTGCGCAGGACCCACCCCTGTATATTCATAAACAGATAAATACCCTTTCCTCATCAGCAGTATACAGCAGTTTTGTGACTTGTATCAGTTCCTTGTAAACCTTGTAGGAGGAGTTTTCATTCTCCCCTGATCCTGTGTCTGGACATGTCTGGACAGTGCTGATTGGCCCTGTGCTGATCACATGCACCCTCCCAAGAAAAAAAAAATAAACCTCTCTAGCAATACACACCAAACTATATGTATGTACAGCCTGGCTGTCCACTGGTTCTGTAAATATCAGGTTATTTTTTTTTTTGAGACAGTGGAAGAAGAGGAGGATCAGAGAGATAGGCTCAAACAGCCTTTATACACAATGCAAAGGATCACAGTGAGTATAACAAGCATGCTTTACTGCATATACAGAGTGATTTTACTGTTGTGGTTTTAGTAACACTTTGAAGCTATGTTCACATCTAAGCAGGTTGTGGTTGATGCAATTTCTGCCATGTTTTGCATTTTTTGAACACGCTTTTTTATGCGCCTTGTTTTTTTTAGCCAATGGAAAAATATGACAGTTTTAGTTCAGGTAGTTGACAGTGTCAGTAGAGCAATGTGTCAGTAGCATTTTGTTTTTATTATTTTCTAAAATTTTTAAAGTTTTTTTCTGTATTATTTTCTTTAAATTATTATTTTTTAAATATTTTTTTCACAGTGCTTTCTGGAGAAGGGGTGGAGAGTATGTGGCGGTCATGGTGTCAGTAGGGCAGTGGATGGTGTCAGTAGTTTTTATTTTTACATATTGTTTTTTTATCACAATACTTTTTGGGGGGTGGGGGTTGGGGTAGTGGACAGTGTCAGTAGGGCAGGGGGTGGTGTCAGTCGTTTTTTATTTTATATATTTTTTTATGATTTACTTTTTTATCATTTTGGTTTAAAAATTTTTTATACTTTTTGCATTTTTTTTAATCAACTCTGTTGGTGGTGGTGGGGGCTTTGGTGAGATATCATGGGTCTACACAAACCCCTGACATCTCCTCTTTGAGACAGGAAAAGGGACAGAGGACATTGATTCCCCAGTCCCTTTCCCAGCATTGAAGGTGAATGGACAGAAGACAGAGGCTCCTGTTCATTCATAAACTGAGCAGACTAAACACAGAGGTTACTCTGCTCAGTTTTCACAGGACACAGGAGCGGACACCCCCCCCCCCCCCATGCATATTTATCTCATGTGCTGGGAAAACTTCTCAGAAATATCTCATGCTGATAACAGAGCAGGGTGTGTACAGGCACCGCCCTCTCTCTTCTCGCCACCCCTATATGGTTATAGGTAGATTCATGCATCTGGCCCCTTTCACGTTACCGGATGCATCAATTACAGCAGACCATAGGCCATGGGCTCTAATAGGCTTCAAAATAGGAGTGTTGTAACAGCGGGGGTGGTGGGGGGTTTGAGTTGCCATGGGGGGGGTTGTTTGTTTTCTGCCCCCCCCCCAAAAAAACATCAGCTGCCACTATTACAGAGGAACAAAGTACCAGAGAGAAACAACACTTAGAGTTTGAGAGAGATAAGTAAACACTGCAGATATATGTGCTTTGCTCAAATTCCATGGCTCAAGTTTACAACCACCTTAAAGCATATTCATCACTAGAATAAAGAGCAAAAAATACACAGCTAATTTTCACTAATTTGAAGAGATCAGCCTGCTGGAGTGTCTTCATAGTCTGACACTTCTGGGAGTATGAGATGTTTGCTCCTACCCTGAAATCCATGGTTCCATCTGTTTGCTCCTACATCACTACAGGACACAGTAGTAATGTAGGAGTTGGAATGGGAGACTTATTTCAGCTGCTCAATCTAGTGACATAGTTCCTTTACGGGCTTTTGGAATGTTGAAAACATGCACCAAGACTTTGAAAAAACAACTAAATAAACATTAGATACATACAGAAAGATTTAAGCTAGGTATACACGGGGTGAAAATCATCTGAAAACGATCTATTTGGCAGTTTCCGGCTGACATTTGATCAGTGTGTACAGCTCCACATCCAACAGAAGCCCGTCTCATGAATGGCTTCTGACGAACGAGCATGCTGTATAACCAGTAGCCAATCGGCATCCAATCAGCGCTTACAGCCAATGGCTTCCAGTGTCTTCTGGTGGTGAGGTGTCTGTCCCCCATCAAAACACAATAGCACAACAGGGAGATCACTGTACTAACATTGCATAGTTAGGACAGTGCCCTCCTCAGTCTTTTTCCTTGTGCCCGCTGGATTAAACAAAAACAAAAAAAACACTTAACTGAGCTGTAGATCTCTTAGAAGAAGTCAGTAAAGAAGAAGCATGGTGGGTTGTGGATGGGCATGCACAGGGAGTGAGTTTACTGATTCATTGTACATACAACGGTCATGTGAACTATATCATATGTGATATACTTAATGAAGTTTCAAGAATTTGTCTGGTGAGCCTCATTTTATATGAAATAAAATATAGAGTTTTTTTTTTTTTACACTATTGGAAGCCTTTTTTTTCCTTATATGTCATGAGCCTACTATCACACTGAAAGCAGAGTCCAGAAGGAGAGACAATATAATCTGGTGAGTTACACTGGATTGGGACAATTGGTGATAGTCACTGAAGGCACCATTCGTGATGTACTGTATGTTTGAAGTGGAAAGAAGACACAGTAGAGTACGGTAGGATTGATTTACTAAAGGTAAATAGACTGTGCACAAACCAGGGTCCATAAAGACATGAATGAGTGAGTTTGGGGTGGAGGAACTTGACTGGCCTGCACAGAGTCCTGACCTCAACCCGATAGAATGCCTTTGGGAAGAATTAGAGCGGAAACTGCAAGCCAGGCCTTCTCGTCCAACATCAGTGCCTGACTTCACAAATGTACTTCTGGAAGAACGGTCAAACATTCCCGTAGACACACTCCTAAACCTTGTGGACAAAATTCCCAGAAGAGTTGGAGCTGTAATAGCTGCAAAGGGTGGGCCAGCTCAATATTGAACCCTATGGACTAAGAAATTTTAGAGCAATTAAAGTTTATGTGCGTGTAAAGACAGGTGTCCCTAGTGATTTGAGTATTATATTGTTCAATTACTTTATGATATTGTTGTAAATATCACTGATGGCTCTGAAAACAGCTTGTATGTAATATGAAGGGTAAAGTATATGTAAACTGTAACAATAAATGTATTTTAATTGCTCCCTTTTGGTCTGTTAAATATAACATTGAAAGCATTTTATTATAAAAAAAAAACAAAAAAAACTGTTCAGCCCAGAGGCTGAGAGCACAGTTATTAATTAACATTGTTTCTTGCTATTTCCATGGACTACAAAACACCTCCTCCTGTTATAGGGAAGAGAAGGTGTTGCATAGACCAAACCGGTGTCATGTAGTCATAACACACTCCATGTCCTAGGGTAAGTTTGCTGTCCTATACGGTTGTCACTGTAGGATAGGAGGTGTGTGAATGTCAGGATTACTAGATGAAAATAAAGGAAAAAGGAAAGAAAACAAATGCAGCTCCTACATCTAAGGACCATTAAGCTGTAATGCCACAATGGTGACTGGCATTGCTTACCACTTTTTATGAAAATGGCATGCCAGCTGCCATGCCAAATCAATGATTTCATAAGTATACCAATGTGAGTTTTGACTTTTCTGATCTAAATATTTGTTCCACATCATTGACTTACAAATTGTTAAAGCCAGATTAACAGTGACACTAATTTCTCTGAGTACAGGTTTTCTTTCATCTTAGCTTGAACATACCGACTTATGCGGAGCATGTGATACTATGTTGTACCCATCACCTTTTCTTCAAAGATAACCCAATCTGACAACCTTGTTGAGTGTTCACACATAAATATAAAATGATATGAATGATACAAATGAATGCAGCTCTGAATTGATCATTAGTACATCATTACTTTTGTTTTTAAATGTAAGCAGTGTAAGTTCCTTTCAAATTATTATCAGCAATCTTTTATCCAAACCATGCCCATGAATACCCAACAATCTATAGTGCAATGTTTTCAACAAACTCAATGGTATTAACGGAGAATCCTAAACCAATGACCCCCCCCCCCCCCCCCAAATTAATGCACAGTCTTCTATTTAAACTACACTTTCTAATCTAATTGAGGCCTCCTTCCCTTCCTTAAGCTGGCCATAGATGGATAGAAATTTGACTGGTTCAGCAAGAACTATAGATTATCTGCAGATTTCCTAGATTAGATGGAAAAAGTGCAACAGATTTCTCCATGTATGCTAAACTGTGTGCATGGAGGAATCTCCCACTGGGCCAAGCTTCAGTATCTTACTAGTCAGCCCCGCTGGCTCTCAACCTTAACAATGCCTGCACCCAATCAGAATGTTCAGGTATTGTGAGAGCCAGCAGCGCTGACTAGCAAGATATGGAAGCTTGGGCTGGTGGGAGGTTCTTCTATCCACACAGTTCAGCGTAGATGGAGGAATTCATTCCACTTTTTCCATCTGACCATAGAAAATCTGTAGATAATCTATAGGTGTATGGGCAGTCTAACTGAATTTCAATCCATGTATGGGCAGGCTGGTTGTACTGAAGTCACTGCCAGTAGCTATTGCTGCAAGCAGTGATCATTGTATTCTATAGGCTGGGGACCATTCCGTTGTCAGAATATATAGCAAATAGTTCAGCGGGAGGGAGAAATGGAGCAATTTTCTTTCCTTCAACCTGTGGTTGAAAGAAAAAGAATTGGTTAATGTATGGCCTGCCTTATGCCGCTTAAACGTGATCGAAATTCTGTCCAGAAAAAGACAGATGAGAGATTTTCATCGGTAAATGAAACCGTGTGTATGCTCCATCAGAATTTAGCTGTCCGAATTTTGAAAGCATGTTCTCAATTTTCCCGATGGAAAAACTTTCTATCGGAAATTCCGATCGTGTGTATGCAATTCTGACATGCCAAAAATCACACATGCTCATATTCAACTACGAAACAGAAGCTATTGGCTACTGGCTATTGAACTTCCCTTTTCTAGTCCCGTCGTACGTGTTGTATGTCACCACGTTATAAACGATCGGAATTTGATGTGACCGTGTGTAGGCAAGACAGCTTGAGCCGAACGACGAGAATTCCGATCGTGTGTACGCGGCATTAGACATTACACTACTACAACATAGTTTGTTCTTAAACTAAGCTGACAAACTGTTTTATGTCTTTACTACAAGGACATAGAAACCAACAACGTCAAGTGCATTTCATGGTGTTGGTGTCTATGTCCTGTCCTTTTGTTCCCACTCTGGTTCAGACTGTCCAGGGTGGTAGACATCCATGTGTCCCGGTAAACCTGATGTATTGGATTACCTAAGGGTGTCAGGTGGCCTGCAAATGAGAAGATCTAGATTACCTAGGGGGGGACCATTCTTGATACACCTGATCGGAGTGAATTATAGTTCCCAAAACCGCTTCCAGTAGCAATATAAGGATCTCCTTTAAAGGCTTGAGTTTGTCTAGGCTCTGGTGAGTTTAGAAGCTGAAATGGACTGACAGTAGCTCTGTTTTAACATGGGACTGATGCAGCAGTTTATCTGAACTCTCTTGTGTTAATGTTTTATAATTTTGAACATTTTAGCATACCCTTATCCGCTTGACCGCTGAAAAGCAGTTAAACAGGTCTCCTTCTTGCATCAAAATAAATATATAAAAAAACAAAAAATGTCTATCATTCTCCTGAAATTGCCTGTACGAAGGCTCAGACTAAGGCTGCTTTCACACTGGGGCGGTTTTCATGCGTTACAGCGCTAAAAATAGCGCCTGTGTAACGCCTGAAAAAAACCGGCCCCTTTAACTCCAGTGTGAAAGCCGGAGGGCTTTCACACTGGAGCGATGCGCTGGCAGAACGGTGAAAAAAGTCCTGCCAGCCGCATCTTTGCAGCGGTGAAGGAGCGGTGTATTCACCGCTCCTAAACCGCTCCTACCCATTGAAATCAATGGGACACCGCGGCAATACCGCCGGCAAAGCGCCGCTGCAGCGGCGCTTTGCGGGCGGGTTTAACCCCTTTTCGGCCGCTAGCGGGGGTTAAAACCACCCCGCTAGCGCCTGCACACCGCCGCTAAAACGACGGTAAAGCGCCGCTAAAAATAGCGGCGCTTTACCGCCGACGCTGCTCCCGCCCCAGTGTGAAAGCAGCCTAAGGGAAGGAGCAGAAGCACAAGGAGCCAATCTGTTGTGCTGCAGTGCAAAGAGCATGCTGATAAAAGTGGGGATTGGAATGACAGAAAGATAAGTCCATCAATTTGCTTCTCTTTTAAATGTCAAATAGCAGGGTGAGAAATGGTTAAAGTAGTTTTAAAGCCATAATATTTTTTTTTTTTACCTTAATGCATTCTAAGCATTAAGGTAAAACACATTGAATCCCTTGACAAGGGAGTGGGGTTGAGCTGCTCTGTCTGTGTCAATAGATGCTGACAGTGCAAACCGAGAGTGATCCAGCACGAGTGCCCCCATAGAAAATGGCTTTCTATGGGGGCACTCGCTGAAGAGGAAGAGCCAGAAGCGCCAGCTTCCAGGGACCCCAGAAGAAGAGGATCAGAGTAAGGCTCCATGCACACTGAAGCTCATATACAGCCATCTTTGGGAGTTTGGGCGTTCTTTTTTTAACAGCCCAAAAACTCCCCTCTATGTTATCCTATGTGTCCATGCACACATGGACGTTTTTGGATGTTTATCAGCAGTGGAGTCCATGGGCTGTTTTCTGAACGCCATAAAATCGCGTTTGGGAGTCGTTTTTCTGACCAAAAAAAAATGCCAAGCACTCATAAACACTGATAAACGTCGATAAATGCTCAAAAATGTGGTTCGCCAGCATTTTTTAATCAATTTTAATCAATTAATCCATAAAAAAATTTCAAATAAAATAAAAACGCTAACACGGAAAAACGCTAAAAACTTTAATAACCGCTATTGCAAAAATGTAAAAAAAATTGAAAGACTCGCTGCTAAGCTACTGGCGTTTTTATAACATTATTTTAATGTCCAGTGTGCATGGAGCCTAAGTGTACCATGTTTATCCTTTTAACTTGGAGTAATATTAAAGGTTCAAATTTTTTTTTTATTAGAAATATAAAAAAAAAAACTACTGAAATGGTTAAGATCTAAGTATAAAAAATGGCCCAATAAAAAAATTCCCAGATATAAAAGCAATTTATTATGTAGAATATGAGTACTGAAGTAAACACATCTCATATGAATGTTTAATGTTGCCAGTGTATGCTATATTCACTAAATATTTAAAGCTGAACTGCATGAACTGTCATTTTGTTTTTTAAATTTACATTGGTCCAACTTACAGTTGCATCTAATTTATCATATTTCACTTCTGGAGGGCCACTGGGGATACAGAAGTTTATTGTAGTAGCCTATGCTACATACGTTTAGTGCTGTTCAAGCGATTTGGTATACAGGCATACCCCACTTTTAAGTACCCAATGGGGGTTTATTTACTAAAGCTGGAAAGTGCAAAATCAGGCTCACTTCTGCATAGAAACCAATGAGCTTCTAAACCCAGCTTGTTCAATTAATCTTTGGTAATAAAACCTGGAAGCTCATTGGTTTCTATGCAGAAGTGAGCCTGATTTTGCACTTTCCAGCTTTAGTAAATAAACCCCCATTGTGTACTTAAAAGTGGGGTATGCCTGTATACTGACCACAGGGGGACGGGGGCACTCAGTCTGCACCTCTGCCATTCAGAGAATGTCTTGTATTTTTTCAAGGTGGACCAATGTAAGGTTTAAAAAAAAAAAGGACAATTCTCAGGGTTTACCTTTAAATGAAGAACATCTGCTGAAAGAAATATACACAATACAATAAACATACAACAAAAAGCCTAGCAAATCGTCAAAAAAGACCATTCTTGGGAAATGTAATCATGTGCTGCACAGTGCTCATATCCCCAACAGATCTTGTGTTACATGACTACAGAATGACTGACGTGCTTCAGCTGCTGTACCAACCACCCAACTCCATAATTGCCCCTTCCCATTAAATGAGACCACACCTTCCTTTGGAGTATTTAGTGGCCGTAGCAGCCTCTTTATTAATCAAAATATAATAATTTAACGTATAACAAAATATCAACAAAACATAATTTAACTTCAAACCCTGAACGCGTTGGTCATCTGCAGTAAAACTCCCCCTCTCCACCCCATTAGCATATCGATCCAAACAAGCACTGCGGTAATATTCCTTTAACTAGGCCTCAAGCCGACATGCTGGCTCAAAGACACCGAACTATTTACCGCAGTGCACCCATTCACCATCAGCCATATCAACCTTCACTATATGGCATATCATCAACGAGCCCATATCTGCAATGGGTCCCGCATCAACTTCTCTGTGGGGAGGGGCTATCTTCCTGTACCTGCATCGACCAACACCCGCCACCGCAAGCAAGGATAACACCTTATCCTTGTGAGCACCGCCACACCCTCAAGGCACGCTCCACCCCGTCCTGTATGCCCAAAGTCCACAAATCAGTGCCCACATCATTAAGGTGTACGCCATCCTCTTTAAGGTACCGCCACGTCTCAACCTCCAACACCGAATGCCGGACCGCCAACCCCCCATTGCGAACGACGAAACGACTGATCTCCTGATTAATTTTCCTGCGGGCCTTGTTAATTTTGTCCACAGACCTGGCAAAACGCCACGTGGTCCTGGCTATCATGTCCGACCACACTATGATCATGTGGGGAAAGGCCGCCCGCAGTCGCAAGAGATCGTATTTAATGTCCCGCGTGACATCCAATTTGGTGCGGAGGCCCAAGTCATTGCCCCCCACGTGTAACACTAAAACATCCGGAGCCCTGTCAAACCCCGCAAAACGGCTTACTTCACGTACCATTCTGCTCCATAGCATGCCGGGAAACCCAAACCATTTTACACACGCCTCCAGTCTGGATATCCCCAACTGTCTGCCCCCTGGCCTAACATCACCCCTCCTGGCGCCCCAGCAGACGTATGAATGGCCCAGAATCCAGACCAATCCTGGCGCTGCATCTGAAAGAAAATAAAACACAAACCCAAATCACAGTAACTGAACATGTGTAACACAGACCCATGCCAACACATCCCCCCCCGGCTAAACCACCACCAGTTCCGGCCTCACGTAAGACCGAAACCTCCTCGACTCCCAGCGGCCAATCCTCTTGACCGCCTCCTCGTCCAAGCCCCACCTTACAGCCTCAGTCGCCGCCCCAATCCGGAAAGAATGTGAGGAAAACCGTTCCCCTTCCAAACCCAATGCCGTCAGGCACTTCCTAAAAACCCCTATGAACTGGTACCGCGAAACAAACTCCCCATTCCCATGCATCAACAACGGGCCCGGACTATCCGGCCGAGCGTTCAAGAATTCCCTCAAAACCAACACTGGGCAAAGCTCGCAGTCATGAATCGCGAACACCACCACGTCCTTCCCTTTTCCCATCTGATCCGTCTTTGATCTCCGTATCCGCATGCGCACCCGGTCATCCCCACACCAAACGTCCTCCATAAACAAACCACCCGGCCCTGTCTTGGAAGGGCTGACCAATTCCCCTATACGAAACGCCCCGAAGAACGCCAAGACAAAAGCGGCCCTGAACAACATCCTCTCGTACTCTGAAAAACACACCACCCCCAACCGGCCACAAAGTCTGCCCAACAACTCGAAGGACACCGGTCTCCTGTCATCCTTCCGCAGCCTCCCCTTCCGATAGCCCTTCATAGCCTGCCGCACCCAAAAATCTTTTGTAAAGTCATGCTCCCCCCTCAGTTTAAACCAAAATGCCAAACCTGCCAATTTCCGCCCCATCCGGGACACCGAAACCCCTTGCTCCAAGTTCCTGGACACAAAATAGATCACCATCAGCCGCCTGTCTCGCACATCCGCCCCCACCTGCAACCCCAAAGCCTCCCATTCAGCCCATGTCTTCTCGTACGCCGACCAAGTGTCCCCACTCACCGACCGCCTGATCCAGTCGGAAGTTCGTCCAACGCAATCTTCCACAATTCCTCTGGGCAGGGCGCCCCCTGGACGTCCGCCGATGGCGCCAGCTCCCGGAACCTGTCCCACTGAAAGCGAGACAGTGCGTCAGCCACAACATTCTCCACCCCAGGTAAATGCACCGCATGTATAAAGATGTTCAGTTGCATGCATCGCAGAACCAAATGTCTCAACAGCCTAACCACCGGCGGCGACGTCACCGACACCCGGTTGAGGACCTGCACCACCCCCAAATTGTCCACGTGGAAACGAACCTTCCGATCCCGGAAGGACTCCCCCCAAAGCTCCACTGCCAGCACCACAGGAAAGAGTTCAAGCAGCACCAAGTTCCGCAGCAAACCCCCACCCGTCCATGCAGCGGGCCATGGGCCCGCACTCCATTTTCCTTGAAAGAAGGCCCCGAAACCCGTGGACCCCGCCGCGTCCGTGTAAAGCTCCAAATCAAAATTGCTCACCGGCCCGGCCATCCACAGCGCCCGGCCGTTGAAACGCTCCAGGAACACATGCCAAATCCGCAGATCCTCCCTATGATCCTTCGACAGACTCACGAAGTGTCGCGGGGAATCCACCCCCCCCCGTACTGGCCGCGAGCCTCCTACTGAAGACCCTACCCATGGGAATTATCCTGCATGCGAAATTCAACTTCCCCAGCACAGACTGAAGAGTCCTGAGCTGCACCTTCCGCACGCCCACTAACCCCCGGATCTCCGCCTTCAGCGCTGCCAACTTGTCATCCGGTAAGCGACACTCCATCGCCTCCGAATCCAACACAATGCCCAAAAAACTGAGTACCGTCGTCGGCTTCTCCGTCTTCTCGGGGGCCAGCGGAATACCGAAACTCCGCGCCACCCCTTCCAGCGTTGTCAGGAGCACGGCGCACAGCGCCGACGAGGCCGGACCCACACACAGGAAATCATCAAGATAATGGATGACCGAATTCACTCCCGCGACGTCTCTGACCACCCATTCCACGAAGGAACTGAACGTCTCAAACAGCGCACACGAGATAGAACATCCCATGGGCAGGCACCGATCCACGTAATATTCCTCCTGCCACCGACAGCCCAGAAGCCGAAAACTCTCGGGGTGCACCGGCAGCAACCGAAAGGCCGCCTCAATGTCCGTCTTTGCCATCAACGCCCCCCGGCCATAACGCCGCACCCAACACACCGCCGCATCAAAAGACGTGTAGGAAACAGCGCTCAGCCGGGGGTCGATGGCATCATTCACCGAACCCCCTTTCGGATAGGACAGATGGTGGATTAAACGATACTTACCCGGTTCCTTCTTCGGAACCACCCCCAATGGCGATACCACCAGGTCCGGCAGGGGCATCTCCGAAAAAGGGCCCGCGATCCTCCCCAAAGCCACTTCCTTCCGCAGTTTCTCTGAAACCACGTCAGGATGAAGCATGGCGGACCGCAAGTTCCTGGACACCGGGGGGACCGTCCCGAGGACGGCCGGAATACGAAAACCCTCCGCAAACCCCAAACCCAGAAGCACCGCTGCCTCCCTATCCGGATATCGATCGAGAAAAGGACGCATCCTTTCCAGTCTCACCGGCGTCATCCCTCTTGTTTGAAGGCTCCCCAGCCCTACCCCGGCCTTGTTTGAAACAGCGCGACACTGGGTGGGCACCCCCACAACCCGAGCACTCGTGCTTGTACTTGCAACTCCCTGCGAACCGGCAACTACCTTCATTGTACTGCCAGCAGACTCCCTTCTTGCGAACGGCCGATTGACCGGAAGCCCCTGATCCACCGGCCCCCCCCTGAAAAAACTGACTCGTAGTCCTCGCCGACGACATAAGGCGCATCCACAGACTGATATCCTTATGATCCCAGCGAAGAGCAGGTCGAATCGCCCTCCGTTGCCGAAACTGCTCGTCATATCGCAGCCACGCCAATCCCCCGTAGACTCTGTGCGCTTCCCCTATCGCATCCAAGTAGCAAAATAGAGCAGAACAATGCTCTGGATTCTTCTCCCCAATCACGCTGGCGAGGATCGCGAACGCCTGCAGCCAATTCGGGAAGGTCCGCGGGATCAACCGGTACCGCCTCTTCTCCTCGTCCTCCTTCTTGTTGTCCTCAGGCTTGACCCTATCGAGGTTGAACTTTTCCAGGGGCAGCAGAGAAAATATCTCCACGTATTCCCCCTTCCAAATTTTTTCCCTGACCTCCTGTTTCAGGTGCGCACCCAACGGCCCCTCAAAACACACATATACCTCGCACCTCGCCGCGTCCGTCAACCGAACCAGGTCCTGTTTTTTTGTCGCCTCCCCCGCTTTATCCCCTGCGGCCCCAGCTGGTGCCGCCGGCACGGCAGCCACCACCTGGTCCCCTGAGCCAGTAGCCGTGCCCGTCTCCGCCGCAGCCGGCACGGTCGCCCCGGCTGTCACCCCCCCAGCCACCGGCGGAGTCGCGCCCGCAGCCCCTTGAACACCCCGAGCACCACCCACCGGAGCGGTCCACGCTGTCCCCGGACCCGCCCCCCCAGCCTCCAGCCTCCCAACTAGATCCTTGAGTCCCGCCAGGAGGCCCGCTAGCCCCCCATCCGCCGGGACGCGGTCTCTCTCCCGCTGTGCCAGATGCGGGGCAAACGGGGCGGAAGCCCCCCCGCCGCGGGCAATACCCGGATCACCCCCCTCCCCCCCACTACCCGACCCCCCCCAACCAACCCGCCCCCAGGACCCCTGAAGTAGATCTGACTTACCGGGCCGCCTGGAAGGATCGCCTCCAGCCGCCGAACCTCCACCGACCGCCGACGGAACGCCATCCGGTCGCTCCTCTTCGGACGATGACAGTTCACCTTCCGACCGGTCCTGGGCAGCTGCTCCATCCCCTGGTGACATCCGTCCACTGGGCCCCGCCCGGGCAGCCGACGAAACGCTCTTGGGCCGTCCTCTTCTCCGCCCCACCGCCGACTTCAGAACAGCCTTCCCCCGGCTCTTCACCCGCTGCTCCGCAGCCGTGGGCTCACTGTGGCATGGCGGCCGCCGCCCCACTGTATTCTCGTCCTCCGTCACCCGCGCAGTTCTTCCGGCAGCACGGAACTGCCTACTTCGGCGTAGCCCCGCCCCCGCAGCGGCTGCGCTACGAGACGGGCCAGGATCATCTTCACGGCGGACCGCCGCGCTGATGGAGGCCGGCGCCGGACCGGCCACCGACCCCACGGAGCTGCGCCCAACCCCCCATCCGCGGCCCGAGGCCTCCACTGCCCGCCGGGCTGGCCGTTTCGCGGGCGGCTCGCAGGGGGCGGGGCCAGCGGACCCCGCATGGCGCAGAGGTGCAGGCCTGGGGCAATCAGGGGAGAACCTGGCCGGCGGGCGGGACCGCCGCACCCGGGCCGAGCCTTCCCCCTCTGGTCTGTTACTGTCCCGGTCCCCCCCGAGGGCAGCCGCCACTTGTTCTTGGAGCCACCGCTCCCCGTTCGCCGCCGCCGCGGCCCGTAGCTGTGACACCAGGTCCCCGAGGGAAGAAGACATGCTGCCTGGTGAACCTTGCACCTTCCACTGACGCCGGGGCGTAGAGCGCGCACACGTCCTGGCGCTGACTCCGCCCCCCGGCCAATCGCTGCAGTCCGCTGTCCTCATGCCAGCCCTGCGCCTACGCCTTGCTCTCGTCTGCGGGCTGTGCTTCACATGCATATCCCCTGTTTATTGTGTGTTAGTAAATTCCTCTGATATTGCCTATAGGAAGTGCAGTGCGGTTCAAGTTTTTTTTCTGCTCTATTAACAAAAAACAATAGAGGATCTAGTAAAATTTGTCAACCTGTAGTTGCTATGCTGGCCTTTAAAGCAGTGATTTTTTTTTTCTTTCTAAGTCAGTAACCAACCCTCTTGGCTTTAGCGTTAAAATAATTGAATAGAGTAAAATTCCATAGATGAAGCTATAATATAGCTCTGTTCTGCATACCCTGCCCTTTGTCCATAAACACTAAGATCCAATGTTCCAGCCCAGGGCATTCCCTAGCCTGTAGACAGGTCATGGCTATAAGAGATGTTGTCAGTCCTTGTCTCCGTTTTGGCACAAATCCTCGGGGGGCCTGTTGTATTTCAGAGTGATTTGCTCTCTTTAGATCATTGTTTGCCTATATCTTGTATTGCTGATAGTTTTGACGTGATTTTTACTGACGGTAAAGTCCGCTGATGTATTTTTTCACTGCAGTTTGAATTGTCCTGAAAAATTGTAATAGTGGTAATTTACAGCAGAAATATGTTTTTGCTATATATTAAAGCAGTATTAAACTCAAAACCAAAAATGTAATATATTGCAGCTAATCCAGTTATTAGAGGTGGTAGCTGCATTCGTTTTCTCTTTTTTTTTTGGGCTTCTTTCCCTCTGTTTTTGCCTGCTGATCTGGCCAGTAACGCACCTCCTGTATCAGAGTGCCCTCACTCTGGATGAAGGAGCACAGAGACACTGTTGGACAGCAACATTGTCAGTCGTGGGGGGGGGGGGGGTGAGATGTACTAGCGGATTATGATACAATAACAAATTGAAGCCAACTTCCATCTAATACTTTATAAACCATTACAGAAAAGGTTTTTCTTTTTCCTTTTGAGATAAAAGGGTTTGCATAAATGAATAAAAAGGTGATCATTGTAAGCACCCCCGTCAGTAGTAAATAGTTTGTCTCATCCATCTAACTGCTACATCTGGAGAAAAGACTTCCTGGCTGGATCACCAGGTGAAAATAAAACAAAGAAAACCTAGAAAAGCTACAAATGTATTACATCTATTGCCCCGTACACACGATCGGAAATTCCACCAGAAAAAGTCCGATGAGAGCTTTGGGACGGAAAATGCGATCGTGTGTATGCTCCATCAGACTTTTGCTGGTGGAATTTCGGCCAGCAAAAGATTGAGAGCATATTCTCAATTTTTTGGTCCGATAACGTTCCGATCGGAAATTCAGATTGTCTGCTCAAATTCCGACGTGCAAAATTCTTTTGCATGCTCGGAAACAATTAAACACATGCTCAGAAGCATTGAACTTCATTTTCTCGGCTTGTCGTAGCGTTGTACGTCACCGCATTCTTGACGGTCGAAAGTTCAGAGAATTTTTGTGTGACTGTGTGTATGCAAGACAGCTTGAGCGGAATCCCGTTGGAAAAACCATCAGAGCTTTTTCCGACCAAAATTCCGATCGTGTCTACGCAGGATTAGAATTAGTAAGCTGCAATGTAATAATTGTTTGCTTTTTGGGTTTATTACCAATTTACATTTTGGTTTGGGCTGTCAAAGCACTGCGGACATTAACACACTTGCACCTTTTTTTTAATCGGTGCAATCTGGCATTAACGCATAGATGCTTCACATGTGGGCATTGTGTTCCTCTAAAACCCATGTGCACGGTGATGTACTGTCTAAATGAATGCCACTGCAATGCAATGCATAGGGAGCTGTGCCTTTGTATGCATTCTATAGCCGCTAGCCATAATCACTTCTCCGGCCGTTTGCTATGCAGCTTGCTATGGGGGCAATCAAGCTGAGCAGCAGCTCTGTGTGTCCATTCAGACATGGAGCCGAGGCCTGGACCCGCCCCCCCCCCCCTCTCTCCTCATTGGATCACTGTCTTTGATTGACAGCAGAGGGAGCCAATGGCGCTTCACTGCTGTCTCAGCCGGACAACCCAGTTTCTCATTCATCGCTGGATTGAGATGGGGCTCAGGTAAGTAATAGTCGAGGGGGCTGCACACAGAAGGCTTTTTATAAAATACCTTCTGCCTCTAAAGCCACTTTAATGCACAACTGTAACAACATAGTTTGTACCTTGTAAACCCTGTTTCCAATATGCCAGCATAAATATATTATATTATATATATTATATGCCAGATGCACATCCGTGCATTCCCTTTGCTTGGAAAAAGTTTGTTTTGTGTGGCAAATGATGTTATGGATATACTGATGAATCTTTGAGGGAGTAAAGCTTGCAGCATTCAGTATTACTGTGCTCCAAAATAAGGCTGGCCATACACACATAGATATTTTTTATTATTTGGGCTGTTGTACTATGACAACCAGCACCTGCAGCTGTCAAAATACCCGAACAGTGATGACAGCTGATTGAGGAAGCAGAAAATGGGATCCACGTATAGCCAGCTTAAGATACGGTATGGGTCAGGTTTGGTATGACAATGAAAAATCATTATTAGCAAAGAAGGAACAGAGTTGCTTGCAAAATCTTGACATTTTTACCCAGTGCACTAGGCAATATGCAGCCATTATTTCCCAGCCCCCCCTTAACAAATTTTCACCTAGGTGAGAGTTACGTCAGCTTGCTCCTGCCAATGCTGACTGCAACCTCCTGGGACACTTATTCCAGGAGGCTGCAGAACCTGTTCCACAGCATGGTCAAAGTCCATGGGCTGGTAAGTGTACAGTAAAACCTTGGATTGTGAGCATAACGAGTTCCAGAAATATGCTTGTAATCCAAAGCACTTGTATATCAAAGCAAATTTCCGAATAAGAAATAATGGAAACTACAATGATTTGTTCCACAACCATTTATTCATAAGTCCTTCCGTTTATAGTCCATATAAAGAGATTATAGTAATGTGATAGGTTGTGTAACCATAAAATGTCCATCCACAAATGGAAGCCACAAAGGGATTAGAAACACAATCCAGCAGGAGCTACAGAGAAAAATAAAAAGATAAGAGAGTCGCCTCTAAGTGTAGCAATATGTTTACATTTAATGAAGGTACAACATTTTGCAGCTCACATGATTGATGATTAAAACAGGCACATCTAAGTATTCAGGCATCTGGGCTAAAGCTGTCCACATAGACTGTCCTCCGCACTGCTGGCTCTCACCGCTGTCAGCCTGCAATCGTGACTAGGAAGACTACCCTGAAAGCGAGGCTTGAACCGCTCGTTAAGCGCAGCATGGAAGGGATGAGGTTAATGGCAGTGAGGAGGACGGTCTATGTGGACAGCTTTACCCCGGATGCCTACATACTTACATGTGCCCGTTTTAATCATCAACCATGTGAGTTTCTAAATGTTGTAGCTTCATTAAATGTAACCATATTACTACACTTATAGGCGCCTCTCTTCTCTTTTATACTAAGTTGTCACATGACGCTACTTGTATATTAAGACATCGCTTGTATATAAAGTCAAAATGTATTAAAAAATGTTGCTTGTCTTGCAAAACACTCTCAAACCAAGTTACTCTCAAACCAAGGTTTTACTGTGTTTCTAAAGCAGCTTTTTTTCTTAAACAAGTTTCTGTTCAAAATATATCTAAAGCCAAATGGTTGAAACTACTGACAGTTTTTTTTTTTTTAATTATTACATTTTGACCCATTGAAAACATTTTTTTTACTTCTTGTCCAACGGATACAAGTAGTGATAGAAAATCTCTCAAAAGCTAGAAGAATGCCTCTTACTTAGACAGTTGCCACAGGAACAGGTGTCCCTTTTGGAAGATTTATTTTCTATCCCTGCTCTGGTGACAGCTCAAAATTTTTGATTTTTCCCTCACTTCCATTATAAGGGATAGTGGTCATTATGTCAAAAATGGAGAACGAATATCCCGAAGCCTTAATTAGCACCAGAGCCCACACAAATTATTGATAACTTTTAAGTGCGTTTTTGCTGTGTTTTTTTCAAGCTTTGTGCAAGAGTTTTTGCACTTTTATCAAGTTCCAGGCACTTATTTACTTGGCTGTGCATGGGGAAGAGTGCAGTACTAGAGGAGGAGAGTTTTTCAGGTGTGCAAATAACGTGCAAAAACATGAATGATGTGTTTTTGCTGTGTTTTTCTTGTATTTTACAAGCTTTGTACTAGTGTTTTTGCAGTTTTATCCAATTTTAGGCAGTTGTTTATTTGGCTGCGCATGGGAAAGAGTGCAGTTCTAGAGCTGGAGAGTTTTTCAGGTGTGTAAAAACAAATAAATTAGCAAAAACACGAGTGACGTGTTTACAGGCACATCCTTTAAAATCTATCTTATGCTTGTTTACACTAAACAGCTCATGCACTTAACCTCCCTGGCGGTACGATTATTTCGGATTTTAGGTGCTAAAAGCGGTACCATTATTTTTCATGAAAATTTGGCGTTTTTTATATTGTAGTCCTGCAATTCTTAGGAATAACTCTCTTAAATCTGTCCAAACCAGAGTCTAGCAGACATCCCGGGTATAATAAAGTTTGAAAAATGAAATCATAAATTATAATATAATAAATAATTATAAATAATTGTACCAAATAATAATATAACAATAATAAAAATTATTCAATAATGTAATCAAATCAAAAACACTGAAATTTGCTCAGTTGCAGAATTGTCACTGTCATTACTTTTCAGTATTTGATGACGGATCTCCCCACAAATCGCTATCGCTCAATTCTGCGAGTGATTCCAATTTATTATCGCTGTTTTCTAGCTGGTCTAAAACCATTTTTGATGTAAAGGGACAGTTTTGGTTGCTATGGGCAATCTCCAGTTTCCAGGCAGAAAGAACAGTTTTTATTACATAAAACTGCATGCAGGACACTGGGCAGACCACTAGGGACAATGGGGATGTGAAATATTTACATACAGCAATGTAATCTGTAAGATTACATTATACTGTATGTTTACTGTTTGTTTCACTTTTTGAATTTGGCGCCGTTCTCCGTCCCCGTGCGTCGCAACGCTCGCAGGGCATGGAGATCGGCGATGTGATGCATCGAGCGAGACACGGCTCGCTCGTACAGCGGGGAGACAACGCTGGATCCGAGGGAGAAGGTAAGTAAACGTCCTCCTGGATCCAGCGATGCGGTCCCGAGTCTGGCTCGGGGATACCGCTTTTGGTATGAAAATTCCACCCCGAGCCAGACTCGGGAATACCGCCAGGGGGGTTAAGTGTTGGGCATCAAGCAACAAGTGAATGAGCCTTGAAATGTGAACAGGAATAACTACAAACAAATAGGATCCTGCATTTTGAGTGTAGGGATGAGCTGAGATGTACTCAGATCTTAGTCCAAACTCACCTAAGCTTTTCCACCAGGAAGCAGCCATTACACAAATTCAATCATAATTGGCTAAAGCCTAACACACGGGGAAAATGTTGGGGGACATCGGCTGGTTTAAGGCTACTTTCACACTGTTGCCACGGCCGTGTTAACGCTAAAGTGCCACTCGTTTTAACTGGCACTTTAGTGCTGTTTAAGTGGTGCTTTTTGGACGCTAGCGGGTCACTTTTAACCCCCGCTAGTGGCCGAAGAAGGAGTTAAAACTGCCCATGTTGCGGCGCTTCCAAAGCACTTTTCAGGTGTTTCAGAAGTGTTGCCCATGCATTCCAATGGACAGGGGCAAGCCTCAAAGATGAACCTTGCAGGACTTTTTTTCCTGTCCTACAAGTGCACCATCCCAGTGTGAGAGCACTCGGGCTTTCACACTGGGGAGGCATGAGAGGCAGTTTTCAGGAGCTTTACAGGTTCTATTTCTAGCGCTAAAACGCCAGAATGCCTTCAGTGTGAAAGGGCTCTAATAGAAATCAGCTGACATTCGCCCGTATGTACTGCTGCAACTCTAACAGAAGCTGTCTGTTTCGGCCGCCTTCTGTCAAAGGACCATGATCGAAAAAGGTCTGCCAATCGACACCCAATCAGCAGTCTCAGACAATGGCCGGGAAGAACACACTAGCTCAGCAGGGTAGATGGCTTTACTAACATTGGATTGTTAGTACAATGGCTCCGACCTGAGCTGTCAGGTTTTTTTTGTTCAACCCACTGGGTTGAAAGAAAAAAAACGATTGAAGTGTACTAGGCTTAAGGAATTCCCTGCCCTGCACCCACTTGTATGTAATGACACGGCCACCTTTGATTGGCTTTGCATAGTAACAGCTTCCTGGTAGGATAGCTCAGGTGGGTTCAGACGAGGATCCGAACACACCTGAGACCATCTCAATGAGGGGTAATTGGGACACAGACAGCAATAAAAAACTTGACATGGGTTCTAATTCCCTCACAACTCTATCCAAATTAAATTTAAAAAAAAAGTAAAAATATTTTAGTTTAAAGGTACACTTTGACAACTGGCAGTCCAATCCCACTATCTGGCCAACAATCACCCTAGTAGTAAGATTACACCTGTCTAACCTAGGAAGGTTGATGCATCATCCAGGTCTCCAGGACTATTTCATCTTACTTCCAACATGAAAACTTGTTTCTTTCAACTTTCTACTGTGGACTAGCAAATGAGATATGAATTTAGCAATATTTTTATATATTTGTCCCTAAGTATTCCTATTAATTTATGTTCCTTGATTACACAAGTCACTTGAAAACACATCATTCTTTATTAAGATATCCGGTATTTATAGCATACATCCGATATGGTGTATGTAGTATGTTATGTGGCTGGAGACAGATTGCTCACACTTATGTTTCCCTGTCCTCCATGAATCATGTCAGTGTAGATCAGGCTGCATGACCCAACACATTGCTCTGTGAGTAAGGCATGGAGTCTCTGGCTGCGTCTCAGGAGACTTTACTAGGATCAGATGGGATGGAGAAAAACCTTCCGGATCCCATGCCATCTCATAATGCTCTGATTAGCTTAGTCTTGGTGATCATCTCTCACTGTGTGCCCTGCCAACCTCCTTAACCTTTTCAACATTTGCAAGAGCATGTTTGGCAGCCTAAACTTTAAAGCATGTGAGTTTCCTCTTTAGTATATACTTAGATTGTTAATTGAACCTGACAAGAATGCAGCATATTGATATTGATGTTGCATCAAAGAAACAATTTCCTGAGTCTGTTCTAAGCAGAAGCTACAATAAAAAATGTATAATAAAAATTTAAAATTTGACGATCGTTGCCTGCAAGTTTTAAAAGAGATCAGCAATACACGAATGAGTTAAATCAAAACCGAACAGCAAATGTGTTGGCTGTCGTAGCACTTCAATAAATAGCGATTAGCACGTGAAGAGGATGGAAAATAGCCAAACATTTGGAAAATGTGACAGCGAGGAGGAACCCATTGGAAGGAAATGATCAACTGGATTTTCTCCTGGGACAGGATCAAAGCAACAGAAAACCATTAGCATTGTCTTTAATCCTTAAAAATTCAAGGGCTATCTTTCACGAGGCTAAATATGAAGTGAGATTAATCTCAGCACGTTAGTGAGAGTTCTATACGCAGCCAATAACAAGTCGATACGATTACGTACTCTTTCCAAAAAAATTATCAATGCACAACTGATCTGTCGTTAAACGCCTGCGGTGATTCAAACAGCATCTTAGTGTCAGGGAAGGTGAATCCATAATATGTGAACAGTTGAGAGAACAGGCGTGACTGCATGCAATCATCTGTGAAAGATGACTGTTTTCAAATAATCCTGTTATTTGGGGATTTATTTAGTGCTGCTAGAATGATCTGATTTTACCCCACGCCATGCACTTCCTATCCCCGACCTGCCACTAATCATTTCTCTACCTTAATTGTATCTGATGGGGACATGCGAGTGGCAAGTGACATCAAGATAAATTGATAAAATGACAGCAAAGGTTGTTTTTTTTTTGATTTTTTGTTATCATCTATCGGTACCACTGTGCTGTGTTAACACTTTAACAGTCTGTGTCTAATAGGCATCACAAATCATTTCATTCTACAAAATGAATTGCTCTACAGCACTCTCTCCCCAATTAAAAGCCCCGGCTCCTAACTCAATCTAGGCCTCCCTAATCAGCCAACACACAAACTTTAATTAGTGTCACTCGCCTGCGTGGAAATAGTCCCTTTTATCCCTAATGTCATCACTTTACTAATGTAAACCTTTTTTTTTTTTTTATCTTTTTATGTTTGTCAGAACAGCAATGCTGAAGGCTGAACTTTCAAAGAGGCATAAAAAATCATAATAATAAAAAAAAAAAAAAAAAAAAAGAACAAGCGGTTCTGTAAGCACGACAAGCCCTGACTGCCGGTGTTATCTTACCTTTAATCTGTTTGAATAAAATCCCACAGTCAAAATGATACAAAGCTGCAAGTGCTGAACTTACTGGATTCAGCCTCCTAAAGAGTGGGAGAGGGTAGAATCAGCTCTGTCCTTATTAGTCTCCCAGTGTGATCCTCCCACTCAGTCAGCAGACAGGACGGCCACCAACACAGATAACCAGCACATTGCTCTCGGGGAACAAAATCTGAGCAATCTCCCTTTTTAGTAGCAGCTGGATACATTTAAGATCCCTCCAAGTGGCAATGTTGTGCAGGCCTTCCCTAGCACACAGCACAAGACATTGCTACATTCCGTCTATCACTTGCATAGGGATTTACAGTAAGCAGGCAATGTTTTATTCATTCACAGGCTGTACCCATGTGTGTGTGCCATTAACTTTACAGGGGCTCAGGGGACTCGTAGCATTTATTGCATTCCCATTTAGGCTTCGCTTACACGGGCATATGTTTATTCTCTGCATGGAAGGTCCTGCGTAAAAGACGCCCCTAAAGTACATGCATTTTGGGCTTATTCGCACAAAGTGTGGTGCATTGTAAAATACCTGTTCAGAGAAAACAATTGTTTCCAATGTGTCACATTTAACGCAGCCCTCAGCTGTACTAAAATGCAGACATGCTGCATTTTATCGCAGTACGCTGTAAAGAATCGCATGGCACTGTACAGCAGCACAGCTCATTGCGCTTACTATACAGCGACATGAATAAAGCGTACTTTTCTACACTTGTGTGTGATGCTCTGAAGTCGAAACCGTGCACCACACTGTCCCCTATCGCAGTCGGGAACGTAGAGCTGTCGGAGAGGTAAAGCGCTTCTGCAGCTATTTGTTCCTGCATGAATGCAGCCTTATAAACGTATACATGCGTATAATTCTTCTAATGACTTATGCATGAATGTATTTACATGCATACACACGTAACATCTGCAACTACAGTATGTATAGCCCTAGAAGGCGCTGTGTTCTACATCTTTTTCTAAGCCGCTAAACGCAGTGCACATTTTCAGTTGTAGATTCAGCTGTGTGTACGGTCATTAAGGATGAGCACCGGCGTGTTCACACACTCCACATGCAGAGCCCGCCAGGAAGTCGGCGCAGCACTGCGCTAATCACAGGCAGTGAGACATTGTCCCGATGCACGGCTGCAGAGATCTGGAAATGTCTCACTGCCTGTGATTAGCGCAGCGCTGCGTCGACTTCCTGGCGGCTCTGCACGTGGAGTGTGCGAACACGCCGGAGCTCATCCCTAATGGCCATATTGACTCCTATAGTGCTATGTTTAGATGTGTACACAACTATACACTGTATGTATCCAAATCAGTGCTGGGACAAGGTGATCCAGCACCCAGGGCAAAGACACCAAATTGCACCCCCCTTTCCCTTAGGGTTAGGGTCAGGGTGCTCCCTACCCCTGCAATAAACCATTGCGCCAGGGGCAGCTGTCCCTCCTGCCCACCCCTTGTCCCGGCCCTGATCCAAATTCAGCATTTTCAATGCCCATGGGAACCCAGATAGCAAGCAATTGTGCTGCAAGTTTGAAAAATGACTTGCTAAGCTATTGCTAGACTTACCAGGGTTCACAAGTTTGTTGAAAAATTGCAGCAAGTCCGCATTGCATAACTCCAGATCAACTTTCTTTTCAAACATTCTGCAAGTCTGCTTCAAGTTCTGGTTCAGTTATGTTGTGCAATAGTCATCCCACCACAGGGTTCACTTTGGCTTTCAGAGCTCTTGTTATAGGCTCACCACTGCAACTTTGCTAGAGACTTGCCATTTTCTACAAATTGGAAAAGTGAAAAACTAGAACGTGTGCTTCAAGGGCTCTGTAAGTGTACAACTTGCCAGTGAAAATGTGCAGCAAGTTAACAGACTTACAATTCAGCACTGCCACAAATGTGTGGCAAGTTATCAATGCTATCTGGAAATTAGTTTAAATTGACTCTAAAGGCATAAGTATTTTTCCTTAATGCATTCTTAGCTCCCTTCTAGCCCCCACTCCCTTAAATATATACCTATCTCAATCCTGCACTATGCCTATCTGCAGCAACTCTGCTCTCTCTCTTCCTGTATTCATAGGACACAGAGGCATCAGTGAGAGCCATTGACTCCTGCTGCTGTCAATCAAAGGTGGAGGCAGGGGGTGGGACGGGGCCATGCTGTGTGTATTTATGGATATCTATGGAAGCACACAGCCCGGCTCAGGAGCCTGCCCGCACAAGTTCCCCCCTAGCAAGCAGCTAGCTATGGGGGCACGCAAAGAAGTGGAGAAGCAGGTAGCACTGGAGGGGGACCTCTCAAGAGGAGGTAAGGGACTACTCTGTGCAATACCATTGTACAGACTAAGTAAGTTTAATGTAGTTAGTTATCATTTAAAAAAATAAATAAATCAGCCTTTAGACTCATGTATGTAAAGTCCAACAATGCTGCATTTTGGTCTGTTAAAGGGTAGGTTAACCTTTGGAACATATTACAGCTGCATTTAGCATGTAACATGTAGGGATGGGCTGAACACCGAACACCGGGGATGTGGGGGAAGCCAAACCCCCGGCAAGAGAATACAATGGCTCGGTGGTAGGGATGGGCAGAACCCCCCCCAGGTCAGTTTGCACCAGAACACCTCGAACAGGAAAAAAGTTCTAGCGAACATGTGAATGCTATTAAAGTCTATGGGACACAAACATGAAAAATCAAAAGTCATCATTTTAAAGGCTTATATGCAAGTTGTTCCCATAAAAAGTGTATGGGGACCCATGAACTGCCCTAGGGGACATGTATTTTTCAGGACCGGTGATTTTAATGATGCTTGAAGTGAAACAATAAAAATTAAATATTCCTTTAAATATCATGCCCCTTAGTCTGCCTGTAAAGGGGACTCATCTGTGTGATGTGTAGAACATTCCACAGCAATAATGACATTGCTCATTACTGTAATGTATTGCCAGGTCCTAGCAATATAGATGAAACATGTATGCGTGGGGTCCCTCCCAGTTAATACCAGACCCTTTGAATTTTAAGGAGAATTTCACACCAAATGTTTTTTTTAAATTGCCGTGGGGTCCCCTCCAAAATCCATACCAGTCCCTTATCCGAGTGCGCAGCCAGGCAACGCCCCCCTTCCTGAACCATACCAGGCCACATGCCCTCAACATGGGGGGATGGGTGCTTTGGGGCAGGGGGCCTCTTCCCCACAACCCTGGCCAGTGGTTGTTGGGGTCTGCAGGTTGGAGGTTTATCAGAATCTGGAGGCCCCCTGTAACAAGGGGGCCCCCAAATCCTGCCCCCCATGTGAATGGGTATCGGGTACCCCTACCTATTCACCAAAAAAAGAGTAAAAAAAGTAAAAACCACAAGAGACAGTTTTTGACAATTCTTTGATGAAAAAAAAAAAAAGTTGTCCTGTGATGTAAATCCATTGTCAATCATGCCGCCTGACGGACCCGAAAAATAGAAAAAAAACAAAAAAACTCTGCCTCCATGGGAGACTTCCCAGGGACTGCTGTCTTTTCGCTTTGATAGCTCTTATATAGGCAAGGGTGGGGCCACCCACTGACGTAACCAGATGACATCGCCCCCTCTGACATCACACAATGTATCATGACATCAGAAGGGGCGGGGTACTTGGTTACCTCACTGGGCGGCCCTTTCCTATATAACAGCTGTCAAAGACAAGAGACAGCAGTCACCGGGAGGCTTCCCATGGAGGCGGACCTTTTTACATTTTTTTTCTATTTTTCGGGTCTGCCAGGCGGCGTGATTGAAGATGGATGTACATCTCGGGACACTTTTTTTCCTTTTTAATAAAGGAATTGTCAAAAACTCTCTTGTGGTTTTTACTTTTTGACACTTTTTTGGGTGAATGGGTAGGGGTACAATGCACAGAATACTTATTCACATGGGGGGGTGGGATCTGGGGGCACCCTTGTTAAAGGGGGCTTCCAGATTTCGATAAGCCCCCCGTCCCAACAACCACCGGCCAGGGTTGTTGGGAAGAGGCCCTTGTCCTCAAAGGTCCTTGTCCTCACCCCTCATCCATTCACAAATAATTCACAAATAATCTACAATTTTTGCATTCTGCAAGAATTAAATTTGAGTTGTTTGTTTATGCATGTAAGCATCTGTGCCAAAATGTACATGTGCACAACTTACAATGTAATTGTACTCTGTGCCAAATAGATCATTGATGTGGTATGTGGTGGCAGCAGAGGCAAAGAATAACCTTGGCCTTGAGTCATTCAAAATGAATGTACGTCAAGGGCATTCTATGCTGTTGCCACATCAATGACTATTTCAAGGGGGGTGTGAACATATAGTATGTGTGTAATTAGCAGAGGCAGCTCAATACAGAGTGTAAGCATTTCAACTCATATTGACATAAGTGGGTGTACTGTATGTCTATATAAGTTCAGATGTAGTGCGCACAATTGCTGCTAGCAAAATCCTGCATAAATCCAAATGTGCATTATCCAACAGTTTCGATTTGCACGGGACATTCCCAGGAAATCAGACCAATGTCCCGGTCTGAGCATGTCCTGGGCAAAAATCACAAAAATCTCACTCTGTCACGGACATCAGGACAGAGGTGGAGTGGCAAGGGCATGGTGGATGCAGGAGCACACAGAGAGGCAGCCTGGCCAATAGAGTGGGAGCCAGCAGCACTGGGCCTGTGGATGGTGAGTGGATCTCGGCTGGCATAGCTAAGACCAGGTAGGTCCTTCTCTCTAGGTCGGTGACTGCTCTGACAAAACTTTATCCTACACAGGCATACCTCAGCCTCTAGCTTGTTGCATAAAAAAAAAGCTTCATTACTTCCTGGACAGACCTTAGGACATAAAAACTGTTAAGACACAGGAAGGAATTCACCAATTGATCTGATTTACACACACCCTGCATCTGCCCTTCCCTTCCAGCAGCTTTCTCCCACCCACCTCTGCAGGTGCACGTTTTTCCAAAGTAATCAGTGATCACCATTCTCACTAAATACACAGCCAGTGATGGATTTGTTTTTTCTATCTTACCTTCATCTTGCATAGATTGTTCATTTGGCAGAGTGTGCAGGAACTGAGCAATCAGATAACAGCTTATGTGGATAGAGCTGTAGTATTGAAAACAAGAGAAGTATGGCATGGGTTCTGTAAAGTTCACCATACATTGTACAATCTCCTTTAACTCTACCGTGAACTATGTAGTGCAAAAGCCTGCCTGATTGGATAAAGAGTAGTGGGATAGATGGTGTGCATTATATAGTATTGGTAAATCTAAGGGAGATTGCACAGAAATTGTACAATCAGATTGTATAGTGTATGGCCACCCTTATACACCTAAAATGAACTAGTTGTGTGCTTTTGGTGCCATTAATTGTTAGTGGAACACCAAACACATATGAAAACACATATTTTGCCTAGTGAAAAATCGAGTGACAAACACAACAAAAGGCACAGTAAAAAACCTGCAACATGCCAAAATGTCCCATGAGCTACTGCGCTATGTGTAGCACAGCCCATTGAAATCAATGGACTGCCCTATGCGTGTCACGGGGAAAACGAGCCAAAAAACGTGAGTTCCACTAGGTGTGAATAAGGCAGAACATGAAGTTGCTTTGTTTACACAGGAACAAACCGCACAGAAAATGCATGCTTTGCCTTGCATTTCATAAACGTGCAGCAAACACACGAAAAAAATGCACCACACTCCAATTTTGGAGCTTCTTTTGGGGGAATTGTTGTGCATAGGGGAGCTCATTCATGTGAACAGGCTGCCCTATGTGTGATGAGTGAAAACACTCCATAACAGCCAAAAAAAATGCATCCGGGAATGTGAGTTCCCACTATGATGTGAATATGGCCTGACATCTCCATCTAATCCCTCCTAGCTAGCCATACACTATACAATCTGATTTTACAATCTCTCAAAGCCCTTGTACACACGATTGGACATTCCGACAACCAAATCCGTCTGATTTTGTCCGACGGATTTTGTCCGAAACTGTTGCATACACACAGTCGGACAAAGTTGTCAGAAAATCCGATCGTATTTAACGTGATAACGTTATTTCGTTAGGACGGGACTACGTTCAGGCTAGTAGCCAATAGCTTTGGTTTAGGAATTTGATCTGAGCATGCGTGGCACTTTGTCCGATCGGAATTCTCTACACATGATCGGACAAAGTCCGATCGGATCATGTTGTCAGAAAATTTTATAGACAAGTTGGAAAACTTGGTCCGTCGGATACTCCGACGGAAACAGTCCGATGGAGACCACACACAGTCGGATTATCCGACAACACGGTCCGGTGGACACCTTCCGTCGGAATGTCCGACCATGTGTACAAGGGCAAAGGGAATATACCCTGGCTTAAATAAATTTAATCCAAATGTGGGTGCTTTGGCTCCAAAAGTGTCCTCCAATTACTGGGTACAAACAAGTAGTTGGAAGAGCAGGCAATTTCAGAAATCCTTTTTGAAGACTATTGTAGATAGAGGAGTAAAAATAAAACATTCTAAACCATTTTGGCAAAGTAGCCTTGTTCACAGCATGTTGTATTTTCACTCCTGTATCTCTAATAAAGTCTTCAAAAAGGTTTTCTCGAGTTGCCGTCTCTTCCTACTACCTGTCCTTAAGACCCCTTTTACACTGAGGCGATTTGCAAGCGCTATAGCGTTAAAAATAGCGCCTGCAAAGCGCCCTGAAACAGCGGCTCCACTCACTCCAGTGTGAAAGCCAAAGGGCTTTCACACTGGAGTGGTAGGGCGTCAGAAAAAGTCCTTTCAGCAGCTTCATTGGAGCGCATTAAGAGCGATGAACTCACCGCTCCTAAAGTGCCCCTGCCCATTGAAAACAATGGGGCAGTGCTGCTATACCGCTGATAAAGCACCAATGCAGAAGCGTTTTGCGGGTGGATTTAACCCCTTTTCGGCCGTAGGTTAAAAGCTCCCCGCTAGCAACCAAATAGCGCCGCTAAAACGACGGTAAAGTGGCGCTAAAAATAGCAACAAATGTTGTAAAAAATCAGATCACTCTTGGGTGGCCACTTTCCAAAGAAGGGTCGTTTCATGTTTTTATTGTATTTTCCTGGCAGTTTTATTCATTGTGTTTTTTTTTTTTTTAACAAAGAGTAGAGGAAATAGGCTTTTTCAATATTTTTGGTACATTTTTACTTTTGTAATAAAGAATAAAAATACAGTGGTTACAAGTACAACTAAAAGATCTTTTTTTAACCCTTACCTTGACCTACCTCCTCTCTTTAAAATTTGCTTAACAGTCATCCATTTTTAGCCTTACATGTCATTCAAACTGTTTAAAGCAAGAAATGTCTATTTAAAGTGCTTTTATGGTTTGAAGTTGTAGGTTTTAATACCTGTGGAGAGTGCTGAACTTTTTTAATGCATTCTGTGTTTTCAGACCTAGCATCAGAAAAAGAAATTGGTTGAACAAAAGGTGATGTCAAGACATGAATGTCAACTGTGACCATGTTCATTTGGCATAGCAACAAAAACGTGATCGAAATCTACTTCATCTATCAAAACCATGCATTGAAGCCTGTCTTATGAAGTCAAATTATATTGGTTATCCTATAACAATGAAAACAGTATGTAAATTAGAATAAATAAACCTGGCATGGGTTAGGCAAGTCATAGTGGTGCCTGATACTAACCTTTTTTTTCTACTAGTGTGGGGGGGGGGGGGGGGGGCCTGAAGACTAATGTAAGATTAATGCATGTTCTGGGGCAGGATAGGACATGTGTATAGGTAAAAATCTGAGGGTGAATAAAAGGGAAAGGGCAATAACGTTCCAAAAACAATGTGCAAATGTGCAATGGTGCAAATCGCATACGCCAAGGTTAAATAGATTCCGTAAATAAATAAATAAACTTTCATAAGATCTGGTTCTATTGGATGGTCCTTATACTCTCCTCCACCATTGTCAACTGGAGTGATTCCCACCTGGCCTAAACCCTTTCTTGTATCCTATTGTTTCCTTCCCAAAACCTATTTGCCTTTCCCTTTTATTAAAAATTGGCAATACTGGTGCGCACAAACCTCGCCAGTTATATACTAATCTTATAATTCTAGAAAGCCGCTCACATGTATAAAAGTGTTCTCCACACTCTTGAAATACTAAGGAAAAAAGGGGGGCTATGTGGCGCTACCTAAATATAAGTGGATCCTATATGAATCTCAAACCAATTATATTCTCAAAGTGTATAAGAAAATTTATTAATTATAAAGTGAATAAATATAATCCATAAATAATTACATATACATTATTTTTAGTAGGGCAGGTGTATGAAAATTTTAATAAGAAAATTAATTAATTATAAAGTGAATAAATCTAATCCATAAACAATTACATATAAATTATGTTTAGTAGGGCAGGTGTATGGCACCAACAAATAATAATTTTATAACCAAATTGCTGGTATTCATTACTAATAGACAAGTGGAATTAAGACATGAGAATTTTGTTTCAGACAAGCCTATGTTTTTTTAGGCTTTTGACACATGAGCTATTTTTTTATTTTTTACACACATTAGACCTAAAAAATGTGTTTGAAAGCCTCCGAAATTAAAAAGTAACAAAACCTATGCTCATATAGTGTGTCCTTGCCTCAGTCTATAATTCTTAGCCCTTGTACACACGGTCGGAGATTCTGATGGAATGTGTCCTATCGGACCGTTTTGTCAGATATTCCGACTGTGTGGGGTCTCCATCGGACTGTTTCCATCGGAATATCCGACGGACCAACTTTTCCAACTTGCCGGAAAAATTTCAGACAAAATGCTCCGATCAGACATACTCCGATCATGTGTAGCCTACTCCGACGGACAAAGTGCCACGCATGCTCAGATCAAATTCCTAGACCAAAGCTATTGGCTACTAGCCTGAACGTAGTCCCGTCGTAACAAAATAACGTCACCCCCCCCCAAAAGAAAAAAAATCATATTCAAAAGTGATAGAGGAAGCAGGGAGCAGAAAAGTAGAACTTTCCCTTTATAGTGAAGTTCTGCTTTAAGACCAAAGCGAGACAGAATCTTCACTCTGAAAAATGCACCAGACAGTGGCTCTTTCTTTGAGTCATTCTGTTCTGTCTAAACAACTAGAAACACAAGTCGATAAATACCAGGACAACCTTGTCCCAAGAAATGAGAAGACCACTATATTTGGCTTCAAGAGCACCATCACATGCAGAATAACACTGTTTACAACTGTTTTTGCAGTGAAAGAAATTCCACAAATAGATCCATGGAGCTATTTTAATTATGCATTCTGACTCCAAACCACTGCATGTTAATGTCAAGACCCATTGATTAGGCTTTTTCAAAACTACAAAGATGTATGAATTCAGCTACAGAAATATGACTTAACAGTGACTTATACTAGTGGAAAACTGATGGTTATTTCAGGCATGCTTTCCAAAGCAGTTGATACAAATAGCATGAATAGTGGTGAGAAATATGTTGGTGGAAAAAAGTGGTTTATTCAAAGCTGTCAACAGAACAAATAAGTTCTGAACAAGCTGTAAAAGACGACAAACAGAAAAATGTAATTTTGACAGCAATGCTTCTCATCCTTCTGGAGTTTTAGCCAATGAGTCATTCACTCCTAATTAGTAGTAATTTTTTGTAACCCCATGAAATTCTATTGCATATGGTTCATCAAAGCACTCAGAGTTCTAAAGCAAAGACATGAATGATAATGTAATTATCTGGTAATGTGGTAATAGTGCAAATCATTTCAAGAAGACAGATCAATACTACTTTTGCCTTCTTTTTCATCCTTCCCATTCCAACGCAAAAGAACCCCTCTTAGTTGCTTCCTGTCGACATGCACTTGATCCAGTGTCATCGTCACGTGATTGCTCTGGATGAGCTTCATATTAATGACAGCTAGTGATGGACGAACTTCTGATGGGATGTTTCGCGAACGTGATCCGCGAACGTGCCCAAATGTTCGCAAACCTTAAAAACCTCCAGGTCATATTTTCAGCCACAAAATACTTACTAGCTGTGCACATATAGTCCCACAACATGGACACTGACATACCAGAAGTAATAAGTGAATCCGGGATCGACAATGACAAGCATTCTTTTTTTATCTGTGAAATTTTGTCAATTCAGGAGCTCATGAAGGCCATGGAGGAGAGGCAAGGTTAGGCCAGGCTATGAAGGGGGTGCAGGAGATGATCAGTGCCACAGTCAGGGCAGCGCAGTCCTGTGCCAGTGTCCCAGTGTGCCAACTTGTGCTTGAGCCCTTGACCCCTCCCTCAGCCTGGCCCTTACCCCCACCTATGCAGGGCTCCACTGCGGTGGTCCGGAGGCCTCAGCCATGGTGCTGGCACTGGCTGCTGATTGGCTTCTCTGCTGCTACCTCCCTCACTGACACCAGCACTGAGATAGAACACTGACACCAGCACCACGATAGAGACTGAGCACTGGCACCAGCATCGAGATAGAGAGCACTGATGCCAGCACCGAGATAGAGAGCACTGATGCCAGCACCGAGATAGAGAGCACTGACACCAGCACCGTGATAGAGAGCACTGACACCAGTACTGTGATAGAGAGCACTGACACCAGCGCCGAGATAGAGAGCACCGAAACCACACCAGTACCGAGATAGAGAGCACTGAAACCAGCACTGTGATAGAGACCACTGAAACCAGCACCGTGATGGAGAGCACTGACACCACACCAGCACCAAGATAGAGAGCACTGACACCAGCACCGAGATAGAGAGCACTAACACCAGCACCGTGATAGAGAACACTGACACCACACCAGCACCGAGATAGAGAGCACTGATGTAGAAAAGATGTAGCTGGATAGCTGCACTCCGAATTATTCAACTTTATTTCAAAAATGTAATTAAAATCATAGCATCTAGGCTGGTAAGCAGACTAACTGCACAGCCGCTGACATGTTTCACAACGAACACGGTGCTTAGTCATAGCACTGACACCAGCACCGTGATAGAGAGTACTCACATCAGCACCGTGATAGAGAGCACTGACACCAGCACTATGATAGAGAGCACTGAGACCACACCAGCACCGAGATAGAGAGCACTGACACCAGCACCGTGATAGAGAGCACTGACACCAGCACCGTGATAGAGAGCACTGACACCACACCAGCACCGTGATAGAGAGCACTGACACCACACCAGCACTGAGATAGAGAACACTGACACCAGCACCGTGATAGAGAGCACTGACACCAGCACTGAGATAGAGAACACTGACACCACACCAGCACCGTGATAGAGAGCACTGACACCACACCAGCACCGTGATAGAGAGCACTGACACCAGCACCGTAATAGAGAGCACTGACACCACACCAGCACCGAGATAGAGAGCACTGACACCAGCACTGAGATAGAGAGCACTGACACCAGCAACATGATAGAGAGCACTGACACCAACACCGAGATAGAGAGCACTGACACCAGCACCATGATAGAGAGCACTGACACCACACCAGCACCAAGATAGAGAGCACTGACACCAGCACCATGATAGAGAGCACTGACACCACACCAGCACCAAGATAGAGAGCACTGACACCAGCACCGAGATAGAGAGCACTGACGCCAGCACCGTGGTAGAGAGCACTGACACCAGCACTGTGATAGAGAGCACTGACACCACACCAGCACTGAGATAGAGAGCACTGACACCAGCACTGTGATAGAGAGCACTGACACCACACCAGCACTGAGATAGAGAGCACTGACACCAGCACTGTGATAGAGAGCACTGACACCAGCACTGAGATAGAGAGCACTGACACCAGCACTGAGATAGAGAGCACTGACACCAGCACTGAGATAGAGAGCACTGACACCAGCACTGAGATAGAGAGCACTGACACCAGCACTGTGATAGAGAGCACTGACACCAGCACCGTGATAGAGAGCACTGACACCACACCAGCACTGTGATGGAGAGCACTGACACCACACCAGCACCGTGATAGAGATCACTGACCCCAGCACCGAGATAGAGAGCATATTATACGTGTATTACAACCCTATATACTGTACACCTATACCAGTCCTTAAAAGGACCTTTGTGGACCGAATAGTAGCTAGCTAGTAGCTAGTGAATTGCAGACTGTCCCTGCTCCAAACACCAAACTGTCTCTACACTGAGAAACGACAGCTGCAGAATCGGTCAGCAGCACTGCAGTGCACTATAATATGCTTTCTATATTCGAAAGAAAGTATATTATACGTGTATTACAACCCTATATACTGTACACCTATACCAGTCCTTAAAAGGACCTTTGTGGACCTAATAGTAGCTAGCTAGTAGCTAGTGAATTGCAGACTGTCCCTGCTCCAAACACCAAACTGTCCCTACACTGAGAAACAACAGCTGCACAATTGGTCAGCAGCACTGCAGTGCACTATAATATGCTTTCTATATTTGAAAGAAAGTATATTATAAGTGTATTAAAACCCTATATACTGTACACCTATACCAGTCCTTAAAAGGACCTTTGTGGACCTAATAGTAGCTAGCTAGTGAATTGCAGACTGTCCCTGCTCCAAACACCAAACTGTCCCTACACTGAGAAAAGACAGCTGCAGAATCAGTCAGCACTGCAGTGCACTATAATATGCTTTCTATATTTGAAAGAAAGTATATTATACGTGTATTACAACCCTATATACTGTACACCTATACCAGTCCTTAAAAGGACTTTTGTGGACCTACAGTAATAGTAACATACTGACTGTCCCTGCCCCTAACAGCCTCCTTTCCCTACACTGACAAAAGACAGAATGTAAAATGGAGGGAGGGGTGATCTCCCCTCTGAGAGAGCCTGTGTGGCCATGGCTTCCACCATGCTGATGACTTCTGGCGCTGTAGTTGTAGTTGTGGCCGTGCAGGGAATCGGACCAGAGACAGGATCGCTCCAGGAATCAATCCATCTGCTTGGCCAGCAGGGATGGCAGGCAGGTGGGCTGTGTGTCAGCTCCAGGGGTGGCTTAATAAGTTGGATTAGTGCGGGCTCAGTGGGAGCTCCGGTGATTCACCTCCTCACCATATAGTGTCGGAAGCCTAAGATACTTTGTTGCAGATACCTGTTTCTGCTCTAAAAGAATATCTCTTTGTTCTTCTATGTCTTTTGGATACTGATCCTGAATGGGAGTGACTTTTTCATTATTAATCAGCTGATGCATTTGCAGTGTTCTCATGAGGAAAGTTGCAGGGTCTGCACCCTTTTAGAAGTTATTAACCCTTTTAGGAGCATCTCGCCAAAATTGAAAATTTTCTTACAGAGGTTGCCTAAAACCTGATTTGTATCTTAACTTCTTCACGCCGGCCGTATGCAAATATGCATTTATGGCTTGAAGGAGTTATACCATGGTGATGCCTGCAGCTTCAGGCATCACCCTGGTACCATTTTTTAGAGCCAGGCTTTTTAGTGATAACAACTGATGTGGCTAAAAGCTCTCCTGCCACCTCCAACCGCTCTTCTGAGTATTCAGAATTGCCAATTTTGCCGATCTGAATACTTTTAAGTGCAAAGGAGGGATTGGGGGTCTAAAAGACCCCCGAGTACCTTACATCACCTATTAGTGTCACAAGGGATTTTTACATTGCTTGTGGCAGCAATACAAGTGATATCTGTGTTTACTTTCTCTCTCCAAAGCTCTAACATAAAATACATTTGTGTCAGGAGGGGGAGAGATCTTAGCACAACACAACACAACACAACACAGTTCTGCTGTGTGGAAGGGGGTGTGTTCCATTCCTTCAATGGGCTCTCACAAACTGTAACTGCAGTCTCTTCGCCCCCTCCTCTGTGCTCCTGACAAATAATTTTTTTTTTTAACAAGTCCTGCCTTTTTGAAGGGGTATAGGGGAGAAAGGATTGCAGATAAACAAGTATAACCCATGTAGGAGGATTTGTTTAATTTTTGTGTATCATCTGAGGCTGTTCACTTCACTGGGTATATGTGAGGGTTTACAACTGCTTTAATGTAGACTTCTGGGAAAATCCATGAGTCAATCACAAAAGCAGTAAATTACATTTCTGGGGAAGTTCTGTACACCAACAGTGTATAGAACAACTCCAGGTTGCCTCCTGATTACACTAAACTCTACAGAAAATTTCAGGGCAGCAGATTGAAAAGGAATGGTAACTGTTAATAACATTAAATTACAACATGGCTTGTGTTGAAATTGTGTATGCTAGATGTTTAGTAGCATTTTTCCCCACAAAAGTGGAGTTACCCTTTAACATGTTAAAGCTTCTATGAGATTTTTGTGATTTACAATACTTTAAAGCCCAACTTCTGGAAATCTAAAAACTATTATTTGTAGTGGGGCTGCACCTACACTGCTCCTTTTGGTTACAGGAGAAGAGGAGCATCGTTTTTTACCTGATCCTCTGCTTTCCCAACAGATGGCACTACCCACACGTTGGCGGTGGACAGCCCCTTGGCTCCATCAAACCTAATGCAGAGCTATGGACATTTGGATATTAGAAGAGGAGAAGACACTATGGGGATTGATGCATCAGCACAGAGATGCTGAGAATCAATAAGAAAATTTACTTTACTGTATCCTCTAGACCTAAACAAGCAATTTATCCCTGCAGTGCTGGCCCAGCCCCACTGCTAAAGATCATTTTAAAGGTTCCTGGAGTTGGGTTTTTAACTGCTTGTCTTCCTATATCTTTCAGTGTGATAGATGAGATCTTTGGCTTGGTTTATCAGAATCCAAACACTACAGACATTTCACGAAAAGATGTAGTAAGTTGATACAATTTTTTGAGAAAGACAAGAAAATAAAATCAAACCATGAAAACCCTTTTAGAGGTTCGTATACAAGCCTAGCAGCTGTCATTTTAGGGGGAATTCTGCTGAAGTCTGGTTATATAAAGCGATTTTAAGTAAAGTGAATCATTTCTGGGTGCTGAAAAAAAAAGTGACCCAGTGTCCGTATAATAATAACAATCTGTCTAACTGGAATTTATAGTTTGGTGTTTTGCTTATCAATTACTGGCAATATGATCTGAAATTGCTAGAAATTTCATTCATACTTTTGACCTAGTCAGTTTACACTTCTGTCTGCTAGTTCAATGGTGACCTTGTAGTTGTGCAAAGCCTTTATTGCAGCAATTCTTAGGAATGACAGGTTGTATATCATTTTTCTCTACTGTGTTAATACCGACGGTCGGCTAAATATACTTGACATATGGTGACTTTGAAAAATGTCAGTAATGTATGATTTGGCATCTGAGATCAAATTAAAACAGGGCACCTTTAAGCCCTGCACATTTTATCTGATGTAATGGGGGTGTTCTATTTCAAAGACAAGCCATTATCTATAACTTAAAGTGATATTAAAGGTTTTTTTTTTTCTTTCTTTTTTTAAATAACAAACATGTCATACTCACCTGCTCTGTGCAGTGGTTTTACACAGAGCAACCTCAATCCTCCTCTTCTCGGGTCCTCTGCTGGCATCCCTGGCCCTTCCCTCCTGCCGAGTGCTCCCAAAGCAAGCAGCTTGCAATGGGGGCACCTGAGCAGGCTCATTCCCAAGCCATGTCTCTGCATGTCCATTAACACACAGAGACGTGGCTCAGCCTCACCTCCTCTCTCTCTCCTCATTGGTTCACTGGCCAATGGATCCCGCTGCTGTCTCAGCTAATGAGGTGGGAGAGTCCCCGGAGAGCCGACGCTCTTATGCATATCGCTGAATCAAGATCAGACTCAGTTAAGCAATAGGGGGGGTTAGGGGCCTGGGAAGGCTGCTGCACAGAGGAGGTTTTTTACCTTCATGGATAGAATCCATGAAGGTAAAAAACCTTGAGCCTTTAGGACCACCTTCAGAACTGTCATTTCATATAAATCTGATTGTTGGAAATTGTTTTCAAACTAGCTCCACTGAGCATTACAATAACCTTATACTTTACTTGTGTTTCTTGCAATGCAACAGTAGTTTGTAGTCCAGTACCTGACACTCTTGATATTTTATTCCTATTATAACATCACGCTAATGGCACAGCTTACACTTCATGGGAAACTATAAAGATTTTAGGTATTTTTTAGTGAGTTTCAGTTTTTACACCATTGTCTAATATCTGTTTTCCACTACCTACAGTATATACAATCATTGATTACCAAATTAAAAGCATGACAATGGCTTTCCAGAGAACTGTGGGTTGGAGTAGCTGTAGATGTCCACCATCAGTCTTTTATTTCTGATGTTAATTTTTAAATGAGCCATCCAGTAAGGTTTTAATGACTGCTCAGTAAACTCATGTGCTTGTGTGTAAGCTTCTGAGGCATGCAAATCAAAGAGTTTACAGAAAAGAGCTTCAAAACAGAAAAAGCTGCCTTTTGGCTCAAAATAAGAATGTAAAATATTAAAATGCAAAATGTCACAATCATAGCTACATGACTAAAATCTGTATTTTTTAAGCTAAACTTCAGGGCAAACAACTTGCCCCCCCCCCCCTTTAGGTTGGTCTAGTTTAGACATATGCTCTAAAGACAACATCCAAAGGGTTGTTGGGGATGCAAAAAGCCTTAGTTGACTTAATTACAGATTTACAGCCATCTTTTCTCTTTCAGGCTCTGCTACTGTGACTTGCTGTCTTGCCTGTGTAGCCACCCTGTCTTAAAAAAGGGCTACTATTTAAATTTAGTTCTGCTTGATGGTAATCAACCTAACTGATTTATAGTCCACTTGTTCATTTGTGTCACAGTCTGGAGTCAGACACAAAGGCCAGTAGCTATAACAGTGGAGCAGCAACAAACGGGACAGGTATACAAGCAGGTCACCCTGGCTGATGATACGGGTTGACCTGAAACCCGGGATATAAGTACTAACCGGTATTCACCAGAACTCCTGATGGGGTTTTGCTGTGTGCTAGAACCAGGATCACCCCATCAGGAGGTGAGCAAGCCAGGGTCCAGTAGCAGATATAGAAGGTAGGAATCAAGAAGCGTAGTTAGGAAAAAAGCCAAATGGTCAGTAACAAATGGTTGCAGGTTAGGATTAAGAAGAAGAGTAGTCGAGGAACAAGCGAAAGGTCAGTAACGAATGATAGCAAAGATACAGGTGGCAGCAGAGAGACAAAAGCGAGATATTGGCTGGAGGGAGCACAGGAAGTGCATAGACATGGCTTAAATCAGAAGACAAACAAGATTCAAGGCGGGGTCATTCAAGGAATTGTCCAGGGTACTGTCCAGCATTCCAGGTAGCTCAGCAAGCAGATTCATTGCCCACAACAGAGGTCCCAGGTTCAAGTCTAGGCCCTGACAATTTGGTGTGTTCCCTAAATTCAGTGGAGCTGTGGTTTCTCCCTTCTGCTAGTAGGTGTCACTGGTACTTCTGGTATTAGTATGAGAAACTATAGTAAAACTGAATTATGAATCTTCATACTTTCCCTAGTTAACTAGTAGGAGGTTTTTCGGACACTGGCGCATGCTAAGGGAAAGTATAAATATTTGGAGAGATCACTCTTTTTCACCCAGGGTCTGGCCTGGGGTGAGTGTGTGAGGAGTAGGGATGAGCCGAACACCCCCCGGTTCGGTTCGCACCAGAACTTTCGAACGGACCCCAAATTCGAACGAACTTTAGAACCCCATTGACGTCTATGGGACTCGAACGTTCGAAATTAAAAGTGCTAATTTTAACGGCTAATATGCAAGATACTGTCCTAAAAAGGGTTTGGGGACCTGGCTCCTGCCCCAGGGGACATGGGTCAATGCCTAAAATGTTTTTAAAAATGACCGTTTTGGCGGGAGCACTGATTTTAATGAGGATTAAAGTGAAAAAAAAAGTGAAATATTCCTTTAAATATGGTGCCTGGGGGGTGTCTGTAGTATGCCTGTGAAGTGCCACGAGTTTCCCGTGTTTAGAACAGTCCCTGCCCAAAATTACATTAAACAGAAATAACATCATTGAAAACTGCTTGCGGTTTTAATGTTATATCTGGTTCCTGCAATATGGTTGAAAACCATTGAGAAAAATGGCATGTGTAGCCCTCCCTGCCCATTACCAGCCCCTTTGGGTCTTGTACGCATATCAAGGGGAACCCTGTACCCATATTAAAAAAAGGAAATGCGTGTGGCCCCCAGGCCCTATATTATCAGAACAGCAGTATACAGGCGGTGCAAACAAGACAGGGACTGTGTAGGTTTGTTGTGTTAAGTTGAATCTGTTTGTAATTTTCAACTGGTACTATTTTACAGTGTAGCTCCAGTCAAAAAAACTATTTTTAAGCTTTTTGGAAAACATAGGGAAGAGTTATCACCCCTGTATAATTTGTTTTGTCATCCATCTTTTTTCATCTCACTTGCTGTTGTCTCCTTCCGTTTGCAAGTAGGAGATGTTTGTAAGTTGGATGTTTGAAAGTAGGGGCCTGCACTATATGCTCTGCAGAAATGGCGGAACAAGGTGTTGGTTTTGCCACAACATTGTAAGCCCTCAAAGTGACTCTTGCTGGGTGCTGGAGCGCCCTGCTGTGAACGATTATATCAAGAATTGTAATTACATGCCATTGTTGAACAGTGGTAGAAAAATTTACCTTTGGTGGTTGTGGTGCTGGTGCCACAACACTATAAGTCCTCACAGTTACTCTGGGTGGGCACAGGAACGGGCCCTCCTGTGAAATATTATATCAAGAATTGTAATTACATGTCCCTGTTAAAAAGGGGCAGAAAAAGTGGGCCTTAGGCACTGGTGCTGGTGCCACGACACTGCAACCTCTCCCATATACTCTAGTCTTATTGCAGGAATTAGCCCTGCTGCAAAGCATTGCATCAAAAATTGTACTTAAACGCCCCTGTTATACAGGGGCAGAAAAATTGGGCCTTAGGCACTGGTGCTGGTGCCACGACACTGCGACCTCTCCCATATACTCTAGTTTTATTGCAGGAATTAGCCCTGCTACAAAGCATTGCATCAAAAATTGTACTTAAACGCCCCTGTTAAACAGGGGCAGAAAAATTGGGCCTTAGGCACTGGTGATGGTGCCACCACACTGCAACCTCTCCCATACACTCTAGTTTTATTGCAGGAATTAGCCCTGCTGCAAAGCATTGCATCAAAAATTGTACTTAAACGCCCCTGTTAAACAGGGGCAGAAAAATTGGGCCTTAGGCACTGGTGCTGGTGCCACGACACTGCAACCTTTCCCATATACTCTAGTTTTATTGCAGGAATTAGCCCTGCTGCAAAGCATTGCATCAAAAATTGCACTTAAACGCCCCTGTTAAACAGGGGCAGAAAAATTGAGCTGATGGCATCACCCAGAACCAGAAATGTTCTTCCAACATATCAGCGGAGGAGGAAGAGGATAGACAATCAACATAACAGGACAGTCACTCAGCATCAGCATAGGCAGTCTTGAAGGGATGTGATATTTCAAAAAAAATTATTCGGTTACATCAGCTTCAGGTGCTGGGTAGCTGTGGGTGACCAAAGACTGATTCATCTTGATGAAGGTCAGTCGATCAACTGATTCGGTGGACAAGCACACCCTGTGATCGATAACAAAGCCACCAGCAGCACTGAAGGTGCGTTCCGAAAGAACGCTGGATGCAGGACAGGCCAGTAGCTCAATTGCATACTGTGCAAGCTCTGGCCAGTGATCCATCCTCAAGACCCAGTAAGCCAGAGGATTTTCGGTGGGAAAGGTGTCCAAGTCTGACCTTGCCCCTAGGTATTCCTGCACCATGTAAATCAGACGCTGGCGATGGTTGCTGGAACCGATCATACCTTAGGGCTGCGGACTAAAAAATTGTCTGAAAGCATCAGTCAGACGGCCACCTTCTCCACCGCTCCTTCTGACCGATGCCTCAGCAACACGTTGTCCAGGACCAGGAGTTTGTAACCTCCCAGTCTCTGGGAACGCGTTGCACAGACCTTTCTGCAAGGCCTCCCGGAGATGTCTCATCCTCTGCTCCCTCTGCGATGGTAAGATAAGGTCGGCAACCTTACCCTTGTACCGTGGATCAAGGAGAGTGGCCAGCCAGTAATGGTCCCTCTACTTGATCTGAAGAATACGAGGATCCTTCCGCAAGCTTTGCAGGATCAGGGAGGCCATGCAGCGTAGGTTAGCTGAGGCATTCGGTCCGGAGTCCTCTGGGTCACTAAGGGCAACATGATCCGCAGCTACCTCCTCCCAGCCATGTACAAGTCCACGTGTTTCTTGGGACTGTAAATCATCCCTACAAGACTGCTGCTGCTGCTGCTGCTGATGCTGAGTGCCAGCCTCCACCTCCATGCTGACATAATCATCCTCCTCCTCCTCTTCCTCCTCCTCATCCTCTTCCTGTGTGATGGGTGGCACAGCAGGAACACTGTCTGCATAAAGGGGGCCTTGAGAGGCAAGGAAGTCCTCCTCTTCCTGCCTCTGTTCTGCCTCAAGTGCCCTGTCCATTATTCCACGCAGCGTATGCTCCAAGAGGTGGACAAGAGGTACAGTGTCACTGATGCATGCACTGTCACTGCTCACCATCCTTGTGGCCTCCTCAAACGGTGACAGGACAGTGCATGCATCCCTGATCATGCCCCACTGGCGTGGTGAGAAAAAACCGAGCTCCCGTGACCCTTTCCTGGTGCCGTAGTCGCACAGGTACTCATTGATGGCCCTCTGCTGCGTGTGCCGCCGCTGCAGCATGGCCAACGTTGAGTTCCACCTGGTGGGCATGTCACATATAAGGCGGTTCTTGGGCAGGTTCAACTCCTTTTGGAGCTCAGCCAGCCGAGCACAGGCATTAAATGATCGGCGGAAATGCACACAGACTTTCCTGGCCTGCTTCAGTACAACCTGTAAACCGGGGTACCTGCCCAAGAACCGCTGCACCACCAGGTTAAGGACGTGAGCTACACAGGGCACATGGGTCAGTTGTCCCTGTCGGAGGGCGGAGAGGAGGTTGGTGCCATTGTCACAAACCACCATTCCTGGCTTAAGCTGGCATGGCGTCAACCACCTCTCGGCCTGCCCCTGCAGAGCTGACAAAACATCCGCCGCAGTGTGGCTCCTGTCCCCCAAACAAACCAGCGCAAGCACGCCATGGCATCGTTTTGCCTGCGTACTTGCGTAGCCCCTGGAATGCCTACGGAGCACCGCTGGTTCTGAGGACAGAGCACTGGAAGAGGCCATGGAGGAAGAAGAAGAGGAGGGGGTGGAGGAGAGAGGTGTGTCACAACCAATAGTAGCATTTTGGAGGCGTGGTGGCGGAACAACCTCCAACACTACTGCACCTTGTCCTGCATCCTTCCCAGCTGCCAGAAGAGTGACCCAATGGGCTGTGAAAGACAGGTAACGTCCCTGTCCATGCCTGCTGGACCATGAGTCAGCGGTAATATGCACCTTACCGCTGACCGCCCTGTCCAGAGAGGCAAGGACATTGCCTTCCACATGCCGGTAGAGAGCCGGAATCGCCTTCCGTGAGAAAAAGTGGCGTTTGGGGACCTGCCACTGAGGAACCGCACATTGTACAAACTCACGGATGGCGGCCGAGTCTACGAACTGAAAAGGCAGCAGTTGAAGTGCTAGCAATTTAGCCAAGCTAGCATTCAACCGCTGGGCATGTGGATGGCTGGGAGTGAACTTCTTTCGCCAGTCCAGCAGCTGGGGCAGGGACATTTGCCTGCTATAATTGGACGTGGGTGTACCGCTAGCAGAGTTCCCGGAAGCACTTGGCTGTGACACACCTAATTCTACACCTTCATTCCTCTCAGAGCAGGTTTCAGAGAGGACTGAAGGTCTGGTGGGGTTGGAGATGCCAGCTGATGAGGAGCAAGGAGAGGTCCGCTTTGTTCTTTGGTGTGGGTCTTTGAGGTACGCTTGCCAACGAGCTGCATGGCAGGTCAACATATGTCTGGTCAAGCATGTGGTGCCCAAGCGGCTGATGTTTTGGCCACGCGAGATACGCTTGAGACATATGTTGCAAATAGCAGCGGTGCGATCTGATGCACTCGTCTCAAAAAAGGCCCACACCAAAGAATTTTTAGAATAACGCGCAGAGGCAGCGCCCTGCACAGGCGGAGCTCTGCGGTGTGATTCAGTCGGTGTGCTGCCCCTAAGCTGGCCCCCGGAGGGCATCCTGCCTCGTTGGACATGTGCCTCCTCCTCCTCCTCCTCTCTCCTCCCAGGCACCCACGTGGAGTCAGTGCCCTCATCATCCCCTCCCTCTTCATCGCTGTAGCAAACCTGGCAGTATGCTGCAGCTTGTGGAACATGACTGCCAGATTGCTGTCCTTCTTGAGCATCCCTTCTCTCTGCGCTCATGCTACTGCCTTCCTCTAGCTGAGTGTCATCATCAGAGCCCACAAAACACTGGGCATTCTCCTGGAGCATGTACCCAACACTGTGCTCAAAGAGTTCAGGAGACTCCTCAGGAGGACGTGGTGGGTCTAGGGAAGGAGTCACTGATGATGACATTGAGAGGAGGGAAGACGATGCGTTGGCAGCTGCTTTGCTAGTACCCTCAGACTGGGTGAGAGAGGATGAGGAGGATGAAGAGGGCTTGGTCATCCACTCTACCAAGTCGTTGGCATGTTGCGGTTCAACATGTCCAGCTGCCGAAAAGAAGGACAAGCGTGTCCCATGGCCACGTGCTGATGACAATGCACCGCGTCCACGACCAGCACTGTTGTCTCTAGACACAGAGCCTGCTTGCCCTCTTTTATCGGCTCGCGCCTGTCTGCCTCTCCTTGCTGGCCTTCCAGACATCGTAATGGCCTGAAGGGAGTTTGGTAAAACAGCAGTGTAATGGAGTCACACAACACCCACTAAGCCCTGCAGATGGCTCTATTAGAGAACAGCAATAAACGGTAGATACAGGTGTATATTGTGCTGGAGTCACACAACACCCACTAACTCCTGCAGATGCCTTTATTATAGAACACCAGAGATAAAGGGGTATACTGTAATTGAGTCACACAACACCCACTAAGCCCTGCAGATGCCTCTATTAGAGAACAGCAATAAAGGGTAGATACAGGTGTATATTGTGCTGGAGGCACAAAAAACCCACTAACTCCTGCAGATGCCTTTATTATAGAACACCAGAGATAAAGGGGTATATACAGATGTATACTGTGCTGTGCTGGAGGCACACACAACTTCCAATAACTCCTGCAGATGGCAAGTGGGCTCAAATAGAGAAGAGCTATGTAGGTGGATATAGCGGTGTGTACTGGGTACAGAGCACGCACAAGCTCCTAACACTACTGACTGCAAGCTCTATTATAAAAGATAGTTCACTAGCTATATAGGTGAGGTGAATATAGCGGTGTATACTGCGGTCAGGGCACACAGACAACAACCACTACAGAAGAGCAAGATCGAAAATCGGCCGATAACGATCGGTGTGTACTGTGTTGAAGGTACACAGAACACCCACTAACTGCTTCAGACGCCAACACACTACACTAGGCCGCCGCGCTGGCGGCCTTATATAGTGTTGGGCGTGTATTACACAGCCTGAGCTATGATTGGCCACAGGCATCCTGCCTGTGGCCAATCATGGCTCTCCTCGCTGCTGGCGCTGTGATTGGCCAAGCATGCGGGGTCACAGTGCATGCTTGGCCAATCATGAGCCAGCAATGCACTGCGATGACGCAATGCATTGTGGGCCGTGAGCGCCACACGAATTTGGCGCGAATGGTCCATAACGTTCAGAATTCGCCGAACAGGCGAACAGCCGATGTTCGAGACGAACGTATGTTCGACTTGAACACGAAGCTCATCCCTAGTGAGAAGTATGAGAGTGATTAGGCCTGAAGCCTGAGGCCTAAAGATGTGATTGAAGCAGAAGAAGTCTGCCTGTTCACTCCTGGTGCTTGAGGTTCTGTGGTCTGGGAACCTGACTGAGGACAGGAGAGGAGCAAATGATGTCTGTGGGGAGCCTGGCAAATCATCAAGATGGGATCATCAAGGTTACTGCTGTTGCTACGGGAAAGATTTGGTTTCTAATGGAGATGGCTGATACTAAGAAAGTACAGATTGCTGAAGTCGATTGGTGTCTCTCTAAAAAGTGAACTCTGAACTCCCATCCCTCTCTCCCTGGAGTTTTAGTTTAAGCAATGAACTTCTTTTTGTTTGTATCTTAAAGTGACTGGTGCCTGTCTGTTCACATCCCACTACTACCTAAGTAATCTACACGTTGAGGTAAAATGTCAGTCCACCCTGTCTCTGGGAGTTAACTGCATACTTCCAGGTGTCAGGGTGGTGCTACACCAGGTTTTTTACAGTGCAGAAGTATCATTTGCATGCTCTCCCCCTCATCCATTTATACAAGGCATTCTGTGATTGGAGAAAAGGAGAGAAGGGGCAGATGAACATATCCAACAACATGAAGGTGAGGCTGTTAAGAAAATAACTTCATCTTAAACAACCACCACCAACTAAAGCTAATCTCTTGCAAGCCACCAGCACTATGCCTTTTAGCTGCAAAAATTGGATTTTTATATACAGCTTACCTGTAAAATCCTTTTCTTGAGAGTACATCACGGGACACAGGAGCTTCATTACATAGTGGGTTATATAGGCACCTCTGGTGATTGGACACTGGTTGACCCTAATTAAAGAGAATTCCTCCCCTATATAACCCCTCCCATCTGGGAGGCACCTCAGTTTTGTAGCAAAGCAATAAGAAACCACGTAAAACCCAAGAGGGGTGGGAGCTCTGTGTCCCGTGATGTACTCTCAAGAAAAGGATTTTACAGGTAAGCTGTATATAAAAATCCAATTTTCTTGATCATACATCACGGGACACAGGAGCTTCATTACATAGTGGGATGTCCCATAGCAATGCTCAGGTTGAGGGGAGGGAGACACAGACCATAAACATAGACCGCCAGGGACCTGAGGACCTAAACTGCAGCCTGCAGTACACTGCGCCCGAAGGCGATATCCTCTTGCCCTCTGACATCAACCTGATAGAATCTGGTGAATGTGTGGACTGATGACCAAGTCGCAGCCTTACAGATCTGAGCCAGGGAGGCCTGGTGATGCACTGCCCAAGAGGCACTGACAGCCCTAGTAGAGTGCGCTTTCACCTGAAAAGGAGGAATCTTCCCCTTTAAGCTATAGGCCTGAGAAATAACTTGTCTGATCCACCTTGAGAGAGTGGACTTTGACGCTGCCTGACCCCTTCTAGGGCCTTCCGGCAGAATAAATAAACAGTCAGTTTTCCTTATCTGAGCAGTTGTTTGAAGATAAAGACTGATTGCTCTAACCACATCTAAAGTGTGTAAAGACTTTTCCTCTATGGACTGAGGGTTTGGAAAAAAGGATGGTAGGATTATATCCTGATTCAGATGGAAACCCGAAACCACCTTAGGTAGAAAGGACCCGTTGGGACGCATAACCACCCGGTCCTTATGGATAATTAAATACGGCTCTTTACTGGAAAGAGCTGCCAATTCTGATACTCTTCTAGCCGTGGATATGGCTACTAAGAAGACCAGCTTTTTAGTCAAGAGAGCTAAAGAAGCCAGATGCAAAGGTTCAAATGGTTGGCCCTGTAAGGCCAAGAGAACCAAATTCAGATCCCATGGGCATACCGGAGGTTTAACTGGCGGTTTTATCCGCATAACCCCCTGGATAAAAGCCCGTACTAGGGAATGTGATGCAAGAGGTTTTTGAAAAAATACCGACAGGGCCGAAATCTGCACCTTGATAGTGCTTATGGCCAAATTCATTTCTAGGCCTAACTGGAGAAAGGCCAAGATTCTGTTAATGACATACTTTCTAGGATGTCACCTCCTGAGTTCACACCAGGAAACATATGTCCTCCAGATTTTGTAATAAATACGCCTGGAGGCTGGCTTTCTGGCATTGACCAGAGTAGAAAGGACTGGCCCCGAAAGGCCACGGTCTCTCAGAATGTGGGTCTCAGCAGCCAGACCGTCAAATTCAGACTGCGTAAAGCAGGATGGTAGATTGGACCCTGTGAGAGCAGATCTGGCCGGAGAGGGAGGGTCCATGGCCTGCCCACTGCCAACTTCATGATTTCTGCAAAACATGGTCGCCTGGGCCAAGCTGAGGCCACCAAAAGGACCGACTTCGACTCCCTCTTGACCCTTCCCAGGAACCGCGATAGCAGCGGGCTCGGGGGGAAGGCATAGATCAGATTGTACTGATCCCAGGGAACCGTCAGAGCGTCTGACCCCTGGGCAAGCGCATCTCTTGTCCTTGACACAAACTTGTCCAGTTTCCTGTTGAATCTGGATGCAAACAGATCCACGTCTGGAGTGCCCCACTTGTGACATATGTTCTGAAACACGTCGGGGTGCAGGGCCCATTCTCCTGGGCATAACTGCTGGCGGCTGAGAAAATCCGCCTGCCAATTCTCCACTCCTGGGATGAAGACTGCAGAAAGACACGGAACATGTTCTTCTGCCCAGACAAGTATGCGATTCACCTCCTTTTGGGCCACCAGACTTCTGGTACCGCCCTGGTGATTGATGTAAGCCACTGCGGTGGCATTGTCGGACTGAATCCGAACCGGGAAACCTCGCAGTCTGTAAGACCACTCAATGATTGCCATGTAAACTGCCCGAATCTCCAAGATATTTATGGGCAGCAGACTTTCGGTCGCAGACCATTTCCCCTGCGAGCACGTTCCCTCCAATACAGCTCCCCAGCCTGTCAGGCTGGCATCCGTTGTGACAATCTTCCATGAGAGGGGAAGAAAAGTTTTGCCTTTCAGCAAATTCCTGGTTTGCAACCACCAGACAAGACTTTTGCGTGTCCCGGGGGATAAACGCATAGGAAGATCCAGGGATTGGGGCTTCCTGTTCCAAACCGCAAGGATGCATCTTTGCAGAGGCCTTGAGTGGAACTGGGCGAATGGGACGGCCTCGAATGAGGCGACCATCTTTCCCAATAGTCTCATACACAACCGAATGGAGGAAGATCTTCTGCCTAGAATCAGACGCACCAGCTCTCCAATGGCCAAGGCCTTTAGCCTTGGAAGAAACACTCTGCCCTGAGCGGTGTCGATAATCAAACCCAGGTAATCCAACCTGGTGGTCGGTTGTAGGGACGACTTTTCTAGGTTTATAATCCAACCTAGGCGCTCTAGATGTTCTAGCGTCCTGGTGACGCTGCGACTTAGGCACGCTGCAGTTCTCTCTACGAGAAGCAAGTCGTCTAGGTAAGCCATGACGGCTATGCCCTGAACTCTTAAGATTGCTAAGAGAGGGTCCAGAATCTTCGTGAAGACTCGAGGGGCCGTAGCCAGCCCGAACGCCAAAGCCACAAATTGAAAATGGCGCCGCTCTACCGCGAACCTTAGAAACTTCTGGTGTGCGGGAAATATTGGCACATGGAGATATGCGTCTTTGATATCTATTGATGCCATGAATTCTCCCCCTTGCAGGGAGGAGACCACAGTGCGCATTGACTGCATCCGGAAGGTCTGGATGTGTAAAAACCGGTTTAGGTCTCTCAGATCCAGGATAGGTCTGACACTTCCGTTTGGTTTTGGAACGGTGAAGAGATTTGAATAAAACCCTGAACCCTGAGCTTTCGGGCTCACTTCTACTATCACACCCTGGGATAGTAACTGATCTAAGGCCAGGAATAGCGGTTTCTGCTTTACTGGATCCTTGGGGATCCTTGACCTTAGGAAACGAGAAGGTGGAATCTCCTGAAACTCTAGCCTGTAGCCCAGAGATACTGAAGAGATCACCCACTTGTCTCGAATCTCTTCCCGCCAGGCGCCTGCAAACTGCAGGAGCCTTCCCCCCACTCTGCCGAGCGGGGGCGCCCCTTCACAAGGAGGTTTTGGGGGTCTGCTTGGCAGGCTTTCGCCCCCAAGTCTTTTTCTGTCCCTGGGCTCGGCCTTGAGGCTTTCTAGCAGAGGAGGGCTGAGAAGGCCGTCACCACTGTTTAGAGCTTGATGCTTCGGGAGAGAGAGCACGCCTAAATGAAGGACGTTTGCTCTTTTTGACTGGAAGGAGAGTAGACTTACCTCCTGAAATATTTTGGACGAATTTATCTAATTCTTCCCCAAACAAACGCTCCCCTTTAAACGGGAACCCAGTCAAATGCTTTTTGCATGACAGCTCAGCAGCCCAATTCTTTAGCCATAGGGCCCTTTGCATGTGAACCAACATGAGGGACAAACGCGATGCTTGTTGGACAGAATCCAAAATCGCATCAATTATGAAACACAAGATGTGAGGCATCTCTGCATAATTTTCTACTTCCTCACTGGGAAGGAGTCCAAACATCTGTTTAACCTGTTCCTTGAGGAACTGACACAACCCCACGGCTGCGACTGTAGGCTGCACCACAGCGCCAGCCATGGAAAAGGAGGCTTTTAATAAGGTTTCCAGCCTTTTATCAGTTGGATCCTTAAATACCTGCGCATTATCCAAAGGACAAGTTAGGTTTTTATTCACACAAGAAACAGCCGCATCGACAGATGGGACCCCCCACTTCTTGGTGAAACTTTCCTCCACAGGATAATGCATGGAAAACCTTTTGGGAGGAGTAAACAGTTTATCGGGATGTCCCCAATCCTCATACATCAATTTATCCATTAAAGGATGAATTGGGAAGGAACAAGCAGTCTGTGGGGCTTTCCTGACTCCCAGGGAAGAGACAGAGGATGTAGCGACTTCAGCAGCCGGCATTCTGAATGCGGTACGCACCAATTCAGTATAATACTGCACCTGCTTTCTGAGTGCCTGGGAGGAGGGGACTATCTCCTCTTCCTCTGACTCATCCGACCGCTCATGATCCCTATCCAAAGATCCTCCTCATTTTCAGAACAATCTGAGAGAGGGATTTCAGCAGAGGGAAGGGAACTACCCCTTTTCCTGCTATCTTTTAGGGAAGCAGAAATAAAATTCATGATCCTCCCTTCAAAACCCTCCAATGTAGCCCTAAGGGAGTCCTCAGTGACATAGACCGGGGCTGCGACATTAGGAGAGGCTGCAAAGCCTGAAAGGGGCACCGACTCGTCTTGAGAGCAGGCTCCAGTCTTGCAGAGGGGGATGGTAATTTACAGGCACTTTTGGAACCCCTGGACCTAGGCGGTGACTTGCCAGTGCTCTTATTACCTCCCCCTGAGACCCTCTTACGAGGAGACATAGTACTAAGCTACAAAGCAGAGGTACTAGTACAAATGCGATCACTGTTGCGCTTAAAGTCTCACAATAAATCAATATATGCTTAAACTGCACAACCTGATGCTGAGTAGGTGTCTTAAGGTTTGCCTGGATCCAATCCCCACGGATGCTTACAGCCCACAGCTCCTGTGTCTCCAGTTACAGTCCCCTGACGCTCTGGGCTTTTTAAAACTGCCGCCTGGTGCCTGAGCAGTACAGCGCCGTGCACACTAACGTGCACGGCTCGCAACCACACCCCCCCTCCTCCATTAGGCCGGGAGCGCGCCCGCGCGCGTGCACGAGGACCACGGAATCCGGGGGGGGGGAGGAGAACCCAAAGGGAGCAACGTGGGACCCCTGACCTGCGTGGGACCCCTTTTTACCTTTATCTGTGGCAGGAACTGTAATGGAGACGTGAGTAGCTGGAGAACCAGGCTTTCACTGAGCGTGTTTGTATTGAAAGGCATGTAAGTATGCATCAGGCTGCTCTTACTCCCTCTAGTGGTGGAAACCAGGTAAGACATACAACTACTCAAAATGAAGAAATCCATTCATATACTTAAATATACAGGATGACTTCCCTTACCTGTCCCCGCTGCAGGAATTGCTGATATCAGACCAATTCCAGCCTTCACCCATCACGGCGGGTATTGTTAGCCAACCTTCAGGTATATCTGGGGCTCTTACGAAAAGATCCTCCCACCTGGGCCATGTAGAAAGCTCTGCCAGAAACTTTCAGGCGCTCTGAGTAAACAGTACCCCAAGTCTGGTTTTCCCAGAGCCCAGTCTTCCAATGGAGAGGACTTACAGGCAAAACCTCGTTTCTTCGGCAGACGAGGCCCGGGTACCATACCATCTTGGGAGTCAAATATCGGCCCGAGGTATGGATCCGGTTTGTTGTAGCCCTTCGGCCCTCGCAGGGACCTGCATAGAGCTAAGTTTTACGTGACCATCAACCAGACACTGGCGAAAAAACTGAGGTGCCTCCCAGATGGGAGGGGTTATATAGGGGAGGAATTCTCTTTAATTAGGGTCAACCAGTGTCCAATCACCAGAGGTGCCTATATAACCCACTATGTAATGAAGCTCCTGTGTCCCGTGATGTATGATCAAGAAACTGCAATATTTACTGCCTACACAAAAAAAAAATAATAATAGACAGATAGTGTAGATTTGCTGGCAAGAAAAAAAAGAACAACTTTAGAAAGACAGATATGCATTTCTTTGTAAGAGAACTTTATTTTTACTTTAAAGATCCAGCCTGAGAATTAAAATCCCTTCTCTTCTCCTCCTTAGATTTTACGTGTTCATGAATAAAAGATCTATGCACCTTCCTAAGATTTATTTATTACTGATCACTGCACTGGAACTGTACACTTATATGTCTTCAGTTTGCAGATCTAAACCAGCCTTAAAGCTGATCTAAACCTAAAGGTAAATGTCTTCTGCATTCATATCTTTAAACTCCTATATTTAACGCTAGCTACAGTATATAACAACTACACTGCAATAGAAACATTACTGGTGATTGATTCTCAACCCCATTTGGCTTGAGTGATCAAGAGAGATAATTAGCTTTATGACCCTAGCCTGTGTCTGGTCTGGTATTGGCCATTTCCTCTCCCATATTCTGGTGTCTCAAATCAGACCCTATAATGACCAATAGAGAAATGCATGACTGCTCAGTCTCCCTATAAATTTAAAGCAGCCTATGGGGTGGTGCAGCGCAGACAGGGGCAAGGTGCAGACAACATAGCTCTTTCCTGAGTGGATCTGTCACTAGTGATGCACAGTTTCACCTCCGCAGTTTAACGAAAGCAGTATAACTAAATATGGATGAAGATATACAAAAAGAACTTTGCTCCATTCTGCAAGACGACAAGCAAACCAGCATTTGAATTTTTTTTTATATCAAGTCAGATTCCCACTCTCTATCCACTAACATGCTCCTCATTCTCTTCCTTCTCACATCAGTGTTTTCTATCCTCAAATCATCCTTACTCTACCCCTCCTCTCTACCCTGCAGCATGCACATATCACCCTCACCCCTACCCTCTCCCTACTACTGCACCCATTATCTCCTGCATTTGCTGCACCCACATGCTGACATAAACACCAAGACCACTAGACACGTGTGATCATGCACATCCCACTCCCATCTTGCCTTCCTCACCCTCCTCCTTCTCCTAGTCTCAGGTGACATTTCTCCTAATCCCGGTTGGCCATTTTCCAGTTGCAAGCCACATATCCAATACCCCTCCTCCTCTGGCAACCACCGCAATCCACTCAGTTTAGTTTCTATCCCCCTGCTTCCTCAAAGCAGCCCACCTATCTCATGTGCCCATTGGAACACCCACTCCATCTGTAACAAGCTAACATCTGTACATGACCTCTTCATCTCTTATGGCTTTAACATACTCACCATAACAGAAACCTGGTGTCAAAATTTGGACTCAGCTTCTCCTACTGCCCTCTCCCATGGTGGCCTCCATTGCACTCATTCCCCCAGATCCAAAAGACAGAAAGGAGGTGTTGCTGGATTCCTTCTATCCCCACAAAGCACCTTCAAAGTCCTTCCTATCCCTCCCTCTCTATCCCTCTCTTCTTTTTTCACTGTATTTCTCCTATTTCTCTAAGGATTGCAGAAATGTATCAGCCTCCTGGACCAGTATTACACTTTCTTGATGACTTTGCTGCCTGACTATCACACTTTCTCTCCTCTGAAATACACACAATCATTCTTAGTGACTTCAACATTTCTGTCAATGTTAACAGCCCAACTACAGCTAAAATTCTGAACTTAACCTCATCTTTTGACCTACTCCAATGGACAAATGCTTCATCTCACTCCAATGGTAATACCCTTGACCTTGTATTCTCCTATCTCTGCAACCCTGGCAACCTCACAAATACCCCCCTTTCTCTGTCTGATCACAACCTCATTAGTTTCACTGTATCCTTGCTTCCAACCACCCATCCCTCCAAGCAGTTAACAATTATTTGTAGGAACCTTCACCAATTTAACCCTTCTCTTCTCTATTCTGCTACTGACCACCTATATGACATAATCTCTCCCCTGTCCTGTCCTGACCTGGCAACCTCTGTCTACAACAGTCCACTCTCATCATCACTAAATGCACTTGCTCCTCTAACCACATGCAGAATCAGGCCCTGACCGTTACAACCCTGGGAAACTGAGAACACTAGAAATCTCAAGAGACATTGCCATGCTCTTCAACGACTGTGGAGTAAAACCAAATGCATGCAAGACTTTGCCTATATAAATCTGCCCTTATAAAATATAATTCCTGCCTCTATGCTGCCAAACAAGCCTACTTTGACTCTCTAATGACTTGTCATCCAGTCCCAGTCGGCTCTTCTCAAACTTTAACTCTTTGCTTTGTCCCCCACCCCCTCTACCCACTAACTCACTCACTGCCCAAGAGATTGCCAATCACTTCAAAGACAAGATTGATGCAATTGGACACCTCCACTGTGCTTACATCTTCCTCACCCAACATACCTTGCCTAACAGCACATTTAACACTCTCCTCTTTTGAATTGGCTACTACTGAAGAGGTTACAAAACTTTTCTCAGATGCCCACCTAACCAATTGTCCCTTGGATCATGTTCCCTCACAACTACTACGGTCACCCTCTTCTTCTATCCTATGCTCCCTCACTCACATCTTCAACCTCTCCCTCTCTAGTGGCACCTTCCCCTCCCCACTAAAACATGTGTAGATTACCCCCATACTTAAAAAGCCCTCACTGGAGCTCACCAATCTAAACAACTTAAGATCCATCTCATTGCTCCCATTCACCTCTAAACTTCTAGGACACTTAGTCTACAACCGTTCTAGTGACTACCTCAGTGAAAATAACCTTCTTGACCCCTTACAGTCTACAGTCTACTTGACCTCTCTGCTGCCTTTGATACTGTTGACCACCTGCTCTTTCTCAATAAACTATATTCCCTTGGCCTCCAAGATTCTGCTCTATCCTGGCTCTCTGCCTATCTATCACAGCACTCCTTCAGTGCCACCTACAACTCTGTCTCCTCCTCTCCATTGCTCCTGTCTGTGGGAGTCCCCCAAGGCTCTGTTCATGGACCCCTTCTCTACTCTATCTACATCTCCTCCATTGGTCACTTGATAACTGCCCACGGCTTCCAATACCACTTATACGCCGATGACATCCAAATCTATTTGTCTACTCCTCACCTCACTCCTTCAGTTTCCTCTCGCATTACTAACTTAGTAACTGACATATCAGCATGGATGTCGCACCACTTCCTTAAACTAAATCTCTCTAAAAATCAACAATACTAGGTGTAATGCTAGACTCTGACTTGTCATTTCAGCCTCAAGTCCAATCATTGTCAAAAGTTTGTAGAATTCACCTCCGTAACATCTCTAAACAAATTAAACCACCAAGCTCCTCATCCACTCCATTGTTATCTCTCGCCTTGACTATTGCAAATCTCTTCTCATTGGCCTGCCTCTCCATAGGCTATCAGTCTATCATGAATAGTGATGGACGAACTTCCGACGGGACGTTTCGCGAACGCGAAACGCGAACGGACACAAACGTTCGCGAAAACGACCGTTCGCCGCGGGCTCCATTGACTTCAATGGGAGGCGAATTTCGCAAACCTTTAGGTCGAATTTGCGGCCACGGGGTAATTATTAGGGGGTAGCACGTAGTCCCACCACCTGGACAATAGCATAATACATGTATGAGGTGAATTTGGGATCGATAACTACAAGCATTTTTTTTTTATTTGGGAAATTGTTCTGACAATTCAGGACTATGGAGCTAATGAAGGCAATGGAGGAGAGGGAAGGTCAGGGACCAGGGTAGGCAAACAAGAGGGTGCAGGAGATACAGAGCACTGACAGCAGCACCGTAATACAGAGCACTGACATCAGCACCGTGACATACAGCGCTGACAGCAGCTCCGTGACATACAGCGCTGACAGCAGCTCCGTGACATACAGCGCTGACAGCAGCTCCGTGACATACAGCGCTGACAGCAGCTCCGTGACATACAGCGCTGACAGCAGCTCCGTGACATACAGCGCTGACAGCAGCACCGTGACATACAGCGCTGACAGCAGCTCCGTGACATACAGCGCTGACAGCAGCTCCGTGACATACAGCGCTGACAGCAGCTCCGTGACATACAGCACTGACAGCAGCTCCGTGACATACAGCGCTGACAGCAGCTCCGTGACATACAGCGCTGACAGCAGCACCGTGACATACAGCGCTGACAGCAGCTCCGTGACATACAGCGCTGACAGCAGCTCCGTGACATACAGCGCTGACAGCAGCTCCGTGACATACAGCGCTGACAGCAGCTCCGTGACATACAGCGCTGACAGCAGCTCCGTGACATACAGCGCTGACAGCAGCTCCGTGACATACAGCGCTGACAGCAGCTCCGTGACATACAGCGCTGACAGCAGCTCCGTGACATACAGCGCTGACAGCAGCTCCGTGACATACAGCGCTGACAGCAGCTCCGTGACATACAGCGCTGACAGCAGCACCGTAAGCAGCCCCAGGAGGAAGTCAGCACAGCACAGGGATGGTGTGATCCCCTCATAATAAGAACCCCCAGGAGGAAGTCAGCACAGCACAGGGATGGTGGGAGCCCCTCATAATAAGAACACCCAGGAGGAAGTCAGCACAGCACAGGGATGGTGGGAACCCCTCATAATAAGCAGCCCCAGTAGAAATATGACACCGCTCAACCTCTTCAAAGAGGAGGGTAGGGGCATATAGTACGGTGTGCTTTTTTGGGTCAGGGAAGTGAGCCAAATGAATTAAGAAGGTCTGTGTGCTTGATTCCAAAAATTGTTTATAGACATATACATGGTCTACTGATCACATGTGTTGAATTCCTCCGAGATCCATGCCTCATTCATTTTTAGAAATGTGAGGTAGTTAACACTGTGGTGAGCTAGGCGAGTACGCTTATCGGTCACAATCCCCCCTGCTGCGCTGAACGTCCTTTCGGACAGGACACTGGATGAGGGGCAAGCCAACAGTTCGATTGCAAATTGGGCAAGCTCTGGCCAGAGGTCAAGCCTGCCCACCCAGTAGTCTAGGGGTTCATCACTCCTCAGAGCGTCCACATCGGCCGTTAACCCAATGTAGTCGGACACCTGACGGTCTAGGCGTTCCCTGATGCTGGATCCGGATGACACCTGTCGATGGGTCGGCTGAAAGAATGACCTCATATCCGAAGTCACCAACACATCTTCAAACCGGCCTCTTCTTGCAGGCGCTGTTGGATTGGTACCCGCAAATCCTTCTCTGGGAGTGGGAATTGCTCCTCTGCCAGCGCACGCAAAAGCAGAATGCAGCATTTCTCGAAGCAAGGCCTGGAAGTGCTGCATTCTGACAGCCCTCTGCGACGGCGGTAACATTTCCGCCATTTTGTGTTTGTACCGGGGGTCTAAGTACGTTGCCACCCAGTACTGGTCCTTGACCCTCATGCTTTTTATACGGGGGTCCCTATTAAAACACTGGAGCATGAAGGCCCCCATTTGCACTAAAGTGGAAGCGGTGTGGTGGCCTGGCTCCTGCTCATCATCCAGGATAATGTCGTCCTCTTCATTCTCCTCTCCCCATCCTCGCACAACAGGGATCCCAGAAAGGTTTAAAGCATGCTCTTCTTGCTCCTGCTCATCCGCCCCGGCACCATCCTCCTCTGACTCCTCATCAGACTCCTGTTGTTGACTTGTCTCAGATAGAGTAGCCCCCCCTGGGAATTCATCCAGCATTGCGACTTCCTCATCTTCCCGCTCCTGCTCCTCCACAGCCTGATCAATGACACGACGCAATGCACGCTCCAGAAAGAAGGCATAAGGTACCATGTCACTGATGGCGCCATGGCTGCGACTGACCAGTTTGGTGATCTCCTCAAATGGCCGCAGAAGTCTGCATGTGTCGCGCATGAGCAGCCACTGGCGCGGTGAAAAAAAACCCAGCTCCCCAGAACCGTTTCTTTCGCAGAGTTCATACAGGTAGACGTTAACTGCACGTTTCTGCTGGAGCAGCCTATCAAGCATATAGAAGGTTGAGTTCCATCGCGTCGGGCAATCGCAAATAAGACGTCTGACCGGCAGATGGTGTCGCCGCTGAATGTCAGCAAGGCGAGCCATGGCCGTGTAAGATCTTCTGAAATGGGCCGAGATTTTCCTTGCCTGCCGCAAGATGTCCTGGACCCCAGGGTATTTGACAAGGAATCGCTGCACGACCAAGTTTAAGACGTGTGCCATGCACGGCACGTGCGTGATTTTGCCCTGTTTCAATGCGCTAAGCAGATTGGCACCGTTGTCACACACCACTTTACCAACTGTCAAATTGAGCGGTGTTAGCCACTCATCTGCCTGTGAACGCAAAGCTGAAAGGAGTGCCGGGCCAGTGTGGCTCTTTGCTTCCAGGCACAACAGACGCAGCACGGCATGGCAACGTCTCACCTGGCATGTGGAATAGGTTCTGGGGAGCTTGGGCGGTGCAGTGGAAGAGACGCTAGCAGCGGAAAAGGAGGAGGCAGCTGAGGAGGAGAGGGAGGAGGATGGAGTAGGAGGAGGAGAAGAAGAGTCAGGCCTGCATGCAATCCGTGGCGGTAAAACCAAATCTACACGGGTGCCACGGGTTACATGCTTGACGGCCGTCAGAAGGTTCACCCAGTGGGCAGTAAAACTGATATACCTTCCCTGCCCGTGTTTGCTAGACCACGTGTCTGTGGTCAGATGTATCTTGGCACCGACACTGTGTGCCAGAGATACATTCACTTGCCGCTGAACATGGCCATATAGCTCTGGGATGCCCTTCTCTGAGAAATACTTCCTTCCTGGGACCTTCCATTGTGGTGTTCCAATGGCCACAAATTTGCGAAAGGCCTCCGAGTCCACCAGTTTATATGGCAGTAGTTGGCGGGCTATGAGTTCTGACAAGCCAGCCGCCAACCGTTGGGCAAGAGGGTTATCCGGCGTCATCATTTTTTTACGCTCAAACATTAGGCCCACGGAAGCCTGCCTTTTTGCAGAAAAATGTGAGCTTGGCGTGATGGAAGGTGGAGTGGAGGACAATTGTGAGGAGAGAGGAGAAGGAGAAGTAGAAGACGAGGCTGGACGGTGAGAGCCTGCAGTGTGGCTTTGTGTGTTCCGTTGCTCCCACTGGGCTCGGTGATGGCTGCTCATGTGCCTTCTTAAGGCGGTCGTCCCTAGGTGAGTATTGGGCTTACCGCGACTAACGCGTTGACTGCAAAGATTGCAGATGGCAACGCTATTGTCAGCAGCGGACACGTTAAAAAAAGCCCACACTGCGGAGCCATGTGCCGGTGTCCTGGGAGCGCCAGATGTGACCGTACATGGTCGATGACTCGCTCCTGATACATTTGCAGTCTGCTTTGTCCCTGCTGTGCAATGTAAGTCATTGCTGCTTCTCCTCCCTATCTGCTGGTCCATATCTCCCTCTGAACTCCCCTCCTCTTCCTCTCTTGTGGGCACCCACGTGACATCACTAGACACGTCATCATCAACGTCACCTTCCCCACCGCTATAAGTAGAGTAGGCAGCAACACCGGGGACCAACCTCCTCCTTGGGCTGATCTGGGTACTGGCGTCAGACTGCTGAGTAGCGCTTGTTGCTACCTCCTCTTCCTGATCCAATACCAAGAGTGGCTGCGCATCAGAAATGTCCTCTTGATATGGATCGGAAAATAATTCCAGTGACTCAAGCGGAAGGTATGTGGTGGTGGTGGTGGTGGTCGTGTTGTTGGTGGTAGTGTCTTTGGGGGTGCACATAGCAGAGAGTGAAGAAGAGGGTGCAGATCGAGAGGATGAGGAGGGTGCAGAAGAGTAAGGCTGAGCGAGCCACTCAACCAAGTCTGGTGCATCCTTTAAAGTAATTGAACGCACCTTCTGCAACTTCCCACTTTGGCTCAAGCCTGTTGCTCCTGCCCTACCCCTACCACCCCTGCGGAAGGGCCTGCCTCTTCCTCTGCATGTCATTTTTTAAATGACCCTGTGACAAAACTCTTAGTCCCTATACCGCTGAAGGACTGCTGCAGTATAGGTGAGCGGTCAGCAGTGGTGCACGTCAACCCTATCTATTGTGGACCTATAGCGGTCCTTACAGAACAGCAGACTGTACCGCACTCAAGCCTATGTACCGTAGCACCCTATACCAAGTTACCAGTCCTTATAAGAACTTTTGTGGACCAAGCAGGTTGTGTATTAGTGTTTAGCAGACTGTACGTCAGTCCCTATACCGCTGAAGGACTGCTGCAGTATAGGGCAGCGGTCAGCAGTGGTGCACGTCAACCCTATCTATTGTGGACCGATAGCGGTCCTTACAGAACAGCAGACTGTACCGCACTCAAGCCTATGTACCGTAGCACCCTATACCAAGTTACCAGTCCTTATAAGAACTTTTGTGGACCAAGCAGGTTGTGTATTAGTGTTTAGCAGACTGTACGTCAGTCCCTATACCGCTGAAGGACTGCTGCAGTATAGGGCAGCGGTCAGCAGTGGTGCACGTCAACCCTATCTATTGTGGACCGATAGCGGTCCTTACAGAACAGCAGACTGTACCGCACTCAAGCCTATGTACCGTAGCACCCTATACCAAGTTACCAGTCCTTATAAGAACTTTTGTGGAACAAGCAGGTTGTGTGTTAGTGATTAGCAGACTGTACGTCAGTCCCTATACCGCTGAAGGACTGCTGCAGTATAGGTGAGCGGTCAGCAGTGGTGCACGTCAACCCTATCTATTGTGGACCGATAGCGGTCCTTACAGAACAGCAGACTGTACCGCACTCAAGCCTATGTACCGTAGCACCCTATACCAAGTTACCAGTCCTTATAAGAACTTTTGTGGACCAAGCAGGTTGTGTATTAGTGTTTAGCAGACTGTACGTCAGTCCCTATACCGCTGAAGGACTGCTGCAGTATAGGGCAGCGGTCAGCAGTGGTGCACGTCAACCCTATCTATTGTGGACCGATAGCGGTCCTTACAGAACAGCAGACTGTACCGCACTCAAGCCTATGTACCGTAGCACCCTATACCAAGTTACCAGTCCTTATAAGAACTTTTGTGGAACAAGCAGGTTGTGTGTTAGTGATTAGCAGACTGTACGTCAGTCCCTATACCGCTGAAGGACTGCTGCAGTATAGGTGAGCGGTCAGCAGTGGTGCACGTCAACCCTATCTATTGTGGACCGATAGCGGTCCTTACAGAACAGCAGACTGTACCGCACTCAAGCCTATGTACCGTAGCACCCTATACCAAGTTACCAGTCCTTATAAGAACTTTTGTGGACCAAGCAGGTTGTGTATTAGTGTTTAGCAGACTGTACGTCAGTCCCTATACCGCTGAAGGACTGCTGCAGTATAGGGCAGCGGTCAGCAGTGGTGCACGTCAACCCTATCTATTGTGGACCGATAGCGGTCCTTACAGAACAGCAGACTGTACCGCACTCAAGCCTATGTACCGTAGCACCCTATACCAAGTTACCAGTCCTTATAAGAACTTTTGTGGAACAAGCAGGTTGTGTGTTAGTGATTAGCAGACTGTACGTCAGTCCCTATACCGCTGAAGGACTGCTGCAGTATAGGTGAGCGGTCAGCAGTGGTGCACGTCAACCCTATCTATTGTGGACCGATAGCGGTCCTTACAGAACAGCAGACTGTACCGCACTCAAGCCTATGTACCGTAGCACCCTATACCAAGTTACCAGTCCTTATAAGAACTTTTGTGGACCAAGCAGGTTGTGTATTAGTGTTTAGCAGACTGTACGTCAGTCCCTATACCGCTGAAGGACTGCTGCAGTATAGGGCAGCGGTCAGCAGTGGTGCACGTCAACCCTATCTATTGTGGACCGATAGCGGTCCTTACAGAACAGCAGACTGTACCGCACTCAAGCCTATGTACCGTAGCACCCTATACCAAGTTACCAGTCCTTATAAGAACTTTTGTGGAACAAGCAGGTTGTGTGTTAGTGATTAGCAGACTGTACGTCAGTCCCTATACCGCTGAAGGACTGCTGCAGTATAGGTGAGCGGTCAGCAGTGGTGCACGTCAACCCTATCTATTGTGGACCGATAGCGGTCCTTACAGAACAGCAGACTGTACCGCACTCAAGCCTATGTACCGTAGCACCCTATACCAAGTTACCAGTCCTTATAAGAACTTTTGTGGACCAAGCAGGTTGTGTATTAGTGTTTAGCAGACTGTACGTCAGTCCCTATACCGCTGAAGGACTGCTGCAGTATAGGGCAGCGGTCAGCAGTGGTGCACGTCAACCCTATCTATTGTGGACCGATAGCGGTCCTTACAGAACAGCAGACTGTACCGCACTCAAGCCTATGTACCGTAGCACCCTATACCAAGTTACCAGTCCTTATAAGAACTTTTGTGGAACAAGCAGGTTGTGTGTTAGTGATTAGCAGACTGTACGTCAGTCCCTATACCGCTGAAGGACTGCTGCAGTATAGGTGAGCGGTCAGCAGTGGTGCACGTCAACCCTATCTATTGTGGACCGATAGCGGTCCTTACAGAACAGCAGACTGTACCGCACTCAAGCCTATGTACCGTAGCACCCTATACCAAGTTACCAGTCCTTATAAGAACTTTTGTGGACCAAGCAGGTTGTGTATTAGTGTTTAGCAGACTGTACGTCAGTCCCTATACCGCTGAAGGACTGCTGCAGTATAGGGCAGCGGTCAGCAGTGGTGCACGTCAACCCTATCTATTGTGGACCGATAGCGGTCCTTACAGAACAGCAGACTGTACCGCACTCAAGCCTATGTACCGTAGCACCCTATACCAAGTTACCAGTCCTTATAAGAACTTTTGTGGACCAAGCAGGTTGTGTGTTAGTGTTTAGCAGACTGTACGTCAGTCCCTATACCGCTGAAGGACTGCTGCAGTATAGGGCAGCGGTCAGCAGTGGTGCACGTCAACCCTATCTATTGTGGACCGATAGCGGTCCTTACAGAACAGCAGACTGTACCGCACTCAAGCCTATGTACCGTAGCACCCTATACCAAGTTACCAGTCCTTATAAGAACTTTTGTGGAACAAGCAGGTTGTGTGTTAGTGATTAGCAGACTGTACGTCAGTCCCTATACCGCTGAAGGACTGCTGCAGTATAGGTGAGCGGTCAGCAGTGGTGCACGTCAACCCTATCTATTGTGGACCGATAGCGGTCCTTACAGAACAGCAGACTGTACCGCACTCAAGCCTATGTACCGTAGCACCCTATACCAAGTTACCAGTCCTTATAAGAACTTTTGTGGACCAAGCAGGTTGTGTATTAGTGTTTAGCAGACTGTACGTCAGTCCCTATACCGCTGAAGGACTGCTGCAGTATAGGGCAGCGGTCAGCAGTGGTGCACGTCAACCCTATCTATTGTGGACCGATAGCGGTCCTTACAGAACAGCAGACTGTACCGCACTCAAGCCTATGTACCGTAGCACCCTATACCAAGTTACCAGTCCTTATAAGAACTTTTGTGGAACAAGCAGGTTGTGTGTTAGTGATTAGCAGACTGTACGTCAGTCCCTATACCGCTGAAGGACTGCTGCAGTATAGGTGAGCGGTCAGCAGTGGTGCACGTCAACCCTATCTATTGTGGACCGATAGCGGTCCTTACAGAACAGCAGACTGTACCGCACTCAAGCCTATGTACCGTAGCACCCTATACCAAGTTACCAGTCCTTATAAGAACTTTTGTGGACCAAGCAGGTTGTGTATTAGTGTTTAGCAGACTGTACGTCAGTCCCTATACCGCTGAAGGACTGCTGCAGTATAGGGCAGCGGTCAGCAGTGGTGCACGTCAACCCTATCTATTGTGGACCGATAGCGGTCCTTACAGAACAGCAGACTGTACCGCACTCAAGCCTATGTACCGTAGCACCCTATACCAAGTTACCAGTCCTTATAAGAACTTTTGTGGACCAAGCAGGTTGTGTGTTAGTGTTTAGCAGACTGTACGTCAGTCCCTATACCGCTGAAGGACTGCTGCAGTATAGGGCAGCGGTCAGCAGTGGTGCACGTCAACCCTATCTATTGTGGACCGATAGCGGTCCTTACAGAACAGCAGACTGTACCGCACTCAAGCCTATGTACCGTAGCACCCTATACCAAGTTACCAGTCCTTATAAGAACTTTTGTGGAACAAGCAGGTTGTGTGTTAGTGATTAGCAGACTGTACGTCAGTCCCTATACCGCTGAAGGACTGCTGCAGTATAGGTGAGCGGTCAGCAGTGGTGCACGTCAACCCTATCTATTGTGGACCGATAGCGGTCCTTACAGAACAGCAGACTGTACCGCACTCAAGCCTATGTACCGTAGCACCCTATACCAAGTTACCAGTCCTTATAAGAACTTTTGTGGACCAAGCAGGTTGTGTATTAGTGTTTAGCAGACTGTACGTCAGTCCCTATACCGCTGAAGGACTGCTGCAGTATAGGGCAGCGGTCAGCAGTGGTGCACGTCAACCCTATCTATTGTGGACCGATAGCGGTCCTTACAGAACAGCAGACTGTACCGCACTCAAGCCTATGTACCGTAGCACCCTATACCAAGTTACCAGTCCTTATAAGAACTTTTGTGGACCAAGCAGGTTGTGTATTAGTGTTTAGCAGACTGTACGTCAGTCCCTATACCGCTGAAGGACTGCTGCAGTATAGGGCAGCGGTCAGCAGTGGTGCACGTCAACCCTATCTATTGTGGACCGATAGCGGTCCTTACAGAACAGCAGACTGTACCGCACTCAAGCCTATGTACCGTAGCACCCTATACCAAGTTACCAGTCCTTATAAGAACTTTTGTGGAACAAGCAGGTTGTGTGTTAGTGATTAGCAGACTGTACGTCAGTCCCTATACCGCTGAAGGACTGCTGCAGTATAGGGCAGCGGTCAGCAGTGGTGCACGTCAACCCTATCTATTGTGGACCGATAGCGGTCCTTACAGAACAGCAGACTGTACCGCACTCAAGCCTATGTACCGTAGCACCCTATACCAAGTTACCAGTCCTTATAAGAACTTTTGTGGACCAAGCAGGTTGTGTATTAGTGTTTAGCAGACTGTACGTCAGTCCCTATACCGCTGAAGGACTGCTGCAGTATAGGGCAGCGGTCAGCAGTGGTGCACGTCAACCCTATCTATTGTGGACCGATAGCGGTCCTTACAGAACAGCAGACTGTACCGCACTCAAGCCTATGTACCGTAGCACCCTATACCAAGTTACCAGTCCTTATAAGAACTTTTGTGGACCAAGCAGGTTGTGTATTAGTGTTTAGCAGACTGTACGTCAGTCCCTATACCGCTGAAGGACTGCTGCAGTATAGGGCAGCGGTCAGCAGTGGTGCACGTCAACCCTATCTATTGTGGACCGATAGCGGTCCTTACAGAACAGCAGACTGTACCGCACTCAAGCCTATGTACCGTAGCACCCTATACCAAGTTACCAGTCCTTATAAGAACTTTTGTGGAACAAGCAGGTTGTGTGTTAGTGATTAGCAGACTGTACGTCAGTCCCTATACCGCTGAAGGACTGCTGCAGTATAGGGCAGCGGTCAGCAGTGGTGCACGTCAACCCTATCTATTGTGGACCGATAGCGGTCCTTACAGAACAGCAGACTGTACCGCACTCAAGCCTATGTACCGTAGCACCCTATACCAAGTTACCAGTCCTTATAAGAACTTTTGTGGAACAAGTGAGTTGTGAATGTTTAGCAGACTGCAGCAGAAGGGCAGCAGTCAAGTATAATATCCTTTCTATATTTGGAAGAAAGAATATTATACATGTACAAGCCTATTACTGTACCACTGATACCAGTCCTGAAAAGAACCTTTGTGGAACTAATAATAACAGCAAGTCTTTAAAATTACCCTCACTGCCTGACAACACTGCTTCCTTCCTGTCCCTATACAAATTGGCAAAAAAAGAGAACGATTAGTGGTTACTGGAACAGCTCTTTTGTGGACCTTGATAGTAACAGCTAATGATGATGATGATGATGATGATGATGAAAGACTAATCTGGCTGTCCCTGTAGCATACACCGTCCTTTCCCTTTCTCTAAACTAACAAAAGACACTCAGGCTGCTGCAAGAATCAGCAGCACAGCAAACCTATCAACACCTAACACCTATACCAGTCCTGAAAAGAACTTTTGTGTACCAAATAGCTAGTGGTTTATCTCTCCCTACTCCACACAGGAACCTGTCCCTATCGTAACAGAAGAAAGAATGTAAAATGGCCACCGGATCGGGTGTATTTATAGGTTAGGGGGAATGTACAAGTGTCCATGTGCTGTCATGTCTCAATTGGCTGTCCTGTATCACATGATAAACGTGTCACCAAAGGTTAAAGTTCTTGTATACATTAAACACGTAAGTCCGCCGCGGCGAACGACGGAAAAAGGCGTTCGAACGTGCGGACCGCGAATGTCGGAAATTCGCCGCGAAACGACCGCCGGGCGAACCGTTCGGCCATCACTAATCATGAATGCTGCTGCCAGACTTATCCACCTTACCAACCGCTCAGTGTCTGCCAACCCTCTCCTCCAATCCCTACACTGGCTCCCAATCACCCAGCGAATTCAATTCAAAATACTAACCACAACATACAAAGCCATTCACAACTCTGCCTTGAGCTACATCACCAATCTTGTCTCCAAATATTACCCAAATCGTCCTCTCCGCTCTTCTCAAGACCACCTACTCTCAAGCTCTCTCATCTCCTCCTCAAATGCTCGTCTCCAGTATTTCTCCAGAGCCTCTCTCATCCTCTGGAATTCGCTACCTCCACCTGTCTGGCTATCCCCTACTCTTGCTACCTTCAGGCGATCCCTGAAAACTCATCTCTTCGGGAAAGCCTATCACGTCTCCAACTAATCTTCTACCACTTCCATCAGCTCATTCCCCACAATTACAATCTTTTGTACCACCTTCCCCACCCTATTAGATTGTAAGCTTTTCTTATTGTATTGTCTCCTTATTTAATATTGTAAAGCGCTGCGTAAAGTGTTGGTGCTATATAAATCCTGTATAATAATAATAATAAACCTAATTGCTAAAATATCATATAACCTTTACCATGTTAATGCAATTTCAGAAATTGCTTTCAAAAGTTTAAGTTCTACAGCTTTTAGTCAAAGAATCCCTGGTGATTAAGTACTGATTCATTTTTTTTGTTTTGTTTTGGGGGATAACAACTGTCTCCCTGTTGTGCTTTCACATGTATCCCTTGAAGAAAACTAAAGAAGCCATGATGACACCCTGTGCCGGCATGGTTCACCACTGTTCTAGTTCATGGTTCACCACTGCTTCTAGTAAGCTGCATTAGACAAATAATGTACAGCCAATGCTGGAATGAGTGCATGTCGACCAGAAGTGTCTGAAAACAATATGGAGCACTAAGAAAAAAGAAGCGAAACCAGTATTTTGCCTGTTATTTATGATACATAGTCCTTCAGCAAGCTAGATACCATCTAATTAAGTGAAAAGACTGCAAACTAGATACAGCTAAGATACCAGTTTCACTTTTTTCTATTAATTTAAAAGTACTACATCTGTGTTCCAAACATGGTGGCTGTACTTAAAGAAGCAATGAGACTATTGGCCCTCTGTCTCCAGAATAGAATGAAGAGGAAGAGTACGGGCATTAAAAAAAAAAGCCAGAACTCTAGTGCCCAGGGGGAGGCCCCTAAATCCTAGAGATAACAGGTTATGTGCTGCCCTATTTAAAAAGCAGGAGAGTGGGAATGAAAGATTTCTAAAGTCGATGTCTCTTTCTCCTAAATTCTATCTTACTTCTTTTACTAAGTTAGCCTGACTTGACTGCATGCAGAAACATTACTAAATTAATTAGATATACTTTAACAGCTGCAAAGTGTAGAATCACTTCTCCCTGGAAGTCCCCTCTGCACCCTTCCGTGGTTTAATTAAAGGAAATGAGACCTGTCAGAAATAGAAAAGGTGACAGTATATCTTATGTATTATACTGTCATACTATCTATGACCAAGAAAGTTTAGTGTGAATAGAAATGTAATGTTAAGTACTCACTGTAAATCATTAAAATGACTGGGGTCTTAAAAATATCTATTAATTCCAATTAATAATTTTGTTTTGTAGACATATTTTTTTTTAGGTTTTCTAACTTGAGATAAGCTAAAATAGTTTGCTGCTACTTCTTTTTTTGTCTTATGTATAGGTACATTATGAAAAATTGTACAATACAATGCACGCTGATTGGCTCCCCCGCTGGCCAATGGGAGTGCGCGCGCGCATCCCCAGATTAACGCGTACAAACCTAACGTACACCTACAGCGATTTGTGCAGCTGAGCCAACCTGCTGTCTAACTGTGGTGGCTGGTCGGCAAGTGGTTAACCACTTGAGACCCGCGCTATAGCCGAATGACGGCTACAGCGCGGATCTCCTTTTCCGGGACTACGTCTATTGACATAGTCCCGTGCACGAGCGGCTTGCGCGCCCCCTGAGGGGCGCGCGCGGCGCGCTCTGTGATCGGCGAGTCTACGAGACTCGCCTGATCACCGATCCGTGCAAGGGGTCGATCCCGACCTCTTATCACGTGATCAGCTGTCAGCCAATGACAGCTGATCATGTGATATAACGGAGACGGTAATCGGCTGTTATTCCTCCTCGCGCTGACAGCGCGAGGAGAAAAAAAAAAGCCGATCGCCGGCGGGCGTGATCGGGACATTAGTCCCGATCACGGCCAGCCCTGCCAGTGCCCACCTGCCCCCTGCCAGTGCCCGCCTGCCCCCTCATAACTATTCATAATAAAAAATTAGTGCCCCCCGTCAGTGCCACCCAGCAGTGCCTACAGTGCCACCCAGTCCCGCCTTATCTGTGCCCAACGGTGCCGCCTTATCTGTGCCTATTAGTGCCGCCTTAACTATGCCTATCAGTGCCCACCAGTGCAGCCTATCAGTGCCCACCAATGCAGCCTATCAGTGCCCACCAATGCAGCCCATCAGTGCCCACCAGTGCAGCCTATCAGTGCCCACCAGTGCAGCCTATCAGTGCCGCCTCATCAGCGCACTTCAATGAAGGAGAAAAATGACCTGTTTGCAAAATTTTATAACAAACTATTAAACATGATTTATTTATTTTTTTGAATATTTTTTTGTTTGTTTAGCAAAAAATAAAACTCCCAGCTGTGATTAAATACCACCAAAAGAAAGCTCTATTTGTGGGAAAAAAATGATAAAAATTTCATTTGGGTACAGTGTTGTATGCCCGCGCAATTGTCATTCAAAGTGCATCAGCGCTGAAAGCTGAAAATTGGTCTGGGACTGAGGGGGGTTTAAGTGCCCAGTAAGCAAGTGGTTAAAGAGTAAGGCTGGGTTCACACTATTGTAAATTGGATGCGGGTTTCCCCGCATCCAATTTGCATAGCAGGAGATTGTGACCAGCTCTCTATGGTTCACACATCTCCACAGCACCTCCAGTGTGAATTGCACAGAAGTCCTGTCTGTCTTTTGGTCTGTTTTTGGTCCAAATTCAGGCTGAAATCGGACATGAAATGGTGAATGGAAATTCACCGGACTCCTGCTGTGAACTTGTGTTAAAAAAAAAAAAAAACCCTGGGTGATCAATGTATTTGCAGGGATTTTAACAAACTTTGTAGCAGATGCCTACCTTTTGCTGGTGTTAAGAAAAAGCTCTTTGTATCACAAGAAGGATCGCATACTCATTCTGGAAGAAGTGATTAACCCTTGGGAGAAGCTCCCCAATAATGACATTCTATTGCAGAAAATACCTAAAATTTTACTTTTTTTTAGTGCAGACTTCTGGGAAAATCTGTGAGCCAATAACACAAGCAGGATGTGACATTTCCATTTGTGCTTTGAACATCAACAGTGTACAGAACACTTCCAGGTTGCCTCCAGAATACAATAAATTCTACAGAAAATTACAGAGCTGCAGATTGAAAATGAAAGGTAATTTTGTAGCAATTGTATATGCTATATTATTGTTTGTAATTTTCATATTATTTTTCCACAAAAGTGAAAAGCTTTAAAGCATTAAACTTTAAGCTCATCCAATGATATAGCTACACATTAAAGTGATATTAAAGTTTTTTTGGTTTTGTTTTTTTAAATAACATGTTATACTTGGTTTTGCACAGAGCAGCCCAGATCCTCCTCGTCTTGGATCCACTGCCAGCGCTCCTGGCTTCTCCCTCCTGCCGGGTTTGTTATAGCAGAGTAAAGTGGGGGGTTAAAATGAGCAACCAAGCAGGCCTTGTATTTAAAGGGGAAATATTATATAAAAAATAATTGAATTTAAATAATGTAATTACATTTTGGTATTAAGTGCAATTATCAGTCAAACCAACCAATAGTTGATGCAGTAGGAATAATAACATTAACCAAATATACATTTTTCATGCCATCTGTTGTCAGTGTCACGTGTCATCAATGCCACTTATCAGTGCCATCTGTCATCGGTGGCACGTATTAGTGCCACGTATTAGTGCCATCTGTCATCAGTGCCACGTATTAGTGCCATCTGTCATCAGTGCCACGTATTAGTGCCACGTCAGTGTTGTCAGTGTCACCAATGCCACTTATCAGTGCCATCTGTCATCAGTGTCACGCATCATCGGTGCCACATATTAGTGCCATCTGTCATCGGTGGCACGTATTAGCGCCACGTATTAGTGCCATCTGTCATCAGTACCACGTATTAGTGCCATCTGTCATCAGTGCCACATATTAGTGCCATGTGTCATCAGTGCCATGTGTCATCAGTGCCACGTATCAGTGCCATCTGTCATCAGTGTCACATGTCATTGTCCTGGTGGTCCAGGGCCTTCAAAAGTGTAATAGGTAGACAACAAGTTAGATGTGTAATTTATGCTCCTAGAACACCTGATGGCGCTCCCTGCATGTTGGGCCTCTCTATGTGGCCAGGCTGTGAAAAAGTCCCACACATGTGGTATTGTAATACTCAGGAGGAGTAGCAGAATTTTTTTGGGGGTGTCATTTGTGGTATACACATGGCATGTGAGAAAAATAACCTATTACAATGACAATTTTGTGGAAAAAAATAAAAAAAATTAAAAATCTTAATTTTGCAAAGAATTGTGGGAAAAAATGACAACATCAAAAAACTCACCATCCCTCTTACTAAATACCTTGGAATGTCTACTTTCCAAAAAGGGGTACCGTATATACTCGAGTATAAGCCGAGATTTTCAGCCTCTTTTTTGAGGCTGAAAGTGCCCCCCTCGGCTTATACTCGAGTCATCGCTGTCTGCCCGCTCGATCAGCGTGTCGAGCAGACAGACAGCGGCCATTCTGATTCAAAAGCCGCGCCTCCGGCTCCGCCTTCGCCTGTGATAGGCGGAACACTGAATTTCCCAGCAGCCTGTGTTCCGCCTATCACGGGCATCCGCTCATCCTCGTACTACGGACGAGGATGATACGACGTCCGTGATAGGCGGAACACAGGCTGCTGGGAAATTCAGTGTTCCGCCTATCACAGGCGAAGGAGGAGGCGCGGCTTTTGAATTTTACAATGGCCGCCGACGAAGAGGGCACGGGACGGAGGCAAGGCAAGGCACGGCACGGCACGGGACGGGACGGGACGAAGGCAAGGCAAGGCACGACACGGGACGGAGGCTCGGACAAAGGCTCGGGACACAGGTAGGCTGGACACACACACACACACACACACACACACACACACACACACACACACACACACGGATGGAGACACACACACACGGATGGATGGATGGATGGAGACACACACACACACAGGGATGGATGGATGGATGGATGGAGACACACACACACACAGGGATGGATGGATGGATGGATGGAGACACACACACACAGGGATGGATGGATGGATGGATGGAGACACACACACACAGGGATGGATGGATGGATGGACACACACACACACAGGGATGGACGGACACACAGGGATGGACGGACACACAGGGATGGACGGACACACAGGGATGGACGGACACACACACAGGGATGGACAGGCATGTCTCACCCTCGGCTTATACACGAGTCAATAAGTTTGCCAGATTTTTTGGGGGTAAATTGGGGGCCTCGGCTTATATTCGGGTCGGCCTATACTCGAGTATATACGGTAATTTGGGGGGTATTTGTACTTTCCTGGCTTGTTCGGGTCACAAAAAGTGAGATAGGCCACCAGTACATCAGATGTGATCAATTTTGTATGATTCGCACCACAGCTTGTAGACTTTCTAACTTTCACAAAGACCAAATAATATCCACTAATTTGGGTTATTTTTACCAAAGACATGTAGCAGTATAAATTGTGGCCAAAATTTATGAAGAAAAATGTATAATTTGCATAATTTTGTCACAGAAACAAAGAAATATGCGTTTTTTTTTCAAATTTTCAGTCTTTTTTCATTTATAGCGCAAAAAATAAAAACCCCAGAGGTGATCAAATACCACCAAAAGAAAGCTCTATTTGTGGGAAAAAAAGGACAAAAAATTAATTTGGGTACAGTGTTGCATGACTGAGTAATTGTCATTCAAAGTGTGAGAGCACCGAAAGCTGAAAATTGATCTAGGCAGGAAGGGTGTTTAAGTGCCCAGTAAGCAAGTGGTTAAAAAAGTTGCGTTCCACCATACTTGTCTTATAATATTTCCATATTAATGTAAATAACTATGTTTTCTGCCTATCCAGAGCACTGTTTATGTCCATTCATTTTCGTAGCACGAGGTGCATGTGCAGATTTTTCTATGTGTTGAAAGGGAAAGAACGGTGCATTTTCAATGAACACTTATTTAGTGTATTATTGCAAACTTTAAAGTACATTTTTGATGTGGCTTTCCGATTTTATCTGCTTGCACTTGTATATTTGTGTTATTAGAATCAATATATAGATTTGTAGATTGTAGGGAGGGTAGATTGGCTGCTGCCATTTCTCTACCTCTCTGCTTAGATAGCTGCAATATGAGATCAGCCACACAGGTAGAGAATTGTTTTAGTAAATTAGCCGACTCATAGGCTTGCATTGTGAGAAGGAACAAAAAAAACACAACTATTGTGTAGCATTGTAAAGCAAGAAGCAGGGAGCAGACTGGATATGTAATAGACAAAAATGGTTGACACTGTATACAAATTATAGACAAATGACTTAATACATTTACACATATTATTCACATTAATTTTTTTCTTTTTTCATGTGCTCATGGAAAAATAATTGAAAATACCATACATGCTCTGTAAAAAAAAAAAAAAAAATAGGAAAAAATAAAAAACACGATTAGGGCTGAACTCTTATCGAACCATCTGATGATCAAACGACATATGAGAACATATTTACGTGCCAAAAAAGTTGTAATTCAAATGATCTAGTCTAATGGTTCACACTTCTCGGTCCCACTGCAGTCAGGACAGTGATACCACAATTCACAGCTGCAGTTCTGTAGCTTCCTGTGTCACCTGCCTACTCACTGAACTGTGAAAGAATGTAATCACATTATACTGTTGTGAAATACATTAGAGTCTAGTTATATTACAGTGTGTAATTTCCCATTTTCAGTCTAATTTCTGCTGTTTAGAGGGAATAAAATATAAAGGGAGATTTCAAGCAGTTATGCAAGCAGTATTTTATAATACATGTTCATGGGCTTATGTAATAAATAGACATTTTTAAATATATCTTTGGAGTATAAAAAATATGGACAGCCTAAACATATAGCTTAAATTAGATGTAAACCTAATAGTTAAAAATTTACATAACTTTCTAAAATGTTAATGTCATTTCAAGTGTCAGGTTTTTTTTTTTTTTCAGTCTTTTCAAACCTACAGCTATTGTTAAAAAATATCTAGTAATTCTGCCATGGAGCTTATTCAAGCACTGACTGTTGTGAACCATTTCTGGCTCCTAGTTGCCCTTCTGTGTCCCCTCGTCAGATACTCTATTGGTGGAGTCGTTCAATGCACAGGTCTTGAGTAATGACATACAGTTGCCGCTGGAACACATGCTTATAGACTTAAAACAAGCTAGAGAAGATTGGCAGCACTGAAATACAAAAAAGGTTGAAAAAAAAAAAAAGTTGAAGATTTTTTTTTTTAAAGAAAAAAACATGGTAATTGTTTATGATACACAATGTTTTAACAAGCTAAATGTCATCCATTTATGGGTTTAACACAGTAGATCTTGTGTAATATGTATCCTAATAAGAAATGTCATGCTTGTATGAAAAATAGTTTTTAGATTTATTCAAACACCTGATAATTGGCACTCATTGCATTGGAGAGATCTATGTGACAAAATATTTTAATGTACATTTTGTACTATTAAATGTTAAATCTATCCCACAGTTATATGTAGTAGTGTTTACAACAGAAGTTGAAACTTCTTTAAAATACATATTTTTATTGTTTTGTTCACGTTTTATTGGTTTAAATGTACTTTAAAGTTCACCTTTTATTATTTTAGAATTTTGATAGAAGCAGTACATTTTCCTTCCATTAGTGACTCTAGCACTATATAAATGAAAGCATAGCATTCCCTGAGTCAAGCAATACATTTACAACTGCCCTTTTAACAGATATATATATATTTAAGAGCAAAAAAATCTTTATTATCCTGCACTCCTGGGATGCCTGGACCACCTCTGTGTGCTTGTGGTTCCCTGAAGCCCCATTAGATTATTGTGTCTAGGCATTCCTCATGCACTAAAATATGTGTGATGCTACAGATTCACTTTAGAGTCACTTTAAGTATCAACACCTGGGTGTGAAAAGAGGATGCTTGGAATACATTGCTAACATCTGCAGTAAGCTCCATGGTGTCAAAAACAGAAGGAGATTATTGATCCTGATTCTGCCTTCCGGGACATTTGAACATTTACTAGGTGAGTAAATATACATGAGAGAGTGCATAGCATCTTGCAGATTTCTTTGATGTAATGTGGAAGGAAAAACACTCTTCTAAACTAAAAGGTCGGCTCTGTTTTTAGGCATTATCACATCACCACGTATCATAGAGATTGGAGTACCACTAAAATCAGAAGATTCTTTCTTCCTAATTGAATCTTACACTTTATATGCTATATATGTGTAACACTCCCCCCCTTAGGATGGTCTAGAATAACCCCCAAAGTAGTGTAAAAGGCTAGCATCTAACTTCCTAGCCATGAATCCTTGGCATACTTTGGGGTACACAAATGTTGGGAGCCAACCAATTTATTGCTGAACTCAGTTTTATGAGGTATTCTAGTAGTAGTTGCCCCTATATTAGCAGTCAGGCTAGATCTAAGCTCCTGTAAGGATACTTTTAAAAAAAGTCCTTACCCCAAGTTGCAATTGATCTGCTGCTGCTACTTAATTCCTTGACAATGTCCATAGATTATACCTAGTTCCTTTGAGACACTCTCCAGCAAGGCATCTGATAAGGGGTTCCCTTCTGCGGGGTCCAGGCCCCATCAGCTCAACAGGGGCTCCCAGGCAACTCACAAGCAGGGGGAAGGGATTCCGGACAGGGAGGGTGATCACTGGGGTGGGGGGAGGGGCAATTACTGGAACCAATCTCCTGTATGGCTCTCCCAGAAGCAGGTGAAAGTTGACTTTTCTTCCCCTCCCTCCTGCCAACTTTTTCTGCTGCAGGGGGAGACACACATGGGATCAGTTTCAGAAATGCCCCCCTAACCAAACAGATCACTCTTCCTGTCTAGGGTCCGATTCTTCCTGCTGTCCAGGCCCCTGGTGTGCCCCTTTCCCTTACAGCGCAAATGACTTCCCCTCCTCCCCCTCTTGCTGGATGCTGTGGGCATACAGGGGGATCCTTTCAGGATAGCGAGTAGGGTGGGGGGGAGAGTAAATATGTTGTATTTACCAGCCCCTTCCTTTCCTGAATGAACACAGTGAGTGCTCAGTACTGATTACTCACCATTCAGCTACAATCAGTACTAATTACTCACCAATCACCATTCAGCTACTGAATCCCCATAGCGTAACATAGCCTGTCTGTGCTCAGCTGCAGCCGCATAGAAGAAAAAGACACTGGCTTACACTGTATAGACCACAGAGCCCATGTGAATGAGTTGCATAACACAGAGCCATATTTATTAACTCAATACAATTTTATTCTTTAAACTGGCGAGTTTGGACTTTTCTGGCTGGTTAACCATTTTGTCAGTTAGATAAGATTGCACTAGCAGAAGTATCCTCTCTCTGGTCCTCCTCCATAGGCAGAAACATGGATGTTTAGTCAATAGGAGTATGAGTGCAAAGAATTTTTCTATAAGGGATGATGCAGGTCAGATAATGACTATACAACTGATTGCTAAAGTGTTTGTAGGTAACTTATGATTGAGGGTTGAATTTTAACCATGAGATAAGAAAATTGCCAAAAAGCATACATTTTAAAATATTTATTTTAAAATTATAATTAATACATATTAACTAATATGGAGTGAAAGAACGTATATCTCTCATTAAACAACATTTTTACATTTTCAGAGTAGTGATCTTTTCAGCTACTGGAATTATCATTATTATTGCCTAGCAACAAGTTCTGCTATTGTGTCAGATATTCTCAATTTAAATGTATTAACCTGACTTCTTTATTATAAAACATGCCTTTTATTTTTTACATTCATTTCTCATGAACTCATCAAGAAAGTCTTCATTTTTCTAATTTAGGATTGTTGTAAGATTGTGGTTTTATTAATACAATTCTCTGGCTGTCATAAAGTTCTGACACACATAAAAGGTATTCTGGTACCCACGAATCTGGCCCACAACACCGGGCTGGCAAGTGACCATGTTTTGGGTATTTTTTTAGGTATTCATATTTGTCTTTCTTTAAAGTATGGATCTAGATTATATATGTATTATCAGAAACCTCCCTTGCCAAGCTGGGCACTGGACAATCATCTTTGACCTACTTTGCCTTCTGCATCTGGTCACATATTGGGTGCTTTTGTATTTACATACTTTCCTTACTGTGCACCCAATACTGTTGCCGCTATATTCCTGGCTACTCCCTCTCCTGTAATCATCTTTATTTTTTTAGTCAACTTTCTTAAGTGTCCCAACTTTAGCATCCACAGCAATTAATGTGGTCAGGTGCCAGATGAACCCCAAATTGGTCCACACTTCATTAGGCACACCAACAGTTGCTGTGGCTAGGGTTTGCGTGTGATCCTATATCAATTTCATGTCAATGTTTCGTTGAATCCTGTCCTTAGAGTGTTTACTGTTAATTGTTTCAATTCTTAGTTCTGGTTCCCATTTCCTGTTTTTCCAGTCCCATCTCTTAGTCCTCTGACTCCTGGTTCATACCTGCACTGAGTTTGTCTAGCCCTGCTATTTTCCCATGCCTTGCTTCACCTTACTTTTTTTGCATGAATCTGGACACTTGAATGTACTGAGCTTGGTAATACTTGCTTTGCTGTTCCGGATTATATCTCGTATTCAAACTTTGGCATTGATGCTTGATTCTAGTTGAAATTGACAATGACCTTAGGCATCTCACTTTGACTATGTTTCTTTATCTCTTTAGGCAAGGAGTCTTCACGACTGGATACAATCTCCGTTTGTCTGGTACTTCATATTTTCTAATTGACCCTTTCCGGGAAATATCCTCTTTCTTTAGAGACCTGATCATCCAGTGGTTAGAATCTTAGGGTCACCAGAGTGACATAAAGCAATTTTAAAAAGGTGACTGAAACAGTTTAAGCATGCTGCAACAATAGTTATCTGGTTTAAAAAGATAAGTTCATCTTTTCAGGCCAAATTTCAGTTTTCATAATAAATAGAAGTGCTTTTCCATTTCTGGCCCAGCTATCCCGATGTGCTTTTCTCTTGCTTACCCTATTCACAGGAGGTTTAGAATCTTGTCAGTTTATTTGTATTTTTGAAAAAGATTTTTAGATTCCATCACTTTCTCAGCTTTCACTTGCTGTTAAATCAACTCCCAGAAATGTTCACTTCCTTGTTGCATCACAGAAGAGGGTGTGATAATGTGTGTTCACCACTTTGGGTTGTACCTCCCTCATTACAATACCCCTTTCCACCCACTTCCTATACAATCTGATTGTACAATCTCCTTTAGCTCTCCCATCAGGTATGTAGTGCAAGGGCCTGTCTGATTTGATACATATCGAATGGATTGGTCAGGTGTGTCCTGCTATTCTATAGTTCTGGTAAATCTAAAGGAAATTGTACAGAGATGATACAATCAGATTGCATAGTGTATAGCCAGCTTTATACAAGTACAGAGGAGGGAGTGGACGGAGACACTCAGTTGTCACAGTTGTCCTCATTCACATGTCTACATAGCACAAACTCACATTCCCGAATGCATTTGTTTTGGGTGTTTTGAAGCGTTTTCACTTGTCACGCATAGGGCAGCCCATTCACTTGAATGGGCTGCCCTACATGCAACATATGCCCCAGAAAAACTTTTTTGCAGTTTTGGTGCATTGCCCGCACTTGGGGTGCGTTTAACATGTGATGACAACACAAGCACAATGAATATTCACAACATTTCTGAAATGCATGGCAAAGCATTCATTTTCTCTGGGGATTGCGTTTGTAAATACACAGATATGAATGGAGTCTCATTGTTCTTGTGTAAATGCACCAATTTCACTTTTAGGCCCCATTTACAACTAGAGTGGTGGGAGCGCATATTTTTTGGCTTCTTTTGCCAGTGACACACATAGGGCAGCCCGTTGACTTTAATGGGCTGTGCTACACATGGCAAAGTAGCACATGGGACATATTGGCGTGGAGCAAATTGCATGTTTTTTTACTGCATTTGTCTCCTTTTTTTATGTGGCAAATATGTGTTTGTATCTGTGTTTGACGTGCTGTTAACAATTAATGACACCGAAAGTGTAACTAGGTAATTTTAGGTTGATAAATGTGGACATACACTATACAATCTGATTATAAATCTCTATTTAACCTCTTTTAGATTTCCCCCAACTATGTGATAGGAGGACACACCATCTATCCAATCACTCTGTATCCAATCAGGCAGGCCTTTGCACTACATTAGCTGTGTCCCATGGGCTGCATGCCCCAGGGAGTTTAGCATGTAGCCTGAGCCCATCTGAAGGAACACTGGGGGAAGCCAGGCAAAGGCATGCATGGAGAAATAGTTTGTGAAAACTTAGTTGAAGGGTGAAGGTGTGCTAATGAGGTCAGCTAATAAACTCCTTTCTGTGTCTTACCTGTTCCTCTGTCTCTGTAAATCAGGGAGTCTCAGAAGTTTTCTAAGAAATATAGCAAGGGTTAAGGTAAGGCCTTGTTCTCAAAATCAAAGAAAGCTTGTATTTTTCTGCAACAGTGATACATTAGCCTTTAACCATTTGTCGACATCGCTATAGCTGAATAAAAGCTACAGCGAGGCTGGCTAGTTCTGGAAACCGTCATATGATGGCCCCCCATGATTGCGCCTGTTGCATGTCCACTGCTGGGCACAGGCAGATGTGCTCTGTGATCACAGTGTCCGGAGGGCACTGCTGATCACTGAGTGAGGTAAACCACATGATCAACTGTGTCCAATTCCAGCTGATCGCGGATGTAAATAGAAGCTGGTTATCAGCACTCCTTTCTAGCTGACAGCGATAATTGGCTTCTCTAAAAGGGACATGTACACTAATAATTAGTGCACTGATTACCAGTGTCCTGATTATAAGTGCAGTCCCAACAGTCCCCACCAGCGCTGCCAATCTATGCCCACTAGGGATGGGCTTTATGTTCGGGTCGAACATAAGTTCGACACGAACATTAGCTGTTGGCTTGTTTGCCGAATAGCAAACAATTTGGGGTGTTTGTGGCAAATTTGAAAGCCACGGAACACCCTTTAAAAATCTATGGGAGAAATCAAAAGTGCTAATTTTAAAGGTTAATATGCAAGTTATTGTCATAAAAAGTGTTTGGGAGCAGTGATATTAATAATGCTTAAAGTGAAACAATAAAAGTGTAATATTCCTTTAAATTTCATACCTGGGGGTGTCTATAGTATGCCTGTAAAGTGGCGCATGTTTCCCGTGTTTAGAGCAGTCTGACAGCAAAATTAAATTTCTAAAGGAAAAAAGTAATTTAAAACTACTCACGGCTATAATGAATTGTTGGTCCCGGCAATCCACATAAAAGTTAATTGATAAAAATGGCATAGGATTTCCCCACAGGGGAACCCCGAAGGGGGCTTATCGGAATCTGGATTTTTTTTTCAATGTTGAAAACCTGAAGGGTATGGATTTTGAGGGAGACCCCCACGCCATTTTTTTTAAAACTTTGGCACGGGGTTCTACTTATCCATACAAGACCTGAAGGGCCTGGTATGGAATTTAGGGGGACCCCCAAGCATTTTTTTTATTTTGGTTCGGGGGTTCCCCTGTGGGGGAATCCCATGCCATTTTTATCAATGAACTTCTATGTGTATTGCCGGGACCAACAATTCATTATAGCCAGGAGTAGTTTTAAATTACTTATTTTCGTTTAGAAGGTTCATTTTTCTGTCAGACTTTTCTAAACATGGGAAACATGCGCCCCTTTACGGGCATACTATAGACACCCCCCAGGTACAAAATTTTAAGAAATATTACACTTTTATTGTTTCACTTTAAGCATTATTAAAATCACTGTAGTTTTTAAAACTTTTTTTTTGCACTGATACATGTCCCCTGGGGCAGGACCCAGGTCCCCAAACACTTTTTAAGACAATACCATGCATATAAGCCTTTAAAATGAGCACTTTTGATTTTTCATGTTCGTGCCCCATAGACTTTAACGGTGTTCGTGTGTTCAAATAAATTTTTTTCCAGTTCGCATGTTCTGGTGCGAACCGAACAGAGGGTGTTCAGCCCATTCCTAATGCCCACCAGTGCTCCCAATCAGTGCCCACCAGTGCTGCCAATAAGTGTCCATCGGTGCTGCCGATAAGTGCCCATCAGTGCCTCCACATATGTGTCACATATCAGTACCACCTACCAGTGCCTATCAGTGCCGCCTACCAGTGTCCATCAGTGACACCTTTTAGTGCTCCCTATCAGTGCTCATCAGTTCCACCTATCAGTGTCCATCAGTGCTGCCTATCAGTGCAGCCTCATCATTGCCCACCAGTGCCTCCCCATTAGTGCCCACCAGTGCCTCCTCATCAGTGCCCATCAGTGAAGTCTATCAGTGCTCATCAATAGCCATCAGAGCCACCTCATCAGTTCCAGCTCATCAGTACCCATGAGTACATCTATCAGTGCCCATCAGTGAAGCCTCATCAGCACACATCAGTGAAGGAGAAAAATTACCCATTTGCAAAAATCTGATAACAAACTATGAAAATGTTTCCGAATTTATTTAGCAAAAAATAAAACCCAGTGGTGATTAAATACCACCAAAAGAAAGCTCTATTTGTGTGAAAAAAAATATAGACATTTTGTTTGGGTACAGTGTTGCATGACTGCGCAATTGTCATTCAAAATGCAGCAGCTCTGAAAGCTGAAATTTGGCCTGGACAGGAAAGGGGGTAAAAGTGCCCAGTGGCAAATGGTTGAAACAGACCAATCCGTCACATATATCAGGTTATCCACATATGAAAAATGCAAGCTTGAATTTCTGATAATTGAGCAAGTGTATGATTTTCTGGGAATAACAGCCTGGTTGTATGATACTAAGGATTGGATGAATTTGGAATGTGTGGAAAGCGTGTTACAAAAATTATAGAAATCACACAAAAGGAAGGTATTCATGTGTAAAATCTTCTTTGAGACCAGCTATAAATGAAAATATCTGTGAAGACTATAACAGTTTGTATATATACATTTCATGGTGGTTGTGATTTACTTATTCCAGTTTGAAGCGTGCTGCTAAATCTCAACTGCTGCTAGATCAACCAGCAGAAATGTATGTTTTATGGCTGATTTTCAGATATTAGCTGGGACACTAGGATGTGATTCTAGTAAACAATATAGCATTTTATACATTAGATTGTGCAAACAAATACCTTAAGTAGGAAAGCTCTTCTAGATGTGCCCTTTTCCAATAGACCAAACACTATATCCAGTGTTCAAGTTTTACAACATTTAGACTGCAATGAGCATTTAAATATAGTAACCTCACACTACTATCTTATGTACATTAATACCTTAAACATACAGCATGCTGCTCACCTTAAAGTGGAATTCTAGCTTACACCCAACTAGCCTCAAAACTATCCCCCCCACCCTCTGTTGGAAGGCAACATGTTTTAATATCATATTTCTGGAGTTTCACTTCCAGGTTGATGCAGCAAGGTGGCCTTTGGAATGTAAGAATTTGCACACCAAAGCTTTGTAAAACAAAACTTGGCTCCTGATCAACTGGTGTGATAACACTATGCAAGCCAGCTTGAAAGAGGGACATGACTGCCAGGATGATCGATGAAGGTGGGTTACAAATATCAAAGGACCAACAGGACCCAGAGAACATAAACATGATACATGGACAATGTTGCTCCTAGGTGACCAATACAGCAGGAAAGAAATGTAATATATTAAAAGGACTATCTCTTGGTGATATCTCATTGGAAAGGAGGCTAGTGGGGTGTGGCTATGAGTGGGTCTGAATGAAGTTAAAAATTGCACACAGAAGGGAAGTCCTCCCTTTTCCATTCTTGGCTCATGCCTGATGGCTCTCTGAGCCTCATGGCTCTCTCTTTTGCCATCATCTTGAGCCCAGCTGATGAGACCGTGTCTAGAGGGACAGCCTTGCGATAAGTATCTTTGATGTTCTTGTGTTATATGCTCTATAGTATTTTCATGTTAGCGTCTTCCTATTTTCTTGGGAAATAAATTAGACATTGTTGCAGTGTTTTTGTTTCCATAGCTAACCTTTTATTACTGTGCTATCAACAGTAAGTATTAGAGTTTTATAGACTAGCTAACTATAGGAATAGACAAATTAATACACATATGGAATGAAGAGAGGGAATCTGTAACCACCTTCAGATAATAATATTTATTATAGAATGAATTTCTCCCTCCTAACAGCTATGCTAACTAACCTGTATAAGAAAGATGCCTCTACCTATTTTCAAGCTGCTCCGGTCTGTTCCTGTGATCTGGCTGCTCTGTATCAGCCAGCATGGCTGCAGGGGAGAGGAGACAACAGATGGACCATTGAAGCCTATAGGTGACATCAGTGCTCCAGACTTAACTAGCAGTTGTTGGAGCTCTCGCTCTTCTTCCCTGCAGCCATTGCCGGATGACACGTGATCACGTGACCAGACCGGAGAGGCCTGAAAATAGGTACATATACACAGTACTGTGTAAAAATCTTAGGCAGGTGTGAAAACATGCTGTAAATTAAGAATGCTTTTCAGAAATAGTGGTGATAATTTATTATTTTTAATCAATTAACAAAATGGAAACAGAACAGAAATCCAAATCAAATCAATATTTGGTGTAGCCACCCTTTGCCTTCAAAACAGCATCATTTCTTCCAGGCACACTTACACACAGTTTTGGAAGGAACTAAGCATGCAGTTTGTTCAAAACATCTTGAAAAACTAACCACGGATCTTTAGACCTGGTTCACACTGAGGCAGCATGACTTGCAGCGCGACTGCCTCAGGTGACCGAGATCCGACTTTAGCGGCGGCTTGCAAAATGACTTCTGTATAGAAGTCAATGCAAGTTGCCCCAAAAGTCGTACAGGAACCTTTTTCTAAGTTGGAGAGACTTCAGTCGCTCCGATTAGAATGGTTCCATTGCACAGAACGGGGCGCAAATTGTCAGGTGGCTAAGTCTTCTGATGAGTCGCCCCTGTGTGAACTGGGTCTTAGTGGACGTAGGCTGTCCCAAATATTTCTGTCTCTTAATCCCAAATAGACTCAATGTTGATGAGATCAGGGCTCTTGTTATTCTTTACACTAAACATAGTGCTTAATGACATTGGCTGTATGTTTAGGGTCTTTGCCCTGCTGCAGAATACATTTGGGGCCAATCACATGCCTGCCTAATGGTATGGCATGATGAATATGTATCTGCCTGTATTTCTCAGCATTGAGGACACCATTGATTCTGACCAAATCTCCAACTTCATTTGCAGAAATGGTGCTGTTTTGAAGGCAAAGGGTGGTCACAACAAATATTGTATAAATATATCTATTTATTTATTATTTTCCCTTCTGTTCATTTACTTTCCATTTTGTTAATTGCTAAAAATAAACTATTAACACTTATATTTCTGAAAGGATTCTTAACCACTTGAGCTCTGGAAGATTTACCCCCCCCTTCATGACCAGGCCATTTCTTGCTATACGACACTGCGTTATTTTAACTGACAATTGCATGGTCATGCAACTCTGTACCCAAATAAATATGCATGTTCTTTTTTTTCCACAAATAGAGCTTTCTTTTGGTTGTATTTGATCACCTCTGCAGATTTTATTTTTTGTGCTATAAACAAAAACATATCCAATAAAATTTTTTGAAAAAATCAATTTTTTTCATAAGTTTAGACCAATATGTATTCTGCTACATATTTTTGGAAAGTGTATATTGATTGGTTTGCGAAAAAGTTATAGTGTCTACAAATTATGAGATATTTTTGTTTATACATTTTTTTACTAGTAATGGCAGCGATCAGTGACTTATAAGCAGGACTGCAATATTGCTGCAGAAATTCTGACACTAACACTTTTGACACTTTTTGAGGACCAGTGACACTAATACAGTGATCAGGGCTTAGAAATATGCACTGTCACTTTATTACTGACACTGACTTTGAAGGGGTTAACATGAGGGGCGGTCAAAGGGTTAACTCTGTGCCTTGCCAGTATTTTACTACACTGTGTGAGGTGTTTTTACTAGGGGAAGAGATGGAATTTATTCCCTGCTTTGCAGGGACACAAATTTCATCCCTTCCCTCATGTCAGAGCGGCGAGCTGCCCTGTTTACATAGGCAGATCACTGTTCTGCCTCTCTAAAGATAACACATCAAGTACCATGCATCCACCAATTGGCTTGCGCTGTGTGTAATCACAGCAGAAGCGAGCCACTGACAGCGCACATGCGTGGGAGCAGGGAAGAGTCCAATCACTAAATACATGATCCGACTCACAGGTGCCACCCTGTAGCAGTAAAACTGCTATAGGGCAGACCTTAAGTGGTTAATTTAGAGTATTTCTTTTTTCACATTTGCCTAAAACTTATGCATAGTACTGACATCTTTCTTACACTGGTTAGATACATAGATGTTAGGAAGGGGGTGGGGACAGTTTTAAGGATACTTAGGTGTAAGCTGGATTTCCACTTTTATAAAATATATTCAAATAACAACAAAGAAATAATAAGAATCTCACATAACGACATTCAGAAAATAAAATGTGTAATTCAAGCACAATAAAACATGAAACTATGGCCTTTATCTCTATGTGCAATTTTGAATCATTTATAAATCTACTAATGTGTATCACTCAGTATTCCAGACACAATCCCACCAACTACTGGACTGGAACTCAAGTTAAAATGCCCTTTCCAGGGAATAAAACTTGCTTTCCAAGTCTAAGGTCTTAAACTCAGTACAGATATCCCATTGACAAATCAGCACACTGCTGTACCCCTGTAGTGCAACACTCAGAAAATTGAAAAGAGACTTCCCATAGTTTTACAGGTTTATTTTAAAAAGCAAGGTTAAAATAGGAGGGAACACTCACATAACATAAGTGCCTCCAGCACTATTGGGTAATTGCATATGTATACAGAGCTTAAGAAGCTAATATTAGAACACAGTCATGATCTTTGTTCTTCAATGTCTACACACCCTTAATTACTTTATTACTGATGATAAAAATTGGACTTATTATTGTGAAGGAGATTGATAAAATGCAGTTTTTGGTATAAAATTTTGTTTTTATTAGAATATTTATTGAAGATACAGTATATTGCACCTATATAAGATTTTACTGTTAAATAAAGCACAATATAGGCAATAACTTCTCCCCAGGATGTGGAAACCTTGCAAAAAGATCTGAACAAATTAATGGGGTGGGCAACCACATGACAAATGAGGTTCAATGTAGAAAAATGTAAAATAATGCATTTGGGTGCCAAAAATATGAATACAATTTATATATGGGGGGGGGGGAACCTCTGGGGAAATCTAGGATGGAAAAGGGCCTGGGTTTCCTGGTAGATCAGCAGTGATATGCAATGCCAAGCTGCTGCTACAAAGCAAACAGAATACTGGCATGCATTAAAAAGGGGATTAATTCCAAAGATAAAACGATAATTCTCCTGCTCTACAAGACTCTGGTCCTTCCGCACCTAGAGTATACTGTCCAATTCTGGCCACCAGGCTTCAGGGAGGACGTACTGGAAATGGAGTTAGTACAGAGAAGGGCAACAAAGCTAATAAAGGGTCTGGAGGATGTTAGTTAAGAGGAAAGGTTGCAAAGTTATTTTCTCTGGAGAAGAGACGCTTGAGAGGAGATATGATTTCAATTTGCAAATACCATACTGCTGACTAGGGATGGGCTGAATGGACCCCTGTTCAGTTTAAACCATAACTTTCGAACACCACAAAAGTTCACACCCAAATAATGAACACCATTAAAGTCAATGAGACCCGAACATTAAAAATCAAAAGTGCCCATTTTGAAGGCATATATGCAAGTAATTGGGCATACAATGGTTTTAAGGGTCCGGGTCTTGCCCTGGGGGACATGTATCAATTAAAAAAAGTTTGTGAAAAATGTCATTTTTAAATGAGCAGTATTTTTTTGATTTTTAAAGTGAAAGCATACAAATTAGAAAGTCCTTCCAATATAGTGCCTGGGGGGTCCCCTTATGCCGCGTAGCAGACTATCTGGTGGACTTAGTCTGGCGGACTTTCCGCTGGAACTGTCCGCCGGACTTTCGGAACAAGCTACTTGCCCACACATGGCACTTTTTCAGCGGACTAATACGGCGTACTAAGTCCGCCGGACTATCCGCCGTACTTTTAAAATGAACGGACTCGCCCACACACGCGGAGGAAAGTCCGCTCATTTTGAGCGTGTCTCCATGTAGTCTGGGCCAGCGAAGGAGGTGTCGCTGGCCCCGTCATCTGGTATGGACTTAAAGGGGAACCCCTGCGTGGGGTCCCCCCCAGGTCCATATCAGACCCTTATCCGAGCGCGCTACCCAGCCGGCCAGGAAAAGGGGTGGGGACGAGCGCCCTCCCTCCTGAGCCGTACGGCCGTACACCATTGATGGGGTTGATGAGGACAAGGGCCTCTTCCCGACAACCCTGGCCGGCTATGAGGGGGGCCGCTCGCTCATCCCCACCCCCTTTCCTGGCCGGCCGGGTGGCGTGCTCGGATAAGGGTCTGATATGGACCTGGGGGGGAACCCCACGCTGATTTTTCAGCGTAGGGGTTCCCCTTAAAGTCCATACCAGGTGATGGGGCCAGCGACGCCTCCTTCGCTGGCCCCGGCTACCTGGAGATGCACTCAAAATGAGTGGACTTTTCTCCGGGCGGGAAAAGTCCGTTCATTTCAAAAGTATGGCGGACTGGCACACACACACAGTTGGATTGTCCGCCGAAATGCGAGTTCGGCGGACAGATTGGAGTGCAAAAATACTTTCTTAGTCCGCACAGTGGGACTTTTCCACCGGATTGTTTGATCGTGTGTACGAGGCATTAGTCTACCTGTAAAGTGGCAGATCTGTACCATGTCTAGAATCTGCTGCAGCAATAATTGCATTTATAAAGCCCAAAAAAATTTTTTCCCTGCAAGCTGCCTTTATTGTGCTCAGCAACAGCTGGGGAGCCAGTGTGTATGATGAGGCCACAATGTAATGCACTGGGAGCAAGATTTTTTTATATACATTCTGGTGTCACTTTGCCTTTGGATAGAAGTAACGGGTGCATAAAAATTGGTCTTTGGGTGTCGTGGCACCTTCCCATCGTAACCCTATAGAGGTAATCTTGATGAAAGCAAGAATTGGCCTTGCTGTAAAAATAGCAATGATATGCACCTGTCAAACAGATGCAGAAAAATAGTTTTTCGGGTGTCGTGGCACCTTCCCACCATAACCCTATAGAGGTACTCTTGATGAAAGCAAGAATTGGCCTTGCTGTAAAAAATTGCAATGATATGCACCTGTCAAACAGGTGCTGAAAAATTGGTCTTTGGGTGTTAATTGTGCCCATGAAACCTATACCAAAAACATTTTTCCAGGTGAAATGATTGAGCAACCTCAAAGCTAGGCAGCTTCGAAGTCCTTTGAATTCCACATCCCAAAAAGACTTAATCAGTGACATCGGCATCAGGGGCTTCAAAGCTGGTAATCCAGGACTGATTCATTTTTATAAAAGTCAAGTGGTCCATGGAGTCTGTGGACAGACGCTTCCTATGGTCATCAGTAACGAAACCTTCTGCAGCACTGAATGCCCCTTCTGAAATTATGCTGGATGCAGGGCAGCCCAACAACTCAATAGCATACTGGGCAAGTTCTGGCCAATGGTCTATTCTCATGACCCAGTTAATCAGTTTGTTTGTTGTGACCCCGAGGTAATCATCCACCATGCGATGCAGACACTGCCAATGGGATGTGGAAACTGACAGCCCTGGGCGGCAAGGACTAAAAAAATTCCAAAATGCCTCACTTAGGCGGACACCTTCTCCAACGCTCCTCTCTTGAGCAACAGAAGACTTCTAACTACATCAGGAAAAATGTTCAATAAAATCCTCTTTAACATGTCTTCAAGAGATTTTATATTCTGCACTCTCTGTGAAGACGGGATGAGTTCTGAGACCTTCCCCTTATAACGGTGGTCAAGGTTGCCAACCAGTAATCATCCTTCTCCTTCATGCCACGTATTCTTTGGGTCCTTTCATAGGCTTTGAAGCATGAGGTTGCCCATGCACCTCAAATTTGCAGAGGCTTGAGAAGCAGACTCCTCAGGGTCACTCAGGATGACAGCATCTGGAACTTCCTCCTCCCAGCCACGTACTACTCCCAAGGGTCCTGGGGTTGGAAAGCCATTGTTTACAGATTGATGCATGTCTTCCTCTTCTCCAAAAGCCTATGAACGTGCCAGAATCCTCCTCTTCATCCTCCTCCCCTCTCTCCTCCTGTGTGTTCTGTGACTTAGGAATGATGGTGTCTGGATAAAGTGGGCCTTGAGAGGAAAGGAAGTCCTCCTCTTCCTCCTGCTGCTCTGCCTCCAGTGCCCTGTCCACGCAGAGTCTAATGCCACACAGAGTCTGCTCCAGCAGGAACACAAATGGGATTGTGTCACTGATGCATGCACTGTCACTGCTCGCCATCCTTGTGGCCTCCTCAAATGGTGACAATACAGTGCATGCATCCTTAATGATCAGCCATTGGCGTGGGGAAAAAAGCAAAGGCAGCCTGAGCCTGTCATCATGTTGTACTGGCAAAGGTACTCGTTGACAGCCCTCTGCTGCATGTATAGCCACTGCAGCATTCCCAAAGTTGAATTCCACCTGGTGGGCATGTCACAAATTAGGTGGTTTACGGGCAGGTGGAATTCCCACGAGTTTCAACCAAATGAGCACTGGCTGTGTATGACCGCCTGAAATGTCTACAGACTCTTCCGGCCTGCTTTAGTACATCTTTCAACCCTGGGTACGTTACATAGTTACATAGTAGGTGAGGTTGAAAAAAGACACAAGTCCATCAAGTCCAACCAATGTGTGTGATTATATGTCAGTATTACATCGTATATCCCTGTATGTTGCGGTCGCTCAAGTTCTTATCTAATAGTTTTTTGAACCTATCAATGCCCCCCACTGAGACCACCACCAATGGAGGGGAATTCCACATCCTTGCCACCCTTGCAGTAAAGAACCCTCTACGTAGTTTAAGGTTAAACCTTTTTCCTTTTTAATCTTAATGAGTGGCCACGTGTCTTGTTAAACTCCCTTCCACAAAAAAGTTTTGTCCCTATTGTGGGGTCACCAGTATGGTATTTATAAATTTAAATCATATCCCCTCTCAAGCATCTTTTCTCCAGAGAGAATAAGTTCAGTGCTCGCAACCTTTCCTCATAACTAATATCCTCCAGACCCTTTATTAGCTTATTTGCCCTTCTTTGTACTCGTGCTTCCCTTGTGCTTCGTTTCCAGTATATCATTCCTGAGGACTGGTGCCCAGAACTGGACAGCATACTCTAGGTGCGGCCGGACCAGAGTCTTCTAGAGCATCAGAATTATCGTTTTATCCCTGGAGTTGATCCTCTTTTTAATGCATGCCAATATTCTGTTTGCTTTGTTAGCAGTAGCCATTGCTGAGCCTATCATTTACTAGGACCCCCAGGTTCTTTTCTATCCAAGATCCCCCCAGAGATTCTCCCCCGGTGTATAGATTGCATTCATATTTTTGCAACCCAAATGCATTATTTTACATTTTTCTACATTAAACTTAATTTGCCATGTAGCTGCCAAACCCATTAATTTCTTCAGATCTTTTTGCAAGGTTTCCACATCCTGCGGAGAAGTTATTGCCCCACTTAACTTAGAGATTGAACTGTTGATGATAATGACATGGCGTTAAACTGGCAGTAACACACACAGAAGTAAATGGCATTACACTGGCAGCAACACACACAGAAGTAAATGGCGTTAAACTGCCAGTAACACACAAAACTATATGGCGTTAAACTGGCAGTAATGCACACAGAACTATATGGCGTTAAACTGGCAGTAATGCACACAAAACTATATGGCGTGAAACTGGCAGTAATGCACAAAAAACGATATAGCGTGAAACTGCCAGTCACACAGAACTATATGGAGTTAAACTGTCAGTAACGCATGAAACTATATGGCGTTAAACTGATAGCAATGCATGTAAAACTATAGGGCATTAAATTGGAAGTAACGCACACAGAAGTAAATGGCATTAAACTGGCAGTAACGCACAAAACTATATGGCATTAAACTGGCAGTAATGCACACAGAAGTAAATGGCGTTAAACTGGCAGTAACGCACAAAACAATATGCCATTAAACTGGCATTAACGCACAAAACGATATGCCATTAAACTGGCAGTAACACACACAGAAGTAAATGGTGTTAAACTGGCAGAAACGCACAAACCTATATGGCATTAAACTGGCAGTAATGCACACAGAACTATATAGCTTTAAACTGGAAGTAACGCACGCAAAATTATATGGCATTAAACTGGCAGTAATGCACACAAAACGATATTGTGTTAAACTGGCAGTAACACACACAGAACTATATGGCATTAAACTGGAAGTAACGCACAAAACTATATGGTGTTAAACTGGTAGTAACGCACACAAAGCTATATGGCGTTAAACTGGAAGTAACGCACAAAACTATATGGTGTTAAACTGGTAGTAACGCACACAAAGCTATATGGCGTTAAACTGGTAGTAACGCACACAGAACTATATGATGTTAAACTGCCAGTAATGCACACAGAACTATATGGCATTAAACTGGCAGTAACGCACGCAAAACTATATGGCGTTAAACTGTCAGTAACGCACACAAAACGATATGGCGTTAAACTGGCAGTAATGCACACAGAAGTAAATGGCGTTAAACTGGCAGTAACGCACACAGAAGGAAATGGTGTTAAACTGGCAGAAACGCAATCAAATAAACAGTGTTCAACCGTCACTAATGCTATCTGAACTGTCCTTACTCTAGCTATACACTAATGTCAAGATTACTGACACGGTCTCACTACACTACATTGAAACTGTATGAGCTGTCCCTTCTCTACACTAATGTATGTATGAATAACACGGTCTCACTACACTACAGTGAAACTATATGAGCTGTCCCTACTCTAGCTGCACACTATGCAAAGCTGAATGATGGTCCTCCCCTTACTACACTCACACTATCGATAGACTTTCACTAAACTAATATTCTACATTGTCAATTGAAGCAAAATAACACAGTTAGCATACTAACAAACTAATAGCACTGAACAGAGCCCTGTTCTATCTCTCTCCACGCCAAAATCACACTGAAAATGGCTGCCATTGGAAGAATATTTAAAAACTGTGGGGCGGGAATGAACAGGATTGGATAAAGTCAATTTCAATCCCGCAAGAAGTGTGAACCTAGGGTTAAGGTACCAACCCTGCTTATGGCATGTGCTCATATCTCACAATATGCATTCAGTTTTAACATGATAAAACTTCCCAGATAACTGTAAAACTGTGGCATGGTACCAATGAAACACCATTATTTGTTTACAGTAATTGTATGTGTACTTTATCTGAAATAGAGTTAATAAAACCTTGTTTAATATAAAATATAGAAAGAACGGTTCATAGTATGTTTCAAAGATTTTAACCACTTTAGCTCTCAAATCTGCACACCACCTATGGACTAGAGCAAATTTTATACTTCTGCAATGGGGGAATTAATTTGGAAATGGCTTTATAATTACCTCACTTAATTAAGATAACAAATTAGAACATACCTGTATAAATTTTTTTAGGACAAACAAGTCTATATTTTTTTGATCTCATCTTGCAACAGTGATCTTCATTTTTTATATACAGTGGTGTGAAAAAGTGTTTGCCCCCTTCCTCATTTCCTGTTCCTTTGCATGTTTGTCCCACTTAAGTGTTTCGGAACATCAAACCAATTTAAACAATAGTCAAGGACAACACAAGTAAACACAAAATGCAATTTGTAAATGAAGGTGTTTATTATTAAAGGTGAAAAAAAATCCAAACCATCATGGCCCTGTGTGAAAAAGTGATTGCCCCCTAAACCTAATAACTGGTTGGGCCACCCTTAGCAGCAACAACTGCAACCAAGCGTTTGCGATAATGTGCAATGAGGCTTTTACAGCGTCCTGGAGGAATTTTGGCCCACTCATCTTTGCAGAATTGTCCTAATTCAGTTACATTAGAGGGTTTTCGAGCATGAACGGCCTTTTTAAGGTCATGCCACAACATCTCAATAGGATTCAGGTCAGGACTTTGGCTAGGCCACTCCAAAGTCTTAATTTTGTTTTTCTTCAGCCATTCGGTGGTGGACTTGCTGGTGTGTTTAGGATCATTGTCCTGCTGCAGAACCCAAGTTCGTTTCAGCTTGAGTACACAAACAGATGGTCGGACATTCTCCTTCAGGATCTCTTGGTAGACAGCAGAATTCATAGTTCCTTTTATCATGGCAAGTCTTCCAGGTCCTGAAGCAGCAAAACAGCCCCAGACCATCACACTACCACCACCATATTTTACTGTTGGTATAATGTTCTTTTTATGAAATGCAGTGTTCCTTCTACGCCAGATATACTTGGACACACACCTTCCAAAGAGTTCCACTTTTTTTCTCATCGGTCCACAGAATGTTGTCCCAAAAGTCTTGGGGATCATCAAGATGTGTTGTGGAGAAATTGAGACGAGCTTTGATGTTCTTTTTGCTCAGCAGTGGTTTTCTCCTTGGAACTCTGCCATGCAGGCCATTTTTGCCCAGTCTTTTCCTGATGGTGGAGGCATGAACGCTGACCTTAACTGAGGCAAGTGAGGCCTGCAGTTCCTTGGACGTTGTTGTGGGGTCTTTTGTGACCTCTTGGATGAGTCGTCGCTGCGCTCTTGGGGTAATTTTGGGCGGCCGGCCACTCCTGGGAAGGTTCACCACTGTTCCATGTCTTCGCCATTTGTGGATAATGGCTCTCACTGTGGTTCGCTGGATTCCCAAAGCTTTGGAAATGGCTTTATAACCCTTTCCAGACTGATAGATCTCAATTACTTTCTTTCTCAATTGTTCCTGAATTTCTTTGGGTCTCGGCATGATGTGTAGCTTTTAAGGATCTTCTGGTGGACCTTACTGTGTCAAGCAGCTCCTATTTAAGTGATGCCTTGATTGTGAACAGGTGTGGCAATAATCAGGCCTGGGTGTGGCTAGAGAAATTGAACTCAGGTGTGGACAACCACAATTATAGTATGTTTTAACAAGGGGGGCAATCACTTTTTCACACAGGGCCATGATGGTTTGGATTTTTTTTCACCTTTAATAATAAACACCTTCATTTACAAATTGCATTTTGTGTTTACTTGTGTTGTCCTTGACTATTGTTTAAATTGGTTTGATGTTCCGAAACACTTAAGTGTGACAAACATGCAAAGGAACAGGAAATGAGGAAAGGGGCAAACACTTTTTCACACCACTGTATATATAAAAAATACTTACTTTTTTTTACTTTATCGTTAGTTTACACAGTAAGTATTACTGTAGCTCTAAAGTATACTTTTTCCCCATGATTTGTCTCATACACAATTACGCCAAGATTAAAATAATAGTGCAAAGCATTGAAAACGTATCTACAAATGAAATAAGGTATTTTTTTCAATCTTGCACTTTTATAATGTGACACCCGAAAAAATAACAAACAAAATAAATAAAGATGTAAAACTGTTTTAATATAATTAAAAATGGGGAGCAACAATGTTCGGGACTTTAAATGAGGTATATGTAGGGGCCGTTCAAAACCCCTCCTCCATCCCGGGTTCAATTCTAGAAAAAAAGGAGAGCAACGGGCGGGACTTTAAATGAGGCACAGGGAAGCAAGAAAATCCGATTAGATAAAAAACAGGTTTTAATAAGTTCAAATAGTCATATATTGCACATATTTTTACACATAATCATAAATTAATATTTAGAATTTCATCAAAATATACATTCCAACAAGGACTTGATAGTACATACATGAGAATCTTCACATAAAATAAATACCAGTTATCTATGGATATGTGGCACTCTGAAGTGTGACCTAAAAATAAATAAAGACAAAAATCGGAATGAATCAAAGATGGAACGTTCATTCTTTGTTAAAAGATGTGTATACAACATGGGAGTTGACAGCTCTACGCATTTCGTGACCTTTTTATCACTCATCAGGAGCAGAACCATGAAGGTAGCCTATGGATAAAGAAAACAACCATATTTGGAAATATCTAGGGAAAAATCTGGACAAATATACAATGTGGAGAAACCCACATGTATCCTTGATCCATAAATTTGCATATATACCTGCGCAGAGGTGGTGCAGGACACCGGTAGTCAGGCCAAGCCATAGATGCCACAGATTACGCCAAGATTAAAATAATAGTGCAAAGCATTGAAAACGTATCTACAAATGAAATAAGGTATTTTTTTCAATCTTGCATTTTTATAATGTGACACCCGAAAAAATAACAAACAAAATAAATAAAGATGTAAAACTGTTTTAATATAATATTTAACGTTATCAAACTAGAACTAGTATTAAAAAAGAATTCAGTAGGAAAAAAAATAAGGGGAGATTGGGAAGAAGGAGTTAACTAGGGCTTCTTGTAGTAAATGTATGGTTAATAAGGGTTTAATATACAAAAAGTGTTTTTATTTATCATATCAGGCTGTTTAAACTGATATCAATGCAGGTTGAAGCTCATCCCTTTGATCTGCTAATAATAATTTAAACAGAGTGGATATAAAACTAACAATGTCTCTTTGTATCTCTCTTTTTTTGCTGTATTTACATAGCAGGATTCACTGTATATACTAGGCAACTCCCAACTGTCATTTTGATGGTGTGGAATGGGCAGCAAGTGTGAGGTGGGGGGAGCAGCACAGGGGCAGCAGGATTGGATATACCACACGACTTGTGTACTTTGATTAAGTTTTATAGGATATGTGTACCAAATCCATAATGCTCTTGTATTAAATCAGCGTCATTGCTCATTGTTCCCATGAGAAAACTCATACATCCAAGTACAAGAAAACACTATAGATAATACTGAAGTTATCTTCAGCTGCTGAACTAAAAAAAAGTTACGTTTATGGAAAAATAAAATAATCTGGAAGAAGTGTGCCTTTTGAAGACTAAGCATGGGTTTCTGCAAGATGAAGGATACACCGAAGAATGTTTTATTCTCTCATTGCCAGCATTTGTACGCATACTGTATATTTAGAAACATCATTTAATTTTAATTTACTTTTCTTTTAAGATTACAGAAGGGCTTTTCTAACTTGTTTATAAAAAAATATTTGCTTCTTATCTGTCTGTGTCTTGTTTAATGTCTTTGACACGTTTATTTATATTGGTAGCTTTAAACTGGTTAATAATATTGTACTCCATCCAATCCATACTGCTGACATCTGCCTCCCATTTAGTTTTCAGCAGTCAGTTCTGACTTAAAGAAACACTATCACAGTGTATTCTGTGTGTGGATAGTAGATGTAGTCATATTATTTAATATCATTTGTTTTTGTATTTCACATGCCTTTGTTTATGTTTTTTTTAAATTTACATGCAGACTAAGCTGTCCAGCAAAGTAATAGGGATCGGGGCCAGCTACAACACTGCCTGGAGTGCTTGGGCATTTGCAGCAAAAGTGGTAAATAACTGAGTTAAACGTTGACCATTGTAAGCACCTTTGGTGTGGTTATAGTTTGTCTCAATCCCTGTCACTATCACTTTTGCTGGACAACTTATTCCATGTGTAAATGTGGAGAACCATAAATGAAGGCATGTAAAATATGAAATGAATATAATCATTTTAATGAGTTCTAGCATCAACAATGTTACCATAAAATTATCTGAATACAATATTTTCTGTGAACATGCTAAAAAATATAATTCTACTTATTATCTAGTACAGGTATTTACTTTGGACATTTCCACAGTTTGTTGTAAAAAAAAAACGAAAAACAAATGTTACCTGCAAAAATCACAACAGATAAATGGGGTTGACTTGTAAGAGTCGCAGCTCTAAAAAAACAAATTCATGAGGTATTAAAGCAAATCTAAGAGCTCTTTAGAATTGCCAATCGGGGTTCAGTTCTAAAAAAACTAAAACAATTGATTGGTTTGGGCCCAGCACTCACTGGCTAAATAATGATTGATGCAGTTAACAATGGCATTTGGCAAATATATTTTTTTATGAAATCAATGTGTTTAAATGATTTAGGAATTTCCATAGAACTGCTACAAAAAGCTATTAACATTCTGTATCATTAGTGGAATAACATTTGGAGATTAGCAATCTAATGATTTGTCAAGGGGTTCCATTACACATAGTTACAGCCCTTTGAACATCCTGTAGAACACCATTAAATCCATTATTAAAAATGGGAACAATATGGCACAACATTGACTGTGCTTAGTAAAGGTCATGCACTATGATTGCATAAGGAGGGCATTAGTCAAAGATGCAGTCAAGAGATAAAACAGGAGCATCAGAGATCCACAGCTGATATGATATAAGAAAATCTTTTTATGGAAAAACTTTAACCTTGATCCTCTGCAAGGCTGAGCTTTTTGGAAAAATGGTGAGAAAAAAAGTTATTGCTGAAAACACCTTTATCAAATCTAATTTGGAGTTCAAAAAATGACATATGGGAGACACACATATACATTGTACATCAAGTAGCAATGGACTTATTTTGAAGGACATAGAGATAGAAGGAAGAACACTGCATATATAAAACAATAACATGTATTTGTACATCAGCTAAAAGATGAAAAAAACACACAAATATTTTTATCCAATGTAATCCACATGTAGATTCATATATATATATATATATATATATATATATATATATATATATATATATATATATATATATATATATATATATATATATATATATATATATATATATATATATTGTGAGCAATTAGCTCCATAGCAGGTTGTGCGTGACCCTTTGGATGAGTCCCAGCACAGTGAAAGAGGCACAGCAAGATAGCAGGATATTGGTGAAACACAATTGTGGTTTATTTGCAATGTCTGTGTTTACAAAGTGCAGGTATCAAAATGGCAAAAAAAAAAAAAAAAAACTGAAAATAAACCCTTGCCACCTTGGGTATCTAACTACAAAAACAGGAAACTGACTACTTGTCCTGGAACAGCCTATCACTGCCCAGGCACCTGACAGTCACACAGACTGAATCAGTTCTTATTCACACAGACTTAAGCCTTGTACACACGATCCGATTGTTAACAGGGGATTGTGTGATGGCAGACTGTTTGCCTAAAATCCGACAATTAGTACGCTCCTTCAGACAATTGTTGTCCAACTTTTAGCCAACAAATGTTGGATGACATCCTAGTAAATTTTTGGCAGACAACGGTCTGCTGTCCGATTTTCGTATCGTCTGTACACAAGTCCATCACAAAAAAGTCCAAAGTACAAACACGCATGCTCGGAAGCCAGGATGAGCCGGAAGCCGGAAGTGGTCAGTCTTGTAAACTAGCATTCGTAATGTGACACGGCAAATTATGAAATGTCGAAATGCAGCACACATTCTCTTCTTCTTTAATGGAATAATGAAGCTGCTTTGCTGATGATGCTGATGGAGTTATGGCAAACGTATTTGAAAAGGCTTTTTTTTTTTCTAGTGATATCATAGTTACATATAGTAACATAGTTGGTGAGGTTGAAAAAAAGTCCATCAAGTCCAGCCTTGATGTGTGATTATATGTCAGTATTACATTGTATATCACTGTATGTTGCGGTCACTCAGGTGCTTATATAATAGTTTTGTGAAACTATCAATGCCCCCCGCTGAGACCACCACCTGTGGAAGGGAATTCCACATTCTTTCCGCTCTTACAGTAAAGGACCCTCTATGTAGTTTAAGGTTAAACCTCTTTTCTTCTAATTTTAATGAGTGGCCACGAGTCTTGTTAAACTCCCTTCTAAGTTTTATCCCTATTGTGGGGTCACCAGTATGGTATTTGTATATTGAAATCATATCCCCTCTCAAGCGTCTCTTCTACAGAGCACTACATAACTAATATCCTCCAGACCCTTTATTAGCTTTGTTGCCCTTCTTTGTACTCGCTCCATGTCCAGTACATCCTTCCTGAGGACTGGTGCCCAGAACTGGACAGCATACTCTAGGTGCAGCCAGACCAAAGTCTTGTAGAGCGGGAGAATTATCACTTTATCTCTAGAGTTGTTCCCCTTTTTAATGCATGCCAATATTCTGTGCTTTGTTAGCAGCAGCTTGGCATTGCATTCCTATGCAGAGTTTATCATCTACTAGGACCCCCAGATCCTTTTCCATCCTAGATTCCCCCAGAGGTTCTCCACCCAGTGTATAAATTGCATTCATATTTTTGCCACCCAAATGCATTATTTTACATTTTTCTACATTGAACCTCATTTGCCATGTGGTGGCCCACCCCATTAATTTGTTCAGATCTTTTTGCAAGACTTCCACATCCTGCTGAAAAGTTATTGCCCTGCTTAGCTTAGTATCATCCACAAATACAGAGAATTAACTGTTTACCCCATCCTCCAGGTCATTTATGAACAAATTAAATAGAATTGGTCCCAACACAGAGCCCTGGGGGACCCCACTACCCACCACTGACCATTCCGAGTGCTCCCCATTTATCACCACCCTCTAAACTTGCCCTTGTAGCCAGTTTTCTATCCATGTGCTCACCCTGTGGTCCATGCCAATGGACTTTATTTTGTACAGTAAACGTTTATGGGGAACTGTGTCAAATGCTTTTGCCAAAATCCAGATACACCATGTCTATGGGCCTTCCTTTATCTAGATCGTAACTCACCTCCTCATAGAAGGTTAACAGATTGGTTTGGCAAGAGCGATTCCCCATGAATACATGCTGATTACTGCTAATGATGCTGTTCTCATTACTAAAATCTTGTAAATAGTCCCTTATCATCCCCTCCAAGAGTTTACATACTATTGATGTTAGGCTAACTGGTCTGTAATTCCCAGGGATGTATGTTGGGCCCTTTTTAAATATTGGTGCTACATTGGCTTTTCTCCAATCAGCTGGTGCCATTCCAATCAGTAGACTGTCAGTAAAAATTAGGAACAATGGTCTGGCAATTACTTGACTGAGTTCCCTAAGTACCCTCGGGTGCAAGCCATCTTGTCCTGGTGATTTATTAATGTTAAGTTTCCCAAGTCTAATTTTAATTCTGTCTTCTTTTAACGATGGAGGTGCTTTCTGTGATGTGTCATTAGAATAAACACTGCAGTTTTGGTTACTGAAGCCCCCGATTCCCTCGTGAAGACTGAGGAGAAGAATTAATTCAATACCTTGGCCATCTCCCTATCCTTTGTAACCAGATGTCCTTCCTCATTCTTTATGGGGCCGATATGGTCTGCCCTCCCTTTTTTACTGTTTACATACTTAAAGAATTTCATGGGATTTTCCTTGCTCTCCTCCGCTATGTCTTTCATGTTCTATCTTAGCCGTCCTTATTGCACCCTTACATTTCTTGTTGCGTTCTTTATAAAGTCTAAATGATGATGATGATCCCTCAACCTTGTATTTTTTGAAGACCTTCTCCTTTGCCTTTAAATGTATTTTTACATTGGAGTTAAGCCATCCAGGACTTTTGTTCACTCTTTTAAATGTATTACCTAATGGGATGCATTGGCTAATGCCCTTATTTAATATGCTCTTAAAGCAAAGCCATCTCTCCTCCGTGTTCTTTGTTCCTAATATTTTATCCCAATTTATGCCTTCTAGCAAGTTTTGGAGTTTAGGGAAGTTGGCTCTTTTGAAATTCAGTGTCTTTGTATTCTCCTTATGTTTCCTATTTGTGTGATTTATACTGAAGCCAATTGCCCTGTGATCGCTGTTACCTAAATTGCCCCGTATTTAATCAATGATCAGGTCTGTATTGCTGTTAATCAGTAGATCCAATAACCCTTTTTTTCTAGTTAGTGCGTCTACCATCTGACCCATAAAATTGTCCTGCAAGACATTTAGGAACTGGCGAGCCTTAGATGAATGTGCAGTTCCCTCCCCCCAGTCTATGTCTGGATAGTTAAAATGATATGATAACACTTCCCATCCTTGCTGCTAATCCAAATTGTGATAGCAGATCTGTCTCTCCTTCCTCCCTCAGGTTAGGGGGCCTATAGCATACGCCCAGTATTAATTTTCCCTTAGCTTCATTCCTTTGGAGCACTACCCATAAGGATTCCACCTCTTCCCTAGCTCCCTTAGTGATGTTATCTCTCACTTGTACATTATTCTTGATATAAGCATACCCCCTCCCTCTTTTTTAGCCTCTCTATCCTTGTGATAAAGGGTATACCCTTGAATGTTTGCCAGCCCATCATGAGAGCTGTTGAACCAGGTCTCTGAAATTTCCACAAAATCCAAATCTTTCTCATACAACAGTATCTCTAGTTCACCCATCTTGTCCGCCAGGCTCCTGACATTGGTGAACATGACACATACTTTAGACTGGTCACATATTATCCTCTTATTGAGTTTTCCGAGATTGCAACTAGGACTTGCTACTATACTTACCTTGGGTTTATGTGCTTTGGTCAACCTACCACTAATGCCCCCAATACTGCCCACTGGAATATGTTCGGTGCTGACTATCTCTACCTCTGGACCCTCCCCCCATCGCCTAGTTTAAAAACCCCTCTAACTTTTTGGCCATCTTCATTGCCAGCTGATCTGCACCCTCCTCATTTAGGTGCAGTCCGTCCCTTCTATAGTACCGGTTATCGAATGAGAAGTCGGCCTAGTGCTCCAGGAACCCAAACCCCTCCTTACTACCCCAGCTCTTCAACCACTTGTTTATTTCCCTAATCTCTCTCTACCTTTCTGGTGTGGCTTAATGTACCCGTAGTATTCCTGAGAATACTACCTTGGAGGTCTTTTTCCTCAATTTAGCTCTTAAGTCCCTAAAATTGTTATTTAGGACACTCCATCTGCCTTTGACTTTGTCATTGTTGCCAATGTGCACCATGACAGCTGTGTCTTCCCCAGCCCCTCCCAGTAATCTGTCCACCAGATCCGTGATGTACTGAACCCGAGCGCCGGTAGACAACATACTGTTCAGGGCTTCAGGTCTTTGTTACAGATTGGCCTCTATGTCCTTCTAAGAATTGAGTCCCCTACCACCAGAATCTGTCTTCTGTCCTCACTGGAGGAGTTCTTCGCCAGGCAGCTAGGAGAGTCCCTCAGCTCCAGCAGTGCTGGTCCTTGACTGGTTTCCCCAATGTCACTCAATGGAGCATACTTATTGGGATGCTCCAGCCCTGGATCAGCCTCCCTGGCACTTCCACCCTTCCTGACTGTCACTCATCTACTCTTTGCTAATGCCTGCACCTCTTTGTCTCCTCCCGCCTCTATGCTGGCCCCTGCCGACACCTCCCGTGTACGTTCCTGGCTCTTGTTGAGTATGGAGGGACTTCTCAGTGCTGACAGTTGCTTCCCCAGATTCAGAACCCGGGCTACCAGGGAAATAATGGGCTTACATTTTGCACAGCAGTATTCACCCTCAATCAGATGATCAAGGAATGCATACATGCCACAAAATATACAACGATTCGCCTCTCCACATCCGCCGGGCTTTTTACCTATTAAATTTAATGAGGATTGGGGATTATACCCTGTCCAAATTACCTAACAACTAGCTTTGTGACACTAATACTCAACAATACAATACACAGGTACTCAACAAGACAATACACAGACACTCGCAGCACTAAGTGCACTCGCAGACCTACATGCACTCGCAGACTTCTCGCAGATCTATGTGCACTCACAGACCACTCGCAGAACTACATGCACTCACAGACCACTCACAGAACTACGTGCACTCGCAGATCTACGTGCACTTGCAGACCACTCGCAGACCTATGTGCACTCGCAGACCTACGTGCACTCACAGAACTCACAATACACAAGTACACAGTACACAATACACATGTACTAATGATCCACACACACTACTCAGACAACACTTAGGTACTCACACTACACAGGTACTATGACCCCTGTTATAACCTCCTGTTTTCAACTCTGGTTTTTAATTCACCACTTAGACCAGTTCCACTCGGACAGAGTTCCAGCAAGCTCAAAGATGAACAGGCTCACAATGCGTTCTACAGAAGTTTATATAGGCCTCAAGCACCTGTGACCAATTAACCACTCTTCTTAATTAGTAGGCTGAAAGAAGCAAAGAAAAAAAAAGCTGTTTATAAAAGTGTCAGAAAAGGGTGTTAAAAATAACAGTACCGGTTATCGACTGAGAAGTCGGCCTAGTGCTCCAGGAACCCAAACCCCTCCTTACTACCCCAGCTCTTCAACCACTTGTTTATTTCCCTAATCTCTCTCTACCTTTCTGATGTGGCTTAATGTACCCGTAGTATTCCTGAGAATACTACCTTGGAGGTCTTTTTCCTCAATTTAGCTCTTAAGTCCCTAACATTGTTATTTAGGACACTCCATCTGCCTTTGACTTTGTCATTGGTGCCAATGTGCACCATGACAGCTGTGTCTTCCCCAGCCCCTCCCAGTAATCTGTCCACCAGATCCGTGATGTACTGAACCCGAGCGCCGGTAGACAACATACTGTTCAGGGCTTCAGGTCTTTGTTACAGATTGGCCTCTATGTCCTTCTAAGAATTGAGTCCCCTACCACCAGAATCTGTCTTCTGTCCTCACTTTCCTCACTGGAGGAGTTCTTTGCCAGGCAGCTAGGAGAGTCCCTCAGCTCCAGCAGTGCTGGTCCTTGACTGGTTTCCCCAATGTCACTCAATGGAGCGTACTTATTGGGATGCTCCAGCCCTGGATTAGCCTCCCTGGCACTTCCACCCTTCCTGACTGTCACTCATCTACTCTTTGCTAATGCCTGCACCTCTTTGTCTCCTCCCGCCTCTGTGCTGGCCCCTGCCGACATCTCCCGTGTACGTTCCTGGCTCTCGTTGAGTATGGAGGGACTTCTCAGTGCTGTCAGTTGCTTCCCCAGATTCAGAACCCAGGCTACCAGGGAAATAATGAGCTTACATTTTGCACAGCAGTATTCACCCTCAATCAGATGATCAAGGAATGCATACATGCCACAAAATATACAACGAGTCGCCTCTCCACATCCACCGGGCTTTTTACCTATTAAATTTAATGAGGATTGGGGATTATACCCTGTCCAAATTACCTAACAACAAGCTTTGTGACACTAATACTCAACAATACAATACACAGGTACTCAACAAGACAATACACCGACACTCGCAGCACTAAGTGCACTCGCAGACCTACATGCACTCGCAAACTTCTCGCAGATCTATGTGCACTCACAGACCACTCGCAGAACTACATGCACTCACAGACCACTCACAGAACTACGTGCACTCGCAGACCTACGTGCACTTGCAGACCACTCGCAGACCTATGTGCACTCGCAGACCTACGTGCACTCACAGAACTCACAATACACAAGTACACAGTACACAATACACAAGTACTAATGATCCACACACACTACTCAGACAACACTTAGGTACTCACACTACACAGGTACTATGACCCCTGTTATAGCCTCCTGTTTTCAACTCTGGATTTTAACTCACCACTTAGACCAGTTCCAGTAACTCTGGTTTTTAATTCACCACTTAGACCAGTTCCACTCGGGCAGAGTTCCAGCAAGCTCAAAGATGAACAGGCTCACAATGAGCTCTACAGAAGTTTATATAGGCCTCAAGCACCTGTGACCAATTAATCAATCTTCTTAATTAGTAGGCTGAAAGAAAAAAAAAGCTGTTTAAAAAGTGTCAGAAAAGGGTGTTAAAAATACAAGGAAAAGTCCCCAAAAGAACCTAAAAATGCAACCCTGCAATCACCAGCAGTCAAAAAGCAAGACTTGTTCACTCTCCACTCAAGGTCCCCACTGTTTAGCTTTGAACCAGCAGTCTGGCCAACATATCAACAATAATATTATTATGCTTGTTGATTTATTTTTTGGGCAAGCTACCACAACACCATTATCCCATAGTTTTTAAGATCAAAGATACAACTATGTTGGTGTTCATTGTTAATTTTACATTGTATTTTAGAAAATGTAACTACTTACTCCCAAACTGTCATTTGAAGTAAAACACATAGCCAAGTATTATTCTACACATTTTTTTTATTGTGCATTAAAAAAAAAGAAAACAAATTAACTTAGAGATGCTATCTGCCATCCAAATATAAAGAACTTAACCAAAACATGCATTCTATGCATACAAAAATATAGAAAATGTAACAAATAAAATAATTATTAAAAAAAAGGGGTAAGGGTGCGAATCCCCAGACCAGCGGCCTTGTTGGGGGTCTTGTGGCCGGTATTGCCACTGACCGTCATGCTGCTGTAGTGGGCGGGGTGGCTGTGGTGTGTGGGTTGGCTGTGAAGGTGGTGGATGTGGGGCCACAAAATCACGCAGGTGTGTGTTCTCTGCAGTTTGGCCCCTCACCCCCTTGTTGGAGAGCTACAGGATGAGTGTTCCTCACACCTGCTCCTTTGTTCCCCATCCATCTGCCTTAATGTATTGGCAGTCAGCACGGCAAATCCCTCAGTCTCTTCTGAGTCTGTTCGGATGGTAGTAGTGGCCTGGCTGAGGAAGGTAGCTGTGGCCTCCTCCAGATTCTTGCTCTTCCTGGCCCTTTTAGCAGGAGGGCATAGGGGAGGGATCTGTGACTTTGTCTGGCTGCTGACTGCTGGCTCCTCCAGACTGACATTTTCTTGTGTATTAAAATGGGAGGTAATTAGAATCTTTTTTAGGGTTTGGTCATCAATCACACACAATTTTGATCTCCTCCCTGTTACAAATTGAATGTGGAGAAATAGAAAAGACTATCATTCTGACCCCATCATTTTACATTCTTGTTCAAATAATTTTTTGGTCACTACTGTCTACCACTTTGTTAAGGCAGAAATACAGTGGTGTGAAAAAGTGTTTGCCCCCTTCCTCATTTCCTGTTCCTTTGCATGTTTGTCACACTTAAGTGTTTCGGAACATCAAACCAATTTAAACAATAGTCAAGGACAACACAAGTAAACACAAAATGCATTTTGTAAATGAAGGTGTTTATTATTAAAGGTGAAAAAAAATCCAAACCATCATGGCCCTGTGTGAAAAAGTGATTGCCCCCTAAACCTAATAACTGGTTGGGCCACCCTTAGCAGCAACAACTGCAACCAAGCGTTTGCGATAACGTGCAATGAGGCTTTTACAGCGTCCTGGAGGAATTTTGGCCCACTCATCTTTGCAGAATTGTCCTAATTCAGTTACATTAGAGGGTTTTCGAGCATGAACGGCCTTTTTAAGGTCATACCACAACATCTCAATAGGATTTAGGTCAGGACTTTGGCTAGGCCACTCCAAAGTCTTCATTTTGTTTTTCTTCAGCCATTCGGTGGTGGACTTGCTGGTGTGTTTAGGATCATTGTCCTGCTGCAGAACCCAAGTTCGTTTCAGCTTGAGTACACAAACAGATGGTCGGACATTCTCCTTCAGGATCTCTTGGTAGACAGCAGAATTCATAGTTCCTTTTATCACGGCAAGTCTTCCAGGTCCTGAAGCAGCAAAACAGCCCCAGACCATCACACTACCACCAGCATATTTTACTGTTGGTATAATGTTCTTTTTCTGAAATGCAGTGTTCCTTCTACGCCAGATATACTTGGACACACACCTTCCAAAGAGTTCCACTTTTGTCTCATCGGTCCACAGAATGTTGTCCCAAAAGTCTTGGGGATCATCAAGATGTGTTGTGGAGAAATTGAGACGAGCTTTGATGTTCTTTTTGCTCAGCAGTGGTTTTCTCCTTGGAACTCTGCCATGCAGGCCATTTTTGCCCAGTCTTTTCCTGATGGTGGAGGCATGAACGCTGACCTTAACTGAGGCAAGTGAGGCCTGCAGTTCCTTGGACGTTGTTGTGGGGTCTTTTGTGACCTCTTGGATGAGTCGTCGCTGCACTCTTGGGGTAATTTTGGGCGGCCGGCCACTCCTGGGAAGGTTCACTACTGTTCCATGTCTTCGCCATTTGTGGATAATGGCTCTCACTGTGGTTCGCTGGATTCCCAAAGCTTTGGAAATGGCTTTATAACCCTTTCCAGACTGATAGATCTCAATTACTTTCTTTCTCAATTGTTCCTGAATTTCTTTGGGTCTCGGCATGATGTGTAGCTTTTAAGGATCTTCTGGTGGACCTTACTGTGTCAAGCAGCTCCTATTTAAGTGATGCCTTGATTGTGAACAGGTGTGGCAATAATCAGGCCTGGGTGTGGCTAGAGAAATTGAACTCAGGTGTGGACAACCACAGTTATAGTATGTTTTAACAAGGGGGGCAATCACTTTTTCACACAGGGCCATGATGGTTTGGATTTTTTTTCACCTTTAATAATAAACACCTTCATTTACCAATTGCATTTTGTGTTTACTTGTGTTGTCCTTGACTATTGTTTAAATTGGTTTGATGTTCCGAAACACTTTAGTGTGACAAACATGCAAAGGAACAGGAAATGAGGAAGGGGGCAAACACTTTTTCACATCACTGTATTTGAACAATAAGGTCTAGTTAGCATCATTGCATTTTTCCATATAAATATGTTCAACAATGCTATACCTGGGCCAAGCTGGGCTCCTCCACATCTTCATTCTTTACCTCGGGAGCTGCGGCCTCAGCAGATGTCGAAGGGAGTGTAGACAGCGATGGCCTTGGTTCTGTCCGGTCAGTAATACACAGCTTGGGGACATATACTGTAGATCATCTGCTGCTACTCCAGATCTCAACAAGGTCAAAGACCTTGTTGAGCTACCTTTTAAAAGTACTCTTCAGGTTGGAAATGTTGTTCTTGACATAGTTGATGTCTGCCCTGGGGTACAAAGGCTTCACCAACTCGAGCAGTTTCTCCAACACTGCCTTCCTCAGTATTTTATTGGAGTAATCTCAACTCTTGACCTTCCAGAGATAGGGCAGCTCCCGGTACAGGTCAATGAATTGTGGTAAAAAATCAGGCGCTGAAAATGTATCCGTCATGATAAATGATATGCTGTCTGCAAGACAGAACACAAGACAAACCATAATGTCTGGCTTAACTCATAAACTGGTCCCAATATAGGCCTCAATCTAAGCAGTATAGGCCACTACCCACCTATGTCCCAAATTACAATTGTCCCTGTGTTTTATGGCTGGTGGAGCTCATAGGAGGCACAAAGCAACCCCCATGAGCAAGGGTGAAATGATGGAGATGGTGCACATCCTAGAGAAGCACGATTACGACTGCAAGCTGCGCAATTACAAAAGGACCAACAGCTGAAAGGACCTCATTTTGGAGAAAGTCATCACCATTTTGCATTGTGAATTTTTGGTGGAACAATCAAAGGAACAAATCAGAAAACTATGGTCTGATCTCAAACACCATGAACAAGACCAGATGGAGTACATACATCAGATCATAAAAAAGTAAGCAATATTTGTATCTAACCAATATGGATATTTGAAAATTAGCTGTCTGTATATGTTCTTTATAGTAGCTTTATAGCTTTATTGTAGTTCAAGAGAATTCTTTCTAATGTTTTCTAAAATCTTTGTATGGCTTGGTATTCTAAAGATGACGGTAAATATTTTGAGGGGTTAGCTCGGCAGCGGGTGTGTGTGACCCCCTGGATGGGTTCACAACACAAAATCAGGCACAGCAGACAGCGTTGTAGGTGCAAAAAACAAAAGATGCAGTTTATTTATGCTACATGCAGTGATACATATAACAGCCAAACAAAAAATAAAACATGAAAATAAATCCTGGTCAGCTTGACCTCTAACTACACACTTAGATTCCCTGTCTAACAACTGAGTGCAGCCTTGTGCTGCACCAGTCCCTGTCTCTGTTGTAGAGGTTTGCCACACAGGTGTTAACTCACCGCACAGAACAGATATCACACTCCCCAGTCTATACAACACAAAACTGGCTCCAGGATGGAGCATCTCCCTAAGCATGCTGGGGTTTTTTTTGTAGAGGTCTTAATGAGCCCACTTACTTCAGCTGGGCTCATTAACTCTTCCCCTCTAATTGTAAAGGTCTGCATAAAGCCTGAATCTAGGGCACACATATTTCCCATCCTGGATACAATCAGGGGACTTTACCTGCGTGCTGCCACATACCCCCCCCCTCTTGTTTCAACCTTGGGGTTGTAACACAAGCAGTCAGACACGCATGTATCTGAGACAAAGCATCTACATTCCCCATTTTAACACCAGGGCGATGCTTAACTGTAAAGTTAAATTCTTGTAGGGCCAGGAACCACCTATTTACCCTTCTATTGGTCTCCTTGTTCTGAGCCATCCACTTTAAGGGAGCGTGATCAGTCACCAGGTCAAAGTGCCTACCTAGCAGATAGTACCGAAGGGAATCTAGAGCCCACTTCACTGCTAAACATTCCTTCTCAATCGTGGCGTAATTTACCTCATGGGACTTCAACTTCCTGCTGAGGTAAATGACTGGGTGCTCTTCCCCGTTCCAGACCTGGGATAACACTGCTCCTAACCCAACGTCTGATGCATCAGTTTGTACAACAAAGTCCTTAGAGAAGTCTGGTGAGTACAACACTGGCTGGCTACATAAGGCTGTTTTTAAGGACTGAAATGCTTCTTCAGCCTCTGGGGACCATTTAACCATGACAGACTCTTTCCCTTTTGTCAGGTTGGTGAGGGGCACAGCCTGAGAAGCAAAATGGGGAATGAATCGTCGATAATAGCCAGCGATTCCCAGAAAGGCTCGTACCTGTTTCTTGCTGTTGGGACGTGGCCAACTCTGTATGGCCTCGACTTTATTGACTTGGGGTTTTATCACCCCCCTCCCAATAGTGTACCCAAGATATTTGGCCTCCTCCTGTCCAATGGTACACTTCTTTGGATTGGCCGTAAACCCAGCTTCCCGGATAGAGTCTAGGACTGCTTGTACTTTCGGCAAATGTGAGACCCAGTCTGTGCTATGGATAATCACATCATCCAGGTAAGCTGCAGCATATTTCTGATGGGGCCTCAGAATCTTATCCATTTTCCGCTGGAATGTTGCCGGTGCATTCTGTAACCCAAACGGCATTCTCTTATATTGGAATGCCCCATCTGGGGTTACAAACGCAGTTTTCTCCTTGGCCGACTCGGCCAGGGGAATTTGCCAATAGCCTTTGGTGAGATCAAGAGTTGTCATATATCGGGCTATTCCCAGCCGGTCAATCAACTCATCTATACGCGGCATGGGGTAGGTGTCAAATTTTGTAACTTTATTTAATTGTCGAAAATCGTTACAAAACCGCCAGCTCCCATCAGGTTTGGGCACTAGTACGATAGGACTGGACCAGTCACTCTGGGACTCCTCTATCACACCCAATTCCAACATCCTTTGAACCTCCCCACGTATTGCCTCCCGTCGGGCCTCTGGTATTCTATAAGGTTTTAGTTTTACCCTTTCTCCTGGCGGGGTGATAATGTCATGCTCTACGCCAGATGTTTGTCCCGGAAGCTCAGAGAAAATCTCTTTGTTACGAAGTACAAACTCTTTAACCTCCTGTTGTTGGGGTTTTCAATAAGGTGTCTGCTATTCCAACCTCAGGAACTAAGCAATCAGGCTGTACTTGTGACAAAGTCTCTGCGACTAGGGATTCCCTATCCCTCCAGGCTTTCAGCAAATTGACGTGATAGATCTGCTCCGGCTTTCGCCTTCCTGGCTGTCTAACCCTGTAGTTCACCTCACTAATTTTTTCAATTACTTCATATGGACCTTGCCATTTGGCCAGAAATTTGCTTTCAACCGTAGGGACTAGCACCAAGACCCTATCCCCCGGGGAAAAGGTACGGGTCTTGGCCCCACGGTTGTACACTCTCTGCTGTGATAACTGCGCTTGGGTTAAATGTTCCTTTACAATTGGCACTACCTGTGCAATTCTATCTTGCATCAGGGCGACATGCTCAATCACGCTCCTGTGAGGAGAACTCTCATTTTCCCAAGTTTCCTTGGTGATATCCAGCAGCCCTCTTGGGTGTCTCCCATAGAGCAACTCGAAGGGTGAGAAACCCGTAGAGGATTGGGGTACCTCCCTAATGGCAAACATTAGATAGGGTATTAGACAGTCCCAATTCTTTCCATCTCTATCCACCACCTTCTTTAACATTTGTTTAAGGGTTTTGTTGAATCTTTCAACCAACCCATCTGTTTGGGGGTGATACACAGATGTACGCAATTGCGTCACTTTGTACAACTTGCATAATTCTTTCATAACCCAGGACATAAAGGGTGTACCTTGGTCCGTAAGCAGTTCCTTACAAATACCCACACGGCTAAAAACAAGAGATAGCTCTTTGGCTATGGTTTTGGCCAAGGTATTTCGGAGAGGAATTGCTTCCGGATAACGGGTGGCATAGTCCAATATAACCAAAATGTACTGATGCCCCCTGGCGGACTTCATTATCGGACCTACCAAATCCATTGCGATCCTTTCAAAGGGGACCTCAATGATAGGAAGAGGTACCAGCGGGTTACGGAAATGTGGCATAGGTGCCGACTTCTGACACACAGGGCAGGAGGAACAATAATTTTCTATTTCCTTCATGACCCCAGGCCAATAGAATCTCTGCAATACCCTCTCTCTGGTTTTCTCTGTCCCCAGATGACCTCCCAGAATGTGCCCATGAGCCAATTCTAACACCAACTTCCTGTAAGGTTTGGGCACTACAAGTTGCTCAATGGTTTCTTCTGCCCTTTGAGCCACTCGATACAGCAGGTCCCTTTCCATAGTGAAGTAAGGATAAGGGCAAGTCTTATCTGGGTTCACTAACTCGCCATCTATTTTCACCACATTTTCCCATGCCTTTATTAGGGTGGGGTCTTTTAACTGTTCTGTGGCAAAATTTTCCCTGTGAACCTCAAGATCCGAAAACTCCACGGACGGCATGTTTTCATCTGAGGATGTTGGCTCCCCCCCAGTTTCTCGAGTTTCCCCCGCCAATACCCACAAGGGAAATTCAGGAGAGTCCTCACCATTCCCAGAGGAATTCCGGTCATCCTCCTGGTTTATAGGGGCACCAGTGGGGGGCTCAGGACAATCCCAGAGTTCCCAGAATTTTGGAAAATCCCTTCCCACAATAGCATCATGTGGTAAGTGAGACACTAACCCCACCTGATGAGAGAGGTTACCTTTGGGGGTCTCAAAAAACACTGAAGTTACAGGATACTCTCGGGTGTCCCCATGCACACAAATAACAGCCACCCTGTTCTTCCCAGAGACCTCTGTAGTAACTAATTCAGCTTTTATCAATGTTACCAGGCTACCTGAATCCAGCAACACATCAACATTTCTACCATTAATACACATTTTACATAAATGTTTCTCAGGTCCCGAATGGCAGTGCATGCAACTGTCGCAAACAGCGACTGACGTCTCTCCCTTATAAAGTCACATTGCATAGGCTCATCCACAACGGGGCAATTGGCTGCAATATGTCCCTCTTGCCGGCAGCGGTAGCAAATAATCTTTTTCGCTGTCTCTTGCAGCATGGGCTTCCTGAGCTGCTCCCGCCAGACCTTAGGTAGAACTCCCACCCTCTCACTCTCTCCACCCTCACCCCTTGGAGTCATCTTACCCGCCACTGGGAATGATCTGGTCTTAGGGTGGAAAGTCTGTGAGTCCCTGGAAGAGGTGGTCAGGTTCTCTGTAGCCAAGTACCTCTCAACCAGATCCACAAGTTTATCTGCATTTTCTGGGTCTCCATGGCTTACCCATTTTTGGATGGCAGTAGGAAGAGCTCTCAGGAAACGATCCATAACAACACGTTCCACAATGTTTGGTGCGGTCAAAGTCTCTGGCTGCAGCCACTTCCTGCTCAGGTGAATGAGATCATACATTTGAGACCTGGGGGGTTTTCCAACCTGAAAAGTCCAATTATGCACACGCTGAGCCCGGACGGCCAGGGTGACACCCAGCCGTGCCAATATTTCTGTTTTTAGCACCACATAGTCTTTTGCTTGGTCAGGCTCTAGGTCATAATAAGCTTTCTGCGATTCCCCAGTTAACAGAGGGGCCACCAGTCCAGCCCATTGCTCCTTAGGCCACTTTTCCCTTTCAGCAGTCCTTTCAAATGTGGTCAAAAACACCTCTGGATCATCCTCTCCAGTCATTTTTGTCAATAAACGGCTCACACCAAAGGATGCGGTATTATTGTAACCACTTGCTTCATTGGTCTGCGGACGTTGCTGTATTAATGTCTCTATTTTCTGTTGAAAATTCTGCTCTTGCTTCTGCAACAGGTCTATGAAGCGGGCTTCAGATTGCTGCTGGGCTTGTTGCTGAGCTTCCAGACTCTGCAGGTGAGCTTTCTGCTGAGCTGCAAGGCTCTTTTGTAAAGCCGCATTTGTTTGCTGCTGATTTGCATTTGCTTGCTGCTGGTTTGCATTTGCTAGAGCCAGCTGTCTCAGTATCTCCTCCATGCTGGCCTTTAAAAAAATTGAAAAAAAAACTGCCAAAATTCTCCACCAACTGTGAGGGGTTAGCTCGGCAGCGGGTGTGTGTGACCCCCTGGATGGGTTCACAACACAAAATCAGGCACAGCAGACAGCGTTGTAGGTGCAAAAAACAAAAGATGCAGTTTATTTATGCTACATGCAGTGATACATATAACAGCCAAACAAAAAATAAAACATGAAAATAAATCCTGGTCAGCTTGACCTCTAACTACACACTTAGATTCCCTGTCTAACAACTGAGTGCAGCCTTGTGCTGCACCAGTCCCTGTCTCTGTTGTAGAGGTTTGCCACACAGGCGTTAACTCACCGCACAGAACACATATCACACTCCCCAGTCTATACAACACAAAACTGGTTCCAGGATGGAGAATCTCCCTAAGCATGCTGTTTTTTTTTTGTAGAGGTCTTAATGAGCCCACTTACTTCAGCTGGGCTCATTAACTCTTCCCCTCTAATTGTAAAGGTCTGCATAAAGCCTGAATCTAGGGCACACATATTTCCCATCCTGGATACAACCAGGTGACTTTACCTGCGTGCTGCCACAATATAAAGCAAATATGAACATTCTTATCTGCTCCTCTTTTTGGACATTTCTTTATTTTTGGATCAAATTTATTTCTCTTCTTACAACAGGGAAGGCCATCTTCCCCACAAAAAAGTAAGTGCCAAACAAACTCGTTTAGCCACCGACATGGGTGTTTCTAGGTGGGCCGAAGGTCCTGGGCTTAGGGCAGAACTTAAGGGGTCAAGAACAGTTTCTGGTTGCTGCCTGGCTCATCAGTGCCCATTAATGCAGCCTTGCCAGTGTAGACATGGGTAGAGGAGAGGCCCCAGGGATTACAGTCACACAGAGTCATGCCTGCTAGGATGATCATCATATATTCCCTATCCCAGCCCTCAAATTTTCCACTTGCACACTCGCATTTTGCGAGTGGAAAATGGCTGTTGGTGAGCGTGGGGCTGCCTCAGAGTTGAGGGGAGAGCACCTCCAGGACACGGCCTCCCAGCCAGAGGATGTGAGAGGAGAGGAAGAGGCGAGCTGTCCAGATCAGCAGAGAGTGTGATTGCCCACTGTAATAGCTTTCATTACAACTTCCAATGTTCCCGGGGTTCATCATCACATAGCACCACCTTTTGGCCCGGCACCTTTGATAGACAGATGTGGGAAGTGTGACATTGCCAAGAGATGGGGCTATGTGACGATGAGCCCCGGGAAGACAAGAAATTCAAATGAAAGCTATTACAGTGGGCAATCACACTCTCTAGTGATCCGGATGGCTTGCCTCTTCCTCTTCAAAAGTGAGGCTGCATTGGACACAGTCAGGCCATGCTGTATTGGGCACAGGTGAGGCTGTATTGGGCACAGGTCAGGCAGCATTGGACACAGGTCAGGCTGCATTGGGCACAGGCAGGCCATGCTGCATTGGGCACAGGTGAGGCTGTATTGGGCACAGGTCATGCTGCATTGAGCACAGGTCATGCTGCATTGGGCAACGGCAGGCTATGCGCTGTATTGGGCACAGGTCATGCTGCATTGGGCACAGTTGAGGCTGCACTGAGCACGGGTGAGGCTGTATTGGTCACGGGTCCCACTGCATTGGGCACAGGTGAGGCTGTATTGGGCACAGGTCATGCTGCATTGGGCACAGGCAGGCCACGCTTTACTGGGCATAGGTCACGCTGCATTGGGCACAGGTGAGGCTGCATTGGGCACAGGTCATGCTGCATTGTGCACAGGCAGGCCAAGCTGTATTGGACACAAGTGAGGCTGTATTGGGCACAGGTCACACTGCATTGGGCACAGGCAGGCCACGCTGTATTGGACACAGGTCACGCTGAATTGGGCACAGGTCATGCTGCATTGGGCATAGGTCATGCTGTACTGGGCACGGGTCATGCTGCATTGTGCACAGGTGATTCTGTATTGGGCACAGGCCAGGCTGAATTGAGGCACAGGGGGGCTGCACTGATAAATAATAAAGTTGTTAATATTTATTTTGTAACCTAATTCTGCATAACACATTTAAATGTCATTTCATGAGATCATTTATGAGGACGTGTTTAGGGGTGGGATTAGGGGGCAGTGCATGGTAGGGGTTGTGTGGGGCAACTGGTGGCTAGTAACCCTTAAGGCCTGGCTAGTAGCTCAGGACTTGACATTTTGACCCCTGCCCTATCATGCATGGAGAAGGAAGAGGTGGAAGAAGCTGGCAGTGTTGCTAGGTCCCCGAGTTTTGGAGACCCGGGCACCAGGGCCAAGATTGCAAAGTAGTTGCAGTGTGTACATTTCTAGTAGTGTAGGTGTCTGAAGGGCAAGCAGGTTGCAAGCAACAATAGACTAGGTAGGTAAGTATTTAACTAGTAACTAGGAATTTGACTAGTAACTTGACCATAAACTCACTATGTAAGGCCACTTGACCATCGTTCCCCTAATACTTTTTACTCTTCTTACTAGGTCATGATCTTCCACGATGCACTATTGGCAGAATTAGTGCAGATATGTTGTACTGTTGAAGGATCTAGAGGAAATCAAAGAAGCTGCCACTGCTTTACAGGGAAGAATCCAAAATTTTTTGGACATGCTTGCCAAATTTTAATTTCCTCTTGCCTGATCTGAAGTTTCTTGTTCCACTTGTTGGCTCCTGTTTGCCCTTTAAATATTTACCATGTTTTTATGACTTTGAAATGTGAAAGTTTAGGCACAGAACTCAGATACAGTGCTTCTCCACTCCACTCCTCTAGGTGCACTACCAGTTCCTGTTTTCTGAATTTTTCTCAGTCTAAAAACGACTGTGCGAATTACTAACAGTGAAAAGGACAACATCACCTGTGCCAAATTCAACAAACATAGAAAACATGACCTGGGTTTGCATCTTGAGAAAGAACAGTTGTGAAACACTGCCATAGCTAATTGGAATGTTTCCGTGTTTTGAAGTATAGTAAACCCCAAATTTGAAGATGCCCACAAATTGTGACTTAACATTATTTCTCTCATAATCCCATGCCTAAAATGTGTGTATTTCCATACATCTTTTTTTCCTAAAGCCCCAAAACACACAGTGTGTCAACATGTGCTATCTCCCATCACTGGGTATCAATGGACGCGTTTTAAGGGTGCAACCCCTTCCTCACAACTAAAGTATGTCAGAGGAAGGGGTTGCACCCCTGAAACCAATCCATTGATACCCCATGATGGGAGATAGCACGTGTTGACACACTGTGTGTTTTGTGGGTTTAGAAAATAACATGTTTGTAACTACACACATTTTCAGCAGAGGATCATAAGGGACATTTAATAGTTCTGCCTCTATGTGTCCGTGGCTTCAAATTTTGGCTTTCAGAGGGGTGAGATCACCTCATCTGAGGAAGGTAACAGCCACACAGTCTTGGGATGCTTGAACTCCTACTGTTAGTTGTGACTGGGTGGGATTGAATGGTAATGAGGATGTATTCAATCGAACTCACCATCAGAACTGTGAAGGAAGTTACATTATTTGCAGAGTTTAAAAGACTACAAAGGGGAGTGTTATAGGCTCTAGCTGCTGCAGGTAATGACTGTGGAAGGGACAGAGTCTATTAACAGGATATACAGAGTGTCACATGATACACGGCCACAACTAAACACAGAATAACAGGGGATCTGCAGACAGCAGACAACATGGTACAGAGGTATGATCTATGCTGGGATTGATCATTCCATTCAGTTCTAGTGAAAAGAACGTTGGGGTTCAGCTTTTTACAAGCAGTCATACCTTAACCGGAGGGGATTAACACCCTGCAAGATAAAGGCATAATGAGCTAGTATGCATAGCATACTAGCTCATTATGAATTTCTTACCCGAGAATGAATCCCCCGCAGCCATCCTTGTCTCCCCCTCAGGCCGCCGACATGTCGCCCGGGGCTTGCTTTCGGGTATCACGACTCTTGAGCTGTGATTGGCCAGAGCCGTGATGACGTCACTCCTGCGAACGGCACAGTACAACTTGGCTTAAGTGCGCATGTGCCGCATGACGTCGGCACATGCAAATACAGGGATATCTCCTAAACCCTGCAGGTTTAGGAGATATCCATTGCAGCTACAGGCAAGCCTAATTATAGGCTTGTCTGTAGTTTAAAGTGGTTGTAAAGGGTTTACAACCACTTTAAAACAAACTTAAATGTGTTAGAATGCCTTAGTCAAAGCTCTTGCCTTAGTCTAATTGAAAATCTACGTCAAGGATTTAAAATTGTTGTTCACAAACTGTCCGTGTCAAGATGAATGTGCAGACATTGCTGGATTCAGTTGTGCAAACCTGAAAGAGACACACTTCAAAAGACATGTAGCTATAATTGCAGCCAGAAGTGGTTCTGCCAAGACTTAGGTGAATAGTTATACAAGAAAATGCCTACTTTTTTTTATATAAAAATTTCTGTCAAAAACCTTTTTTGTACTTTTAAAGTGTTAAAGATGTTGCATAAATAAAATGGAAACATTGCAAATTAAATTCATTTTAATTCCTGGTTGTAGCATTACCAAAATGTGAAAAAATCAATTAATGAATGCACATCTTAAATGCTAAAATAAAGTAAAAAAACAGAAAAGTCAACACGAATTACATAATTTAATGTCAACATATTGTCCCCTTTGTGATGATTCCTCCTCTGTCCATGCCACCCACCCCCCACCTCTGCTTTTGTAACCAGTGCCAGGTTTAGAACTTAGGGGGCCCCGGGCACAAGTTTGGAGGCCCCTTAATATCGACATTAGTTTATAGGTCAAATAAAAAAGTTAAATGAAATGAATGATAAACCACATTTGTTCTAAAAAAAATAAAAGTTAGGTTCCAAAGAAGACATTTGCCTGTTGAAATAGAGAGAACCATGAATAGAGCTTGGCAAAGGCTACAAACTGGACCATTTCCTCATTGAATATATTATTGAAGTCTCGAGGGGAAATAAGTTAAATTTTTTATAAAGAAAGTCTGGGGCACCCTCTGGAAGGGGAGAACAGGGCAATTGCTATTTCTGCCCCCATTATAAATTACTGCCTGTAATCTTCCAGTGAAGCAAGAGTTAAAACAACTAAGCCCAAACATGCCTACCCTTTCCATCTAGCTAGTCCAATCATAGAAGCCATACTACAGCTTACACATACGCAATCTATGAATGGAGGGTGGACCTTTCAATTGTATGGCCATCCTTCATCCATAGAACCCCTGAAGAAGTCATATGAGAGGAGAGAACAGAATTGGGACTTTAAATGAAGCACACATCAGTAAGAGAATAAGTCAAGTGACTGCAATAAATATTTATTTTGTATAGTCCATGATATGTCATACAAACATTTTGGGCATCAACCTCTAAAATGCTCTGGGCATACAGCCTCCATACAATGAGTCATGGACTAATATTTCACAATAATTTACAATCCAAAGAGCATTCTCATAAAATACAAAGAACAGTATGCATGTATGTACATTATTTTGCTGTGGTTGAACCCAAAATTACCAATATAACCATGGTAACTAAGTAATAAATAAATCAGTTAAAAATGCCTAATTAATAATTTATAAATCAAAAAGGATCATATGATTCTTGATTTTCCATGATTGGGATAGAGGATAATGGCTAAAAGCTCTACGCGTTTAGCGGTATTCCAACCGCTCATCAGGAACATACATCATGGCATAATTCTACAGAATGTATAAAAAGAAAAAAAAATTAATCTTTTTATTTAATATATAAATTAGGTAAAAATTAGCAAAATAATTTAATAATTATAAATTATAATTAATTTGAAGGCTAGGCGTCCAAATGGGTAGAGGGTGCAGGGTCTGTGGAATGAATGAAGATATCTATGTGAGAGATCTATGAGGAATAGACCACATATGCATCTGTGTATGTGTTGTGTATAAGATATGTGTGTTGGAAATAAATATGGTGAAGTGACAAAGGGGCAGAAAGGAAAACCGTGTTGAAACTGTCAAACTAACAAAGAACAAAGACCACCATAACAAGAGAACAAAAGGGAAAAAAAAAGGAGAATGGGGAGTGAGAGTTATGGGGAAACCTGGGGAGATGGACCGGCGCTAATCGCCAGACGGCTGAGCCGCCCAGGTGAAGGCGGTCCTACTCTCCGGTAGTATGTGTTGCCATCGTGACGCCCGTGTCTGGAACCAGGATGGTTCTCCATTGTGGGTACTTCACAGGTAGGGCTATACACCTTTCCTTCCCCTTCCCAGTACACCCACATATAATTTTGACACTAACCTCACATATCTAATCACATTAGGTTTCCCCATAACTCTCACTCCCCATTCTCCTTTTTTTTTCCCCCTTTTGTTCTCTTGTTATGGTGGACTTTGTTCTTTGTTAGTTTGACAGTTTCATCACGGTTTTCCTTTCTGCCCCTTTGTCACTTCACCATATTTATTTCCAACACACATATCTTATACACAACACATACACAGATCCATATGTGGTCTATTCCTCATAGATCTCTCACATAGATATCTTCATTCATTCCACAGACCCTGCACTCTCTACCCACCCTGGGAGTGCCCATTTTGGTGGTTACCTGTTCTGCAGGCTGCCCCGGTGCTTGGCGGCTATGCACTGCGGCTTTTTCTGCGGACCCTGATGCCGTTTTACTGCACGTTGATGCAGACGTGAGTTGGCCGCCTAGCCTTCAAATTAATTATAATTTATAATTATTAAATTATTTTGCAAATTTTTACCTAATTTATATATTAAATAAAAAGATAAATTTTTTTTTCTTTTTATGCATTCTGTAGAATTATGCCATGATGTATGCTCCTGATGAGCGGTTGGAATACCGCGAAACGCGTAGAGCTTTTAGCCATTATCCTCTATCCCAATCATGGAAAATCAAGAATCATATGATCCTTTTTGATTTATAAATTATTAATTAGCCATTTTTAACTGATTTATTAATTACTTAGTTACCATGGTTATATTGGCCATTTTGGGTTCAACCACAGCAAAATAACGTACATACATGCATACTGTTCTTTGTATTTTATGAGAATGCTCTTTGGATTGTAAATTATTGTGAAATATTAGTCCATGACTCATTGTATGGAGGCTGTATGCCCAGAGCATTTTAGAGGTTGATGCCCAAAATGTTTGTATGACATATCATGGACTATACAAAATAAATATTTATTGCAGTCACTTGACTTATTCTCTTACTGATGTGTGCTTCATTTAAAGTCCCAATTCGGTTCTCTCCTCTCATATAATATTGACAGGGATGGAGGTAGGCATTCCTTTAGTGCCAGCCTCATTCAAAGTCCCGAAAATTCTCCTTTTCCTTTAATGATTACCTGAAGAAGTCATGTTGGCATGACGTAACGCATAGGGCACGAGCAGAGGTACCGGAAGTGACGCTAGTAAAGACCACGAGTTCGGCACTCATGGATTTTTGCTTGTTTTCTACTTTTAAATGTGAGTTTAACTGTTTGTTTTAAATAAACTTGTTTGAACGTTAATACAGTACGAGAGTATTCTCCTTTATACATGCATAACTGGAGGATATAGGAAAGGACCTCATAGGAACACTGCAGAATCTACACTACTATTTCAAAGAGCAGAGTGTTGGGAAAACATACAGAGGACCCTCAGAGGCGACCCGACCACATTAAAAATATAAAAATATGTGCAGCGCTTAGGGATTTTCTTTTCCCTAGAACTGAATGGAACGATCAATCCCAGCATAGATCATACCTCTGTACCATGTTGCTCTGCTGTCTGCAGATCCCCTGATATTGTGGGTTTAGTTGTGGCTGTGTATCATGTGACACTCTGTATATCCTGCTAATAGACTCTGTCCCTTCTACAGTCATTACCTGCAGCAGCTGGAGCGTATAACACTCCCCTATGTAGTCTTTCAAACTCTGCAAATGATGTAACTTCCTTCACAGCTCTGATGGTGGGTTTGATTGAATACATCCTAATTACCATTCATTCTCACCCAGTCACAACTAACAGTAAGCCCACGTACACACGGTCGGAGATTTTGCCAACCAAATCCGTCGGATTTTGTCTGTCGGATTTAGTCCGACGGATTGTGTCCGAAACTGTTGCATACACACGGTCGGGCCAAGTTGTCTGATTTAGCGGTTGCCAAGAACGCGGTGACATAATTTCGTTACGATGGGACTACATTCAGGCTAGTAGCCAATAGCTTTGATGTAGGAATTTGATCTGAGCATGCGTGGCACTTGGTCCGATCAAAATTCGCTATACATGATCGGATTAGGTCCGACCGGCCCAGTTGGTCGGGAAATATTTCCAACATGTTGGAAAATTGGGTCCGATGGAGATTCGGACGGAATCAGTCCGATGCATACCACACAGTCGGATTATCTGACGACACGGTCCGATAAGACGCATTCCGACGGATTCTCCGACCGTGTGTTCGGTTCTCTCCTCTCATATAATATTGACAGGGATGGAGGTAGGCATTCCTTTAGTGCCAGCCTCATTCAAAGTCCCGAAAATTCTCCTTTTCCTTTAATGATTACCTGAAGAAGTCATGTTGGCATGACGTAACGCATAGGGCACGAGCAGAGGTACCGGAAGTGACGCTAGTAAAGACCACGAGTTCGGCACTCATGGATTTTTGCTTGTTTTCTACTTTTAAATGTGAGTTTAACTGTTTGTTTTAAATAAACTTGTTTGAACGTTAATACAGTACGAGAGTATTCTCCTTTATATATGCATAACTGGAGGATATAGGAAAGGACCTCATAGGAACACTGCAGAATCTACACTACTATTTCAAAGAGCAGAGTGTTGGGAAAACATACAGAGGACCCTCAGAGGCGACCCGACCACATTAAAAATATAAAAATATGTGCAGCGCTTAGGGATTTTCTTTTCCCTAGAACTGAATGGAACGATCAATCCCAGCATAGATCATACCTCTGTACCATGTTGCTCTGCTGTCTGCAGATCCCCTGATATTGTGGGTTTAGTTGTGGCTGTGTATCATGTGACACTCTGTATATCCTGCTAATAGACTCTGTCCCTTCTACAGTCATTACCTGCAGCAGCTGGAGCGTATAACACTCCCCTATGTAGTCTTTCAAACTCTGCAAATGATGTAACTTCCTTCACAGCTCTGATGGTGGGTTTGATTGAATACATCCTAATTACCATTCATTCTCACCCAGTCACAACTAACAGTAAGCCCACGTACACACGGTCGGAGATTTTGCCAACCAAATCCGTCGGATTTTGTCTGTCGGATTTAGTCCGACGGATTGTGTCCGAAACTGTTGCATACACACGGTCGGGCCAAGTTGTCTGATTTAGCGGTTGCCAAGAACGCGGTGACATAATTTCGTTACGATGGGACTACATTCAGGCTAGTAGCCAATAGCTTTGATGTAGGAATTTGATCTGAGCATGCGTGGCACTTGGTCCGATCAAAATTCGCTATACATGATCGGATTAGGTCCGACCGGCCCAGTTGGTCGGGAAATATTTCCAACATGTTGGAAAATTGGGTCCGATGGAGATTCGGACGGAATCAGTCCGATGCATACCACACAGTCGGATTATCTGACGACACGGTCCGATAAGACGCATTCCGACGGATTCTCCGACCGTGTGTTCGGTTCTCTCCTCTCATATAATATTGACAGGGATGGAGGTAGGCATTCCTTTAGTGCCAGCCTCATTCAAAGTCCCGAAAATTCTCCTTTTCCTTTAATGATTACCTGAAGAAGTCATGTTGGCATGACGTAACGCATAGGGCACGAGCAGAGGTACCAGAAGTGACGCTAGTAAAGACCACGAGTTCGGCACTCATGGATTTTTGCTTGTTTTCTACTTTTAAATGTGAGTTTAACTGTTTGTTTTAAATAAACTTGTTTGAACGTTAATACAGTACGAGAGTATTCTCCTTTATATATGCATAACTGGAGGATATAGGAAAGGACCTCATAGGAACACTGCAGAATCTACACTACTATTTCAAAGAGCAGAGTGTTGGGAAAACATACAGAGGACCCTCAGAGGCGACCCGACCACATTAAAAATATAAAAATATGTGCAGCGCTTAGGGATTTTCTTTTCCCTAGAACTGAATGGAACGATCAATCCCAGCATAGATCATACCTCTGTACCATGTTGCTCTGCTGTCTGCAGATCCCCTGATATTGTGGGTTTAGTTGTGGCTGTGTATCATGTGACACTCTGTATATCCTGCTAATAGACTCTGTCCCTTCTACAGTCATTACCTGCAGCAGCTGGAGCGTATAACACTCCCCTATGTAGTCTTTCAAACTCTGCAAATGATGTAACTTCCTTCACAGCTCTGATGGTGGGTTTGATTGAATACATCCTAATTACCATTCATTCTCACCCAGTCACAACTAACAGTAAGCCCACGTACACACGGTCGGAGATTTTGCCAACCAAATCCGTCGGATTTTGTCTGTCGGATTTAGTCCGACGGATTGTGTCCGAAACTGTTGCATACACACGGTCGGGCCAAGTTGTCTGATTTAGCGGTTGCCAAGAACGCGGTGACATAATTTCGTTACGATGGGACTACATTCAGGCTAGTAGCCAATAGCTTTGATGTAGGAATTTGATCTGAGCATGCGTGGCACTTGGTCCGATCAAAATTCGCTATACATGATCGGATTAGGTCCGACCGGCCCAGTTGGTCGGGAAATATTTCCAACATGTTGGAAAATTGGGTCCGATGGAGATTCGGACGGAATCAGTCCGATGCATACCACACAGTCGGATTATCTGACGACACGGTCCGATAAGACGCATTCCGACGGATTCTCCGACCGTGTGTACGCAGCATAAGCCCACATTCACACGGTCGGAGATTTTGCCAACCAAATCCGTCGGATTTTGTCTGTCGGATTTAGTCCGACGGATTGTGTCCGAAACTGTTGCATACACATGGTCGGGCCAAGTTGTCTGATTTAGCGGTTGCCAAGAACACGGTGACGTAATTTCGTTACGATGGGACTACATTCAGGCTAGTAGCCAATAGCTTTGATGTAGGAATTTGATCTGAGCATGCGTGGCACTTGGTCCGATCAAAATTCGCTACACATGATCGGATTAGGTCCGACCGGCCCAGTTGGTCAGGAAATATTTCCAACATGTTGGAAAATTGGGTCAGACGGAGATTCGGATGGAATCAGTCTGATGCATACCACACACAGTCGGATTATCTGACGACACGGTCCGATGACACGCATTCCGACGGATTCTCCGACCGTGTCTAAGCGGCATAAGAGTTCAAGCATCCAAAGACTGTGTGGCTGTTGCCAGACAGGATCAGGAGCCAGAAAGGATGTCAGCCAGGCAAGTCTTCAACAGGAACACAGCAGAGAGTCTCTTGATATGTTGATCAAGGCAAAGGCACAGGAGATCTAATCCACGCAGTTTAAATAGCCAGCAGCCAGCGGGGCTTGTTAGCGAGCAGGATCTGATCACCAGGTGAGTCACTGAGGAATGATCAGTGCTGGCAGCCTCAGCTCTGTGAAGGGATGGTGAGCCCAGCCCTGACAGCATGTGAGAAACATGTGTTAAGCTGGCCATATACACCATACAATTTTCGTATTAAATTTTCTTTAGATTTACCTTCAACTATGTAGTGCAAGGGCCTGCCAGACTGCATACAAATTGAAGGTGTTTAGGTTTGACCTCCTATTATATGGTTTTGGTAAATCCACAGGAAAGTTGTACAATATTATTGTATAATGTATGGCCAGCCTTTGTTAAATAAAGTTCTTCACAGCTCCAATGAAAAACAGATATAGTGCCTTGAAAAAGTGTTTATACCCCTTGAAATTTTTCAAATTTTGTCATGTTACAACCAAAGACATAAATGTATTTTATTGGGATTTACCAACACAAAGTGGCACATAATTGTGAAGTGGAAGGAAAATGATAAATGTTTTTGAAATTTCTTTACAAATAAGTATATGAAAAGTGTGACATGCATTTGTGTTCAGCCCCCCTGAGTCATTACTTTGTAGAATCACCTTTTGCTGCAATTACAGCTGCAAGTCTTTTTGGGTCTGTCGCTACCATCTTTGCACATCTAGAGAGTGACATTTTTGCCCATTCTTATTTGCAAAATAGCTCAAGCTCTGTCAGATTGGATGGTGAGCATCTGTGAACAGCAATTTTCAAGTCTTACCACAGATTCTCAATTGGATTTAGGTCTGGACTTTGACTGAGCCATTCTAAGAACAGAAGAAAATGGTTGCACACCAAAGGATCGATCCAACGTATTTAATTCCAAAACATGCCAATTAGCCACAAAAGGATGGACAACATCATTCTATGACAAAACGCGTAGGGCAGAGTAATGCAGGGACATCCCCAATCCCATACGAGCCCTAGAGGATGGGTTGTCTTTGTGTGCCAGCCGGCACACAAGATCTTAAATGCGCTTTTATCAGTGGCAGTTGTAAGGGCCTTACTTTTTTAAATAAAGTTTTCACACTATGTGGAGCCCTTTGTTCTTTTGAGATACCATCTAATCTATACACCACCAAGCGGGTGATGTGGTGGGGAAACCATCTGGACCTGGTGTAAAGGCTGGGTTATAGCTACAAGCATTATTGATCTCATGTAATAGGGCATAAATAGGAGCTGGTAAGCAGGCCCTTCAGCTATTGGTGGAGGCACTGATTTTTATCACTCCGGTGGTGGTTGGGGAAGATTGTTATCACTATCTATTTTCACAACACTTATGGACTGTTTTTCAATTTTTAATATTTTTATTTATATATTCATTTTCACATTGATGCATAACATATGCTGACTCTTTTCCAATAATTCAGTTTTGTCAATTTTGGTGGACGGCCATGTCTTGGTAGATTTGCAGTGAGATGTTCAAAGCTTGGGATTTTTTTTTATACTCTAACCCTGCTTTAAACTTCAACACAACTTTATCTCTGACCTGTTTGGTGTGTTCATTGGCCTTCATGATGCTGTTTGTTCACTAAGGCTTTGTAATAAACCTCTGCGGGCTTCACAGAACAGCTGTATTTATACTGAGATTAAATTACACAAGATCAACTCTATATACTAATTAGGTGACTTATAAAGGCAATTGGTTCCACCAGATTTTAGTTAGGGCTATCAGAGTAAAGAGGGCTGAATACAATTTCATGCTACACTTTTCACATATTTATTTGTAAAAAATGTTCAAAACCATTTATCATTTTCCTTCCACTTCACAATTATGTGCCACTTTGTTTTGGTCTATCACATAAACTCCCAATACAATACATTTATGTTTTTGGTTGTAACATGATAAAATGTGGAAAATTTCAAGGGGTATAAATACTTTTTCAAGGTACTGTACATGTTAACATGTGCTACAAAAGTGCTTCAGTGCTCACACCACTTCCCAACAGGCTTAAACTGATCAGATATGCATGCCTTTCTGTTTATTATATACAAGTTATTTTGCAGCAGTACAAAATCCCTAAGTGCTGCACATATTTTTATATTTTTTTTCAGTTTGATTTGTTTAGTGTTGTGCTGGCTGATATTTGAAATACTGTTTCGTGTTAGCGCTAGGGCTTTTTTTTTCTTAGGGAATAGGTGCAGGAACTCCACCCTTCTGAGTTACACTTCTCTGAGCACCATCCCTTGGTTCCACCCCCTACCCACATCCCAGTACATCACCTTTCAGAGAATACAGAACCAAGTATTTTGTGATACTCAGTTACTGAAAACAAGAAAGATATTAAAACATCCCTTGCAATAAGCAACAATAGGCTCCACCCCAGAAAAAATAGACCTTCCTCAGCAACAAAAGACTTTCCCACCAGCAACAATGGACCTCCCACACAACAAAAGACTTCCTCAGCAACAAAAGACTTCCCCCCAGCAACAATGGACCCCCACACAACAAAATACTTCCCCCCAGCAACAATGGACCCCCAACAACAAAATACCACCCCAGCAACAATAGACCCCTAGCAGAAATAACAGAGTTCTCAGCAGCCAGCATCAATAGACTCTCCAGCAGCCATCAACAATATACCTCTCTCTCAACAGTAGATCTCACCCAGCAACAATTGACCCCCCCCCCCCCCAGCAAGATAAGACCCACCCCCCACCAGCAACATTAGACTTACCCAGTAACAATAGACACCCACCCCAAAACAGATCCCCACCAGTGATAATAGATACCCCAGCAGAAAGCATCAATAGACCCTCCAGCACCCCTTTCCAGTACATACATTCAGTGCTGGAGGTGCCGGAACTGTGTTCCCCCAACGTTCCCGCTGAAAAAAAGCCCTGGTTTGTGCTATATACACAGTCCTTTGACCCGACCACATTACATCACTTCTGAGAGATATCAATATATGCTGTATATCAAGCATATCTCGGGTGAGAGGATGGAAAGCACAAAGGTGACACGAGAAGAAAGGGAAGAAGTCACCCATTATTATACACATTCACAAGCAATGGTAAAGGGATACATCACGAATATTCATTACAGACTATAATATGGATACACTATTAAAGGAATTTTCTATTTATTTCACGGATATTGTTTTCTAGTTTATGTGGGGTTTTTTTGTCCATCCTTGAGACACACGGTAATATTGTTTGCACTATTGCACAGGAATTATTATCACGTTTTGCATACTTAAAGCTGATATTTTTGTTTGGTTGACAGCGCAACACTACTCATCTTTTAAATTGCATCATTCAGGTATAGTCAGGCTCTGAAGTAGAAGTTTTTGCTCCTGAGGAACACTGTGGCTTTGACATAACATGAAGTAATCACTGCCAACAAGCAGTGATAACCTCAGTTATACACCATTTGTATTACTAACTGCCTTGAATCCATCTGCTCCTTAAAACAAAGTGTTGTGACACTATAAAAGTAATGTTTTCTATATTAGCAGGTCTCTTATAACTAGGTTACATTCCTCAAATGTCAACTCTCTTAATATTGTGCTTTTATTTAACCACTTGCTGTCGGCCCTATAACAGAAACACGGCGGCAAACTGGTTTCAAAATCCTGACCGGATGTCATATGATGTGATCAGGATTTTGAGCCGCTGCGCGCCCCCGGGGGCATGCATCACATCGATCGTTGTTGCGGGGTGTCAGTCTGACACCCTCCAACTACGATCTCGGTAAAGAGTCTCCAACGGAGACTCTTTACCACGTGATCAGCCGTGTCCAATCACGGCTGACCACAGTGTAAATAGGAAGAGCTGGTGATCGGCTTTTCCTCACTCGCGTCAGTCAGACGCGAGTAGAGGAGAGCCGATCGGCTGCTCCTCTGACAGGGGGGGTCTGTGCTGATTGATTATCAGCACAGCCCCCCCAGGATGCCCACAATGGACCACCAGGGACGCCACCAGACCACTAGGGATGCCCAGCACAAGGTATGCAACCCTAGACCACCAGGGATCCCAGTCAGTGTCCACAGTGGATGCCAATCAGTGCCCACAATTGGCATCACTGATTGGCATGCCTTATTGTTTGGCACTGATTGCTATCCATTAGTACAGTATAATATAATACAATGCCGCCTATCAGTGCCCATCTGTGCCACCTATCAGTGCCCATCTGTGCCGCCTATCAGTGCCCATCCGTGCCACCTATCAGTGCCCATCCATGCCCATCTGTGCCGCCCATCCATGCCCATCTGTGCCACCTATCCATACCCATCTGTACTGCCTATCCATGCCCATCTGTACCGCTTATCCATGCCCATCCATGCTGCCTATCCATGCCAATCTGTGCCAGCTATCAGTGCCAATTTGTGCCACCTATCAGTGCCCATCCGTGTCACCCATCAGTGCCACCCATCAATGCCGCCTATCAGTGCCGCCTATCAGTGCCACATATCAGTGTCCATCAATGCCACCTCATCAGTGCCACTTCATTGGTGCCACCTCATTGGTGCCCATCAGTGCCGCCTTATCAGTGCCCATCAGTGTAGCCCCATCAGTGCTCATCAGTGAAGGAGAAAACGTACTTATTTACAACGTTTTGAAACTGAAACAAAAAAAACATTTTTTTTTCAACATTTTTGGTATTTTTTTATTTGTTTAGCAAAAAATAAATTCCGTAGAGGTGATCAAATACTACCAAAAGAAAGCTCTATTTATGGGGAAAAAATGATACAAATTTCATTTGGGTAAAGTGTAGCATGACCGCGCAATTGTCATTCAAAGTGCGACAGCGCTGAAAGCTCAAAATTGGTCTGGGCAGGAAGGTATTTAAGTGCCCGGTATTGAAGTGGTTAAACAAGATAATTCACTTTTGTTTCACACCTGTACAATGAAAAACATGTCTGTCTCTGCCATGCTGTCTCTGGAATCTCTACGTTGAGCTGTTACATGCATGCAGTTGATAACATAAGAGTACACTCAGAACTCCTGATTTGCCCACTTGTGCTAGTTCAATAATACACAAATATTGAAGTCGTTTGATTAGTATAGAACCCAGCCAACTTGTAGAAGGGAAGAGGACAGCAATGGACCTTAAACACGAGGGCTGGAATCATTCATTTTTACACTTCAGATGTGCTTTGTCAAGAGTTCTGCATATACACATTGTACTTAAAAAAAAAAGCTGTAGAAAAAAACAAGCATTTCTCCATATTTAGCAGCCTTCTCTGGAATGTAACAAAAGTGTCATAGTTTTGCCTTGTATAGCAAACAAAGTTACTTGGCAATGGCAATGTGTATTTTAATTTGTGAAAAGTACTGAGTTCATTTCACTATTGAGGACTGCAACTATGACTTTACGGTACATCGTGTTTGCTGGAAAAAGAGAAACATAAGAATGAAGGTGAACATTTTGTGTAACATCATAGGTGGTAGATTTAGGAATGCACATTCTTACCTTCTAAGGATTCAAATTCAGTGGTACAGTAAACTGGATTTATACCACTCAGCTGTTGCCCGGTGAGGCCCATCCTATAGCAAACATTCCCAAGGGTCCTCCCTGCTGTTTGGAAGTCTAATGAGGTGATTTCACCTTGTTGTGAAAGTCAGCTATTGTGAAAGTCAAGTCTATATATACTATACTAAAATATGTGACAACACTGAAGAAATAATACTTTGCTACAATGTAAAGTAGTGAGTGTACAGCTTGTATAACAGTGTACATTTTCTGTCCCCTCAAAATAACTCAACACACAGCCATTAATGCCTAAACAGCTGGCAACAAAAGTGAATACACCTCTAAGTGAAAATGTCCAAATTGGGCCCAATTAGCCATTTTCCCTCCCTGGTGTCATGTGACTCGTTAGTGTTACAAGGTCTCAGGTATTGAAATTTTTTTTGTCATGTTACAACCAAAAACATAAATGGATTGTATTGGGATTTTATGTGATAGACCAACACAAAGTGGCACATAATTTCACAATTATGTGCCACTGTGTGTTGGTAAATACCAATAAAATACATTTATGTCTTTGGTTGTATGACAAAATGTGAAAAATTTAAAGGGGTATAAATCATTTTTCAAGGCACTATATCTGTTTTTCATTGGAGCTGTGAAGAACTTTATGGAATGAAGGCTGGCCATTCATTATACAATTTTCTTGTACAACTTTCCTTTGGATTTACCAAAACCATATAATAGGAGGTCAAACCTAAACCCTTTCAATTTGTATGCAGTTAGGCAGGCCCTTGCACTACATAGTTGAAGGTAAATCTAAAGAAAATTGAATACAAAAATAGTATGGTGTATGGCCAGCTTAACACATTTTTCTCACATGCTGTCAGGGCTGGGCTCACCATCCCTTCGCAGAGCTGAGGCTGCTCAGCTGTCGGTTAATTGCCAGCACTGAGCATTCCTCAGTGACTCACCTGGTGATCAGATCCTGCTTGCTAACAAGCCCTGCTGGCTATTTAACCACTTGCCGCCCGCCCTATAGGCAATTGACGGCTGCAAAGTGGTTGCATAATCCTGACCGGACGTCATATGACGTGATCAGGATTATGAGCCGCTGCGCGCCCCCGGGGGCGCGCATCGCGGCGATCGTTGTTGCGGGGTGTCAGTCTGACACCCGGCAACTACGATCTCGGTAAAGAGTCTCCGACGGAGACTCTTTACCACGTGATCAGCCGTGTCCAATCACGGCTGATCACAGTGTAAATGGGAAGAGCCGGTGATCGGCTTTCCCTCACTCGCGTCTGTCAGACGCGAGTAGAGGAGAGCCGATCGGCTGCTCCTCTGACATGGGGGTCTGTGCTGATCGATTATCAGCACAGCCCCCCCGAGGATGCCCACACTGGACCACCAGGGACACCACCAGACCACCAGGGAAAAGGTAATCCTCCCTAGACCCCCAGGGATGTCAGTCAGCACAATGGGTGCCAATCAGTGCCCATAATGGATGCCAATCAGTGCCCACAATGGGCATCACTGATTGGCATGCATTATTGTTTGGCACTGATTGGCATCCATTACTATAGTATAACACCAATGCCGCCTATGAGTGCCCACCTGTGCCGCCTATGAGTGCCCACCTGTGCCACCTATCAGTGCCCACCTGTGCCGCCTATCAGTGCCCACCTGTGCCGCCTATCCATGCCCATCCATGCCCATCTGTGCCGCCTATCCATGCCCATCTGTGCCGCTTATCCATGCCCATCTGTGCCGCCCATCCGTGCCGCCCATCCGTGACAGCTATCAGTGCCAATTTGTGCCACCTATCAGTGTCCGTCCGTGTCGCCCATCCGTGTCGCCCATCCGTGTCGCCCATCAGTGCCGCCTATCAGTGCCGCCTATCAGTGCCACTTCATTGGTGCCACATTGGTGCCCATCAGTGCCGCCTTATCAGTGCCCATCAGTGTATCCCCATCAGTGCCCATCAGTGAAGGAGAAAACGTACTTATTTACAAAGTTTTGAAACTGAAACAAAAAAAAACATTTTTTTTTCAAAATTTTCGGTATTTTTTTATTTGTAGCGCAAAAAATAAAAACCGTAGAGGTGATCAAATACCACCAAAAGAAAGCTCTATTTGTGGGAAAAAAATGATAAAAATTTCATTTGGGTACAGTGTAGCATGACCACGCAATTGTCATTCAAAGTGCGACAGCGCTGAAAGCTCAAAATTGGTCTGGGCAGGAAGGTGTTTAAGTGCCCTGTATTGAAGTGGTTAAACTGCCTGGATTAGATCTCCTGTGCCTTTGCCTTGGTCAACATATCAAGAGACTCTCTGCTGCGTTCCTGTTGAAGACTTGCCTAGCTGACATCTCTTCTGGTTCCTGATCCTGTCTGCTGCTCTGACTATGCTGATCTCTGGCTCCCTGATTTCCTGGCTTGTTCTGACTACCCGATTTGGTTACCGAACACTGGCTATGTTTTGACTACATTTACTATTTGTACCATTTCTACCACTATATTAAATGGTGTGATTTTTACTGCAATTTCTGTCTCCGTTTGATTTATGGTTTCTGACACAGACAAGCACTGAGCGCTTTATGTTTGTGGACTTTACTGAATCTATTTTTGATTATTTTATGTTTACAGCGCTACATTTATTTGATCTTTTTGTTGTTTACTCACTAGAGGTTATAATTATGTTGTGGCTGCAGTGATTTGTTATTTAGTCACATCTTTGTTTTCTCATAGAGTAGGAGTGGGGGGATTATTCATGGTAAGCACATAGCTTTGTTTATAATGATGCTAGTGTATTTACTCTTCTGTGCACTTTCAGTGCAGTGAAACAGTATTACATTTTTAATAGCAGTAATACAGTTTTTTCTTGATTAAATGAATGTAAGGTTTACAGTGCATTAGGAAAGTATTCACAGAGCTTCACTTTTTCCATATTTTGTTAAGTTACAGCCTTATTCCAAAATGGATTAAATTCATTATTTTCCTCCAAAACTCTACAAACAATACCCCATAATGTCAACGTGACAGATGTTTGTTTGAAATCTTTGCAAATTTATTAAAAATAAAGAATGAAAAAACCCCATGTACATAAGTATTCACAGCCTTTGTCCTGACACTCAAAATTGAGCTCAGGTGCATCCTGTTTCCACTGATCATCCTTGAGATGTTTGTACAACTTGATTGGCATCCACCTGTTTAGTTGATTGGACATGATTTGGAAAGGCACACATCTGTCTGTATAAGGTCCCACAGTTAACAGTGCATGTCAGAGCACAAACCAAGCCATGAAGTCCAAGGAATTGTCTGCAGACCTCCGAAACAGGATTGTATTGCGGCACAGATCTGGGGAAGGGTACAAAAAAAGCACAGTGGCCTCCATCATCCATACATGGAAGAAGTTTGGAACTACCAGGACTCTTCCTAGAGTGGGACACCCAGCCAAACTGAGCGATCTGGGTAGAAGGGCCTTAACCACTTCTGGACCAGCGAGCGCCCGCTGCATAACAGGGGTGCTGATGCTTGTGGCCGATGGTCGTGATGATGACCAGGAGACACAGAACAGGGGCGAGTGTGTGTAAACACACACTTCTCTGTTCTGTTGTGAGAGGAGTGACAGATCATGTGTTCCTTTTAGCAAGAAACCACAATCCGTCACTTCCTATAGTTAGTCCCTCCTCCTTCAGTTAGAATCACCTCCCAGGGAACACAGTTAACCCCTTCACCACCCCCTAGTGTTAACCCCTTCACTGCCAGTGACATTTTTATAGTAATCAATGCATTTTTAATCACACTGATCACTGTATTAATGCCAATGGTTCCAAAAATGTGTCAAAATTGTCCGATTTGTCCGCCATAATGTTGCAGTCACGATAAAAATCACAGTTCGCCACCATTACTAGTAAAAAAAAAAATAATTATAAAAATTCTATAAATCTATCCCCTATTTTGTAGATGCTATGACCAATCAATATACGCTTATTGCGATTTTTTTTTACCAAAAATATGTAGAAGAATACATATCAGCCTAAACCGAGGAAAAAAATGTTTTTATATATTTTTGGGGGATATTTATATTTATTAAAAGTAAAAATAATGTGTTTTTCATCAAAATTGTCGCTCTTTTTTTGTTTATGGCGCAAAAAATAAAAGCTGCAAATACCACCAAAAGAAAGCTCTATTTGAGGGAAAAAAAGGACGAAAATTTTGTTTGGGTACAATGTCGCACAACCGCACAATTGTCAGTTAAAATGACGCAGTGCCGAATCGCAAAAAGTACTCTGGTCAGAAAGGGGGTAAATTCTTCCGGGGCTGAAGAGGTGAATCAGGGAGGTAACCCAATGGTCACTCTGACAGAGCTCCAGCATTTCTCTGTGTAGAGAGTAAGGATGAGCTTCGAGTTCGAGTCGAACTCATGTTCTACTCGAACATTGCCTGTTCGCCTGTTCAGCGAACAGTGAACAATTTGGGCTGTTCGCAGCAAATTCGAAAAGCCGGACCACCCTATACAAGTCTATGGGAGAAATCTAAAGTGCTCATTTTAAAGGGTAATATGCAGATTACTGTCCTAAAAAGTGTTTGGGGACCCGGGTCCTGCCCCAGGGGACATGGATCAATGCAAAAAAAAGTTTTAAAAACGGCCGTTTTTTCAGGAGCAGTGATTTTAATAATGATTAAAGTGAAACAATAAAAGTGTAATATTCCTTTAAATTTCGTAGCTGGGGGGTATCTATAGTATGCCTGTGAAGGGGCACATGTTTCTGGTGCTTAGAACTGTCGCTGCACAAAGTGTCATTTGTGCAGGAAAAAAAGTCCTTTAAAATCACTTGCGGCTAAATTGTCGGGTCTCCGTAATACAGAGAACACTCAATGAGTGTTCTCTGTATTAGCCGACAATTCATTCATTCATTGATTAAAAAAAAAAAAAAGCGTGGGGGTTCCCCTAAATTCAATTACCAGGCCCTTCAAGTCTGACATGGATATTAAGGGGAACCCCGTGTCAAATTTTTAAAAAAAAATTACGTGGGGGTCCCCCCAAATATCCATACCAGACCCTTCAGGTCTGATATGGATATTAAGGGGAACCCCGCATCAAATTTAAAAAAAAAATTGACGTGGGGGTCCCCCTAAAAATCCATATCAGACCCTTTATCCGAGCACGCAACCTGGCAGGCCGCAGGAAAAGAGGGGGGGGGGGGCGAGAGAGCGCCCCCCCCTCCCTCCTGAACCGTACCAGGCCACATACCCTCAACATTGGGAGGATGCTTTGGGGGTCTGTGACCCTTCAAAGCACCTTGTCCCCATGTTGATAAGGACAAGGGCCTCATCCTCACAACCCTGGCCGTTGGTTGTGAGGGTCTGCGGGCGGGGGGCTTATCAGAATCTGGAAGCCCCCTTTAACAAGGGGACCCCCAGATCCCGGCCCCCCCCTGTTTGAAATGGTAAGGGGGTACAAAAGTACCCCTACCATTTCACAAAGAAAGTGTCAAAATGGTTAAATAAGACAAACACACTTTTGAAAAATTCCTTTATTAAAAATGAAAAAAAAAAAAAAAAGATTCCAGCGGTGCTAATCCACTCTTGCTATCCAGCGACGGATCTCCGGGGTCCAGCGATGGATGATCATATCCAGCGACGGGGGAATCTCTCAGTCCAGCGCTGTCCATACATCCTTCTTCTGTCTCCTCTCCGGAGACACTGCAGAGAGCACAGCGCTGACGTTTTTTTAGTGATTTTAAAAGACTTTTTTTCCTGCACAAATGACACTTTGTGCAGCGACAGTTCTAAGCACCAGAAACATGCGCCCCTTCACAGGCATACTATAGATACCCCCCAGCTACGAAATTTAAAGGAATATTACACTTTTATTGTTTCACTTTAATCATTATTAAAATCACTGCTCCTGAAAAAACGGCCGTTTTTAAAACTTTTTTTTGCATTGATCCATGTCCCCTGGGGCAGGACCCGGGTCCCCAAACACTTTTTAGGACAGTAACTTGCATATTACCCTTTAAAATGAGCACTTTAGATTGTGAACGTTCGAGTCCCATAGACTTTAATAGGGTTCTAAAGTTCACATAGACTTTAATAGGGTTCTAAAGTTCACACGAAGTTTAGGTCTGTTCGCAGGTTCTGGTGCGAACCGAACAGGGGGGTGTTCGGCTCATCCCTACTAGAGAGGAGAATCTTCCAGAAGAATAACCATCTCTGCAGCACTCCACCAATCAGGCTTGTATGGTACAGTGGCCAGACAGAAGCCACTCCTCAGTAAAAAGGCACATAACAGCCCTCCTGGAGTTTGCCAAAAGACACCTGAAAGAATCTCAGATCATGAGAAATAAGATTCTGCTGAAAAAAAGATTAAACTCTTTGGTCTGAATGGAAATTGTCATGCCTGGAGGAAACCAGGCACCACTCATCACCTGGCCAATACCATTTTTTTCAGCAGCAGGGACTGGGAGACTAGTCAGGATCAAGAGAAAAATTAATGTAGCAGTATACCGGGACATCATTGATGAAAAGCTTCTCCAGAGCACTCTGAACCTTAGACAGTGTAACGAAATTCCCCATACTCCGCTTGAGTGCTTTCGTCATATTCCGCTTCCTCCCAGTCTGAATATAGATATCAGATATTCCAACCGCTCACAGCAATAAACAAGGCATTACTCGTTTGATTGCTGAAGTACACAGGTAATACTCTGGACAATCCCCCCACCTTTGCATTCCGGGCAGGGTAGACTGTCCAATCAGCAGTGAGAGCTGTTGGAGAAATTCACCCACACCAATCTTACAGCTAATCTACATACACATCCCATAATATCCAAGGCAGACAGACACAATAGAACATTGGAATACAGCTACACCCCAAACGACCCAGCAAAGAGTACACAATACTATATATATATATATATATATATATATATATATCGCATTTATCAACGTATAACACGCTCCGGTGTATAACACGCACCCCAAGTTTAGGAGGGAAGTTTAAGGAAAAAAAACTTACATTTAAATGCCCATCAATGCAGCCTTGCCCAGTGTCCGTCTGCAGCCTTGTCTAGTGTCTTTGCAGCCTTGTGTCTCTTTGCAGCCCTGCGTCTCTTTGCAGCCCTGCATCTCTTTTCAGGCTTGTGCGAGAGGAGCCGAGACTAGCTGGATTTGTGTACGTCAGCAGGGCTCGCTCCGCTCACAATCAGTGGGGGATCGGCGTATAACATGCACCCACGATTTCCCCCTGATTTTAAGGGGAAAAAAGTGCGTGTTATACACCGATAAATATGGTATATATATATATATATATATATATATATATATATATATATATATATATATACACACATACACACAACATTCCAGTGTGGCTGTACAGTGAGTCCGATTAGTACAGATCAGACTGGATTTCTTGGTCACCCTGTGCCCCATTTAGAGACATGGGGTGCCTTAGACATAGGAGGTGCATGGGGAGCTATAACAAGGTTTTCCCAACCACCCCAAGGGGTTCTGAGTTTCACGGCCCCCCACCCAAAGTGACTCCGTCACATCTCTCCCCTTTCGGCAGCAGGCTAACACAGGAGGAGACCCCAGACAGGTTGACTCACGGTACCCACACAGTACCTCAAATAAATTGTCCCAAACAGAGCATTACTCTCCCAGCCAACCTCTGGCTCTCTCGGAGAACATATCCGCCACTGGGGTGAGGCCTGGACTGGCCCTTCCCCTTGGAGTCCTTTCGGCCACTGGAGAGAAGACAGGGTGGCTGGGCTCACTCCGTCATGCTGTTGAGGATCTGGGCCAACTGTCCAGGCTCCCTGGAACTCCACAGTCATTGCTGGTGCTGGGCAGAGGTTGGTAGCACTCTGCCCTGTTGCCAGCACTTCTGCTGGGGACTCCACATCATCTGCTTTGGCTAACCGTTGGGGCAGGAGGCTGGATTCCTCCACTCCCAAACTTTGTAGCTGCCATTGTGGAGGTGAACCCGGCTGCTTCCTCTTCTGTTCCCTCATCTGGCTGCTGGGAGGACATGTCTCTGGTGCAGTCTCCCAGGTGCACGGATCTTTGCTGGGGAGGAAAAACTGCTTCCTCCACCCTGGCCGAATGTGGGAGAGGGACGACGAATGCCTCCTCTACCTTCTCCCCCTGTATCCTGAGCTGATGCTGGGAAGTGACTGCCACCTTCTCACCCTGAGCCTCCAGAACTTTCAGGGATGTTGGTAGAGGTCTTGGACCCTCTGACCGATGGCCAGTGCTTCAGCTGGGGAAGTTCCTTGTAACTTCACAGATGCTGCTGTGGGTGCTGGACAGAGCTCCGTGATGTTCTGCCCTGATGCTAGCTCTTTTGCTGGAGGCTCACTCGGTTGTTCTTCCTCAGCAGAAAAGTAAATTATATAACAAGTCTCTGGAATTGTTGAAAATCCAGGGCACAGGTTGGCTGCACTTGGGCCCAGTGCCAACACTTTGGCAGGAGACTCATAATCTATAACATCCTCTGATGAACGATCATTTAAATCCACACATTCTGTGGTCTGTGGCTGGAGAGATGAGCCAACTTCTCCATTTCCAGTACCCTCATCCAGCTGCTGAACAGATGCATTCCTCCATCCAAGACCACCCCATGAAGAAACAGGATCATCAGGGTCAGTCAGCACTTGCTGCTTCCAACATAAGACCTCCGTGTCCATAGCTGCCGGGGCAGGTTGGCAAAGCACACTGTTACTCTGCCTCATTGCCGACTCTTCAGCCAGGATTTCAGAGCTGTCAGCTGGTATTTCCTGATAGTCCCAGGCAAAGGGAGCCCAGACCTGCTGCTGAGCAGAATATAGCAGCTGTCTGTAGGCAATCTCCAGCTCTTATTCCTGATTGGCTAGAAATTCCAAATCTTCCAGTGCCCAGGGAACTTCTAAGACATTCAGCATCCGTTCTCTGTATTCCGAGATTTCTTCCAAACACCTCTCCAAATCGCTCCCAAGGAAGGAGGAGACAGCCACCTGTGCCCCTAATGTGTTGGGATGTAGTCACTGGCGGTGAGTCTGTCCCCCAGTGACTAGACCCCAGCACAGTAGGGGCACAGGTGGCTGTCTCCTCTTTCTCCCATGCCCCTCTCCCCCCCCCCCTCTTCCCCCTGTGAGAAAGGGTCTTCTCCCCCCCTCTCCCCCATGGAAGAACGGGTCTGACTGAAACACAACTCAGCTCCTTGTTGCTCAGCAGATTGGAGTGACTTTGTAAGCTGTATATTTTTTGGTTTTTTTAAAAGTGATTGAACAGGTCTGTTTTTGATCAGCTGCAATTTTTTAATAAAAGTATTCATCATTTAAGAACGTTATATCTGTTGTGGACTGTTGCTATATCTCATTGAGCGCTGGATCTGTGTGTGTGTTTTTAAGAAATCTCACTGCAAGTTTAAATAAAACTACAATTTAATTCATGCATATTCACACCTACAATCTTTCCTGAAATGTTGTGAATTTATAGTTCACAGAATCCCTTTCAGGAAATATAGACTTCCATTTTTGCTTTCATTTTAAATTAATAACAGATGAATCTTTCCCAATTAACAAAATTCATATTAAGTCAAATTTGCCTAATTATATTGTATCTCCTTTGCATTTCTAAAGCACAACCTGTTAATTGCATAATTCGTTTTTTCTGATTCATGTGTTATGTCATAAAACTGCTGCATATTAGATTTTTATAATTATAAAAAATATCATTTGAGATTATTGCAAAAAAAACAATTGTAGAATTATGTAATTTGTAAATTGTAAAAACAGATCCCAAAAAACATTGAATGCATTTATGCATATGGAGAGTTGCCATGTATTTTTTCCCATTTTGTACTGTGGTTTTATAGGACCACTTTTAACCGCTTGCCGACCAGCCGCTGCAGTTTTACTACGACAGAATGGCATGGCTGGGCGAAACTACGTTATCTTACGTTGCTTCGCCTTTTGGCCACTAGGGGCACACGCGAGTGCCCGCAGCGTGTGCCCGGCCCAGATGCAAGTGCCCGGTGGGCACAAAGACCACTGGGCTCCCGCGATTGCGCGTGACAGATTGGGGAGAGGAGACAGATAGTGTGGTCATACTATGTATGAACCCCAATCTCTCTCTCTCTCTCCTCCTAGACAGTCCCATCCCATAGTTAGAAACACACATAGGGAACACAGTTAGCCCCTTGATCGCGCCCCCAATGTTAACCCCTTCCCTGCCAGTGAAATTTACACTGTAATCAGTGCATTTTTATAGCACTGATCGCTGTATGATTGTCAATGGTTTCAAAAATGTGTCAGAAGTGTCTAATGTGTCCGACATAATATCGCAGCCCCGATAAAAATCGCAGATCGCCGCCGTTACTAAAATGCCATAAATCTATCCCCTATTTTGTAGATTTTATAACATTTTGGCAAACCAATTGATATACACTTATTGCGTTTTTTTTACAGAAAGTATGTAGAAGAATACATATCGGTTAAAACTGAGGAAATGTTTTTTTGTTTTTTTTATAAAAAATTTGGGATATTTATTATAGCAAAAAGTAAAAGATATTGGGGGTTGTTTATAAAAGGAAAATCCACTTTGCACTATAAGTGCAAACTACAAGTGCAAAGTGCACTTGAAATTACACTGAAAGTTCACTCGGAAGTGCAGTCGCTGTAAATCTGAGGGGTATATCTGAAATGAGGGGAAGCTCTGCTGATTTTATGATCCAATCATGTGCAAGCTAAAATGCTGTTTTTTATTTGCCTTGCATGTACCCCTCAGATCTACAGCAACTGCAATTTCAAGTGCACTTTGCACTTGTAGTTTGCACTTGTAGTGCAAAGCGGATTTGCCTTTTGTAAATAACCCACATTGTGTTTTTTCAAAATTGTTGCTCTTCTTTTGTTTATAGCGCAAAAAATAAAAACTGCAGGGGTGATCAAATACCACCAAAAGAAAGCTCTATTTGTGGGGAAAAAAGGGACTTCAATTTTGTTTGGGAACACTGTTGCACGACTGCGCTATTGTCAGTAAAAGCAACGCAGCCGAAAAGTAAAGTAAAGTAATATTATAATATTAATAATATAGTAATAATATAGTAATAGTAATAATATAAAATAATATATAGTAATAGTAATAATATAAAGTAAAGTGCAAAGTAATATTATTGCTACCATTCAAGGAGAAAATGTTCTCTCACATACGGAAACATGTAGTGTAGAAACTTGCTGCATGCCATGGCAACCACAAAAACATTTGAAAACAGATTGCATCTCGTACACAGAGTACACTTTTACTGTTCTACTATTACATGATATGAAATGTACTGAAATTATTCTTGACATATAGATTATACTGGAATTGTTCTTGACATTGGTTTGTGATTATGTGCACAGTAGATTTTAGTTAAACACAGAAGCATCCTCAGCCAACATATAAATTCATTTATTAAAATGCTGATGTAAAGTCTGCTCAGTTTACTCTAGAGTGTCTATAGATTTTAGAGGACAGTCGGACTTTCAGACACAATCTGAATACCCTCAGGCTAAAATCTCTTTGGAGTTATTCATAAATATGTATACTGAACTTGAAGTACCTCCTGCAAGCACTGCTTTCAGAAGACTGCAGCTATGGTGCAACCAAGATTTATTTCTGCATGGTAAATGGTGTCCAGTTAGACTGCATAAACCTGGTGGGTAGAGCTGGGATTCCCTGGCTTTCAGAATTCCACTTTTGACATTATATCCTTTAAATGTCCTGTTAGTATGAACTATGGGATCCTACACTGTGGGATGGCCTGCGGTACCCAAGCACTAAACAAATGTCCAGAACAGGTAGGTTGCGTAATCTTTGTCAAGGTTGGTAGTAACAGTGACTAATTACAGTAAATTGCAGCTTACATGGGAATTAGCAAGGTATAAGATATGCATACTTGCATTGGTCCAAGCTGGACTAATGTATCAATGGAATAAAATTCCTACCTAAATTTCAGCTTTAAAAATGTTTTTTTTCATTTTATTCAACACTAAACTTCATTAATTGCCTGGAGTTTAAAGTGGTTAAAAAGACCTTCTGATTTTACATCTTAATGCATTCTATGCCTTAAGATAAATAACTTTCTGTGTGCAGCAACCCCCCTAATACTTACCTAAACCCTATCTCGATCCAGTAATGTTGCACAAGAGACTCAGCTGTCTAGGACGCTCCCTCTTGATTGGCTGAGACACACAGTGGATGCCATTGGCTCCTGCTGCTGTGAATCAAAATCAGTGAGCCAACAAGCAGAGAGAGGGGGTGGGGCTGAGATGCTGCTCAATGTCTGAATGGGCATGCAGAGCAGCGGCTCCGCTCGTGTGCCCCCATAGGGAGCTGCTTGCTGTAGGTCACTCAGCAGGAGGGAGGGGCCAGGAGTGCCGCTGAAGGACCCAATAAGAGGAGGATCACGGCTGCTCTGTGCAAAACCACTGCACAGAGCAGGTAAGTATAACATGTTTGTTACTTTTAAACAAAAAAAAAAAACAAGACTTTATTATCAATTTCATTTTACCTTACTTCATTACAAGTTAAGGTATCCATATATGTGCTGGTAATGTTTAGGGTAGACATTTTTTAATCTTTTTGTATAACACTTACAGAATGCATGCTAAGGGAGGTGTCTAAATGGCTCTCCATTATGACTGCATCCACCTTTTGCGACACTTGTGTTACAACTAATACTAACCATACATTTTGTGTTTTTTCCACCAAATATGTCATCCAATGTTTTATTTATTTCCCAGTTTTACCAAATGTTAGAAATCGAAATGGAAGTTAATCAAAAGCCTTTTGGCTGACACTTTAGTGGCTTTGTCAAATTTTCACAGAAATTTTGATTATTTGGTTGCTTAGAACCTAAAAATAAGTTAAACTTTTGTTGGCAGATTACTGTGGTTTTAAGAGGTAAGGTAATCTACAGTATACAATTACCTGTCTATAATCTGTCTAAGAGTGAATTACACAACACTCCATATGTGATGGTTTATTTCTACTTAGTTAGAAAAGTACAAAACCAGAAAGAAAATTCCTGACTTATTCAAATATGAATAGTCTACATTTAACCAATGTTTTTTTTTTTCACACCGTGATCATTTGTACCCCATACAAATTGAAACTATTATACAGCTATGTTAAAACAATTTAAATACCGTATCTTTCTATGTGTATGATACCTAGGGATGAACTTGGGTTCAGACTGCATTTTGCTCACTTAAAGGTTCAGCAAATGGCTGAACTAAATTTGTGTTTGGCCAAGTCAAACCTACAGGAGCAGCAGGGATTGATACATTTAGCAGTGTTCTTGGCTGGTTGTTAGGACGTCATCAGCCACCAGGGTCCTAACAACCATGACTCACCCCTACCCTTCCCTGCTCCTTCTGCTGTCAGCCAAGCTAGCTGGTAAGTGAGCTGGTAAATCTTCTGTTTGTTTGTGCTGTGCAATGCCCTTCAATGTGTATCTTACTTCCAAAGCAAGTTATAATTTGAGGTGGTATAGTTTGCTCACTGGATGTGGCATGGAAACACATTGGATAACTTAAGAGGCCATTGTGCTCTTGCTATGCTTCTAATGTGCCACTGCACCTTTAAGGAGGAATAGGCTCCCTCCAGGAATGCCACCCCTAATTTATCCACTGCTATAAACAGTATGATCCAGTTTGGAGACTCTCAAAAAGGGCTAAAATGTAATATTACTGAAATCAATAACCTTGTATTGCAATGTAAACATAACATTAGTAAACAAATTGTTCAGTGGCATTAAAGGTAATCTGAGAAAATTCTTGTTATATGACATATCAAAGTCTTATGACTGGCTCTCAGCCAATCACTGATCTCCCTCAGCTGCGATAAGCAGAGAGGACTCCACGCGGCTTTGCTGGCTAAACACACCGCGACCTGCATTTTATGAATTGGCCTAAAATACAGGCCGCAGTATTCGGATAGAGATATACCAGAGAATGGATAGTGTTATCCATTCTCCAGTAGAAAGCAGCCCCTGTTTTGTTAAGAAAACTCCATCCAGCTTAGCTACCTTGGAAGCATTTCAGCAAATATTATTTCACATCCTTACCTGTCACTGCTCTGTAGATATTAATATAACCCTTGCCAGCACCTTTTTAAAACGTACCACTAATTGGCAGGGGTTTCCTTTTCATTTCAGTGCTTTAGAAAAAGAGGTGCAGCCTCAACAATCATTTACATGTACAGTATCTCACTAAAGGTGGCACTTCTTACAATGATATTAACAGGTAATACGTTCTCTACCGAGTGCAGTTGCTATAGTTGCAAGGAAAATAAATTAGTTATTTTTTCTTATTTTTAGTTTTTGAAAAATATAGCTGATTGGTGAGAGAAATGCATAAATGCATGTTAAATTACAAAATGGCGTGAGTAGTAATTTCATATAGTATATGATTCTTCAATGAAAATTGTTATTCTTGAATGCTAATATGTGGTGAACCTACAGTAAGTAATAAAAGCAGATGCCGCAATATAAAAGTTGTCAAAAATAGTTTATTCAGTGGTCATACAACTTGGAACATTCAGTTTGTCATGTTCATTCCTGCGCTGAGCCCATGCCCTAGCATGCCTCCCAGCATCCTTAAATGCTATATATGATGCACTTTTCTACCAAATAAAGAGACAAGGAGTGGGCAGTCAAAGTTCTGATAATTTGCTTTTGTTGGAATAAACTCTGTGGAAGCCCCTAGACAGGTGAAACCTTAAAGCGGAGCTCCATCCTAAAGTGGAACTTCTGCTCATCAGAACCCCCCCCCCCCCCCGGTGCCACAATTGACACCTTTCAGGAGGGAGGGGGATACAGATAATACAGGTATTTGAACCCACTTCCGGGCATAGATAGCCGCAGAATCTGGGGGTATTTATGCCACTTCCTGTCCCTTCCCCACTGTCTGCTGGGAAACATACGGGTCCCAGAGACAGCAGGGACCATCCGTATTGTGCAGCGTGACTCGCGCATGCGCAAGGCTTCACTTCCTGATTCCCATACCAAAGATGGCGGCAGCAGCACCCAAGAGCCGAGCAACAGATCGGCTTTGGGTGCCGAGATCGCAAGTGCGCTGCACAGGTGAGTGTCCATATTTTAAAAGTCAGCAGCTGCAGTATTTGTAGCTGCTGACTTTTTTAAAAAAAATGGCGGAACTCGCGCTTTAAGGACCCCTTCACAGGATTCTCATGTGCATGCTCTAGTGGGATTATATTGAACAAAGAAGTGTGCAAGTCAGCCACTAGATGGAGATGACCATCACTACTGTACATTACACGTACATAGGTTGCTCCAAAATGTTTTACAAACTGGCAGCTGAAAATGATGTGCTATTAAGAGAGAAGCTGTAATATAAACTTGATGTCTGTGTTTTATGAACTTTAAGTTGTTATTGGGTACATTACATTAATACAGAGTCTTTAGCCAATTGATGACTGTATAACTTACATATACAGCAGCAAGGCAGCTCTCCTGAGCAGAAGCACATACGTAGTACGTGATCCTGCACTTCTGGGTCTGGGGAGCACACTCCCTGCCACTGGCCCACTCCCACTGTGATTATACACAGCAAGAGCTGATTGGCAGGTATGGCGAACTTGATGTCCACTGGCACCCGCTGATGCTTTGGTACACAGGCAGAATGGCAGTCTTCCTATGTAAACGAGGCAGATTGCATAGGCAGTACAGAAGGCATGGATCCTGTGTTCCTGTAAAGGAGGAACATAAATCCATGCCTTCCAATAATAAAAACACCTCTAGCTAGGCACACATTTAACCCATTGATTGCCCCTGATGTTAACCCCTGCCCTGGCAGTGTCATTAGTAGAGTGACAGTGCATATTTTTTAGCACTGATCACTGTATTAGTGTCACTGGTCTCCAAAAGTGTCAAAGTTTTCAGTTAGTGCCCGATTTGGCTGCCGCAATATAGCAGGCCCGCTATAAGTCTCTGATCGCCACCATTACTAGTAAAAAAAAAAAAGAATAAAATAAATAAATAAAAATATCCCAATATTGTAGACACTGTAACTTTTGTGCAAACCGATTAACCACTTGACCACTGGGCACTTAAACACCCTTAATAACCAGACCAATTTTCAGCTTTCAGTGCTCTCACAATTTGAATGACAATTACTCGGTCATGCAACACTGTACCCATCTGAAATTTTCGTCCTTTTTTTCCCACAAATAGAGCTTTCTTTTGGTGGTATTTGATCACCTCTGCGTTTTTTATTTTTTGTGCTATTAATGAAAAAATACCGAAAATTTTGTAAAAAAAAGCATTTTTCTTCATTTCTATTAAAATTTTTTGCAAATAAGTAATTTTTCTTCATAAATTTGGCCAAAAATGTATACTGCTAAATGTCTTTAGTAAAAATAACCCAAATTAGTGGATATTATTTATTCTGCGTGAAAGTTATAGGGTCTACAAGCTATGGTGCCAATCACTGAAAATGTATCAATTTGATCACAGCTGATGTACTGACAGTCTATCTCATTTCTGGAGACCCTAACAAGCCAGTAATGTACAAAAACCCCCCAAATGACCCCTTTTTGGAAAGTAGACATTCCAAGGTATTTAGTACGTGGCACGGTTAGTTTTTTGAAGTTGTAATTTTTTCCCACAATTCTTTGCAAAATAAAGATTTTTTTTATTTTAATTTTTTTTCACACCAAATTGTCATTTTACCAGGCTATTTCTCTCACACGGCATATACATTCCACAAATGAAACCCCAAAATACATTCTGCTGCTCCTCCTGAGTACGGTGATACCACATGTGTTAGACTTTTACACAGCCTGGCCACATACACAAGTCCAACATTGAAGTAGCAACTTCAGGCGTTCTAGGAGCATAAATTACACATCTAATACCTCAACCACCTATTACACTTATGAAGGCCCTGGAGCACCAGGACAATGGAAACGCCCACAAAGTGACCCCATTTTGGAAAGCTAACACCCCGACGTATAATCTATGAGGCATAATGAGTCTTTGGAACGGTTCATTTTTTTCCCAAAGTTTTTGGAAATTGTGGAAAAAAATGAAAATGCATTTTTTTTTACTAAAAGTTGTCCATTTATAAGATATTTCCAACACATAGCATGTACATAGCAAAAATGACACCCCAAAATATATTCTGCTACTCCTCCTGAGTATGGCGATACCACATGTGTTAGACTTTTACACAGCCTGGCCACATACACAAGTCCAACATTGAAGTAGCAACTTCAGGCGTTCTAGGAGCATAAAATACACATCTAATACCTCAACCACCTATTACACTTATGAAGGCCCTGGAGCACCAGGACAATGGAAACGCCCACAAAGTGACCCCATTTTGGAAAGCTAACACCCCGACGTATAATCTATGAGGCATAATGAGTCTTTGGAATGGTTCATTTTTTTCCCAAAGTTTTTGGAAATTGTGGAAAAAAATGAAAATGCATTTTTTTTTACTAAAAGTTGTCCATTTATAAGATATTTCCAACACATAGCATGTACATAGCAAAAATGACACCCCAAAATATATTCTGCTACTCCTCCTGAGTATGGCGATACCACATGTGTTAGACTTTTACACAGCCTGGCCACATACACAAGTCCAACATTGAAGTAGCAACTTCAGGCGTTCTAGGAGCATAAATTACACATCTAATACCTCAACCACCTATTACACTTATGAAGGCCCTGGAGCACCAGGACAATGGAAACGCCCACAAAGTGACCCCATTTTGGAAAGCTAACACCCCGATGTATAATCTATGAGGCATAATGAGTCTTTGGAACGGTTCATTTTTTTCCCAAAGTTTTTGGAAATTGTGGAAAAAAATGAAAATGCATTTTTTTTTACTAAAAGTTGTCCATTTATAAGATATTTCCAACACATAGCATGTACATAGCAAAAATGACACCCCAAAATATATTCTGCTACTCCTCCTGAGTATGGCGATACCACATGTGTTAGACTTTTACACAGCCTGGCCACATACACAAGTCCAACATTGAAGTAGCAACTTCAGGCGTTCTAGGAGCATAAATTACACATCTAATATCTCAACTACCTATTACACTTATGAAGGCCCTGGAGCACCAGGACAATGGAAACGCCCACAAAGTGACCCCATTTTGGAAAGCTAACACCCCGACGTATAATCTAGGAGGCATAATGAGTCTTTAGAACGGTTCATTTTTTTCCCAAAGTTTTTGGAAAATGTGGACAAAAATGAAAATGCATTTTTTTTTACAAAAATTTGTCCATTTATAAGATATTTCTAACACATAGTATGTACATAGCAAAAATGACACCCCAAAATATATTCTGTTACTCCTCCTGAGTATGGCGATACCACATGTGTGAGACTTTTACACAGCCTGGCCACATACAAAGGCCCAACATTGACGTAGCAACTTCAGGCGTTCTAGGAGCATAAATTGTGCAGCCAATTTCCTTACAATCTATCACATTTTTGAAGGCCCTTCATATTTCTAACATAGCACGTACATACCAATAATTACACCCTAAAATACATTCTTCTGAGTAAGGGGTAAACAAAAAAAATTACCTGTGGTTTTAGTAGTCCAATTGTCCGCAGGAGAGCCCTGATCCAGGCAGCAGGCAGGGACATGGTCAGCGACAGTAAATGGAATTGTCCAGGTAGCAGGCAGGAATATTGTCCATCCTGGGAGTAAGCAGGGACATGGTCCGAGTAGCAGGCTATGAAATAATGGGGACAGGGGTAGAGGCTTCTCCCGCCCAAATCTCTTTGAAGCCTCCGAGTCTCCAGACCCTAATCCGGGAATGAGAAAACTAAAAAATTAGTTTTCTTCACCCAGAAAACAATTCTGGAGCCCCTCACATATGTGAGACCCCTTTGTTCCCACTAGCCTAGCAGGGTAAAAGATCAATCCAAGAGGCAGGCAAAAAACGTGGTCAAACAGTCCATGGTCAGTTCCAGAGCAGGCAGAGGTAGGTACAGTTTAGCGTTAGGCAGAAGCATGGTCGTATAACAGGCCAGGGTCAGTTCCGGAGAAGGCAGAAGTATTTTAGCGTTAGGCAGAAGCTTGGTTGTATAACAGGCCAGGGTCGGTTCCGGAGAAGGCAGAGGTACGTTTAGCGTTAGGCAGGAGCTTGGTCGTATAACAGGCAAGGGTCAGTTCCGGAGAAGGCAGAGGTATGTGTACAGTTCAGTGCAGTGGCATAAAGGGTGTGGAGGAAAATGACAGGAAATGAGAATTACGTTTACCATACTTCCCTAATAATGTAGAGAAGTATGGTAACGGCGGAAGCATTCACCTATACAGAGGCCTGGTTGGGAAGGACAATCGGGACAATAAAACGTGGTGTCTCTTCTAATTCCTCTTCTGGAGCACACCCGGCATTTCTTCTGACGCCTGTGGCCTGTTTCGGGGAGGGGGATTTTGTCAGGAAAGTGGCGCTCGTGGAGTCTGCTCACACAATCAGAGCGAATAGTTTCTGGTGGGCCTTCAGGGTACAAAAGGGCGGAAATAACTTCTTCTTGGTAGTACAGATAGGATACGGGGTTCACTGTAGATTTTTGGTAAAGGACATAAGTATTATACATGGCCAAACTGAAAAGATAAATGGACACTTTTTTATACCAGTGGCGGGATTTTCTTGTGGGAAGGTAGGGTTCAATCATCTGATCGTTAAAGTCCACTCCTCCCATAAACAAATTGTAATCATAGATGCAGGCTGGTTTCTGGATTGGGCCGTTTCTTCTGGAGACTTCTATGTAGGTGTCATTATGTATTGTCGTCAGCATGTGGACGTTTCGTTTGTCCCTCCACTTGACAGCCAATAGCTCCTGGTTCCGCAAAGATGCTGTCTCCCCTCGTTGTAGCCTTTCATTGACTAGTTTTTGCGGGAAGCCCTTTCTATTGGCCCTCACTGTACCACATGCTGGGGTGTCTCTCCGGTGAAGATTGCGGAAGAGGGGCAAGCTCGTATAAAAATTATCCACATAAAGATGGTATCCCTTTCCAAGGAGTGGATAGACAAGCTGCCAGACCACTCTTCCGCTGGCTCCAATGTAGTCTGGGCATTCAGGGGGGTGCAGTTGGGAGTCCTTTCCTTCGTACACCAGGAAGGAGTAGATGTACCCCGTGGCTCGTTCGCAAAGTTTGTACATTTTAACCCCATATCGGGCCCTTTTGCTGGGGATAAACTGCTTGATGCCAAGCCTGCCTGAGAATTTTACAAGGGACTCATCCACGGAAATGTTCTGATCGGGGGTATATAATTGGGGAAATTTTTCTGAGAAATAATTTAGGAGTGGCCGAATTTTAAATAATTTGTCAAAAGCTGGGTCATTTCGGGGAAGGCACTGGGTGTTGTCATTGTAGTGGAGGAACCGCAAAATCATTAGGTATCGTGATCTTGGCATATGGAATGAGAAGAGTGGAATGTGGTGGACAGGTTTGATAGACCAATAGGAGTACAATTGGTTTTTTTTTGAAAGTCCCATTGAAAAAGTTAGGCCTAAGAAAATTTTGAATTCCTCTACGGTTATTTCTCTCCACTGAAAGGGACGGGCATAACTAGAGCCAGGGTTGCTTACTATGTGCTGCTGTGCGTAGAGGTTGCACTGGGCCACAATGGATGATAGTAAGTCTTCGGTGAAAGCCAAATGAAAAAAATCTAGCATTGAAAAATCATCGGTGTTCACCTGGACACCTGGCTGGGCGGTGAAGGGGGGGATATTTGCTTCTCCGGAATTAGAGGGCAGCCACAGGGGGTGTTGAAGGGCATAGGGAAGGCTGGCATGGCCCCTATTCAAGGTGGACGGCACTGCTCTCGGGGTGGGCGGCACTGCTCTCAGGGTGGGCGGCACTGCTCTCGGGGTGGGCGGCACTGCTCTCGGGGTGGGCGGCACTGCTCTCGGGGTTGGCGGCACTGCTCTCGGGGTTGACGGCACTGCTCTCGAGGTTGACGGCACTGCTCTTGAGGTTGACGGCACTGCTCTTGAGGTGGACGGCTCTGCTCTCGAGGTGGACGGCTCTGCTCTGCCGTCCATGGTAGTAGGCTGCGGCTCCACACCAGAACGCCTTCTTTTCACTGGCACACATTCCTCTTCTGATTCTGTATCAGACCCGCTGCTTGTAACGGGTTCATAGGCCGAATCCGTATCAGACTGAGACTCAGAGAGCTCCCCGCTGCTCTCGCTGGTCATACTTAGAAGCTTGTAGGCTTCCTCACTACTAAAATATTTTTTTGCCATTCTTGTGGCTGGTGAGGCTGCACTGCAGAGCACTGTCGTGGCACAGGCGGCACAGGTGGGCACTGATGGACACAGGCGGCACAGGTGGGCACTGATGGGCACAGGTGGGCACTGATGGGCACAGGTGGGCACTGATGGACACAGGCGGCACTGATGGACACAGGCGGCACTGATGGACACAGGCGGCACTGATGGGGCACTGCAGTGGCACAGGTGGCACTGATGGGCGCAGGTGGCACTGATGGGCGCAGGTGGCACTGATGGGCACAGGTGGCACTGATGGGCACTATAGTGACTTTGGTGACACTGGTGTGGCTCTGGTGGCACTGATTAGCACACAGATGGCACTGGTGGGCACAGGCGGCACTGGTGGGCACAGGCGGCACTGGTGGGCACAGGCGGCACTGGTGGGCACAGGCGGCACTGGTGGGCACAGACGGCACTGATGTGGCACTGCAGTGGCGCAGATGAGCACTGATGGGCACAGATGGCACTGATGGGCACAGGTGGCACTGATGGGCACAGGTGGCACTGATGGGCACAGGTGGCACTGATGGGCACAGGTGGCACTGGTGTGGCACTGGTGTGGCACTGGTATGGCACTGGTATGCACTGTAGTGGCACTGGTATGCACTGGTATGCACTGGGGTGGCACTGGGGTGGCTCTGCTGGCACAGAGGTGGCACAGAGGTGGCACAGAGGTGGCACAGAGGTGGCACAGAGGTGGCACAGAGGTGGCAAAGGTGGCACAGGTCGCACAGGTGGCACAGATGTGGCACAGGTGATAGATGGCACTGGTCTGTCACTGGTCTGGCACTGTTCTGGCACTGTTGTGGCACTATTTGGGCACTGCTGGGCACTGCTGGGCACTCACGGTTATCTTTTCTTTTCACTGGGATGTTCTCCTCTCCTCTCACGCTGCATCGGTGTGAGGAGAGGAGACTGATGACCTTAGCTTGACCCGGCAAGCCGAATTGTTTACATTTGTGATCGCTCCGTCATTGGACGGAGCGATCACGTGGTAAAGGACCGCTGCCATTGGTCCTTTACCGCGATCCGTGTTGCGCCGGGTCCCGTGAACTCGGCGAGCACGGATGTTCCGGCGTGCGCGCCCCAGGGGGGCGCGCACGAACGATTCTCCGGGAGGCCGTTAATTAACGGCCTCTTAGAGATAGCAAACCGACCTATAGCCGTTAATCGGCTATAGGCCGGTTATTAAGTGGTTAATATACATTTATGGGCAATTTTGTTTTACCAAAAATATGTACCAGAATACATATTGGACTAAATTCATGAAGAAATTAGATTTTTTTTTCAATTTGGTTTTATTGGATGTGTTTTATAGCAGAAAAAAAAATTGTTTTTTGTTTTTTTTTAAATTGCCAGTCTTTTTTTTGTTTATAGCACAACAAAAAAAATGCAGAAGTGATCAAATACCACCAAAAGAAATCTCTATTTGTTTGAAAAAAAGAACATAAATGTTATTTGGGTACAGCATTGCATGACCGTATGATGTTCTTTCAAGATCGAATCAATAATATTTTGATCTATTGTTGTTGGGCCTTTAAATGGCATCAGGTCAATAGGCTGGTGCCCATTCTGTCTGTTTGGTAATCCACAGATATTGTTGCCTACTTTTTTATTACAGTGTTTGCATTTTATGGGCAAGAAATAATATTGTCCCTACCTCAGTCCATAGCTAGGGGATCCTCTGCATAGTTAGTCACACCCTTCATCTTTATGCTTTAGCTGCTATTCACCACATGTATTGTATACTGCTGGAGCTAGCCCTGCTATGATGTTTTGACCTAGCTGATGTTCATTTGGTATGATATGCAGAGGTTTTGAGCTAAAGCTTTCTAATGTCTGTAAGATGTCATTTGTAGCAAGTCACTGTCTGCCAATTCTAATGAGACTGTAAGTTACAGCTACCTTGTTACAACTGGATCAGTTATAGATGTCACACTTTCACTTCTTATATTGGAGAGATAGAGCAGTTGAAAGATCTTCTATAGCTCCAGTCAAAAAATCATCTATAGCTCTGGAATAAATTGTGTGCTACTATATGGATACTGGATATACAGCTTAGGACAGTGCAGTTATTGTCATATAAGCCTTTACATGCCTGCAAGCTAATCACAGCATCCTACAGCCTACAAGAAAGCAATAACAAAAGTGTTTGTATGGTGGACCTGTGCTAAACAAGTCAATATGTGCATCATATACATGAGACAGAAAGCTGCCTGTGAATCACAAACAACTCCAAAGCCTAGAGGTAAGCAATTTATACATTTCTCAGAGACTCCCAGTTAACTCTTTCAGCACAATATCACAGCAAAACATTGCAATTTCTGCAGGAGCTGAAATACAAGGACCAGAACTATTTCCAGGTCAGCAACTAAACAAACAAAGTAAATGCTTGGTTAAACCAACTTGGAATGTATGTATAACAGAATTATGAGGCTAATAACGAAGAACTGCTGGTTAAGGTCCCTTTCACACTGGCAGACTGATTGGGTCCACCTGTCAATTTTTCAGGGAGACCCGATCGGACCTTCTAGCCTCCTCTATAGAGCTGTGGGAATGTCTGTTGACACCCACCAACATCCAATCCTATCCTGTCTGCTAAAAACATGCGAATGGGGATCCATTTCCCATCCTTCTGGTGGATCAGATGGCAGTCAGGTGAAAACAGAAAGACGGTCTGTTTACATCCAACTGCCCATAGAGGAGAGCAGACTGTGTCTGTGCAGACACGGACCAGCCATCTGCCTGCTCAGCAGGGATCAGCAGACAGATTCCCTACTGAGCAGGTGGACTCCAACGGAGCCAGTCTCATGTTTAAGGGGCCTAAGGTTAATCACTTATGGGTTGAAACTGTTGATTGCAAGTCTTTCCTCTGTCAACCATTTCTTGAGGTGTTGCAACTAGAAGGTGCTCTTAAACAATTTACTGCTACCTAAGAGAGTTATCAAAGACTGTGCCTTCAATATTCTAATCTCTTAAAGTGGTACATCACTAAAGAATCACATAAATAATGAAAGGGATTTGATGTACTTAATCTAGAGAGAGAGAGAATTTAGTACTAAAAACAAAGGCAGCAAAAGCCTTTGACTCGGTGGAGTGGGACTACCTGTGGAATGTGTTGCAGAGATTTGGTCTAGGCCCGATATTTATCACGTGGCTCCGGATGCTGTACTCCAACCTGTTAGCTAGGGTCCGGACGAATGGGCTTCTTTCTACACCTTTCCTGCTCCACCGAGGCACCAGGCAGGGATGCCCCCTCTCCCCGACTGTTCGCCCTGGCTATTGAGCCCATGGCCAATCTGCTCAGATCCTCATTGATGGTAGCCAGCATATCGATCTACCCCATTGTCGAAAAAGGTTTCCATGTATGTGGACGACATCGTCCTATACCTTAAAGACCCTCATAACTCCCTACTGGCAGCCTTGGAACTGATTGAATAATTTGGCAAATATTCTGCCATTAGAATCAGTTGGGATAAATCAGTTCTATTCTCGCTAAATCCAAGTGAACCCCGTCCGGAACGCCCTGCTCCTCTCCAGTGGGTAGATAGTTTTAAATATCTCGGCATTCATATCCATAGGCCCTTACCACAATACCTAGAATCCAATGTCCAACCAGTCCTGCACAGGTTTATCCAAAAAACCTCTACCTGGGAAAAAAAACTACCACTTACACCTGTGGGGCAAGTCAATTTAATTAAAATGTCTTTTCTCCCCAAGTTCTTATATGTGTTTAGGAACACCTTTATAATTATACCCAATTCTTTTTTCAAGAAACTAGAACAAACAATAGACTCGTTTATATGGCAGGGAGCGGTGCAGAGGATACCCAAGTCTACACTCCAGCTAGCGCTCTCAGAAGGCGGGCTTGCCCTCCCGAATTTTAGGAAATACTATTGGGCGGCGGTCTTAGTGTCTGTACGGTGGTGGTTTATGCAAGATCAAACCAACCCTTCGGTTAACCTAGAAGCAGCTATAGTGGGTTCTTACTCGGAACTGAGTAATCTGGTGTACAGAGGGCCTAAATCCACCGCACAAACCACCATCCCAATGAGAACCACAGTAAAAGTGTGGAAACAAGTTTCTAACCACCTACGTTTTCTCCCCACACACCCCTATGGGGCAACCCGTTCTTGCCCTATTTGTGCACGGTGCTTGACTCGCAAGTATGGGCCAGATACGGAATAAGAATGCTAAAAGATGTCATGCCCGAGGGACGCCTGTCACCCTTTGAGAGACTCAAGAGCAAATTTGAACTTCCCCCCGGATGTACTTCAGATTTTTGCAGCGGAGACATGCCCTCAGAGCACAGTTCCCAGGCCCCATTAAAGTAGAACCCCACTTGGTTGAACGACTATTGACATCACGCATAATAGACCGAACGCTATCCTCTATCTACCTTCGACTCACATGTGCGGGTGGCACTGGGGCCAGTAGGGCGTTTTCGGCCTGGCACCGCGACATCTCCACACTGACAGAGGAAGATTGGTCAGAGGGCCTACAACAGTTCATCCCTCTTATGATCTCTGCTAGGGATAAATTTGTTCAGTTAGAATTCTAGCATAGGGTGTATTATACACACCAAAGATTGGAGCGGATGTTCTCCACCTCTGACGATAAATGCCCTAAATCTACCGGGGAAGTGGGTAACTACATACATATGGTTTGGCAGTGCCCAGGGGTGCAGGAATTCTGGCAGGCAGTGGCTGCTGACATCTCTTTGATTGGTGGCCCACCTATTGGGCTTGATCCCCTGGTCCTACCGCTGAGTATATCAGACAATTTACCCGCATCTACTCATAAGAAGCTGTTTATTTTTTACACTACTTATTACACCAGGAAAACAATTCTACTTCAATGGAAGACACCAGAGTCTCCTAGGGTGTCTACATGGTGGGAACTTGTGAATAAGGCCCTCCCCCTATATAAGCTGACTTACATGGGCCGTAACTGTCCCAAGAAATTCAATAAAATATGGGCATCGTGGGTAGAGGCCAGACACCTTACAGTGTGATTGCGGAGGCTGGCTACACCCCTCCAGTGACTTTAAATAATCTCTTAGGAGTAGCCTATCCCCTCCTGGTCCTGGTGGTACTAAGTGCTGCTGCCACTATACCTACCCTCGTCCCCCCCCCCCCTCTTCCATCCCTTCCTCCTTCCTTTCCCCTCCTTCCCTCCCTTCTACCCTTATCGGGGCTTCCAGAGGCGCTCAATGTTTAAGATACCGGTGATGGGTGCTACGTCAGCTGAGACACATTTGAGATGAACTGTTTGAGCAATAGTCCAATTTTCCCCACTACCTCAGTTCCAAGACCTGGTGATATATATCTTAAACCATTAAGATTGTGAATATACTTGTTCTCTTTATACATGTGTTATGTTTTATAAGACTTACCAAAGGACCCTCATACGAGGATGTATTACTTGTTTGTTGAAACACCTGCAATGCCTAACATGTATCTGATTGAAATTTTTAATAAAAATTCCTTCTGTAAAAACAAAGTCAGCAGTGAGAATCACAACACAACTTCATGAATCTAAATCTCTTCTATGAGGTACTCCTCAAGATCTGCCAAGTCTCAACAAGAGATCTTCCACTCTCAGCCAACAACTTATTAAAGCCATTGCTGATGCTGAAGTTTCTACAATTCAGGCAGCCTTTGTCCAAAAGAAAGAGATGGAAGCAAAAGCCTCAGAAACTGCATGAAAAAAGGAGAGGTGAAAACGGAAATGAAAGCAGAAAATGCATGCAAGAACGCAAAAATAGAAGTGGAAGCTACATGTAAGAAAGCAGCGATAGACACAGAAGCTGCACACAAGAAAGCAGAGATGGAAATTTTGGGGAAACAATGTAAACATGCCACAGCCATCATTTTCCATACCCTCTGTCCCAAAACTGCAGCTCCTAGTCATGGCAGCTGTATCCTTCAGCCAAGATCAGTATATTGCAATTACCACCTATCAATACTGTAAAGAAAGGCTTGCCAAAAGATGAAATTACTCCTCGGACAGACTTCTGCGCACAGGCTAAAGCATGTTCCCTTTTGTGCTCGGAAGAATTGGGCACTGGCTAATGCATATGCTCTCGCATGCACCTGTGACAGATGATTTAAACTCGGCCACTGCTCAGGATCAGTGCTGCTGTGTCTTCAGCCTCCTGTGTATCCGGTGTTCCTGTGATTCTGTGTCCTGATTCCAGTTGTTGACCCAGCTTGTATTGACCACTCTGTGATCTCCACCTGCTTGTCCCCTGACCTCCGCTTTTGTCTACTCCATTGGCTCCTGCTTCTCTGATCGGTTCCAGACCCAGCTTGTTTGCTGACCATGCAGGGGCAGATGTGCATCTCATAATATATAAATAGCACTTGAATGTCTGAGGTGCACCAAGCTGTTTCTTAGAGGCATACTCTTTCATCTCAGGACCCGTATCTTTCTATTAAAGGCACTTTTTGCTAGCTGGGATATATAATATGCCGATAGCCTCACTGAATTTAAATGGCATTTTCCTGTGTGGACCTTAGACACTCAAGTGCTATTTATCTATTATGAGATGCACACCTGCCCCTGTTGTAGCAACATTTATTTACTTACTATTTGTTGGAAATATTCCATATCTCTGGTAACCTTCTAACCACTGGATATTTGTACATGAGGCCTAGTCCACCTAAAGATAGCGAAATTCGCTCTCCCCCCTTTTTCTTTGCTATATCTCTGAACCTTGATCGTCCTGAAGAAGCCTTACGGTGAAACGTGTAGACGTACAAGGGCTCACTGTACAAGTTGTATAATTTTTTATAATTTTTTTTTGAATACTGTAATCATACTATGTACTTTTTTCAATAAATATTATTTTTGTTACTTCTTTATTGCTTTCTTGCCTTAAAAGTCCGACCTTTGGTTACTTTTTCTACTACCCTCAAAGCTCTTCAAATTGAAAACCCTGTCACATGTCTTAATGCCTCTTGGGACAGACTAAAGCCAATTGAGCCATTGAGCATACTTTATTTAAAAGGTTACAAACCTTCCCCAAAAAATCTGGGAGAGACATCTAAAGTTTCAAGAACTCAGTGTTGGATCTTCAAATCACCAAAGCTGATACCCACCTACCTGGCCTCAGTTATCTAGATACCACTTGTAGGGTTAACACAAATGTTTTTAAGTTGATCCTATAGTAGGCAGGAGAAATTGTGGTACAAGGAAGAAAACGTGTTTGTTAATGTTTCCTTTCCTCCCTTTTCTTACTTCTGTAAGTTTATTAGGAGAATTGAAAATACTAAGAATGATCAACATTTCTTCTATGGGGAATTCAACCCCAGAGGTCCAGTGTCTGTGAAACAAAGTGATATTCTACCTTGGCCTACTACAGTCTCTGAAAAGACTGATCAGAGCAAGAAAATTTAGATCCCAAATTGCCCATGTCCCATAGATAATAAAATGCACCCACTTAGGAAATATATTGGCTTTGGAAAGAAACTATTGAAAAACGCAAAAAGCTTTTAAAGAAATGTTGGGGTTTCTTCAAATGCTATGCTTCCACAGAGCACCATGCTAAAGACTGTAAGGCTACTATTAAGTACATAGAATGCAAGTGCTTCATCTTTTTCAAGACAGTCCCACTCTGTCCACAGGTAGGAACGAGCCGAACACCCCCCGGTTCGGTTCGCACCAGAACTTTCGAACGGACCCCAAATTCGTACGAACGTTAGAACCCCATTGAAGTCTATGGGACTCGAACGTTCGAAATTAAAAGTGCTAATTTTAATGGCTAATATGCAAGATACTGTCCTAAAAAGGGTTTGGGGACCTGGCTCCTGCCCCAGGGGACATGGGTCAATGCCTAAAATGTTTTTAAAAATGGCTGTTTTGGCGGGAGCACTGATTTTAATGACGATGTGAAATATTCCTTTAAATATGGTGCCTGGGGGGTGTCTGTAGTATGCCTGTGAAGTGCCACATGTTTCCCGTGTTTAGAACAGTCCCTGCACAAAATGACATTTAACGGAAATAACGTCATTTAAAGCTGCTTGCGGTTTTAATGTTATATCTGGTTCCTGCAATATGGTTGAAAATCATTGAGAAAAATGGCATGGGTAGCCCTCCCTGCCCATTACCAGCCCCTTTGGGTCTTGTACGCTTATTAAGGGGAACCCCGTACCCATATTAAAAAAAGGAAATGCGTGTGGCCCCCAGGCCCCATATACTCAGAACAGCAGTATACAGGCGGTGCAAACAAGACAGGGACTGTGTAGGTTTGTTGTGTTAAGTTGAATCTGTTTGTAATTTTCAACTGGTACATTTTTAAAGTGTAGCTCCAGTCAAAAAAACTATTTTTAAGCTTTTTGGAAAACATAGGGAAGGGTTATCACCCCTGTATAATTTGTTTTGTCGTACATCTTTTTTCATCTCACTTGCTGTTGTCTCCTTCCGTTTGCAAGTAGGAGATGTTTGTAAGTTGGATGTTTGAAAGTAGGGGCCTGCCTTATATGCTCTGCAGAAATGGCGGAACAAGGTGTTGGTTTTGCCACAACATTGTAAGCCCTGAAAGTGACTCTTGGTGGGCGCTGGAGCGCCCTGCTGTGAACGATTATATCAAGAATTGTAATTACATGCCATTGTTGAACAGTGTTAGAAAAATTGACCTTTGGTGGTTGTGGTGCTGGTGCCACAACACTATAAGTCCTCACAGTTACTCTGGGTGGGCACAGGAACGGGCCCTCCTGTGAAATATTATATCAAGAATTGTAATTACATCTCCCTGTTAAACAGGGGCAGAAAAATTGGGCCTTAGGCACTGGTGCTGGTGCCACGACACTGCAACCTCTCCCATATACTCTATTTTTATTGCAGGAATTAGCCCTGCTGCAAAGCATTGCATCAAAAATTGTAATTAAACGCCCCTGTTAAACAGGGGCAGAAAAATTGGGCCTTAGGCACTGGTGCTGGTGCCACGACACTGCAACCTCTCCCATATACTCTAGTTTTATTGCAGGAATTGGCCCTGCTGCAAAGCATTGCATCAAAAATTGTAATTAAACGCCCCTGTTAAACAGGGGCAGAAAAATTGGGCCTTAGGGACTGGTGCTGGTGCCACCACACTGAAACCTCTCCCATATACTCTATTTTTATTGCAGGAATTAGCCCTGCTGCAAAGCATTGCATCAAAAATTGTAATTAAATGCCCCTGTTAAACAGGGGCAGAAAAATTGAGCTGATGGTATCACCCAGAACCAGAAATGTTCTTCCAACATATCAGCGGAGGAGGAAGAGGATAGACAATCAACATAACAGGACAGTCACTCAGCATCAGCATAGGCAGTCTTGAAGGGATGTGATATTTCCAAAAAAAAATTATTCGGTTACATCAGCTTCAGGTGCTTGGTAGCTGTGGGTGATCCAAGACTGATTCATCTTGATGAAGGTCAGTCGATCAACTGATTCGGTGGACAGGCGCACCCTGTGATCGGTAACAAAGCCACCAGCAGCACTGAAGGTGCGTTCCGAAAGAACGCTGGATGCAGGACAGGCCAGTAGTTCAATTGCATACTGTGCAAGCTCTGGCCAGTGATCCATCCTCAAGACCCAGTAAGTCAGAGGATTTTCGGTGGGAAAGGTGTCCAAGTCTGACCTTGCCCCTAGGTATTCCTGCACCATGTAAATCAGACGCTGGCGATGGTTGCTGGAACCGATCATACCTTGGGGCTGCAGACTAAAAAATTGTCTGAAAGCATCCACGTGTTTCTTGGGACTGTAAATCATCCCTACAAGACTGCTGCTGCTGAAGCTGAGTGCCAGCCTCCACCTCCATGCTGACACAATCATCCTCCTCCTCCTCTTCCTCCTCCTCATCCTCTTCCTGTGTGATGGGTGGCACAGCAGGAACACTGTCTGGATAAAGGGGGCCTTGAGAGGCAAGGAAGTCCTCCTCTTCCTGCCTCTGTTCTGCCTCAAGTGCCCTGTCCATTATTCCACGCAGCGTATGCTCCAAGAGGTGGACAAGAGGTACAGTGTCACTGATGCATGCACTGTCACTGCTCACCATCCTTGTGGCCTCCTCAAACGGTGACAGGACAGTGCATGCATCCCTGATCATGCCCCACTGGCGTGGTGAGAAAAAAACCATCTCCCCTGACCCTGTCCTGGTGCCGTAGTCGCACAGGTACTCATTGATGGCCCTCTGCTGCGTGTGCAGCCGCTGCAGCATGGCCAACGTTGAGTTCCACCTGGTGGTCATGTCACATATAAGGCGGTTCTTGGGCAGGTTCAACTCCTTTTGGAGCTAAGCCAGCCGAGCACAGGCATTAAATGATCGGCGGAAATGCACACAGACTTTCCTGGCCTGCTTCAGGACATCCTGTAAGCCGGGGTACCTGCCCAAGAACCGCTGCACCACCAGGTTAAGGACGTGAGCTACACAGGGCACATGGGTCAGTTGTCCCTGTCGGAGGGCGGAGAGGAGGTTGGTGCCATTGTCGCAAACCACCATTCCTGGCTTAAGCTGGTGTGGCGTCAACCACCCCTCGGCCTGCCCCTGCAGAGCTGACAAAACATCCGCCCCAGTGTGGCTCCTGTCCCCCAAACAAACCAGCGCAAGCACGGCATGGCATCATTTTGCCTGCGTACTTGCGTAGACCCTGGAACGCCTACGGAGCACCGCTGGTTCTGAGGACAGAGCACTGGTAGAGGCCATGGAGGAAGAAGAAGAGGAGGGGGTGGAGGAGAGAGGTGTGTCACAACCAATAGTAGCATTTTGGAGGCGTGGTGGCGGAACAACCTCCAACACTACTGCACCTTGTCCTGCATCCTTCCCAGCTGCCAGAAGAGTGACCCAATGGGCCGTGAAAGACAGCGAGGCAAGGACATTGCCTTCCACATGGTGGTAGAGAGCCGGAATCGCCTTCCGTGAGAAAAAGTGGCGTTTGGGGGCCTGCCACTGAGGAACCACACATTGTACAAACTCACGGAAGGGGGCCGAGTCTACCAACTGAAAAGGCAGCAGTTGAAGTGCTAGCAATTTAGCCAAGCTAGCATTCAACCGCTGGGCATGTGAATGGCTGGGAGTGAACTTCTTTCGCCGGTCCAGCAGTTGGGGCAGGGACATTTGCCTGCTATAATCGGACGTGGGTGTACTGCTAGCAGAGTGCCCAGAAGCACTTGGCTGTGACACACCTAATTCTACACCTTCATTCCTCTCAGAGCAGGTTTCAGAGAGGGCTGAAGGTCTAGTGGGGTTGGAGATACCAGCTGATGAGGAGCAAGGAGAGGTCCGCTTTGTTCTTTGGTGTGGGCCTTTGAGGTACGCTTGCCAACGAGCTGCATGGCAGGTCAACATATGTCTGGTCAAGCATGTGGTGCTCAAGCGGCTGATGTTTTGGCCACGCGAGATATGCTTGAGACATATGTTGCAAATAGCCACGGTGCGATCTGATGCACTTGTCTCAAAAAAGGCCCACACCAAAGAACTTTTAGAATAACGCGCAGAGGCAGTGCCCTGCACAGGCGGAGCTCTGCGGTGTGATTCAGTCGGTGTGCTGCCCCTAAGCTGGCCCCCGGAGGGCATCCTGCCTCGTTGCACATGTGCCTCCTCCTCCTCTCTCCTACCAGACACCCACGTGGAGTCAGTGCCCTCATCATCCCCTCCCTCTTCATCGCTGTAGCAAACCTGGCAATATACTGCAGCTTGTGGAACATGACTGCCAGATGGCTGTCCTTCTTGAGCATCCCCTCTCTCTGCATTCACGCTACTGCCTTCCTCTAACTGAGTGTCATCATCAGAGGCTACAAAACACTGGGCATCCTCCTGGAGCATGTACCCAACACTGTGCTCAAAGAGTTCAGGAGACTCCTCAGGAGGACGTGGTGGGTCTAGGGAAGGAGTCACTGATGATGACATTGAGATGAGGGAAGACGATGCGTTGGCAGCTGCTTTGCTAGTACCCTGAGACTGGGTGAGAGAGGATGAGGAGGATGAAGAGGGCTTGGTCATCCACTCTACCAAGTCATTGGCATGTTGCGGTTCAACATGTCCAGCTGCCGAAAAGAAGGACAAGCGTGTCCCATGGCCACGTGCTGATGACAATGCACCGCGTCCACGACCAGCACTGTTGTCTCTAGACACAGAGCCTGCTTGCCCTCTTTTATCGGCTCGCGCCTGTCTGCTTCTCCTTGCTGGCCTTCCAGACATGGTAATGGCCTGAAGGGAGTTGGGTAAAACAGCAGTTGGGTAGTGTATATTGTGCTGGAGGCACACAACACCCACTAACTCCTGCAGATGCCTTTATTATAGAACACCAGAGATAAAGGGGTATACTGTAATGGAGTCACACAACACCCACTAAGCCCTGCAGATGGCTCTATTAGAGAACAGCAATAAAGAGTAGATACAGGTGTATATTGTGCTGGAGGCACAAAACACCCACTAACTCCTGCAGATGCCTTTATTATAGAACACCAGAGATAAAGGGGTATATACAGATGTATACTGTGCTGTGCTGGAGGCACACACAACTTCCAATAACTCCTGCAGATGGCAAGTGGGCTCAAATAGAGAAGAGCTATGTAGGTGGATATAGCGGTGTGTACTGGGTACAGAGCATGCAGACAGCACGCACAAGCTCCTAACACTACTGACTGCAAGCTCTATAAAAGATAGATCACTAGCTATATAGGTGAGGTGAATATAGCGGTGTCTACTGCGGTCAGGGCACGCAGACAACAACCACTACACAACAGCAAGATCGAAAATCGGCCGATAACGATCGGTGTGTACTGTGTTGAAGGTACACAGAACACCCACTAACTGCTTCAGACGCCAACACACTACACAAGGCCGCCGCGCTGGCGGCCTTATATAGTGTGGGGCGTGTACTACACAGCCTGAGCTATGATTGGCCACAGGCATCCTGCCTGTGGCCAATCATGGCTCTCCTCGCTGCTGGCGCTGTGATTGTCCAAGCATGCGGGGTCACAGTGCATGTTTGGCCAATCATGAGCCAGCAATGCACTGCGATGATGCAGTGCATTGTGGGCCGTGAGCGCCACACGAATTTGGCGCGAACGGCCTATAATGTTCAGAATTCGCTGAACGGGCGAACAGCCGATGTTCGAGTCGAACATATGTTCGACTCGAACACGAAGCTCATCCCTATCCACAGGTAAACCTCCCAAGGCAAAACATGGAGGGGAGAGCACAGACAAAGCATGCCAGTCTCATACTCCTGACCAGTCTCAATGGTGCTGACATTACAAATGTTTCTGGCAGGAGAGCCATTGGCCTTGTAGTAGCTCCCCTGAATGACAGTGCAGAAATACCATTGCTCACTCACAAATGCAACCAAATTCCAACTAACAGAGAGGCATAATTGATCAAATACCAGCTCTCGACTTAAATTCTGATATTCCCTTGCTCCTTAGCAGAGACGCTCGCTCATTCCCACCCCCTTTCCTGACCAGCCGGGCTGCATGCTCGGATAGGGGTCTGGTATGGATTTTGGGGGAACCCCATGCCATTTTTTCGGCGTAGGGGTTCCCCTTAAAATCCATACCAGACCTAAGGGCCTGGTTTGCCCCTGGAGGGGAACCCATGCCGGTTTTTATCATTAGAGAGGCAACTTTTCCCATAAAGTTGCTTCAATATAGATGGAGATCTGACTTGGATGTGACTTCCATTGAATTCTATGGGTACAAGTCGCCTAGAAGTTGGATTGAAGTAGATTGAAATACTTTTCTGAAGTCAGAGCCACTGCAGTAGTGTGCATTAAGACGGATCCATTCACTTACATTGATTTTTTCATGTAGCGTGACCTGAGGTGACTATGGGCAACTTGAAGTCGGATCCAAAGTTGCCCCTGTGTGAATGGACTCTAAGGGTGTTGAGGAAAAGTATTTTTCCTTCTAATCTTCATTGTTTTGCAGTCATTATACTTTGTTGCATTACTCTTCTAAAATTAATCAGACATTAAGTCACTCGTTACAGATGGTCAAGTTTCTGGATAAAATGTCTCCCTCAGGCAGTATATGTAGTCTATAGTATCTCCATACAGGTATTGTTCTCAGTATGTTTCACCTGTAGCATTTTCAACACTTACAACAGATTTTTTCTGTTGTAAGTGTTCCTTTCCCTGCATCTTCACTAACAAGCTCCCTTTTCCTTTAGTTTATGTTTCTGCCTAGTTAAATCTTGGCATCTAGAAAATGATTGTACAGGTTTTTACAACAGCAGATTTTGCCCTACTTGCATTATATATCAACTGCATTACATTTTTATCTTTTAAGTGCAAAAGAAATTTTACTTTTCTCACTAAATATATCTTAAATAATCAACTCTAATGTCTCTTGTGTAGCAGTTTCATAGAAATGGATCACTGGCCTCTAAAGTACATTTCATATATTTTTGTGCTTCTTCATATATTTTATTGTATTAATAGTACAATGGTGATTTTACTCTTTTCTCTGCTATAATTCCCATGCTGCAACTCATCATCTGTTGAATCTATCTAGGGTTCATAAACAGAGAATACTAATATAACAAAAATACCTTGGTAGAAGTATTTGCTGCCCTTTGTAGGCTGCTTCATTGCAGTTGAATCTCCTATGTACAGTGATGTATTTATACTTTCCTTTAGAATATTTTTTGAACAGCCCATGACAATATATTTTTCTTAGCATCTTTCAAATGTAATAAACTCTTGCAAATTTAAAGGTGTTGAGGAAGCACAGAAAAGTTAAAGTAGGAATAATGACAAGAGACCAAAGAAACTCTCAAAATTGATCTTTATTAATTAACTCTCCTCATATATAATTGATTTATCATTTCTCAGATTTTTTTTTTTATCTGCTTCTACCCAATAATATTGCCAGTGGCAGTGGAGACCAGTGTTGCCTGGCCAGACGTGCTACTGTAATGCAGCGGCTTAGCCCTGGGCTTTGATAAGGCCATCCATGCTATAATATCTCCTTCTTCCTGGTCACAATTTTACTCAGCAGTGGACTGGGAGAGAGAGACTGCCACTGGCTGCAGCCGCAGTTGCCTGGTGAAAAGCCCCACCCATCACTTGGCAGGAGAAGAGGATACTATGAGGTGCAGCCTCAACCCTGATAGGCTCGCTCAGTAATATTGGGACCTGCAAGGACTAAGGTAGGTTTGTCTTGAAGCTTCTGCTGATGCACTGAGTTGCCACAAGGAGACTAAACTGCTGCATCTGCCCAGAGACTGCTGCTGCCATAGTAAATGCTATGTGTGCACAGAAGACCACATCCTGGAGTGGGGGGACCCAGAAGGCTATGGAGAGAGGAGTGTGTACTGCCATTTGTGGCAAACTATTTCCCCATTTCCCTGCACTTGTGAGACCCTGCTGAAGTTTTGGTGTCCAGATCTGCATTTTTGAGGGACTGCAAGGCTCTCCTGCTGCCGGAGAGCACAAAGGTATCCAGGACATATGCTGCTTCATTTGGGGTAAAAAAAAGGCAAGCAAAAGGGAGGGCAACTCCTAGCACAATCAAGTCCTTTATTAAACAAATAAAAAAATGACATACACATATGCAATCACATGTTCCTGAGTGATAATCATAAGCATCCAGGTGGTCTATGGTATAAACCTTCCTCCTCCATAAAAGACAACTTATATACAGGCAATGCTAGCTGTCATCCACCCTTTGTTGTTTGCTCCACCTTGTGTCAATGTCTGTTACCAAGTAGTAGGGATGAGCCAAACACTAGGGAGGAGCCAAATGTAAGTTTGACTCGAACACCAGTTGTTCTCTTGTTCGCCTGGGGGGTGTCTATAGTATGCCCCCCAAAATCCATACAAGACCCTTATCCGAGCACGCAACCAGGCATGCTGCAGGGAAAGAGGGGGGATGAGAGTGTGCCCCCCCCGAACCATACCAGGCCACATGCCTTCAAAATGGGGAGGGTGCCACATACCCTCAACATGGGGCCTCATCCTCACAACCCTTGCCCGGTGGTTGTGGGGGTATGCAGGCGGGGGGGCATATCGGAATCTGGAAGCCCCCTTTAACAAGGGGACCCCCAGATCCTGGCCTCTCCCTGTGTGAATTGGTAACAAGTACATTGTACCCCTACCATTTCACCAAAAAAGTGTCAAAAATAGTTTGTTAAAACGATAACGAAAATACCCAAAGTTCAGATGAAAACAAATGCACATGTCTAATACACATAGAACTGTTTTATTTGGTTGTGCATGTATCACAACCCTATCTTGGTGTCTGTGTAAAAGCAAAAAGAGTATATTTTAAAGTCTATTTCACATTTTATAAGGTCAGCAATTTCAGTGGTTAATGCGGCTGCTCATAGTTAAACCCTTGGAATGGTATGCGCTGGTTTGCTCAGCTTTGCCTTACCAAGGATAAAACCCAGACTTACTTTGTCTCTTGAATCTACAACTTTGGCTACAGGAGCTAATGTTTTAATGGAAACATCATAAAAAACATGGATCTCTTTTCTGGCGACATTTGTTAGGAAAGCAAGAACGTAAGATCATAGTATTTGAAGTTGTCCTAGAGGTTTTTTAAGGGACTCTGTCTGTGATTCCAATCTTTGTTGTTTCTCTTAGGGGTAATGGAGTGTTTCAATCTGTGTAGTAAGTAAGCTGCCTTAGGAGTATCTTACCCTACAATGTAGAGTTTTGTCTGTTCACTGCAACTCATTTCATGAAGAGCTTGTCACAAGTTGATACTTGCAATGTGAATGTGCCTTGTTTGATATACCATAACAATACAAGGCTACATTGCATAAGGGAAAAATCTGTTTTCCACCTCAAATCCCCTTACATTAACAGCATAGTCGTCAGATGGAAAGGCCTTCATTAACTTGTTACTGTTTGAGATAATTTTGTGAAGCCTGTGGTTGGCAGTGGCAAGCATATTCTGAGTTCTCTTAAGAAGAGCAATTGTTTAATCTACATAGAAATTTCCTTCCTCAAATTCATGTGCATCAGATACAAGTTATATTTCACCTTTCTGAGCTGTCCTTTTCAGAGCATAAATTGCTACAGCAAAAGAAGAAATGTTAGTGAAACCATGTACTTTCATTCCGTAGTCTATGTTTGTCGCCAACATCGTTCTTGTGATATCGTCAAAACCTGAGGAAGTTTCTGTTGTCTTCTTGAACGATAAAACAGTAGAGCATTTACTGAATGTCGGTGATAACAGCAAGTAGACCTTGTCTGAAGTTTTAGGCCCTGAGAGAGGGGCATCTTTGTGGAAATCGTATTGAGTACTTGAGTCAAAGACCCATCTGATCTTATCTGGGTTTCAAGTATGGTACATGTCAAAACATGGGAAGTACTAACATTCCTCTCCTCCCTTGAGAGGTGATGCAGGTTTAGCATGATTTTTTGCAAACGCCTTCTGCATTAAGTCAACAGTGTGTTTTTTTCATCTCAGGTTTTCTGTTCAGGGTGCATTGTAAGAAAAAAATTATGCTTCTGCGTGCTGAGTATTTAGTAGTTTCCCTCTAGAGCCACAAAATGGTTATGGTGATACCCAGCTGTTGGAATCGTCCTGATACAACTCCTTACTTGTATTATTTAGGAATCCCTTGTCTTCCATGGTGGCTGCCAACCCATTGTCTTTAGTTGTTACACTGAACACTCTGGTGCCAAAATAACCACCCCAAAAATGGGCCTTGTTATTGCCTTGTGTAAAGAACCTACTGAAAAGTCTTTCTTTTGACACGGTAGGCGGTAGGCACTGTTCAAAACAGGTAATGTGACCATTTGGCAGGACATATGTCTTGAAAGAAAAAACTGGAAGAGCTCCTGACATAACCTAGACAGACGTTGTCTATTTTAACCCAGTCAAAAACCGTACATCGCGAGAAGAGGACGAAGAGAGCGGAGAAGTCAGAAGGGTCCCCCAAAGTCAGAAGAAGACCCATGGAGCTGCCAAATAAATGACTTTAAAAACCTGTGTAGTGTGTTTTATTGACATTCTTCCCTCAGGTGAATGGGTAGGGGTACGATGTACCAAATTCACATAGGGGGGTGAAAATTATTAATAGGCGGCTCCCGGATTTCTGATAAGCCCCCTGCCCGCAGACCCTGACAACCAACGGCCAGGGTTGTCGGGAAGAGGCCCTTGTCCTCATCAACATGGGGACAAGGTGCTTTGGGGTGGGGGGCTGCAGAGCACCCCCCTTCCCCAAAGCACCCACCCCTCATGTTGAGGGCATGCGGCCTGGTACTGTTCAGGAGGGGGGCCGCTCGCTCATTCCCACCCCCTTTCCTGATCAGCTGCGTGCTTGGATAAGGGTGTGGTATGGATTTTGGGGGGACCCCCACTCAGTTTTTTCGGCTTAGGGGGTTCCCTTAAAATTGTAGGGGAACCCATGCCAGTTTTTTATTTAAAATTTGGCGTGGAGTTCCCCCTTGAGAGCTGATTATTCTGTGATTGGCCACAGCCAAAGTCGCCTGGCCTGGGGGCAACTTGAAGTCGTGTTGTAAGTCGCCCCAAGTTGCGTTGTGATTCATACTCAAGTCGTGTCCAAGTTGCCTCCCAAAGTCACGCTGCAAGTCATGTTGACCCTGTGTGAATGGACTCTTAGGCCTTAGGGCCCTTTCACAATGATGCATTTTTTTCAAGAAAAGTGTTTCCCTTTAACCACTTGCCTACTGGGCACTTTCAATCCCCTTCCTGCCCAGCCCAAATCAGGACCCAAGACCCCGACTGGAGCTGGTGTGCTCGTCCCCATCAATGGAAAGACCGGGCTCAGATAAGTAAAAGGCGGGGCTCTGGGGGCTGCTTCATCACAGGAGGTCTTTGACCTTAATGCATAGAATGCATTAAAGAGGAGGGTCAGCTTTAAAAAAAATTTTTTTAAAAGCTGGTATTTTTTTACCTGTCCAGGGCGCCCGCGATGTCGGCCGCCCGAGGCTGACCCGTCCCTTGGCTCTCGGGGTACCGGTGCCGCCATTCTATCTAAGGGAAACAGGCAGTGGAGCCTTGCGGCTTCACTGCCCGTTTCCTACTGTGCATACACGAGTCGTGCAGCGCTTTGTGAATGGGGTGCGCTGTGTTCTGGGACACACAGTTCCCAGAATACAGCGCCAGCCATTACCCAGAAGACACCGCACGGAGGAGAGAAGACATAACATCACCGTGGAGGAGGAAGAGGCAGATTAGGATGATATGCCTAGCAACAGGCATTCCTGGTAAGTTGAAAAAAAAAGTTTTCATTTTTTTTTTCTGATTTTTTGCTAATTTTTAATGTACTTTTGTTTTTCAGGGTGGCCCTCCACTTTAAGGTCAAAAACCTTGAGGGTTTACAACCTCTTTAATGATAAGGTTTCTTTTCATAGAATATAATTTTTCTGCTTACAACAGACTTTATAAAATTTTTACGACTTTAAAAAAAATAGTTTTTTAACTTTTTTTTTAACTTTAACTTTTACATTTTTTGTTTAGAGTTGAGTTTAGAGTTTGAATGTTTCTATTTCAGCAGCAGAACACTGTGATTTAGTGATACACACTGCAAAAATGTCCATGCAGGATAGAACCTGGGGTGTGTTCTGACAGTAGCAAGCTTGGAGAAAAGAAGGTTCTTTTTTACAAGAATTTGACAGGTTTGGCACATAAATGCAAGTATTATTTTCCGGCCTGTAACTGAGCACAGTAAAATTATAAAACACTATTCAAAATCCAAATATATTGGGAGCTAGAATTTCTTTCTTACTGCATTTTGTGCACGCAGATAACACTGATGAATTAATTGATGCACACTGTGAAAAAAGGTGAAAAAACACCAGCTGTGTTCTGACAGCAGCAAGAAATGTGTGGGAAAAACAAGACAGCTTTGGAATAACGGTAATTTTTTTTTTCACCTAAAACAGTCAGCATTAGTATGTTTTAAGCAAGAAAACAATGAAATATTTTGGATGACATACAGAATGATTGTACAACTGAACAAGACAATTACCCAGAATCTCCTATTTTTGTTTTAGAAAATTGTTTGTCTGCTGTTGATAAATGGTTGCCTGAAAGGATGAAGGAGTACATTAAAAAAACGACAAAACGTTTTTGTCTTCCCCTGGCAATGAGGTGTTATGGTGCAGTGGACATAGGCTGAGCAAAAAGAGTACATGGCAAGAGAAAATGGCAGCCACTATGCCCTGCAATTTTTTTCTTTAATAGAGGACTTCACCAAATAAGCTGTGTGGCCATATTTAGACAATGATGTAGTCCAATCCATTTATGGCCCATTTACTTACTTGGCTGGGGATTCCCAGCCATATAAGTGAATGGACCGGGGTACGTCAGTGGTTGGTAAGGACACAGTGGCTGATGCTTCCTTAGCAACAATTGACAGCTGGAAACTGACATGTTCATCCTTGCTGAAAGCCCTAACTGGTTACTCTTTGGACAGTCAGTGTTCAGTCTAAACTAATGTTAGGGAGAGAGAAAAAACATTTGCTGTGCTTTACTTATTTTTAGATGATTTCCTTTATTTTGTAAAAAACAGCATAGGCTCCTTCCAAAATACCTACCAGACTCTCACCCTTCTTCATGTGGATATATTATGTATTTTGGGAGGCCCTATGCCATTTTTTTGCAAAATAAAGTAAGCTTGCAGGAAAAAGTAAATTACCAGCAATCTAAACTGCATTTTATTCTCTGTAAATCTAGTTTCACATCCATGGGGTTGTGGATGATGTATTTTTCAGGCACGTTTTGCAGTGCATTTTGCATTTTTAAACCCACCTTTTTGATGCATTTTTGCATGGAGTTTTCATGCAATTTTAGTTGTGTTTTTTTACCCTTTAAAAACACTGTATATAGCTGGTTGCTAAGGAGCAGGCCAGGAAGCCTGCTCCTTAATAAAGAAATGACAATTTCTTTATTAAAAATCCAAAAATAATGTCTCCGATGTCAATCACGCCGCCCCCTAAACCGCTGGATGCTGAAAAAAAAAGAAGCCCCACACTCATCAAAGGCTAACCGCCAACTGCTCGCTCCTCAATCTGACAGTTCTTAAATAGGTAAGGGGTGCATAGGTGTAAAAGTTGGGTAAATGTTAGTATTTGTGCAGTAGGTAATATACATTGTATAGATCTGCCAACTCACAGGCCTGTTAAGGGCACCCATCTGGCATGCTATTCAAATGAATTTTGCATTGTTACATGTCCCCCAGGGCAGTGCCCAGGCCCCATGCCTTTTATACCAATATCTTGTATATTAACCTTTAAAATAAGGATACTTGATTCAACAGATTCCCTCCTATTGATTTCAGTGGGCCTTGGATTCGGCAGCCGAATGTATGGTATGTTCACCGAATGGCTGTTGAACTGAAATTAAGTACGTTTGACTCTTCCACACTCGTGTGAATTTAAATTCAAAAATTGCATTTCTAGAGTGTTTCTGAAAATTAATATTACTTTGATACTTATTTTTTTCCTGTTGTTGTAGATAAATTAAATAATGGTTAACCCACTTTGCCTTGGAGCCTTCTTAAAGAGTTTCTCCATATAAAACTAACTAGAAGAATGCCAAACCATTGGAACACACACTGGCTCCCAGGCCAAACAGCATTGTAGATGAAGGTGGCGGCATGCATGTTCTAACACTACCTGGAAGTCAATGGTAGGGCTTTCCAAGGTACACTGATAGGAGGGGGACATAGGTAAGCAAAAATATATATCTGGCATCTTGTGTTGCCTTCACTAATTTTTTTAAGTGTTCTTGCTACAGATTTAATATATGCCAAATTTTGTAAGGCTGCATAGTTATTATAAACATCAATGCACAGTAGATGCACTGAAGGAAACTTGTAGCGTTACACTATGTATTTTCATGCTACTAATTACACTCTCCAGCAACTATGACAAATTGTTATTTTGCAGCTGTGCTCATTGCTAGTCAGATGCATACTTGCTGTAGTTTGTTTCTAAGTCAATATAATTAAAATAATACACAGGTGGAGACAGTGTACATTGCGGCCTTGTTTATACTAATACTATTTTGGGAAGCTTGTGATTTGTCTGTTAATAGATTGACAGGCCTTACCGCATGACATTTAGGTCAAAATGTCTTACATGAACCGCCAATCAAAGACATACAAAGAGGCTGCCAAATCACCTTCAACAAGTAACGAAACCATAACCCATATGAGGTCAGGGTAAGCTAGAAAAGTCTATATCAAAAAATTGAGAGCTGGACACCTTTTATTTTCTCTTCTACTCTGTGTTTTTATAATAAATCCAAAGTAGAGGATGAAACACCACCATTTACTTGCTGCTAAGTTAATCTGTGCTATTCGAATCACGCATAGAACAATCTGAACATCCATTTTGGGTGTCCACACCCTTTCCCGAGTTCACAAGCATGTTAGAAAACATGTATACAGCTTTCTACCACATACACTTCAGTTGAGATGCCTATTAATAAAGTGCCTAAGGATATACATTCTTTAATAGAGAAATGTGTTTTTTTGGGTTTTTTTTAAAGTGTAAGTAAACCCCCCTATCGTTTTCAGCCAAGGAGGCTGCCATCTTTGCCTCTATTTAATCTACAACTGGCATGATGCTGCACATGTCATCAGTTATGACACCAGCCATTGGATGGTTTGACAGTTTGGTGGAGAGCACAACCAATGGGAGTGTTACATTTCTGGCATGTGCCGTACATGAAATTGTTTTATGGATGGGTTTACTTCTGCTTTAAGAGAAATAGACTGTATGACTAATTTTGTTTATTGCATAGGAAAGTATTATTTAGAATGTATCACTGCCCACTCTGTCAAACCTTCAACATTATATCAAACAGTAGTCTACATTTCAATGTACAGGTTAGCTAGACCGTATCTTGCCTGTAGTTACTGCTGTCAGAAAGGACCACTCCTCCTTCGCAGAGACCAGAGAATGTACACTCACCGGTCACTTTATTAGGTACACATGTTCAATTGTTTGGTAACACAAATTACTAATCAGCCAATCACATGACAGCAACTCAATGCAGTTAGGCATCTAGATATGGTGAAGACGACTTGATGAAATTCAAACTGAGCATCAGAATGGAGAAGAAAGATGATTTCAGTGAATGGTTGTTGTTGCTAGATGGGCTGGTCTGAGTATTTCAAAAACTGCTGATCTACTGGCATTTTCACGCATGACCATCTCTAGCTTTTACAGAGAATGATCTGAAAAGAGAAGATATCCAGCGAGCGACAGTTTTGTGGACAAAATAACCATGTTGATGTCAGAGGAGAATGGGCAGACTGGTTTGAGATGATAGAAAGGCAACAGTAACTCAAATAACCACTTTTTACAACTAAGGCATACAGAATACCATCTCTGCACACAACACATTCAACCTTGAAGCAGATGGGCTACAGCATCAGAAGACCTCACCCGGTGCCACTCCTTTCAACTAAGAGCAGGAAACTGAGGCTACAATTTGCACAGGATCACCAAAATTGGACAATAGAAGAGTGGAAAAATATTGCCTGGTCTGATGAGTCTCAATTTCAGCTGCAACATTTAGATGGAAGGGTCAGAATTTGGCATAAACAACATGAAAGCATGGATCCATCCTGCCTTGTATCAATGGTTCAGGCTGGTGGTGGTGTAATGGTGTGGGGGATATTTTCTTGGCACACTTTGGGCCCCTTAGTACCAATTGAGCATTGTTTAAATGCCACAGCCTACCTCAGTATTGTTGCTGACCATGTCCATCCATTTATGACTACAGTGTACCTATCTTCTGATGGCTACTTCCAGCAGGATAATGCACCATGTAACAAAGCTCAATTCATGTCCAACTGGTTTCTTGAACATGACAATGAGTGTACTGTATTCCAATCACTTCCACAGTCACCACATCTCAATCCAATAGAGCACCTTTGGGGTGTGGTGGAAAGGGAGATTCACATCATGGATGTGCAGCTGACAAATCTGCAGCAACTGCGTGATGCTATCATGTCAATATGGACCAAAATCTCGGAGAAATGTTTCCAATACCTTGTTGAATCTATGACATGAAGAATTAACACAGTCCGGAAGACGGGGGATCCAACCCAGTACTAGAAAGGTGTACCTAATAAAGGGGCTAGTGAATATATGTGCCTCCTAAAGGACGTACACAACATTCAATTATGGTTGGAAATATCACAAAAGTGGAACAGAGGTAACCAAGGCATCCCTTGCATGTAAAATAGTTAATCTGCATTTATAATTTGAATTTATAGATATTCTGAACATTATAAAAAAATATGAGACTAGCGCCCACATGGGTTGGTGCAAGACTGTCAGGCAAAATGAGTCCCTTTTGCTGTGCTCCTCTGTAACCAGTGGAGCTGCTGTTTTTGCTTTGGACTGATCGGGGTCATCAGAGGCTGCACACTTGATTTCTTCTCCATGTTTTCTAGAAGGCACCAGAGCATAGGAGTGGAGAAGGTGGAATGAGCTGTCTGAATATTTATGAAGTCCCACACAATCCCTGAAGAGGCATGCTCAAAAGGTGGCTGAAGAGGACATAAATAGTCTGGGCTGCTGGAGTCCAATATAAGAAGCAGCCAGCCTGAAGATACTGTATGTGGCCCTTGCAGGTGCCCTGCACCTTTACCAGGAGCCCAGCAAGGCCCCCAGCTACCCCAGGGCTGGGGCCCTATGTTCAGAGAGATTGCAAGCTTGAGAAGGAGGATTTCACCTGCGATTCAGTCTTGATTTAGTCCACTACACAGCTGTCTGCCTGAAGCCGAGAAAGGTATCCCAGCACCCAAGGACTTGTGAGTACAGACCTGAGAGCAGGATCTAGGTAAGTGCTATTTGTTAACCCCTTGTTCAACTGAGACTGAGGTTCGCCCGGCCTGGGACATTGCTTTGGTGCCCAGCGCTGTCCACATCCCAAGAGCTGTTACTAAGGGACTTTTCAAGAATAATTAGTTGCTAAGAGCGGTCATCCTTCTACTTTTGTTAAATATTCTGGGATATCCCTCTCTGCTCGCTCTGCCCCAACAAAGTTAAAATGCAAAAAATTCTGAAAAAGCAACCCCCTAGACAACTTAATGAGCCAGAAGTGTGCCTAACTGCTCTTACACTGTGGGAAAAGTGTACCCGGGCCAAGATAGCAGGACCAGCCAGAGTGTCTGTGCTACATTACCACAATTGGTTTTATTGTTGCAAGGTTCTGCAAATCTATCACAAGCTTTGTATGAACTTTTTATCTGTGCCCTACTGAGGAATTTAGCCAAAAAGACTAAAGATACATTTATCTTATGCAATGCAACACGTTGTCAATGCTATAAAATAAAAATGTAGGTATAGGATTTCATCAAATTAATCCATGCATACTAACACATACTGTATATACATACGTTTAGGTATTTGTGTCAGTATTTACAAAATTACATGTGTACCTGTATATAAAAAACACTTTGCAATGTTTATCATTATCAGGTAATAGAATATTTAATTTATCTGTGAGAAATGGGATGAACAGAGGTCCACAACAGCAACTGACAGATGTCAAAGTGTATTAGAACCCTCATCACACAAGTGTTTATCCTGGGTGCAGAATCCCTTTCATTAAAAATACTATTATATAGTTCAATAATAGTAATAGAACAAGTACGAAAAACATTTCCTGTCATACAAAATAAACCTATTTAATTAACAGCCACTGTGGCGTGCTGGCTACTATACTTTACAGTGTGCTTCACTCTTTATTCGGGGTCCAGCAATTCCTAAAAGAATTAGGATCATCATATAAAAAGGCTCATTGCAGAATCTTTCTGAATAATTCTAAACCAGCTGGACAAAACAACTGTTCTTTTTACATAACATCTGTTGGTGCATGTGTTACACGTTGTGTTAAATGGCCCTTAAAATGTGATCCCTTTTTAATGACTTTTACGCTGTTATTGTACTTTGGTGACAAACCTTTTATTATAATATCTTTATTACACCACCCGGGCTGTGTTACTCTAGAACATAATAGATTGTTGTAAACTTCTGTTTATTTTTGGTGAATCCAGTTGCTACCACCCACAGTATAGAAAACTTTCTAAGAATAGCTCCCCATAGCTGCACGGCATGTGTTTCTTTGTTAAATCTACTATCTGAGCTTTAATGTTAGCCAAAACTACTAAAATTTAATTTCTTTAAATCAATGCTATACCAACTTACATGTAAATGTATCACTTAAAACTAAATAAATAAAATGGTTCTCTTCATGGGGCATTTGTTGTATTAGTTAATTTGCTTTTAGTTTTTGAAAATGGGTTTGTTTGTTTTTTTGTATGATTTTTTTTGCAATACTATGAATATTGGGCTCAGTTTACTAAACGATAAGTATAAGAAAGTATCCCTGCGCCTAATCACGGTAAAGTGAAAAAAGGGGGTTGTACTGCTGCACCCACTGAAGTGGGGTACCTGAACCCCAGTGGGAAAAAATGATAAATGGAAGTAGTGGTGCGCTGTACTATGACAGGGAGTCCAGCCTTAAAGGCTGGTGGGCTGTATAGGCACTTGAATAATATAAAATTATTAGACGGCTGGTTTGTCGTCACATAAGACAAAATGTATATATAAATCAATGTGCGTTTTTTATGAGGGGATAGTAGAGAACCCTCAAGAGCACTGTAACATTCCTTATAACATCAAAGGTATATTCAAATATAAGTGAAAAATACAGGAAAAAACACAATCAAAATATTTGAAACAAGTGATTCCCAATGCGATTTGTTATGGCTATCAAAAATCGCATAAAGTGCCAGTGCCAGAAAAAAAATGAATCAATACTATAGTAATACGTGCAAGATTCCTCTACACCATACAAAATGCTGAAACAATGTAGATAAAGCAATGAGCAGAATATCCGTTCTACTGTGCAAGCTGTGGCAATTATATCCAAAACAAATAAAATAAAATAAAACTCATAAGGTGCCAGTGCTGAGGGAATAAATGCAAAATCCCGCTAAGACAATATTGAAACTATGCAAATGACACAGTGAAAGGAAAAAAAAAAGAAGAAATTAAAATTTATCGGAAAATGTCCGTTACACTTGTGAAAAAACAGTGGCGATTATATCAGAAAATCGCATAAAGTGCTAGTGCTTAAATAATAATAACATGTGCACAATATTAGTGAAAGCGATGCAATTGATGGTGATGTTGGTGATGGTGGGTGTATCCCTCGTGGTCCTGTGTGGTCAGGTTATGAGTGTCCCCTTACCTTACAGCTGTAAGGTAACAGCGTGTAATATGTATATCCTCGGGGTCCCTGGTGCTCTTTGTCTTTGAGGTCCTGCTGTGGTGTCCCCAGATCCTGGCGTCAGTATCCTGACAATTGCACTGTATGGTCCCTTTAAATGGTAACTCAGCAGCATTCAGCGTGGGGGTGCCTCAGCAATTGGTGTATATGTAGGGTTAAAAAGATGTGGAGGAAGGATGCCCCATAGTGTAGTAATTTTTGACCATAAACGTTTTTATTTAAAAATAGGTAGAATACTCACAAACAAAAGAGATATTTAAAACGCTGTATAAACGAGCACCGAGCTCGATTTGCGTCACTTCCGGTAGCTCTCGTCCCGACGCGTGTTCGTCACGGTCACGTGACTTCATCATCCCCTGATGCATTATTAATGATACCTGGTGCTGTGCTGTAAAGTTCAAACAATACCTTCAATTGTGCAATCAAATCCAGTATTATGCAATAATATGAGGTGCCAGAATTATCGTGCAATAACAACCTTCAATATGATAAAGTGCTAAAGGTTCTCGTGCAATGACAAAAATAAAGTGCATGAAAATCAAAGTGCAATAGACTAACTCAATATTGTTCATCCATTATTATTTCCCATATCAGTCCTTCTAGCTACTTTCATAAATCAACATAAGGTCATCCACTAAATAAAGCACTTACAGTGCTGTGTCAAAGTGTTCTCTTGATCACCACCACCTTCCACCCTTAGTAAGCGCCACTCACCAAATTCAATGTGATCCCAAATAGCTATAAGAAGGTCAACAAGCACTTGGTGCTGTCTCCTTTGCTTGTCTCCTCCTCCTCTGATCCACTTCACCTAAGCGGCACCACCACAAAAAGAGGGGACTCAAAATAGTGTAATACCGTTTTTTTATTCTTTAAAATCATAAAAAATCAGTAGCAAGTGTGAGCCCATAGAATCTGAACTGAATCTATGGAGGAGCAGAAGTGTAACCCTAGGATAGAACTAAAGCTTCTCCTTCTTGCCTCTTTTCCATAAGATATTAGGAGGTGTTATAACTGTTTGCCAATGAAGAAAGCACAGGACGACTGCCACCCCCCAAGGGCCTCTTCCTGACAACCCTATGCTGTGGTTGTCGGGGTCTGTGGGCCCCCAGATCCCCCCCCCCCATGTGAATGGGTTTCAGGTGCATCATACCTCTACCGATTCACCAAAAAATTGTCAGAAAGTAATAATCACAAGAAACAGTTTTTGACAAGTCCTTTAATAAAAAAATAGTGTCCCTCAATGTAAATCCATTGTCAATCATGACGCCCGCCAGACCCCAAAAATATAAAAACACTCCGCCTCCTGGGAGGCTTCCTGCCCAATCTGCACTTTGATAGTACTTATATAGGCAAGGAGCAGGGCCATTCAGCTCGCCCGCTTGCTCATCCCCTCCCCTTTCCTGACTTTCTGGGTTACATAATCGGATAAGGGTCTGGTATGGATTTTGGGGGGACTCCACGCTGTTTTCTTTTTTATTTTGGCATGACATTTTTTTCTTTATTTTTTTTTACTGGCACTTTTTTTTATTCTGCTGTCAGCAGGGAAACCCATTGACAGCTGATGACTCATCGCTTGTTAAGGAAGCCGTGGCCGGCTTCCTGGCCCTGATCTAAAACAACCAGCTTACACTGTGGCCTGATTGGTTAAGGCTTTGCCCAATCAGATCACAGAATGCACCGTGCAGTGCTCAGTGCACTGCAGGGTGTTTGTCAGGGCGAACACCCGGCGAACACCCTGCAAAATCGGGTGTGCGACGAACAGCCGAACAGGCAAATGTTCGGCTCAAACACATGTTCAGACTGAACCATTAGCCTATCCATAGAGAACTAGACCAGGTGAGGACAGTGCTGGATCCCTGGACAGGCAAGTGTTCATTTATTAAAAGTCAGCCACTACAGTATTTGTAGCTGCTGAATTTTTTTTTTTCCCCAGAGTGAACAACTGTTTTAACTACTTCCCTACATTTTACTATATGGCAGGTGGAATGCACGGCATCATATGACGGTGCCCCAGAACAACAGCTTTTGTGCGCTCCCTAGGACAAGGCATGACCCTGATCTCGGTAAAGAGTCCATGATTCATTTCTTTGCTCATGTGATCGGCTGTGTCCAATCACAGCCGGTCATATGTAAACAAGGAAGTACCGTTTATTGGCTCTCCTCCGCCTACACTGATAGAGTGTGTGGCAAGGAGAGTCAATCAGTGGCATCTCCTCAGAAGGGAGACCTGCACAGGTAATCAGGGCACTGATTACCAGTGCCCTGATTACAGTACAGGCCCAGCAGTGCCCAACAGTGACACCAATCAGTGCCCATTACTGTGATACCAGTCAATGCTGCCTTTAAATGACCATCAGTGCCACCTATCAGTGCCCATCAGTGTTGCATATCAGTGCCCATCAGTGCAGCATATTAGTGCCTCCTCATCAGTGCCACCTAATCAGTGCCCTTCAGGGCAGCCTCATCAGTGCCCTTCTGTGCAGCCTCATCAGTTCCCATAAGTACCACCTCATCAGTGCCCATCTGTGCTGCCTCATCGGCGCACATCAGTGAAGGAGAAAAATTACTCAAAAGACATGCTGGGAGGTTAATTGTCTTCGGACCAAAAAAATTGGCCCTAGTATATGAATCTGAGTTGGGGACCTTGGATTGTGGGGGTAGGGACAGATGTAAATGTGTGTACTCAGGTTGAACTGGATGGACTGGTGTCTTTATTTAACCTTACTAACTATGTAACTTATTTACAAAATATACTGACAGAAACTAAGAAAAACTAAGAAAAACTTTTTTTTTTTCAAACATTTTTGGTCTTTTTTTATTTTTGCAAAAAATAAAATACCCAAGGATTTTTAAATACCATCAAAAGAAAGTTCTATTTGTGTGAATAAAAATTATGAAAATGTTATTTTATTTTATTTGGGCACAGTGTTGTATGACCGCGCAATTGTCATTCAAAGTGTGAGAGCACTGAAAGCTGAAAATTGATCTGGGCAGGAAGGTGGTAAAAGTGCCCAGTAGGCAAGTGGTTAAGTAAATCTTCACCCAAAAATGAAAGTTACCCTCGCCTTCTTCCTCCCCCATTCTAACTAAACTTAATGGCAACTTTTTTTCATTTTTTGTTGTTGTTGTTGTTGCAGGCAGGGGGGGTGTGTAATGGTACCTTTCTTTGGTGACATATGGCTGGAAGAAAGGAATTTCTAAAACGTGGGAAATTTCTGCTTTCATGTGCAATGCGACTGGCATGGTACGTGATGTGTAGAAGATATCAAGCAGCAGTATTCCAGTAATGCTGGCATGAAAATGACTGAATTCTTCCTCACACCAGGCAACCTGTGTAAGATTGTCAGTTATACCAAATACAAGTGTATAGCAGTTTATGGATTGTCATCCATGAGTTGATGTGCTGAGCAATGTGTGGCACTGTCAAAACTCTCTTAAGTGATATGTGTGCCGATTACACTCTCAGATCCTACCGAGTGCAGAGATTTTCCTGCTTGCCAACAAAATTCCAAGCACCAGCAGATTGAGAGTCACTGGAGCAGGTTAACAAAAAGTTAACCCTTTACACACACAGTACCTGCCTTCAAATGTTTTAATAGAAACACACACCATTCACAGCATCTATTGTTGCAATTCCAACCTTTTAAAAGAAATATGATAAGGAAAATATATGACCACTTGCCTAGATGTGGTATAGTACTTCTCTTTCAAACATAACAATAAATATCAGTGTGAGCTGAAGCTTTTACAAGAGAACTGCTAAGAAGAAATATGTAGTATAAAAGGTTTTTTCAGCTCTCGCTGATGATAACACAAACCAATATTCTCATTTTTTTTAAAGATCTAAATTTATATTTCTAGCCATAAGCTAAAATCTCCAGAGTATTAAAATACACAGCATACTAAATAAAATATATCAAATCAGTGCTCAGCCTGCTAAAAATGTATCAACAATGGAGTTGGTTTACTAAAGGCAAATAAGCTATTCACTTTGCAAGTGATTTTTTTGTTGCCTTAGTGAATGTGGTGAAAGGAAAATAAAAAAAACAATATTTTTACTTGAATAAGATTGAATGATGGAAGTCAGTAGAGCTGAACAACATTCATTAAGCCATGGGAAAACGCCATTGAAAAGTGAACAGCCTATAATATCTGTATGCCACCTTTCAATGCCAGAAATCTCTTATAATGAAAAGTTTCATAAGGCAATTATTGTTCCATACAGTACATTCCACAATTCCAAAAATTGGCAAAAAGCAGAACTAAAACTTTTTAAGTCATCGAGACTTGAAAAGAAATATGTGGAAAATGGGCGTTTTAGATGGTGGTTCCCATGGGTATATCAAGGTAAATCACATATCTATTTTTCAAAGTATAAAACGATTTTTATTAATACATATCATACATCATATAAAAAAGATAAGGGCAACTATAAGCCCACATATATAAAAACACATATACGTGTCAGAGGATCAGACATAGTATAACACGTTTTAAAAAAAGGATAGATGGGGACTTTGGGATTTTAAAGGCACCAGGTAAATTCAAAAGTATAAAGAGTAGTATTTTTTTTATTTTTTGTATAAATTTATTCAAAATTAGAAAAAATGTACATAATAGGATAGTTAAAAGTTTTGACACAGGAAATGTATCCACTCATATAAGGATCTACCTCAGCATTCACATCACAGATCAAATAGTATAATTCAAAATATATACAGGAGATCTTATCACCCCAAAACATATAGATTTGCGTATATAACCACTATGGTGATGAGCTGATGTAGCATCCACAAGAATTGCCTGACATGTTTCGCGTTATTAGGAAAACACTTCTTCTGGGGCGCGAATAAAAACACTCCCAAAACTTTCTGTAGATGGCGTTGATGGTATACGAAAAGGATTGTATTTCTATGTAATGTAGTAACTTGTTTCATTGTTTCATGTAAATAATGCACGCTGGGGAGGTACAGCCAGAACAAGCCAGAAAGATGGGGGATACGCTGATGTCTTTTTTGTGCAGCAGGTAGGACTGCACAGACCAAATCTCTTGTGTGTGTAGTGGCTTAGATTACCCGCCATATACACGTGTAGTCTATGAGGTATAGAGACATCTCAGGAATATCTCAGGAGTATAACACGTGTCACACAGAATCTGCCTACATGTTTCCCAGCACATAGGCCGCTTCTTCAGGGCTTCCTTATCCATGTCTTAATCAAAACATCTAATATATATATAAACAAAACAAAATTAGTAACTATACAAGTTATCACACATTAAAATATATACAGTATATGTATATCCACTGCCCTATCCCCTGGCAGGAAGGGAGAGGGAAGGAAGGGGAAAAAAAAGGGGATATATAATAATATACCTCTAAAAGATGCATTGGATGTGTTAGCACCAGGGGGAAACTGTTATCAACACTTCACCTTGCTGGTGAGACAAGAACCAATCATCAAATGTAGTACCTGCTTAAAAGAAAATAAACATCCTTGTTTGGGCCTCCTCTGACTGCTTCCAGCAGCGTATCTGAGTTCTTTCTCCTTCCTTTTTCTCTTTGCTTCTCTAGACTTTGTCCTTTCTTACTCCCTCCTACCTTCTTTCTGGTTCTTTTTTCTTTTTGTTCTTACAGACTCCATCCATTGGGGTCAGTCTCAGCAATGGGACCTCCCCTGGGAGGACTGTGAATAGGTTGCGGTGTATGGCCTTTTCCCTTCCCTTTCCATTTCACCTTAATTATCCTTCAGCACCATCCCAATCACAAGAAGGTTTCACTATGATTGTTATATTTGTCATAAAGAGAAAAAGGGTGGGTTGCGCTAAAAAAAGGTTTACTAATTAACACAAAAAAAAATACACCTATGTGAAAAAAAACTCCAATAGCTTTAACTTAATAATTTGTCAATCCTATGCGGAAAAGTTTTAAGTGCAAGGAAATTTCAAATATATATCAATGTTGTCAATGAAGATACCATAAATAATAATAAATTGTCCTAATATGATGTGAACATTCAAAGGAAAAGAACAATGTGACAACCAATGACCAATTGCCTTAAAACATTAATAAAAACTCAATATATGTGAAAAAAATCATAACATTGAATATTAAAGTGTTCATAAAGTCCATGAAAAATATCTATTTCCAAAGTATTCCACGGTGATATGGTGACAGCATAAATATCCAAAACGAACGTGAACTGTGCACAACCTCCACCACAGATATTACTGCCGCTTACCGAAGGTGTATGGTTCCTTATTACAGAGAACCATGCAGAGCGGATGACTGATTCCCCCAGTCCAGGGTTTTCACAAATGGATGCAAAGGAACTCTGGAACCCGTTCGCCTCCAAATACACTCCCTCTCACCGGTTAACATAGAAGGTAATAAAACTCACAATAGTGTAAAACCCAAGTAAAATTTTAATCGAACGTAAGAGACAAATGCGCACTTACAGAAATAGCGTTTAAAACGATCGTTATGCAAATCCGAGCCGGCCGGTCTCGATTCGCATCCAATACTTCCGCAAACAAACAACGCGAGCTGGTGGCGTCAGGACGTCGCTTCTCCTCCCTACGCGTTTCGTCACTATGGGACCACGTCCCATAGTGACGAAACGTGTAGGGAGGAGGCATGCGTTCCAATCATTGGAAATTACGTAGCCAAAAGTTGCGTGCCGGAAGATTGGTTGAATTTATAGGCACACCACTTGCTCCCCATATATTTCATTAGTAATTTAGTGGTTTAGTAATTTAGTGGTTTCACAGTAGTTGGGTGGCAGCATAGATCTTTCACTAGGTTCCTTCACTAGGTTCATTTGTGTCTATGTCAGATATTATTATATTGTGATGTGAAGCACAGATTTATTAATTATCCCTGACATATGTAGAATATGATATAAATCATTTGCATCTTTTAGTTTGGAGGTCTAATGTATTTTACCGGTCTTCTGAACCTTGTAGGTGTGTTTAAAGTCGGATTTGGATCTTCCTATACAACTGCTTGTCATGAAGATAACTTCAGCATAACAGAAATCATAGAAATATTCCGAAATGTAACTCTGTGCCGTTTATTGGTTTGTCAGTGTAGGTCACTAAACTCAGCCTGACAGATATGTATTCCTCAGCTGTTTTCCAGACTATTTACGATATGGCACATTACAACAGAGCTTATTAAGAGTATTTGCATACTTTTCTAGGAGAAGCCTTACGTCTTGCATTCCATGATCTAACATTCTCTGCTTTGCATCTTTAACTGAGCTGTGTTCTAGTGGGGGTTTTCGGTGCCACCTTCTCTGGCTGCCTACCACAAACATTAAATTTCAATCCTGTCATTTTTGTCACTGACTTGAATATTTTGGGGAAAATGAGGACAGCACCTTGTTCAGTAAGATTCCTATATTTTCCAAACAGTTTGGTGTTTCTCATTATCATCAAAGTATGTTTCATAGATTTGACTAGTTCTGAGAGCAGGTGTCAAAGCAGAACAGTCTGTTACTTTGTAAGAGGAGATTTCTACTGGTAGCAAGCTATGCATGTTTGATCTGCCTGTTCATTATTTAGTAATTTTTAGCTGAGTTATAACTGGCATTCTGCAGTAAAGGTTTCTACTGTCTGTGAGTCATCCTTGGGAGAAAGCGGGTACTGAATACATCGGTCTAGTTTTACAGCAAACACGTGCAAAGTTTCCTAGCAGGCTAAGAACCTAGTTATTACTGATTGGCTGTTTCAAGCTAGTAATTATAGAACAAAGAGGGGCAACAAAGAGATTATACTGAGGGTCCATTGGGCTTTAGCATTACCCCAACTGCCAGTATATTATATTATGCTAATGATCTGTTTTATTTTCCCCTGAAACTATAAAGCAGCTCTAACACTGATAATTCCACTTTGTACATGGGTAATTAGGGGTTTAAGTAGTATATTTATAATGGCTTTAGAAGGATATGTTTTACAACTTTGACTTTAAAAATATATTTTGTGTTTAAAACACTGTATTTGTCTGTTTTCTTTTAGGTTTGAGAGACTTAACAGATAGAAGGACTCATCTATAAAAGAAACTAACAAAGTGTGAATGTTTCATGAATGGCTAATTTGGAATGTGTAAGCATGGTCTGTTATGTGGCTCACATCGTATTTTACATTGTTTCCATGATTGCAATATGTTTATTAAGGCTTCCTTTAGCTGGAATAGACAGTATATAGCACAATGGATCTGTCTGAGTCACACAGCTCTACACAATGTCACCAAAGGGATTTTATAGACATGGAACATGTTTGTTCAGGCACCAATAATAATTTAACACAGACTTCTGGTTTGCAACATATAAGCTCCAATTCTTATGCACAGATTCTGAAGGCATTGTCAGAGGGAACCCTTACACTTTCATATGTTATCCCATATTTTCCATACTTATATCTTTACAATGCTGCAGAAACAAAAAACAAATGATCCTGGTTAAAATCTGAGGAGTTCTTAAATTCCAATAATGAGTTGACACCTCTGCCTCTATTATACTCGCATCCATAGATGTGTCATAAACCTTGTCTGAGCTACCCTTGCTGGACTACAAAACACTATTATGTTAAAAAGTAAAATAATGAGGCTATTGAGGAGCCAGTTTGTCAGTTTTCATAAAAAAGTCCAGTCTTCTTTTTCTACAAAAACGCATGACGCATGAAATGCATCAAAAATGCACATTAGCTTCACTGTACAAAAATACACATCATGTCTCACTATTAGTGTGAACCTATGCTTAGGCTTAGGCTTAGAAGAAAAGAGGTTTCATTTTAGATTTTAGAAAGGGCTCTTTACTATTAGAGCAAAAAATGCGTAATTCTATCATCAAGAAAGTAGTATTAGCTGAAAAGGTGTAGGTACATTTGCAGAGCTTTTTTGTCCCTTAGATTACAATAGAAATGCCCCAAAATGCATGTACATTAGTTTTTTTTGTGTTTTTGGCAAAGATTTGTGTACAAAATGCAGTCTTCTCCTACAAAAAAAGCATGAAACTTGAAAAATGCATCAAAAAAGCATACAAAATGCACCAAAAATGCACAAGATCGCACTATAAAATGTACTGAATCGTGCATCGGTAATATTGTGAACCTAGGCTTAGAAGAAAAGAGGTTTAACTTTAGCTTGTGAAAGGGGTTCAAAAATGTGGAACTCCATCTCCCAGATAGTGGTACTAGCTGAAGGTATCGACAACTTCAAAAAACTTTTAGATATCTTCCTCCAAAAGCAGAAATGCTTTTCTTTATTTTCCTTACTCATGACTGGGTATTCTATGCAAAGTGAAATTTAACCCCATTCACTAATCTCTGGGGATGATTCCCTTGCAAAGTGAACAGCCTATTAGCCTTCAGTAAATCAACTCCAGAGTCCAGTACTCATTCCTGGATACTGCTTCATTTATTTTGGCTGCCATACTATTTAAAGCGGGAGTCCACCGGGACTCCGCGTTTTTTTTTTTTTTTTAAAAGCCAGCAGCTACAAATACTGCAGCTGCTGACTTTTAAATAGTGACACTTACCTGTCCAGCGCACCCGCGATGTCGGCACCCGAAGCCGATCGCTCGCTCGTCTGGCGGGTCCTGCCGCCGCCATCTTGGGTATGGGAATCAGGAAATGGAGCCTTTCGGCTTCATTTCCCGGTTCCCTACTGCGCATGCGCGAGCCGCGCGGCGCAATCCGGACGGTCCCCGCTGCCTCTGGGAGCTGTGTGTTTCCCAGCAGGCAGCGGGGCACTTGCTGAAGGGGGCGGGCGCTTGCGGAAAGGGGCGTAACGTACGCCCCTTTCCGCAGAGAGCTAGCCCGGAAGTGGGTGCAGTTACCTGGATTATCCAGGTAACTGCACCCCCCTCCCCCCTGAAAGGTGCCGATTGTGGCGCCGGAGGGGGGGGGGATTCCAATGAGCGGAGGTCCATTTTAGGGTGGACCTCTGCTTTAAAAAATTTTTACTTCAGGCTTCATCTTCTGTCTGACTATTTTGTTCATATGATTAGTACTACTCAAAGCCAACATGTTTGATTTGTTTCCATTTATCCAGTGACTCAGACATGCTCAATTCTGTCTGGCTGGAGAAGGTGCCCTTTGCCCGTTGTAATCACAGCGGTATCTTAATGTTTGGACCCTAAGTTGGGCCCCCACTTTGGACATACATCTTTAAACAACATTTAGATCTGGGAACTGATCAGCATGTAGTCCTGGTCAAATCTCCACTAGATGGGCTATGCTATGCAAATTGGTGTTGCCAAGTTGTTCAACACAGAGAAAGACAGCAAAAGCAGTCTATTGTTATTGATGTTACCATGGCAAAAACTGCCATGGTTAGATCAATTTCTTCCCATCTGGTCCTGTCTACACCAATATTAAAATCTCCTGCCAAAATATTCAGCTCTGTCTGCTGGATTGAATCCGGAGTGTGTTAGAGCTGATTGTAAAAATCCTTCCTGGCTGCAGCTGGGGTATAGATGGACAGAATATAGGTCTTGACTGTGCCATCAATAGCGAGGAATGTTTGAAGCGTAAAGTTGATTTGAACTGTTTTAAGTCCAGGGAACAAGCTCATGAATTGGTGGATCGTGTGAATATAGCAAACAGACACTACTACTTAGTATTCCATTTTAGAATGTAGTGGAAAGCCCTATCCCAACATCCACAAGACAATAAAAAGATCTGCAGTAAAGGTTACTAGATTGCTTGCACTGCACAGATCACATCTGGAGAGTTCATTTTCTTTCTAATGCCTTTCTAATACACATGACCAGACTTTTCAACGGACTTCCCGACAAACTTTCGGTGGAGTTCCGATGGACTTTCCAAATGAACGGACACACACAATCACACCAAAGTCAGACAGATTCGAACGTGATGACGTATGACCGGACTAGAATAAGGGAGTTCATAGCAAGTAGCCAATAGCTGCCCTAGCTTCGGTTTTTGTCCGTCGGACTAGCATACGCATGAATGGATTTCTCGATAGGAACTGGGTCCGGCGGAGTTCTGGCCGAAAAATTTGAAACATGTTCTATTTCTAAAGTCCCTCAGATTTTTGGACAGCAAAGGTCAGATGGAGCCCGCACATGATCGAATTGTCCAACGGATTTGTTCCATCGGGCCTTTTCTGTCAAAGTCCGGTCATGTGTCCGCGGCATAAGAAAAAAAAAAGTTGTTTTACTTTAAAGTGAGTATCATTTCTTTTTTTTGCTATAAAAATAACAAACATGTTATACTTTCCTGCTCTGTTGCAGTGGATTTCCACAAAGCAGCCTGGATCCTCCTCTTCTCTGGTCCCTTTCGGTGCTCCTGGCCCCTCCCTCCTGTTCACTGCCCCCACAGTGAGCAGCTTGCTATGGGGACACCCAAGCTGAGTCACAGCTTGCTGTGTCCGTACAGACACAGAGCCGTGACCTGGTCTCACCCCCTTTCTCCCCTGATTGGCCAGCTGACTTTGATTGACAGCAGCGGGAGCCAATGCCGCCGCCGCTGCTGTGTCTCAGCCAATCGGGAAGGAGAATCTCTGTAAGGCTGAGACACTCGTGAACATTGATGGACAGAGAGGGACCTTAGGTAAGTGTTAGGGGGCTGAGGGGGGCTGCTGCACACAAAAGGCTTTTTATTATAACGCATATAATGCATTAAGATAAAAAAAAACTTCTGCCTTTACAATACCTTTAATATTGCTGAAACAATATTTTGTACAACATAGCTAAAATGTCAAGACATTTATGCAAAATAGTGCAACGCATTATTGCAATTTTCCAGTTATTCATTTTTAATCTAAACAGAGCAGAAAGCTACCTGTGTGCCCAATCTAAGGCAATAGAAATTTGAATTGATCTAATGACTGCGTATGCTTTTTGCTTCATCTAATGTGTATTACAGGTCTCTACACACTTATTTACTCATAGAAACAGCTTTGTATACTACAAGCTATATTATTGCAGTCTTCTTAAATTAAAGCGGAGTTCCAACTGTTAAAAAAATATTTTTTTTGGATGAATATCTTTTGTTTCAAACTCTTATTTATAGAACTCACATTTCTGTGCTGAATTGCTGCTCGATTGCCGATTTCATAGAGCAATATATCTTGTATTCCTTTTTATTGGCAATTTCCATATTGCTTATGGGCATCTGATGCCCACAAACACTATCTTCAGGTGCAGCTGAGCGACCATGCGCAGGAGGTACAGCTCGCTACACTTCTGACATTGCCATCACAACGGGAGGCGGCAGCGGAAGTGCCTGCCCCATTGTGATGGCAATGAAGCCCTCGGAGCTGCCCACTCCCACTATCTCTAGGGAAATGATGACAAGCAACTCCCAGGAGCGCTAGCGAGAAAAGGTGCTGAGGGAAATGACGTCAGGCACCACGGAGAGGAAGTGGCAGAATACAAAGAACCCTATAGCAACAGTGCTGAAGGGGTGAGTAAAAAAAAAAAAAAAACATTTCCAAATGTTTTTGCTGATGCATAATGCTGTTGATTTCTGCAAACTTGATTTTATGATTGGAACTCCAGTTTAAACAAATTATAGCCATAATCTGATAGTTAATTATTAATAAGAGCATTTTTTTAAATTTACATTGTAAATTGCTATTACCAGTTCTTCTATGCTGCTATCACTTCCTGTTTCAGGGAGACAATGCTAACTACCAAAACAGTAGTTGTCACCCTCCGCTGGACATTCTGCTGGCAAAGTATAGGCCACTGTTAACTTCGTCATTATCAGCCAATCAGCCAATCCTCTGAAAGGGTAATGACATTTTTGCAACAACTTTCAGAAAGTATATATACTGGCAACCAGAGACAAACATTGTGGTAGGTCCCAGCTTGACATGGTATAGGGTTTAGGTAAGTATGCAGCTGTGAAAAGTGGTGGTTTACAGGGCTTTTTTTCAGCTGGAATGTGCTGGCATGCCGTACCAGCACCCCTGACAGTCCTCTCCTCTTTAACCTTTCATTTAACACAGAAGACAGGAGAGAAAGTGTTCAACACAGCTCACTTACTCAACCGGCTTCTACAGTATCTACTAGTGATGTGTACCCAGGGCTTTTTTGCCCTCAAGCCCTGATCAGTGCCTCAGATCCCATCACTGGAACTGCAGTTGCCTGTGTTAATTTGGAAGTGCAGCTTCTGTCCCAACCTGCTGCCGCATGCTGAGTAGAGTCCTCGGCTCTGTGCTGCAGTTCCCCGATCACACTGTACTCTGCTGAAGAAATATTGTAGAGAGCGGTCTTTTAAGTGCAGAGAGTAGAACTGGAAAGTTGGGGGAGGAATATTAGCAGAGAGGAGAGCTGTAAGCCCCTGTACACACGGTCGGAGATTTCCACAACCAAATCCGTCGGATTTTGTCCGTCAGATTTAGTCTGACGGATTGTGTCCAAAACTGTTGCATACACACGGTCGGACTAAGTTGTCGAAAAATCCGATCTTTCAGAACGTGATGACGCAATTTCGTTACGATGGGACTAGATTCAGGCTAGTAGCCAATAGCTTTGATGGAGGAATTTGATCTGAGCATGCGTGGCACTTGGTCCGATCAAAATTCTCTACACATGATCGGATTACGTCCGACCTGCCCAGTTGGTCGGGAAATATTTCCAACATGTTGGAAAATTGGGTCCGACGGAGATTCGGACGGAATCAGTCCAATGCATACCACACACAGTCGGATTATCTGACGACACGGTCCGATAAGACGCATTCCGACGGATTCTCCGACTGTGTGTACGCGGCATTAAAGTGTGTGTGTGTTGTGTGGGTGTGTGGGGTGGGGGGTGTATTTTAGCAGAGTAGAGCGGGATGGGGGGGATTTGTTCAGAGAGGAAAACTGGGAAAGGGGGAGATATGTGCAGAGGTGGGGGGGTGATGGCGGCCAGTTTGCTGCTCCCCCAAAAAGAAAATGACCACCAGCCGCCACTGCTTGTTTCTATTTACACCCGCCTGCATCCAATCCGATCCTCTCAAAAAAACAGAAGGGGATTTGTCCATCTGGATAGATCAGACAGAGTAGAGTGGACTGTGTCTGTGTCCACTCTGCATATACAAAATCCACACAAACTGCACTGCCCCTCCGTGTTTGACTGAAGTGCTTCTCTATGCCCACAGCTCAGCCCTGCAATGAGTTGCTAAAATAAATGCCAGTAGCTTCTTTTTTTTTTAGGGAAACACACCATATCTTCAGAGTGTATGCCAGAACTATCCCTTGCATGCTTGTATGCAGCAGGTTTCACAAGAAGCCATACAAGCTTGCAATCTAGACCATACTAAATGTACAGCTGGAAGCATCAGCATCATTGTATTTCATTTAATAAAACACATCTTTCAATTTTAAGCCTGATGTGCTTTTTTTTCTTGAAACTTTCAGAGAACAAAATTATAGAAATGTCAAAATTCAACATAAAGTATGCTGTTGCTATGGAAACATTAAAAAATCAGCAGGGGCTGAGACCTCCATCACATTATTGGATAAGTGAAATCATGACATGCAGGTTTCAGCTTCTAGGGAAAAAAAAGAACACAGATTGTTCTACTGCCATTTAATTTAGTGCTGAACTTTTTCATTATTCTCATTTAAAACTAGGGTTACTATTTAACTTCAAAGGAAGAACTCTGAAAATCAGATGTGCATGGGAATGGATCTGCTTTGAAAAAAAAAACAACAGATTTTTAAAGCTAAATAGTAATGCAAAGCACTCTAAAACAAAGTCCAGGTCCGATGGTTAAAATCAAGAGAAGTTGTAACGAACGAGTAGATGCATTCAGAGATAGTCATGCCATTCCAAATCCTGACCTTGGAGTCATTGTACTCATGTCTATTTGTGTTCTCTTTTAACTTTGCTCTGTTTCGACCTTTAAAATATGCCTTTGCTATGTTGTTAAACAGGCATTTCAAACTGCATCATCAGACTAAGACCCCTTTCACACTTGTACGACTTGGGACTGCAAATTCGCATGACAAGTCGTTCCCCATGATTTCCAATGAAAACCATTCATAGTAGTCCCTGCACTACTTTGGTCCAATTTTGATCCTACTTCAGCCCACTGAATATCACTGAAGTCAGATCAAAGTCGGATCGCCATCTTAACTGATCCAACTTTGGCATGCGACTTGTGCTCTGATTATCTTGAAGGTGTATTCCATGCAAATTTTTTTTTTTAAACGCTGTGGGTTCCTTTCCAAGAGAATACAGGTCTTTCGTCTGGTATGGATTTTAAGGGGTACCCCCATGCATGATGTCTTCTAGCCTTCCCCGGTTCTTCTCCCTCTGTCTGCTGTCTTCTGTCTTCTCTGCTGTCTTCACGGTCTTTTGCCGGGTCTTCTCCACTGTCTTCTCCCTCTGTTCTTCTTCCGCTGTTGACTCAACACTCTCTAACGCTCGCATGCTGGGTGCACAGTGTCCCACTACTTATATTGGCATGGGGTGGGGTCACCGGGTGACATCAACCGGAGGCCCAACCCTTATGACATCACCTACTGGGGCATAATGGGTGGTGACGTCATGAGGGGCGGGCCTCCAGTGACCCCATGCCAATATAAGTAGTGGCACACCATGCACCCAGCATTAGAGCATCGAACCAACATCGGAAGAAGAACAGAGGGAGAAGACCTAGCAAAGGCAGAAGACAGCGGACAGAGGGAGAAGAACTGGAGAGGGCTAGAAGACATCAGTGGTGAGTGTAGAAGCGGTGAGGGGAGAAGAAATCATAAGCGACTCTGGAGCTGAATAACTTATTTTGAAATCCTGTGTGCTGTGTTTTATTTTTGACACTTTTTTTAGGTGAATGGGTAAGGGTACAATGTGCCCAATACTCATACACATGGGGGGTCAGTATCTGGGGGGCCCCTTGTTAAAGGGGGCTTCCAGATTCCGATAAGCTTCCCGCCTGCAGACCCTGAAAACCAGTGGCCAGGGTTGTCAGGAAGAGGCCCTTGTCCTCATCAACATGGGGACAAGGTGCTTTGGGGTGGGGGCGCAGGCCCTCCCTGCCCCAAAGCACCCACCCCTACCATATTGAGGGCATGCAGCCTGGTACGGTTCAGGAAGGGGGGGGGGCGCTCCCTCAACCCACCTTCTTTCCTGTCCTGCTGAGCTGTGGGCTCAGATAAGAGTCTGGTATGGATTTTAGAGGGGACCCCCATGCCATTTCGGTGTGTGGATTCCCCTTAAAATCCATACTAGACCGTAGGGCCTGATATGCTCTTGAAGGGGGAACCCATGCCATTTTTTTTACATTGTGGAGTTCCCCCTAAAGATTCATACCAGACAGTGGCTGATATTGTCGGGGATCAAAGTTGGATCCCTGTTCATTGTAGTCGGACACATGTCGGACTTCATATCGCAGGGCAAATTCGGATCCACATGACACATGACACATGTCGTACGACTGTCATGTCATACCAGTGTGAACGGGGTCTAAAGGAGTTATTTGCCACATGATGTTCTGTTGCCAAACGGATTACTGAAATGATATGGATGGTGACAACTTTTAGAGCACAACTATTAGAGCATACACTGAAAACCCTAAATACTACCAATGCTGCCCATGATTCTACTAGTAATTTCTAGTGAGATGACTCATTTTTCTCTGCAAGCTGAAGCATATTTGCTGAAAACTACCACTAGTAGGAATTATAGACAATGGCATTTCCCCCGTTGCCTACAGTAGTAGTAGACAGCATAAAATCCTAGGCATCCATTCTACCAACTCTGTTAAGGGAGTGGTATGGTTTGGTGTATTTTGAAATATATTGTGATATTTTGACATATATGATGTGAAGAGGCTGTGATTAACTATCTTTGTATTTACATTACTAGTATGTGAGCTGTGCAGGGAGGTTGTGAGAAATAGGAAGTCGGTAAAATACACTCAAATTGCCTCAAATACTGCATTCTGGGTACCTTTAAGGCTGGTTTTAGAATTTCTTTTGTTAGAGACACTTGTAGAAAATTATAATATAACCTGTTTTTCAACTTCACTCATTTTTTGTTGCGGAGATGAAGAAATGTGCATTAAAGTCCAACTCCAGCCAAAGTTTGTGTTTTGTTTTGGAGAGAATAGAGATGAGTAAGAACCTTTTGTCAAATATATTTAATGTCTGTGTTATGAGATGAAACTCAATCAAGTGAAAATACAATTTAGTAAAGCAGAAAAAGTTTAGAACCTCTGTCAGTTTTTTATTGTTTTATGCATCTCGTTTAGGAGATTGCCTTACTTTGGACAGCCATACATGTTTCAAACCGTTAATGGGCAGGCTGAATGTACCAAGTTGTCTGATCGATCAACTTGGGTATAACCAGCCTGTCAGATTCTTTTGCGTTTATTGCTAGCGGCTTCTATAGCTACTAGCGATAATCACTGTCTTGTCCCAGTGGAGGTGGCTTCTCCTGCAGCAATACATATTACACATTGTTAGGCACACATTTAACCACTTGATTGCCCCTAGATGTTAACCCCTTCTCAGACAGTGTCATTAGTACAGTGGCAGTGTATAGTATTAGCACTGATCACTGTATTGATTGGTGTCACCATTGATGTCAGTTAGTGTACCACCCACCCAGTGTCAATTAGTATCAGATTACCCACCATACTATCACAGTACCACTATAAGTCGCTGATTGCCGCCATTACTAGTATAAAAAAATCCCAGTAATTATACAATTGTTTGTAGATACTATAACTTTTATACAAACCAAATAATATATACTTATTCAGATTTTTTTTTTTTTTTACCAAAGGCATGTAGTAGAATACAGCTAGGAAAAAAGCACTGATCAGGCTGCGTTGATGGGCACTGATCAGGCTGTGCTGATGGGCACTGATCAGGCTGAGCTGTTGGGCACTGGTGTGGCTACATTGGATGGGCACTGATGGGCACTGGTGAGGCTGCATTGGATGAGCACTGATCAGGCTGCACTGATGGGCACTGGTGAAGCTGCATTGGATGAGAACTGATCAGTCGGCACTGATGGGCACTGATCAGGCTGAGTTGATGGACACTAATCAAGGGGATCCCCAGATCCCAGCCTCCCCCCGTGTGAAATGGTAACGGGGTACAAGTAGCCCTACCATTTCACAAAAAAGTGTCAAAATGTTAAAAAACGACAAGACACAATTTGTCATAGGGGCTGCGCCGTGGCATCATAGGGGGGCTGGGTCACCCGGGGACGTCACCTGGTGGCCCCGTCCTCAATTATATAAGAACTGTCAAAGGTGATGAAGCATTACAAGGCGGGAGCCTACCATAGAGGAGGATTGGTTGTGGATTTTTATTTTTTTTTGGTTCGTCGCGGAGTAAAGAAGATGAATGGACATTGTGGGACATTTTTATTTTTTTTACTTTTTAATAAAGGACTTGTTCCCAAGCTGTGCCTTGTCATTTTTAACACTTTGACACTTTTTTGGGGAAATGGTAGGCGTACATAAGTACCCTGTTACCATTTCACACAGGGGGGAGGTGGGGATCTGGGGGTCTCCTTGTTAAAGGGGGCTTCCAAATTCCAATAACCCCCTCCCGCCCACAGACACCCACAACCACAGGGCAAGAGTTTTGGGGATGAGGCTCTTGTCCCCCTCAACATGGGGACAAGGTGCTTTGGGGGGGCTACTCCAAAGCACCCTCCCCATGTTGAGGGCATGTGGCCTGGTACGGTTCAGGAGGGGGGCACTCTCTCACCCCCCTCTTTTCCTGTGGCTTGCTAGGTTGTGTGCTCGGATAAGGGTCTGGTTTGGATTTTGGGGGGACCCCATGCCATATTTTTTATTTTGGCACAGGGTTCCCCTTAAAATCCATATCAGACCTGAAAGGTCTGGTATGGATTTTGAGGGGACCCCTACGCCATTTTTTTTTATTTGGTGCAGGGTTCCCCTTAATTTCCATATCAGACCCGTAGGGCCTGGTATTGATATTAGGGGGACCCCCATGCATTTTTTTTAACTTTTGGTTCAGGGTTCCCCTTAATATTCATACCAGACCTATTCATACCAGACCCAAAGAGCCTGGTAATATACTGGGGGGAGCCCATGCTATTTTTTTCAATGAGTTTTATCTATATTGCCAAGACCCAACAATTCATTACAGCCGCAATCAGTTTTAAATGACAATTTTTCCTTTGGAAACTGTCATTTTGCTGTGGTACTGTTCTAAACACAGGAAAACTGTGCCACTTTACAGGCATATTATAGACGCCCCGAACACAATATTTAAACAAATATTTCATTTTTATTGTTTCACTTTAAGCATTAAAAAAAATCACTGCTCCCGAAAAAACATCCGTTTAAAAAAATAAAAAATCATTGATACATGTCCCCTGGGGCAGGACCCAGGTCCCCAAACACTTTTTATGACAATCATTTTAAAATGAACACTTTTGATTTTTCATGTTAGTGTCCCATAGACTTTAACAATGCTCTGGCGGCTTTCGAATTTGCCCCAAACTCTGCATATTGTTCGGTGTTTGCAGAACATCCGAACAACCAAAGTTTGGCCCGAACTTATGCTCGGGTCGAACCATTCTGTCAGGGCTGGGCCCAGGCCTTCCTTCTCTGGGCTGGCCGCTCAGCTGTTGGCTAATTGCCAACTCCCATCTCTCTCCACAGTTACTCAGCTGTTGTTGATTCTGCTCGTCAGTCCTGCCTACTTAAAGCCATCCAGCTCACTTGATCTCTGCCTTTGCCTTGGTCACATCACTAGAAACCACCTCCTGCATTCCTTTTTAAAGACTGGCTTTGCTGACATCCCTCCTGGCTCCTGCTTGCTGTTCCTCTACTTGTATCCCTGACTTTTGACCTGGCTGATTACCCAATCTGGTTACTGCACTCTGGCTTGGCTGATTACCCGATCTGGTTACTGAACTCTGGCTTGGCTAACTACCGGATCTGGTTACTGGACTCTGGCTATGCTTATTCTATTTACCTTTTTATTTTTATTAATAAACAAGTGTGATTTTATTGTACTTCGTCTGGTTCATGGTTTCTGACACATTCGCCCATCTCTACTGATCAGGCTGCACTGATGGGCACTGATCAGGCTGAGTTGTTGGGTACTGGTGAGGCTACATCGGATGGACACTGATTCAGGCTGCATGGATGGGCACTGATCAGGCTGCACTGACGGGCACTGGGGAGGCTGCATTGAATGTGCACTGGCGAGGCTGAATTGATAGGCACTGGTGGGGCTGCACTGATGGGCACTGGTGAGGCTGCATTGATGGGCACCGGTGAGGCTGCAATGATGAGCACTGGTCAGGCTGCATTAATGGGTACTGGTCAGGCTGCATTGGTGGACACTGATAGAGCCGCATTGATGGGCACTGATCAGGTTGCACTGAAAAAACAGGTGGGCATGGATGGTGAGCTGATTCGGTGGTTCAATGGGCCACTTGCCTGGATTTGCCCCTCAGGCCTAAGGCTACCAGCCCTCCCCTGCTCCCATCTTAATATGTTTGTCTACATCTATTTATAAGGCCAGCCACAGACAGATCAGAGTGAAATTTCAGTCCGTCCATGGGCAGGCTGGTTTTACTGAAGTCAGTGCAGCGGAAGGGATTAGTGGTGATGGGGGAATCAATTTACACTTTGCTACAATGTAACGAAGTGAGTGTACAGCTTGTATAACAGTGTAACTTTGCTGTCCTCTCAAAATAATTCAACACACAGCCATTAATGTCTAAACTGCTGGCAACACAAGTGTGTACACCCCTAAGTGAAAATGTCCAAATTGGACCCAATTAGCTATTTTCCATCCCTGGTGCTATGTGACTCATTAGTGTTACAAGGCTTCAGGTGTGAGTGGGGAGCAGTTAAATTTGCTGTTATCACTCTCACTCTCTCATACTGGTCACTGGAAGTTCTTTTTTTTTCTAAATTCTTTATTTAATTTTATAATATTTCATCATACAAAAATATACATCACATAAAACAGAATTTAAACATCCAATTTACCCTCCCCACCCCTTAACCCCCCCTGCACCAATATCTCTATTAATATAGGTAATGAATCTTCTGCCATCCCTTCCACTACTTGTCTTCTTCCCTAATCCTCCTAACTCCTCACCTTTCTCCAGACTTATTTTCTAATTAATTTGGTTATCTCAGTCATATATCTCCAGGAGTTTTTAAACTTGTCCCGTTCTTTCCATTTATCCTTCCGGTGTCTTGTAAAATAGTGTCCTCCATCAGATAGTGTCCCCTGCGTACTGCGCATGCGCAGTACACAGGAACACAGATTCCGAAAATTGCCGAGGATGAACGGCGCCTGCGCCGTGAGTCCAGGTTCTATCCCCACTATCCAAGTGGACATAGAGTTAGAATAAAAAAGAGCCAAGCGGAGCGAGGCCGAGCCCGAAGCCCCCGCGAGGGGCCCTCTAAAATTCACAACCCTATGTCCGCTTGGATGGTGGCACTAACACCTCCACTCACGGCGCAGGCGCCGTTCAGCTTCGGAGTTTTTCCGAAACTTCGTCTGCTCCGTACTGCGCATGCGCAGTACGGAGCGGACACCATTTGATGGGCGGACTCTATTAGGCAGAACACCAGTTAGCCTCACCTGTCTGATCCTCCTCCCATTCCTCTTCCTTTTCTAATTTTTGTATCCTATTCACTCCGAATATCCAATCCTGGATTTTAGGACTTTCTGTTTCCTGCCATTTTTTTGGGATTAGGCTCTTTGCTACGTTAAACAGGATTGGGATTATCAAAGCTTTATAGTGCCTCACTGATCTATTAGTACCATGAAATAAACACATCCATGGATCCGCTGGAATTATTTCGTTAGTGATTAGCTCTATAAGGCCTAGTATCTCCCCCAATATTTTTTAATGATGGTACAGTCCCACCAAATGTGGAACATTGTACCTTTATTTTTACACCCTCTCCAACACTCGGAGGACCTTTCTTGCTGGAAGTGACTAATTCTATCAGGCGTGAGATACCATCTTACCAAACATTTGTAATTTGCTTCTCCCATCTTGGCATCTATCGCTGATCCATGAGTCATTTCCCAAATTTTCCCTAATCTCTGTATAGTGCATTTAGTTCCTATTTTCCTTTCCCATTTCTTGACATATGGAGGGACCTCCGATCCCTCTCCCTCGGAGAGAATTTTGTATGAACATGTTATATTATTTTTAGAGTTTCCCTTCATGATCCACCTCTCAAAAGGGATGTACTCTTCTCCGGATCTAATTGGGGTTGGTAGTTTCCCCACAAAACATTTCAATTGGATGTACCTCCATTTGTCAATTTTCTTCACCTCCGTGTCTAATTGAAGTTCTAGAAGAGTATGTATTTTACCATTTTTTACTACTTGGTCACTGGAAGTTAAACATGGTACCTCATGGAAAAGAACTCTCTGTAAAAAAGGATTGGTGCTCTACATAAAGATGAAGGGGTGGGGGTCAGCCTGTCAGTGCTCAGACCATAAGCCGCACACTGCATCAAATTGGTCTGCATGGCTGTCATTCCAGAAGGAAGCTTCTTCTAAAGATGATGCACAAGAAAGCCAGAGAACAGTTTGATCTATTGTTCTTGGGAGAGTGCATGTGAGCAGCACAGGGCCAATCAGCACTGTACAGACAGAGGGTCAGGTGTTCTGCATCCTCATAGGACAATCAGCGGAGAATGAAAACTATTCCTACAAGCTTTAACCGTACACTGATAGAAGTCACAAGGCAGCTCCATCTGCTGATGAGAAAAGGTATTTAGCAGTTTATATTTACTAAAATAATTGCATTTCCATGTTTTGTGTAATGTGGGTGACCATTGACCAGATATAGTGAATACAGAGTCCTGGATTTAGTAACATTTTAACATAACTCTTAAAACCACGTATATCAAAACAAATGTAAAACACCTAAAAAAGTAAATAAACCACCACCCTGAACCCCTGGGATTAGGCACCCGCCAACTATAAAAAATCATAAAGTTATAAAAATTGTATCCGGTGGTGTGTAACAGGACATTGTATTTTTGGGTCACCATCATGCCGCTTCACAGCAGGTTCTTCCTCAGGCGGAAAATTAACTGTGCAAGAGGTCTTAGGGGTGGATATAGGGGTCCAACAAAGCTACAGCAGGACTTAGGACTCACCAGGGATTGCTGGTCACCAGACAGTCAATACAACTAAAAACAGGGGTAAACCCAGGGCCAGGGAGGGTGACTCTTATACAAACAGCCAACCATTTAAATGTTATATCCAGGCACCCTACCTCAATTCCCAAAAGGTGTGGGGGCCACAATTCTGCAGAGTAAATCTTGAGGAGTGCACCAGGCGGGTAACATGGAAGTGTCTATATATCTACCATATATCAAGTGCCCATAGTCACATGCCTCCCCTTGGTTAAGTGGTGGAAGTGGAAATCTGAAATTGTACCAAATTAATACTAGTTTTGTCCTTTTATATAAATACTGAAAAACAATAGAGAAAAGAAATGTTGCTCCATAAGATCACATTTTTAAAGTTACATTGTGACGCAGACACAATTTTTAAAAGTATACAATTTATTATAACCCCTCAAACCACACACTGTATATAAACACAAATATACAATACCTAGGGAAATAAATTCCCTTATAATAAAAGGACAATGCAAAAGAAGAGCACAAGTAAGTCCGATTTTGAAGAAAGCATGCCATTCTTAGCCCAGGCTTATCATTGGTCCTTGCTATCAATGCATTTATTAACACCTATTCCAACTTCACTGCTCAAAAATATTCTAATACTCTCAGAAAAAAAAGTTTATTGAAGTATATGTGGGTTACAGAAAACAAATGTACAGCCATAATTTATGAATTCTGCAATGACACTGTATTTTACTGAAGAAAACAACAATATTCTTCTCCACATATATGATAGCATTTGATTCTAGTCTTGCCATGTTAGGCTTTCTGTAAAAATGATGTTTTATTTCCTTGTTGTCTTCTTTCTAATCAATATTCCCTGCACAAGACAAAGGGTTAACACTTCTGTCTGTCTGGATCATTTCAGAATCTTCTCCTAATCCCATTTTTGGTAATAATTGGTGTTATAAAAATTAAGAACAATGAACCTTATAATATACGTTATTTATTGTAAAACTTAGCTTCAGTCCACAATCTGAACTGAAAAAAGCAAAACCTACAAGCACATTGCATGCACTCCATTACTATATGGAATGAAAAAAAAATATTTTTATCAAACTTCTAAAATGCAAAGCTGAAACATGTACTATTAGTCATTTTCATTTACAAAAAAAAGGTAGCTCACGTCCAATTACTTTCCAATTACGGTTTTTTAAATTATAGTGTAGAAATGAGTGATTGCTGAAGGGTGTTATTTGTGCATATATCAGAAAAATCAATCTGAAATCTAAAAGTTTCAATTTGATGCTGTTATGTAATTACAAGCTCTTGTTTTCAATAGGCATTTCTCTATTCTGTTTAGAAAGCATTTGTATGTGTGTTTTTTTTCTGCATATGCTTTTTGGTGCTATTGTGCTTAAACAGGATATTTTTTTCCCCTAGATTCGCTCACTGACTGGTAATAAAGAAGTTTAACAGAATATATCAAGCATGTTGAAAGCTCTCTTTGTAACGGAATATTACATTTTAGGCATATTGTCAAATATTTTTACTACATTGTGCCATCTTTTTGACACCTGTTTATAATGTTTAAAACAGGTCAACAGAAAAAGCATCATAAAACACTGTTAGAAAGGACATGCTGACATTTTTAGTAAGTTAAAAAGCAAAGTGCAATCTGCAATAACTCATCGCTTTCAATGAGAATTCATATTTCACTGATCTCACTAGTCAAGTCTGTTTCATTGGTGAAGGCTATGCCTGTTTGCGTAATATCACAGCTCTTTGCAATGTTTCATTCATTAAGCTCAGTAATGTAAATTGTGTCTTAACTGCATAATGTGCCTTTTATATATACAATAGAAAACTGAAAATATCAAACGATTGGGATTCATCTTAAGATTTTGACCATTCATCCAAAAAAAAAAAATGACAGGATATCTTTTATGGATAAAAGACATGGGGGCTGAAGAAGAATGCGTTGTGCCAGTTCATACTTTAATTGGAAAAGTCATTAACCAAATTTGCAAACCGGTGCACTTTGAATCGCAAAACGATAATAAATATGTAAACTGCAAATGGTGTTAGAGTCACTGCAGTTTTCTCATTGATAATACCACACGCCCAATACAATTGGTTAATTTCATCTCATTGGATGTGTCTTGTTAGGCAATTAGTAGGTGTTCTCAGTTAATTAACCCTTTTGATACTAATCTCATTCCTATCACTTCTAATATATCTTTGAATGTGTTTTTTTTTTTTTCTTTTTTTTTTTTTACCCAAATCTTTTAATACATTACAAAGAACAGAGAAGTGTTTCTAAACCCAATACATTAATATTTTCAGATCCTGATCTTTAAAGCTGACCATACACTGCAATCAGTTAGATCTTAAAAAAAATAGATTTTTGATTTCCTATAATTTGAATGAATTGTTCAAGTGCGTCTTCCTATTACCTATTTTGCTGAAATATCAAGTTGTACAGAGATTGGCCAATTAGATTGCATAGTGCATGACCATCTTAAGTGCCAAATTTGGAATGTAGATGTGCCATGACCCATTTGTATCTTCCTAACAATATTTCTTCCAAGTGCAATTGTAGTGCAAAGTGGATTTGCTCTTAGTAAATAAACCCCAAAGTCCAAAATACCTAATAATTTGGGGTGTACACAACAAAGTGTAGAGTACAATTTGCCTAATGGGGACACTAGTTTGATTGACCTGTGTGTCCCCAAGGAAAGACATTGGTAGGGTTTTACCATCACTTCCTTTTTGGCTATGTGACAGGAAATGAAGCCAATTTTCAGAAAAGGGACACAAAGCCCAACCTAAAAAAAAGACAAGCAGGGGTTCTAACACTCACTTGGTTTCCCTCAAATGCCCACAATTAGAATAGAATTGCCTTGAGCTAGATTTTAGCTCAGTGCTCTAAATCAGTTCTTCTCAACCCTGTCCTCAAGTACTCCCAACAGGCCACGTTTGCAGGATTTCCTTCATCTTGCACAGGTGCTTTAAATCACACTCAATGGCTTGGTATTTTGGACAGATATTTTAGCTAAGATAAATTCCCAAAACATGTCCTGGTGGGGGTAATTGATGACTGAGGCTGAGAATCACTGTGCGAAAATGGAAAATTGCATACTTACTTCTCTGTAATTTCCTTTACTGGTGCCCATCCATGGCATGCTACCATGAAGGTACCAGGAAAGTAGCTTTTAGACAAATCACACTTTTTTTTGTTTTGTCATGCCAATCAACATACACACACACACACACACACTTTATATAACATAGGGTTGCCTGCTAATGATGCAATTGAAAACACATGCACAGTCCATTAAGCACACAAAATGCAAGTTCACCCAGTGTAGAGACAGGACTTCAAAGTGGGTACACCTTTTAAGGATTGCAGCTACAAGATTTTAACCGAAAACAAAAATAGCCTGCCCCCAATACATATAAGGCCATTTGGGTATGTTAAGGCTTAAAATGAGAAACCCCATATGAAAAATCCCACCCCAAACTAAAAAAATATTTTTCCCCTCCCACACACTAACAAACTCCTAGTCAAACACACAGCAAGACAGCTCATGAAAGGGGGGTTGGATGCTTGGGAGCAGTAGGGGCCCGAGCACCCCAAAAGTCAACCACCTTGTTCCCATATTCAGCGGGACAAGGGCCTCTTCCACACAACCTTGGGCTGGGGTTGTGGGGAGCTGCAGACAGGGGGCTTTATGGAATGTGGAAAGCCCCTTTAATTTAGTGGGTACAAGGTGCTTTGTGGTTGGTATTGGGCTGAGCCCAACATGCCCCAAAGGCAGCCAGCTATGTTGAGTGCATGTAACCTTGTATGGTTCAGGAGGGGATTGGGCAATCACTTTCCTAGCTGGCCCTGTTGTATGCTCTGAAAACAGATGTGGTTTGGATTAGTGAAGGCAGCTCACAGCCTTTTGAGAATAGAGTGGAGTGTAGAGTTCCCCTTTAAAAGCAAAAGCTAGCCCAAATAAATCATATGCATTAGAAGGGGGAGACAAGAGCATTGGAGAATGGAGTGTGGAGTTCCCCTTTAAAAGCAAAATCTAGCCCAAGGAAATCATATGCTTTACAGGGGGCAGGTTAATGCCCTTTTAGGAGGAGCAAGAGTAATTTTACATAAATTTAACAAGGTGCATGTCACATGTTGGCAACGTAACATGGCTGTGTGCAAATCTCCTTAAAAAAATACATAAAGGTAATCCAGCGTAATTTTTTATTTTTTTTAAATGTCAAGTTTAGAGGTGCACCCGTTCAACCCATGCCATTGCATTTGCGTTGTTTGACATTTACTAAGATTGCACACTAAGAAGTGCTTACATTGATCTCATGCAGTTCTAAATGTACAGGAACAGCAGGCTTTCTCTGAAAAAGTTACTTTCTCATTCTATATCGGGCATATTTGTTACTTGGGCAGTTGTTACTAAACTTCCTCACATCACCCCATAATATTGGCACCCCCATCTTCTGTCAATATTGATTTGGAGATGTCGTGCGCCATGTCCATAGTGGCACACAGATTGCATTCTCCCGTAGCCGAGATCACTATAGTACGTGGGGGATTCACGATCTGTTCCCAGTGCACCATTTCGTAAATATGAAAATGTGCATTGCGCCTCTCCGTGCACCTCTACTGATGCCGCACGGCTTTCGTAAATCAGTCCCATGCTTACGTCCATGTGCATGCATTTAAATGACAAAAATAGATTGTGAAAGCACTATTTTCACAGGTCGGAAATGATCTCAGCACTTGATATATATCAAAATTCTGGGTGCAGATCAATAATGTGAAAGGTGAATCACATAGAGTAGAAGTAAGGCATCCTAAAGATACATTTTATAAAATTGCTTAGACTTTGAACAGAACTGATGGAAAGTGGATGATATTGGTGTTTACATGAGAACTAGGAAAGTGGGTTGCCTGGTTCTCTCCTACCATGGGTTCCAGGTAAGTCCTGCATGCTCTAGGTGAATTTATACAGAATTTTGCAGTACTGAATTATTTGTAACCATAATTCAATGCATGGACTTGGAACTTTAATCAGTTGCCTTAGTGTGTGGATTCCCAGTAGCCATTTCCTTAGTGTATAGTGGAGTAGTTTAGGGAAAGCTGACAGCCTGTGCAGCAATAATTATTTACTATATAATTCTATCCTGTGTGATAGTGCACTAAATTACTGCAGCTGATTGACTACATATTATATACCTCCCCCCCCCCCCCCCCCTATTTATACTTCCAATAGTCCTTTTTTTCGGATTAACGTTTTTTGTGTGTTAGCAACAACTATAGTTAGTTAATGATTAACTACCACTGCTAATCAAGGGTGGCACCCACTACCAATTAATGGGGGGGGGGGGGGTGGAAATAGCATAACACTGACTGCAGTCATTGAAAACAATGCTGGGGATTATTACGGAAGTTGCTGACATCAGTGCAGTGGATATTATTATTATCATTGTTATTACATTCACTAAAACCAATGCTTATTGCGTCCACTGACTTATATTATGCCCACTTTGTCTTCAGTGTGCATGGTAGTAAAAAATACAGCAGAATTGTTTTGTCAGGCATTGAGATGCATTACAGCTTATGAATGGGCTGATGAACTTGTGCAATGCATGCAATACATGCAATAAATCATGCAACACATGTAAATGAGCTGCGCTTGTGCAGCCTTATGGAAGTGAAACACTCTATAGTTTATTTAAGATGACCACCACTGATATAGAGCCAGGGTACACCTACCTTTTCAGTCTCAGAGTGGCCATGTTATACAGCCACAGGTAGTTGAGTGAAAGTAGTCGAGTTTCCTCCCAGGCACAGAGCAGCCAGTTATTTGCTTTTGCTGCTAATGAGCCCATGTGTTCCTCAAATGGGCAATGAGAAGCTGGCAGAATTTTTCAATCACAAAATCACTGACCTACTACAAGATTATCATGGTTATGTGCAAGCATTCCCTATTTCAAATCTTGAAGTTGGGGAAGATAGCGCTAGGACAATAGAGATCAGTAACATCAGGCAGAGAGCAGCAAGAGGCAGTGATGTTCCAGCATCTACAGCTTACTGCCAAATGGAATCTAGTGACATAGAGGGGGCGGATAATGAGAATAGAAGATCATCCATGAGCCCCACACACTAACAAACTCCTAGAAGAAGAAAGTTCTGAGGGAGAGTCAGAACACCAGTGAGGGAGGATATTGTTTTCAGGCAGGGTCTTCTTGGAGAGGACTGGTGTAGCAGCTATTTTAGTCCATTGGTGGATCTGCCCCAAAGGGAAAAGGTACTGCTATGCCCAGGGATGGACCATAGAGCTCTGCAGTGTGAGGCTAAAAATAGAATAACATCTTCCAACAGGAATGCTGTGTTCTGCAAGATTCCATTGGTAAAAGTACATGTAAAGCTAAAGTGAAAATGCTAAATGCAACAAGCTAAAGTAAAGCTAAATGGGAAAATGAAAAAGTCACTTACACATCAAAAAGATTTGATGCCAGAATACAGAAATGCTGACACTGTCTTTGGAAATCTTACTGTTTCATAACACCACTTACAGCTTAAAGTAGAAGTTCACCCAAAACCTACTCGCAGCCACATTTTAAAACAAATCTATCTAACCCCGAAAAGAGGAAATTGCTATACATACCTTTCCTGAAGCTTATCTGTCTGGTCTCCAGCAGTGGATGCTGTGTAGAAAAAACCTACAACGGCTGGGAAATGCCTGGGAACTGACATCACCCATAGAGTTATTATGGGCTTCCGTTGTTCTGTTGGACCCGCTGCAGAAAAGGTATGTATAGCAATTTGTTCTTTACAGGGCTAGATATATTAGTTTTAGATTGTGGCTGCAAGTAGGTTTAGAGTTAGTTAGGTTTTTGGTGAACTGCTACTTTAAGCTGTAAGATAAGTATGTCATTAAAAGAATTGGTGTCTTTTCTGTTACATTTGAAATGACATTATAAGGAGCCTCTCCCTACTGTATGATACTTTAAAAATGTTTGGAAAAAATGTTTTGCTTTGTTAAATATTCCCCATGGCAGTGACCTGTTCCCCATGCTTTTTTTTTATTTTTTTACAATAGCTTGCCTATTAGCCTTGAAAATGACCAGAATGTAGTATTAAGATTCATCCCCTATAGACTTGATAGGGGTTAGGGTTTTGTGTTCTTGGATTTCAAGCAGGATTTGATGAACCACCCCCCAAATCGAACCTGAGCAGATTTGCTCATCTCTAATGGTAACCTATGTGGAATATCCCATGATATCAGATTTTTTTCTGGATTTTTTTTATGTATTCGTAGGCTTTTTCATGTGCAAAAATATAAAACATTGTTTTTACAATTTAAAGCCCTACTGAAAGCAAGACAAAAGTTACTAAACTTGGTAAGTTTAGGGATGGGGGAATAACACTTACTTGTATCTTATTACTCAATTTGGCTGGCTCCCTTCATCTGTGTGACTGGTCCCTCAAAGTCATACAACATTAGAATTCTACTATAGCTTGTAGGAGGAACTTTGGACCGGAAATGTATGATTGTGGCGTTGTACAGTTTAGCTGCTCCGTTGAATCTTCTTAGAACATTCGACAGACACCATCAGCCTTCAATGACAGATTCGACCTTAATTATTTTGGATTTTCGGACGAATGCATTTTTTAACAAAACAAAATAAATAAAAACGAATTTCGGGAGTAACTAAATAAATGTATTTTTTGGACGAAGACGAAATTCCGAAACAAAATATTTCAGTGTGCACATGTCTATTAAGTATGTGGCATCTGGGTTCATTTTAGACTTCTCTGATACACAACCCTCAGGGGCCAGAACCCAAGGGAAACAACTCAACACAACATCTGCATGGGCAGGAACACAAAAAACATGCTACAAGAATATTTATCAGCTCTCCGGCAATAGAACAAGCTACTTAATGATTGACTGGACTAAAAATGCCTATAACACAGACAATAACTCTTTTGAAATTTACTACTGGATCGTGCATCACAGAGACAGTAGATAACCTGAGCTTAGGCCCAATCTAAAATAGAGGGAAGGAAATCTTCGGTTGGTTGCAGCATAATAGCTCCCTGTAGATCACAAAAAGATTGGAGGCATTGACCACATATAGTAAGGTCCAATACAAAAGAAGCTTGTCAGTATTAGGAGGAACATTTTCCACATGCATAACTTGAACAGAACAGAACAGAACAGGAACAATGAATCAGTCATTACTAGAAATCAAATCAATCAAGTAATTACACATACAATTTTTCAATAAACTAACCCTATCCCCACCTATTCTCTAGCAGGCTACTGTTATGAAAACATAATTAAATGTATTATGTGACCCGTTAATTGAATGCTGCCCCAAAATGTAAAACTCTCCTAAACTCATCAAGACCAAAAATGCTCTATATTAACGTTTTTTACTCCCAAGAGAACAGACGCTTTTTAAAAACAGTGTGCATGGAGCCTAAATCACATCGGGGACAAGGAAATAAGAGGAGGAAAATTATTTGTTACAACATCTCTAAATGTTGTTCTCAGAATAAAGCTACATAATTAGTCAGGTTGAAAAAAGACACAAGTTCATCTAGTTCAAGCTACTCTGATTATGAGTATAACCAGGCAAAGTGTGAGATATTACTAATATTGCAATGCTTTAGATACTTAATTACTTCAAGAAGATCTGAACCCTGACTGGAGGACAATCAGTCTTCCAAAGTACTGTGCATCATAAATACCCATCATGTTTTAATTTCCATAAATATTATTTTCACCATTTTCTCATTTTTTTTTTTTTCATAGCTAAGTGCTTCTAATCTCCTTTCAATAACTTTCTTTCTAAAAACACTAGCTCCAACACTCCCTGCACATCATTGTTATGAACTGACTTTCTAGTGGTGCATAACTATAATGTTACCCATGTATTATTGTTTCTTTTCCTTTAAATAATTTTCTCCCTGCCTCACACCATAGCTAGAAGAACCTCTGTGCAGTTAGTCCCACCCTCCATCACTGTGTCTTTATTTTCTGTTCAGAGCACATGTAATTGTTGGAGCTAGCCATATTACATTTTTTTACCTTCCTGATCTTCATCTATTATGATCTGTACAAATTTTGGTTTAATGCTTTCTACAATCTGCAAGATGTCATTTGGATCAAGTCAATGTCTGCTAATTCTACTTATACTGTAACTGGATCAGTTATAAATATTTTACTTTCAGTGATTAGACTGACTATATTCAAACAGGGAAGCACACACATATAAAATAATAATAATATTATATACATATAAAATAATTTATACAAAACTACACTAAAGTATAATCTATGAGATTTGGTCATTCTGTCTGTGATCCCTAAAGTGGAGCAGTTTGGCCTGGGTATAGATGCTCACTGTTTAACTTTTGGGGGACAAAATTAACATAAGCAGCTGTCCTTAGGGTGTGAGATAGAAGGTAATATTGTACGATTTGAAAAGAAGAATTTATCGACTTTATAATACTTTCTTTCACACTAATGGACTTGAATTATTGCACTGTGGATATTTATATGAATCTTTCATATATCCTGAATGCACATATATAAAATATTATTTTTATATTTTACTATATGTTTGCATACATTTTCTTTAGGTGTATATATATATATATATATATATATATATATATATATATATACACACACACACATTTACTGGCTGGAGAGTACAAAATCAGGCTAACTTCTGCATAGAAACCAATCAGCTTCCAGGTTTTATTGCCAAAGCTTAAGTGAACAAGCAAGAAGCTAATTGGTTTCTATGCAGAAGCGATGCTCATTTTGCACCCTCCAACTTTAGTAAATAAACCCCAGTGTGGCAACACAGGGGCACAATTAGAAGACAGTTATCACTTTATAACATTGAAAACTGAATAATGTCTTTCATGGCAGGATCACCAAGATTTATAAAGTTTGAAAATTACTTTAAAATTACTTTAATGTCGATCTCCTCCTCCCACCCTCTCCAGCACTCCAGCACTTTTTTTTCCTTGCCTTTTGAAGCTTGTTGCAGTCACCTAAAATAAGTCCACCCAGAGACGTAACTAAAACCTTCAGGGCCCCGGTGCAAGAAACCATAAAGGGTCCCCCCCTGGTTGGGCCCTTCCCTTCAAGCCCAGAGCCCTTCCCACTGATCCTAGGACCCTTTACTCCATTGCGGAGCCCTTTATTATGTTCCCGCAGTGGATCCTAACACAGGTGTTTCAAACTGGTGGCTCTCCAGCTGTTGCAAACCTACAAGCCCCATGAGACATTGTAAGGCTAACAGTTGCAAGTATGGCTCTCATGGGACTTGTAGTTCTGCCACAGCTGGATGGCCACCAGTTTGAGACCCCTGTTTTAACATGTTCTGCATGCCATCTTGGCCCCCCACAGTGGTAGAACACCAGGGCCCAGTCACAAGTGTCACCTTTGCAACCCTGGTAGTTCTGCCAGTGATGTCAGTAGGGCTGTGAATAGTGTCACTCAGTAGGACAGCGGACGTGCTCAATAGGGCCCCTTCCCCCACTCTCCATCCTGAAAGCATAGCCCACAGCAGCCAACCGGAGGGGGAAGCCAGCATTGCTGCGGGGGGGGGGGGGGAACTGGGGAGCATAAAGGGGCAGCAGGAAACAAGTAACCAGGATACAAGGCTGATGTAATGTTTTTTATCTACACAGACAAAGGTGCACTTTGCCACTCCCCCCGACACCACCTCTATTTCTTTATAATTAGTGTGTCACTATGACCCTTAAATGTGAACACAACCACATTTCAATTAGAAACAAATACACCATATAATGTTTTGGTAACCAAAATCCCCAGTGCTGTAAACATTTATATAGTGTTAAACCAAAGTAATAATCTCATATCATATAAACATGTGGGGTATTGTGACCAAATTCCCAGAGCTGTAAACGTGATTGTCCCAAAAAAATAAATAAATAAATATATATATATATATATATATACATACATATAACTAGGACAGGCTAGTCCCCGATGGTTTCCTTTTACTAAAATCAGCACTAAGATCTCTCTTCTTAATCCTGGGAGCACCCTACATCTGCTTATGTGGCCACAGATTTTGTGCAGTAAAAAGGATATTTAGAACTGTTTTACTACAATATTTTGAAGGTCTTAGAGTGTGCATAACCTATTGTGACAAAATATGTTGGGAAACTTTTGGCCAGGTACCTTTATTTCTTTTGATATAACATCAGTAATGTTTAACCTCATTATACCACCCCCAGTAAAGGGGGAAGAAACTCCCTGGACATATACATACATACATATATATATATATATATATATATATATATATATATATATATATATATATATATATATATATATATATATATGATAAGTGTACATCAGCTGAAGACATAACGTAACAGCTAGCCTAGCCTCTGTGTATGGCCAATTTTAATCATCTAACTCCTCTGAATTGGATGATAGATTTGCTTTAAAGGCCTTTGTGCATGCAGAGTTTCTAGCAGGAAGAAAACATGCCTGTTTCATCTTTCTTACACCTCTGGATTAAGTGTTGAATTTCACATCATCCCCACTTTACAACTTCCCATGAAAATATCATGTGTACAGTGTTGCTTAAGTATGCTGTATATAATATTATTTTTAAATGTGCTTTTGGTGCACAGGCTATAGTATAGCATCTTCAGGTTTCATGCGGATTTTTCCTGGTTTGTGTAACACACTTACATATTCTATGCAATATGTTTTTTTATTTATGCATTTTATTTTTGCATGTTTCCATCATGCTAAATGAGGATGCTTTTTTTTCAGACGGAACAGAAATATAAAATATGACATGTTTATGTTTATGGCCTGGTAACACAAGAGCTCTATGGCACTTAGTATGGGAGGGGGCAACCTGCAGCTTACCATTTGTAAATTTGGCACACTGTGACAAACAACTATTGGCCTAGTAGATGGTTAAACTGGAAGCTAGTAGGCCAGCTTCTACTATTTTTAAAATTGCATTTTTTTATATCTTTGAGATTTAGAGCTGGCCTTAGTAAATGCTTGATTGAAAACACCAAGTGGTGTACTTTTTCTTCATCTGGACAACTTCTGCACAGCTACTCATAATGCTACAAACGCCACAATAACAATACTTTCATACTGCTTTTGGTGTTTCTGTTTTTAGAGATGCTTATAGTAAAGTAAAAGATGATGCAATCCAAGTAGGACCACTCCAGACATGGAGCCTCTCACCCACTGTGACCACATCAAATGCTGACAAAGGAGTCTGTCTACTACCTAAAAGTAACAGGCTGCAGCTCACACACATACTGAAGGAGAGACTGATTGTTGCCAGCATTGGATACTTGTTTGAGCCTTTGGGAGTTTTACTACCTGGCCTTCTCCAGGTGGTAAGGCCTATCTACTTACCTCAGGGACACCTACCACTTAATCCATAGTTTGGACAGTGAGAAAAGGAAGGTCAACACCAAGTGACTTTCTTGCTATATTACAGCACTTTATTCCTACATACCCATGATTTGGGATACTTTAACCACTTCAATACAGGGCATTTTCAACCCCTTCCTGCCCAGGCCAATTTTCAATTTCAGCGCTGTCGCATTTTGAATAACAATTGAGCGGTTATGCAACACTGTACCCAAATTGAATTTTTTTTTTTTTCCCTACAAATAGAGCTCTTTTGGTGGTATTTGATCATCTCTGCGGTTTTTATTTTTTGCGCTATAAACAAAAGAAGAGTGACAAGTTTTAAAAAAAACGAAATATTTTTTACTTTTTGCTATAATAAATATCCAATTTTTTAACACATTTTTCCTCAGTTTAGGCCGATATGTATTCTTCTACATATTTTTCGTAAAAAAATCGAAATAAGCGTATATTGATTGGTTTTCACAAAAGTAATAAAAATACAAAATACAATAAATATACAAAATAAGGCATAGTTTTATGGCATTTTTATTATTTTTTTTTTACTAGTAATGGCGGTGATCTGCAATTTTTATCATGACAGTGACATTGCGGCGAATATATCGGACACTTTTGACACCATTTTGGGACCACTCACATTTATACAGCAATTAGTGCTATAAAAATGCACTGATTACTGTATAAATGTCACTGGCAGGGAAGGGGTTAACTCTAGGGAGCAATCAGTGTATTAAATTTGTTACCTAGGTAGTGGAGAAGACCGATTGGTGTTCCTCTGTACTGGGAACACAAATTCTTTGCAAAATAGCTCAAGCTCTGTCAGATTGGATGGAGAATGTCTGTGAACGGCAATTTTCAAGTTTTGCCACAGATTCTCAATTGGATTTAGGTCTGGACTTTGACTGAGCCATTCTAACACATGAATATGCTTTTCTCAAAACCATTCCATTGTAGCTCTGGCTGCATGTTTAGAGTCGTTGTCCTGCTGGAAGGTGAACCTCCGCCCCAATATCAAGTCTTTTGCAGACTCTAATGAGTTTTCTTCTAAGATTGCCCTGTATTTGGCTAGATCCATCTTCCCATCAAGCCTGACCAACTTCCCTGTTCCTGCTGAAGAAAAGCATCCCCACAACATGATGCTGCCACCACGATGTGTGAATGCTGTGTTCAGAGGGATGTGCAGTGTTCGTTTTCCGCTACACATAGTGTTTTGTTTTTTTGGCCAAAAAGTTCAATTTTGGGTTCATCTGACCAGAGCATCTTCTTCCACATGTTTGCTGTGTCCCCCACATGGCTTCTTGCAAACTGTAAACAAGACATCTTTTGGCTTTCTTTCAACAATGGCTTTCTTCTTTCCACTCTTCCATAAAGGCCAGATTTGTGGTGTGCATGCAGGGCCGCTGATAGGCCAGTACAACTGGCCCTGTTGTACTGGGCCCGGCCAGCAGGGGGGCCCGGGCAACCTAAACAGAGACCTAATTAATGTTAAAAAAAAAAAATCCCCCAGCCACCTTGACTGAACACTATCAACTACACCAAACCAACTGAACACTCCCCCCCCCCCCCCACCTCTTGCCGTTCTTTTTACATTTTTTTTTAGGACGATAGCTCAATAGGCAGGGGGAGGGACTATTTTCTCTATTTCGGACACGGAGTGTCCGGTGGAGTGGCGCGGAGTGATTCCTCCCCTTCTGCTATGTTCTTCACTCGGCCAGAGAAAAAGCAGAGAGACCAGCACTCCAGTCCAGACAGCCACCAGCAACAGGATCAAGGAAGAAGTGACTCCTGGGGCCCGGCTAACACAGAACACAGGTGTGTGCTTGCTTGGGGGGGGGGGGGGGGTGGATTCAAGATCTACTACTACTGCAGCAGCATCTTTATATTATGCCATTGGCAGCATGGGTGGCACTGTCTGCAGGTAGCACATGCGTTATGGGCAATAACGCATGCGGCATGGGTGGCACTGTTACAGCAGAATATGGCATTGGCATCATGGGTGGCACGGTCTCTGCAGGCAGCACATGCATTATGGGCCATAACGCATGTGCTGCCTGCAGAGACCGTGCCCCCCATGCTGCCAATGCCGTAATGTGCTGCAGACAGTGTCACCCATGCCGCCAATGCCATATTGTGCTGCAGACAGTGACACCCATGACGCTAATGTCATAACGCATGTGATGCCTGCAGAGACAGTGCCATCCATGCTGCCAATGGCATTATGTCAGCACTGTCAGCAAGTAGCACATGCGTTATGCCATTAGTGTCATGGCTGGCACTGTTTACAGCACGTTACAGCATTGGCGGCACTGTCTGCCGGTAGCACATGCTTTATGGCCCATAACGCATGTGCTGCCTGCAGAGACAGTGCCACCTGTGCCGCCAATGCCGTAATGTGCTACAGACAGTGTCACCCATGCCGCCAATGCCGTAATGTGCTACAGACAGTGCCAGCCATGCCTATCGCTTGTAGGCAAACCTGCACGTTGTTTCAAGGCGGGGTCTGGGGAGGGGCTGGGACGGGGCGGGGCTGAAGGAGGGACCATGGGCGGGGCCAGGGGTGGAGCTGAAGGGGGCCCCGTCAGGTAGGCTGTACGGGGCCCCATGATTTCTATCAGCGGCCCTGTGTGCATGCCTGATAGTTGACCCTTGAACTGATTCTCCCACCTGAGCTGTGGATCTCTGCACCTCCTCCAGAGTTACCATGGGCCTCTTGGATGCTTCTCTTATTAATGCTCTCCTTGCCTTAGCTTTCAGTATAGGTGGACGGCCATGTCTTGGTAGGTTTGCAGTTGTGCCATACTTTTTCCATCTTTGGATGATGGAGTGAACAGCACTCCATGAGATATTCAAGGCTTTGGTTATTTTTTTTATAACCTAACCCTGCTTTAAACTTCTCTAAAACCTTATCCCTGACCTGTCTGGTGTGTTCCTTGGCCTTCATGATGATGTTTGCTCACTAAGGTTCTCTAACAAACCTCAGAGGGCTTAGCAGAACAGCTGTATTCATACTGAGATTAAATTACACACAGGTGGACTCTGTTTACTAATTAGGTGATTTCTGAAGGCAATTAGTTCCACTAGATTTTAATTAGTGGTATCCGAGTAAAGGGGACTGAATACAAATGCACACCACACTTTTCAGATATTTATTTGTAAAAAACATTGAAAACCAATTATTACTTTCCTTCCACTTCACAATATTGTACCACTTTGTGTTGGTCTATCACATAAAACCACAATAAATACATTTACATTTTGGTTGTAACATGAGAAATTGTGGAAAATCTCAAGGGGTGTGAATACTTTTTCAAGGCACTTGTATACATGGTCGGACATTCCGACAGAAGTTGTCCAATCGGACCGTGTTGTCAGATAATCCGACTGTGTGTGGTCTCCATCGGACTGTTATCCGACGGACCAAGTTTTCCAACTTGTCTATAAAATTTTCCGACAACATGATCTGATCAGACTTTGCCCGATCATGTGTAGATGCGATCGGACAAAATGCCACGCATGCTCAGATCAAATTCCTAAACCAAAGCTATTGGCTACTAGCCTGAACGTAGTCCCGTCCTAACGAAATAACGCCATCACGTTAAGTACGATCGGATTTTCTGACAACTTTGTCCAACTGTGTGTATGCAACAGTTTCGGACAAAATCCGTTGGACAAAATCCGACGGATTTGGTTGTCAGAATATCCGACCGTGTGTACAAGGGCTTAGAGGTCAGTTCCTTTAGAGGTTTATTTCTCCTTCCCCCATAGTATTACAGGCATACCTCACTTTTAAGTACACAATGGGGTTTATTTACTAAAGCTAGAAAGTGCAAAGTCAGGCTCACCGCTGCATAGAAACCAATCAGCTTCCAGGTTTTATTACCAAAGCTTAATTGAACAAGCTGGGGTTAGGCCTCATGCACACGAGACGCAGTTAAACGCGCGTTCAGATGCAGTTGGACAGTTTTTTCAACTGCACCTGAACTCATTCAATGTTATCCTATGTGTCCATGCACACAGTCTCGTTTTTTTGCGTTTATATGCAGTTGCGTTTAATCACGTTTTTCCAGAAGCAAAAAAATGCGTTCAGAGACAAAAATTTCTGCGTTTCAGACGCAAAACGGGGCTAAACGCGGCTAAACGCGGCTGAACGCGGCAACCGCGTTTAGCCGCGTTTGCGTTTATATGCGTTTTTAAAGGTGACCTTTTTTTTTACATTAAAAATCTCAAAAATGATTGCAAATGATGAAAAACCATTAGAAAAATATTTTAAACAATTGCAATTGCAAGTGGACAATCCACAACTTGTGGCAAGTGACGTGGCAAGTGGACAATCCACAACTTGTGGCAAGTGACATGGCAGGTGGCAAGTGATGTGGCAAGTGGACAATCCACAACTTGTGGCAAGTGACGTGGCAGGTGAAGTGGCAAGTGACGTGGAAAGTGGACAATAGACAACTTGTGGCAGGTGACGTGGCAAGTGACCTGGCAGGTGACGCGGCAAGTGACTTGGCAGGTGACGTGGCAAGTGGAAAATCAACAACTTGTGGCAGGTGACTGGCATGTGACGTGGCAAGTGGACAATCCATAACTTGTGGCAGGTGACGTGGCAAGTGACGTGGCAAGTGGACAATCCACTAGTGGCAGGTGACGTGGCAGGGGACGTGGCAAGGGACGTGGCAAGTGGACGATCCACAACTTGTGGCAGGTGATGTGGCTGGTGACGTGGCAAGTGGACAATCCACATCTTGTGTCAGGTGACGTGGCAGGTGACGTGGAAAGTGGTGTGGCAAGTGGACAATCCACAACTTGTGGCAGGTGATGTGGCTGGTGACGTGGTAAGTGGACAATCCACAACTTGTGGCAGATGGCATGGCAGGTGACGTGGAAAGTGGACAATCCACATCTTGTGGCAAGTGACGTGGCAAGTGGACAATCCACAACTTGTGGCAGGTTATGTGGCAAGTGATGTGGCAGGTGATGTGACAAGTGGACAATCCACATCTTGTGGCAAGTGACGTGGCAGGTGATGTGGCAAGTGGACAATCCACAACTTGTGGCAGGTGACGTGGCAGGTGATGTGGCAAGTGACGTGGCAGCTGACGTGGCAAGTGGACAATCCAAAACTTGTGGCAGGTGACGTGGCAAGTGACGTGGCAGGTGACGTGGAAAGTGATGTGGCAAGTGGACAATCCACAGCTTGTGGCAAGTGACGTGGCAAGTGGACAATCCACAACTTGTGGCAGGTGATGTGGCAGGTGACGTGGCAAGTGAACAATCCACAACTTGTGGCAGGTGACGTGGCAAGTGACGTGACAGGTGAAGTGGCAAGTGACGCGGCAAGTAGACAATCCACAACTTGTGGCAGGTGATGTGGCAAGTGACGTGGCAGGTGATGTGGCAAGTCACGTGGCAAGTGGACAATCCACAACTTGTGGCAGGTGATGTGGCTGGTGACGTGTCAAGTGGACAATCCACAGCTTGTGGCAGGTGGCATGGCAGATGACGTGGAAAGTGGACAATCCACATCTCGTGGCAAGTGACGTGGCAGCTGACGTGGCAAGTGACATGGCAAGTGGACAATCCAAAACTTGTGGCAGGTGACGTGGCAGGTGACGTGGCAAGTGACGTGGCAGGTGACGTGGCAAGTGACGTGGCAAGTGGACAATCCACAACTTGTGGCAGGTGACGTGGCAGGTGACGTGGCAAGTGAACAATCCACAACTTGTGGCAGGTGATGTGGCAAGTGACGTGGCAGGTGATGTGGCAAGTGACGCGGCAAGTAGACAATCCACAACTTGTGGCAGGTGATGTGGCTGGTGACGTGGCAAGTGGACAATCCACAGCTTGTGGCAGGTGGCATGGCAGATGACGTGGAAAGTGGACAATCCACATCTCGTGGCAGGTGATGTGGCAAGTGACGTGGCAAGTGGACAATCCACAATTTGTGGCAGGTGACGTGGCAGGTGATGTGGCAAGTGGACAATCCCCAACTTGTGGCAAGTGACGTGGCAAGTGGACAATCCACAACTTGTGGCAGGTGCCGTGGCAAGTGACACGGCAAATGCAAGTGTACAACTGCTCTCTATGCTGCTGCTGCTCACTCTGATCAAAATAGCAGAAATAGTTAAAAAAAATGCTTTGAGAGCTTGGGGAGGGTCTACATGATGTTATCTTTATAAACGCGTCTAAACGCAAACGCGTCTAAACGCGTCTAAACGCGACATGCAAACGCGGCAAAACGCGCGTTTCTAAACGCGCGTTTCAGCTTTTTTTTGACAGAGGTTTCATCTGCGTCTCGTGTGCATGAGGCCTTAGAAGCTCATTGGTTTCTATGCAGAAGTGAGCCTGATTTTGCACTTTCTAGCTTTAGAAAATAAACCCCATTGTGTGCTTAAAAGTGGGGTATGCCTGTTTACATGAGGAATTTTCTGAGACTTACTGTATATGGATTTTTTATGGTAAATAAGATGTTTTGACCAGTACCAATATTCAATAAATATATAGTATTGTTTACCAGATGTTTATTTTTTCTTTTTGTAGATTTGTTTTTAATATCCTGTGATTAGGCTTCTCTAATGTGTTAAATCCTGCTGATCCTGAAGAAGTAGATGATCCACAAAATGTGCTGTACCTTCTCAAAAGATTTAATATGCCTACTGTTGTAATGTATCTTGCAGATAGCAATATGTGTTTTTATATTGTATGAAATAAAAGAAAACATTTTTAGACAATTTCCACTTGTATTCCTTTATAAATTAAGTGATCATTGAGGTATACTCAAAGTCCCAAATTCAATTTTTACTTGTCTTCTAACTGTTGAATATTTAAGACAAGGATGGATTTCAGCTTTAAATAACTCATGGTAAAAAAATATTGTACACCTACAGAGTATGTGATCCACATGAACTAATTCACATAACCCAGTCCCTATGTACAAATAAGAATATTTTTATAATAGTGCAGTCAATTTGCAGTGAATATTGTGTGGTCGCTAGGAGTGAGGTTTGGTTTAGCATTGGGTTGAGTTCATGGCAAATTGTGGGCGTTTGCAGTTTACTCAAATGGCAAACTAAGGCCCCTTTCACACTGGGGCGGTGCGGCCGACGGCGGTAAAGTGGCGCTATTTTTAGCGGCGCTTTACCGTCGTTTTAGCGGCGGTCTGCGAGCACTAGCGGGGCAGTTTTAACCCCCCCGGCGGTATTGCCGCGCTGTCCCATTGATTTCAATGGGTAGGAGCGGTTTAGGAGCGGTGAATACACCGCTCCTTCACCGCTCCAAAGATGTGGCTAGCAGGACTTTTTTCACCATCCTGCCAGCGCACTGCTCCAGTGTGAAAGCCCTCAGGCTTTCACACTGGAGTGAAAGGGGCCGGTTTTTTCAGGCGCTACACAAGTGCTATTTTTAGCGCTGTAACGCCTGAAAACCGCCCCAGTGTGAAAGGGGCCTTAGAACCCTTTCACACTGCAGGTGTTTTTCAGGCACCACAGTGCTAAAAATAGCGCTTGTATAGTGCCTGAAAAAAGCAGCTCCATTCACTCCAGTGTGAAAGTCTGAGGGCTTTCACACTGGAGCGGTGCACTGGCAGGGCGTCACAAAAAGTCCTGCCAAAAGTTTCTTTGGTGTGGTGAAGGAGCGGTGAACTCACCGCTCCTCCACTGCTGCTCCCCATTGAAATTAAATGTGTGTTGGAATTGGAATGGCGAGGGACAGTTGAGAAGGGTTTCCAGGATATATAGTTAATAGATAGATAATAGCTGTATGCAGTGCTATACACAGTGCTACATATTGTTACTGTTACATTACAAAGAAATGTAGAACTGTGAGCTAAATATTGAACTGTACACCCCCTTATCTCTATTCACTGTGATGTTCAGTGCTCAATTATTGTGAAGTACTGTGAATCACACTGCAGTGTTTGCCACTCACTATAACAGTCCTTGTTAGGGCTACTCTTGTTTGTGTCTAACAACTTATGTTGCTTTTTACCTTTTGAGAATGTAGAGGAGAATAGTAAGGGGGAGGCAAAACATCAGTGAGGCAGGATATCATTCAGAAGCAGCTTGTAGATGGGTGAAATTAGCAGTCACCTTATTCCACCAGATGGAAATTTCTTCACGTGTGCAGGCCACTGGAATTCCCAGTCCCACTCTGCAGGGCTCAGTAGTCGGGGCCTTTTCTCATACATGTGCTGAAGGCAGCACCACAGCAGTTTGAAGTCTACAGAGTATCAAGCATGGTAAATATACCAGTCATTTTGATTACACGTGCACTACAAATCTCAGTAGGAGCAGCATATGAATAATACTGGTCAACAGCCAAATGCCTGCAATCCTATTCCTGTTCACCTCTTCCTTTCCACCACACCACAGTAATCTCCATCTGCATCCACTGCCACATCTGCAACCTCAAGTTATAGGCATAGAGGTCTTATAAGGAATTTGATAGGCATAGCTCATGGCACAAGGGTGGAGAGTGTCGGCATGGGGCCATGCTTATTAGGGCCAAGTTTCTGGAGTGAAAAAATGTGCACTAATTCACCCCTATGTCTAGTGTCCCAATGCCAGCCTGCCAACATTGACAGTTTTACAGCTGCTCTCATTCCAAGTAGTGCATTCTGCCCCCTCCCATAATATCTGTTTTGTACAATGTGGCAGGTTCCCAGCTACCATTTTAAACCCAGAAGGCCATCTCTGTCCTCCATCAGCATGGGGAAATAATGACTCTCTGTCACTGGAGCATGCAGTTTGTGGCAGGGTCCTCGTGACCGCAGGCATATTGTGCAGTAAGCACAGGCAAGAACATAACCTATTTTTCATGGATCTGGTAAATAATGGGTGGCCTCACATAAGGTAAACATATGTAAAATATCAATATGCACCCTCATCCCAATTAGATGGGAATTAAATCGAGATCTCTGGTCTCAGAGATTTATTTTCCCCAACCGGGTTTCGGTTCGTTCAGGGGCAAAGGTGGCTAGGTAAGATCCCGCTCTCACTATATATTGTAATATTGTCTCCTTTTTTGATTTGCTAGATGTATTGTTATTGCATTAAGATTATTGTATATTCATATATTTATTAATAAATTGATGTATTTTTAGATGTAGGTAATATCCTGAAGAAGCTGAGAAGCGAAACTAGTCGAATTACCTCACCTCCCCCTATGAAAAAATGTGATATATACCCGAAGCTGTAATATTTTGTATTTTTAATAAATTATAGTTTTATGGATTACTGGCTTTTCTTAATTTGATGTAATAAATGTACATGCCCCGTGATAGTCCCCTTGCTCATATTTCCCCGATATCTCTGACTGGAGACCAGAGATCTGGATTTAATTTCCAGTCTTTCTTGGATCTGGGTCAAGTTGCTGGTATGATGAAGATGCAAGATGGGGTACACCAATGGAGCTTGCGGTGTCGCCCTATGCCTTGTAACTGATGGTGGCAGCTCAGTCACCTCTACCCCCTTATTCACATTGCCCTTGATCTGATGAATCTTCAAAGCCTCCTGACTAATAACCTAAACAACTGTCCATGCAAAATGCTGTAAAGTAGTATTTGCACAAATACAGAACAAGGGCTGGCTCTATGTTTTTCTGGACATCAATGGGTCCTCATTTGGGACATGTATACCACATTGCCCCCATTTGAAGAGATGATCAGAATAGTTAGCCTTCGAAGGCAGCCCAGGTGCAGGGACTCTAAGGGAAATAATAGGAGAAGAGGGAGAAGAGGACACGCAGAAAAGACCTATCTTGATAAACTGTCCAACAACTACCAGTGTTGTAGCTATTATGACAGATCCACTGGGGTGGAAGAAAGCAAATTGATTGTTTATTAGGACTAGAGATGAGCCAAACATCACTGCGTTCATTTCATGGTGGGTTTGGAGAATATTATTAAAGGTTGGAATCTGAATGGCATTGAAGTCAATGGGAGCCAGATGTTGAATGGCATTGAAGTCAATGGGAGCCAAATGTAAAAAAATGCTCATATTCTAAGCAAACAAGCAATGAATTGCAAAACAAATGAAATGCAGGGTTGAGCACTGCTCTGGGAAAAATATATATATATATTTTAATTTGACAGGAAGCAGTCATTTTGATAATAAGTAAACAACAACAATACAAATGCAAAATAGTTTTAAATAACATGTCTGGGGGGTGCCCTTGCCCTTGGCCTGGCTGTATGATGAATACAAGCTGCTGCAGAAAAACTGACATTTACACATAATAAAAAATGCTGTTTAAAGCGGAGCATGGATCCCTGGATGGGTAGATGTCACGATATTAAAAGTTAGCAGCTACAGTATTTGAAAGGGTATCCCACACAAAAAAGCAATAAGAAAAACATGGTGCCCCCCCCCCCCCCCTTCAAACCAGACCCTTATTTGAGCATGCAGCCTGGCAAGCCAGGAAAGGGGGAGATGAGTGTTCATTCTCCTCTCTTGAACCATACCGAGCCACATACTCTGAACACATGGGGGGCTTGTACCATGTAGATGGGAACAAGTGCCTTTTCCCACAACCCTGACATGGTGCTAATCATAGCCTGGAACCCAATGACAATGAGAGGGTTCCCCTGAAACTGCCCACTCCATGTGAATGGGAAAGGGTACGCAGTACCCATAATTATTCACAAATTAAATGTAAACAGTAAATAAACACACTTACAGTTTTTAAAAAGGCTTTTAATTCAAAATAAAAATAATAAAAAAAGACCCACAATGTAAATCCATTTGCAATCGTGTCATCCAATACTGCAGATCTACATCAATTATGATAAACAGTAAAGCCCCCGTACACACGAGCTGACTTTTCAACATCCAAAGTCTGACGGAATGATTCCGGCAGACTATTCGATCGTGTGTGGGCTGCAATGGACTTTTGATTCGCAAAAGTCTGACAGACTTTAGAAATGGAACATGCTTCAAATTTTTCCGCCAGAACTCTGCCGGACCCAGTTCCTACCGAAAAATTTGCTCGTGTGTATGCTATTCCGACAGACTAAAACCGACGCTAGGACAGCTATTGGCTACTGGCTATGAACTTCCTTATTCGAGTCCAGTCGTACGTCATCACGTTCGAATCCATCGGAGTTTGGTGTGATTGTGTGTGGCCAAGTCCACTCATTCGAAAAGTCCATCAAAACTCTGTCGGAACTCCGTCAGAACTCCGTCGAAAGTCTGCCGGACTTAAGTCCTGTCGTGTGTACGTGGCATAAGTGTCAACCAATTGACAGACATTTTCTGCTACTTTTGCTCACTTGCTGTGAATGGAATCATATTTGGTCAGTGTCATCATATAGATTGAGTATGGATTTACATTGTTGGACTTTTTTGGAGGGGGTTTATTTTTAATTAAAGGATTTGTCAAAAAAAGTGTCAGTGTGTTTATTTATTTTTAGTGAACGAGTAAGGGGTACTATGTACCCCTTTCTCAATCATATAGGAGTGGACCTGTATCTGAGAGTCCCCTTTTTGTTAAAGGGCACTTACAGATTCTTATATTGTCCCCACCCACAGACCTCTACAACCACTATGCATATACTCCCTGCTCCTTTGTTTGCAATTATCTGTCAACTGGAAAACCTCTCTGACATAATCCAATGTAATTTTTATTTCTGGATACAAAAATGCCTCATGTACCTGACATAATGCACTATCATTTTAATTTCTGGATCAAAAATGTATTTTCTCTCCCTCTCAAATGCAGCCTACTAAGAGGGTTTATATGATGTGCAGTGTTTTTCTGCAATATTCTTCTTGTTTCTAACATAATCACAGCCCAAAAAAATATATATAATTTATATATATATATATATATATATATATATATATATTTTTTTTTTTTTTTTTTTTTTTTAGTTCATTTGTTTTTAAAGCTGTTCTTGGGGTTATTTGGAGTGCTGATCTTGCTGATCATCTTGTTCCTCTGCTACCCAGATTGTGTTTTTGTATACAAGTTAGCAGATATAGTGAGAGTGTTCACATACTTCCAACTGTCATTTTCTTTTTTTTTTTATTCTTTATTTAAATTTTTCATTTAAGTTGCGTACAAAACATAATCAAGTATTAAAAGAAAACCATAGGACCAAAATACATTCCTGCCCTTCAATTTTTCACATTATCCTGGTTTTCTTTCTTTACTTCTTCTAAAATATCTCCCTCCCACCCCTCTCCCCACCCCTACCGACCCATTACCTCGTTAAAAATCATAGATTGTCTAAAGATTTTCCAGTATTTCCATTTCACATGGAATCTTTTTCTTTCTCTTTCTTCCTCCATTCCCTGCCCTTCAATACTATACATTTCCTCAACTTTTCCTAACCATTCCTTTACTTTGGGTGCTTCTATTTCTTTCCATTTTTTCGGAATCAGACTTTTTGCCACGTTTATTAATGAGCTTGTAAGGGAATTCCTATACTCCTTAATTGGTGTATCTACTGCATGGAATAGGCATACCCATGGGTTCTCAGGTAACTGTATTTTAGCTATTACTTCTATATATCTTATTATTTCTCTCCAATATTCTTTAATCTTGGGGCAGTCCCACCATATATGGGCCAAACTTCCCGTTTGTCCACAATTCCTCCAACATTTCCCAGATTGTCCCTCCTGGTACTTTGCCATTATATCTGGGGTCCTATACCATCTTACTAAAATTTTATAATTTATTTCTATCATCTTACTATTTTCCGTGGATCTGTGCACCATCTTCAATATTTTTTCTATATTTTGGTTTTCACCCCATGCTCCTATTGCCCCGTACACACGAGCGGACTTAACTCCGAAGGAGTCTCCAACGGAGTTCCGCCGGAGTTCCGACAGAGTTCCGACAGAGTTCCGTGGAAACGGACTTGCCTACACACGATCCCATTAAAGTCCGCCCGTCTGGTACGCGGTGACGTACACCAGGTCCGACGAGACTATAAAACGGAAGTTCAATACCAAGTGCGCCACCCTTTGGGCTCCTTCTGCTAATTTCGTGTTTATCTCGTGTTAGTAGAAGTTTGGTGAGAGACGATTCGCGTTTTTCAGACTCGTATTTTTCAGAACGTTTTTCACTGCTTTTCAGTTTGTGCTTGTGAGGTTTGTATCGGTTTTTTAGTGCGTGTAGTCAGTTCGTCTCTGTATTTTGCAGTGCGATCTACTGCGCTCGCTGACTTTCAGCTCGCTCTTCACAGGCCTTGCTGTTCTTCAGTGACTTCTGTTAAGTTCGTTCTGACAAGCCGACCGTTTTGAAGCCATGTTGCGTGTACGTACTCGTCGTCGAGTTCGTGCTTTGCTTGTGCTTGGTGTTGTAGTTCATTCTTCAACCCAAGAACAGTCCGTGGACGGGGTGTTGAGGAGTTCATGGACGAAGAATTGGTTGCTCCAGCGTGACCAGTTCTCGCACATGCCTTTGCTTCGTGAGATCCGGGAGAATAATCCTGATGATTTGAGGAATTATCTCCGGATGACGGACCCCGTTTTTCACCGTCTGCTGGCTTTGCTGACCCCTTATATCAGCAGGCAGGATACCTGCATGCGGCAAGCCATCACTCCGGAGCAGAGGCTCATCGCCACGTTGCGCTACTTGGCGACAGGGAGAAGCCTTCAGGACCTGAAGTTCTCGACAGGCATCTCCCCCCAGGCTCTGGGGATCATTATTCCAGAGACCTGTTCTGCCATCATACAGGTCCTGCAGGAGGACTATATTAAGGTAAGATTTATCATTTAACATCACATTTTATTGTCTTTAATGTTTGCTAATGCCTTGTATTTCTTTCCTCAATCTCTAATTACCATGATTGCAATATGCTGTGAATGTCCCCTTTGTCCTCATGCATGCTGTAATCTTTTAATGCTCCTTTTTTGTCTTTCATGCATATTTGCCTTCATTAAACCTCACCAACATGCTATGGTAGGCCCATATCCACCTAGTCTAGTCACTTAAAATGTCTTTTGTCAGCTCCATTGTATTGCTTTATCCTAAAACCAAACATTTAAAGATTATTCCAAATGGTCTGTGTCCCCTTAACTGAATCCCCCCCCCCTTAATAGTATCCCAAATGGTCTGTGTGTCCTTTAACTGGATCCCCCCCCCCCCCCCCACACTTAATATAATTCCAACGAGTCTGTGTGTCCTTAAATTAATGTTGAGTTATATATTGTATTTTTAACCCACTTCAACCCTGGAATGATTTTCCCCCTTCCTGACCTTCAGCACTTTTTTGGGTGATTTGGCAGTGCGTTGTTTGAATTGACAATTGTGCGTCCTTGTAACATGGCTCCTCCTAGTAAATTATCTTCATTTTATTAGCACAAATAGATGTTTTATTTGGTTGTCTTTGATCACCTCTGCTTTTTGATTTTTGGTGATTAACCACCAACAAAACCAAAATGCATTTTTCAAAATATGCATTATTTCTCCGTTTTCGCTCTAAGAAATATAGGCCCAAAAATATATCACCCTGATTTTTTTGGACATCATTTTATGCTGATACGTATTCTTAGTAAACAAATTTGTTCAAATGAATCGCAGTAAGCGTTTATTGATTGTTTTGTGCAAAAGTTCTATCGTTTCGTAAATATGGTCTATTTTGCTGGCATTTGTAAAATCTTGCCATTTTTGAAAATAGTAATTGCGGTGCTAACCGTTTTTTTGTTTTTTCTTGTGACTGCCACATTATGGCGGACACATTGGCCAATTTCCATACATTTTTGGGACCATTGTCATTAATACAGTGATCAATGCTGTAAAAAATTGTATTGGTTACTGTAAAAATGTCATGCAGTGAAGGTGTTATTAAGCACAAGGGGGCCGAGGAATGGTTTAAAGTGTGTTCTGGGTGAGTGTTTATTAACTGTCTGGGGGATGGGCTAGCAGTGACCTGACCCTGATCACTGCTCCCGATGACAGGGAGCAGACGATCGGTGTCCTGTGACTAGGCAGAAGCGGGAAAGAAAGTTTGTGTTGTAATGTACAATGTTTAATGTGCAAAAGTACTTATTTTTGTTTTTTCTGCTTTGCCTCCCCAGTTTCCTTCATCGCACAGGAATGGCAGACTGTGGCATCCCATTTTGCCACCCGTTGGGACTTTCCGAACTGCGGTGGTGCGATAGATGGGAAGCACGTCCACATTGTGCCACCACCCCATTCGGGGTCATACTTTTATAACTACAAGGGGTTTCACAGTATTGTGTTAATGGCGGTGGTGTCGGCACAGTATGAATTTCTGTATGTGGACGTGGGGAAGAATGGCCGTATGTCTGATGGAGGAGTCTTCGCACAGACGGAGTTCTACCGCCGTCTACAGACAGGTGGACTGGGATTGCCACCTGATTCCGAGAATGTTGAAGAACTCCCCTTCGTCTTCATAGCTGATGAAGCTTTCGCTCTGGACGACCACGTCATGAGGCCATTCCCCCAAAGAACCCTCACCCCGGAGAGGAGGGTTTTCAACTACCGGCTGGCCAGAGCGAGAAGAGTTGTGGAAAATGCTTTTGGAATAATGGCCAGCCGGTTCCGTGTTTTTCTGACTCCTATTAACCTAGCCGAATACAAACTGAACCATGTAGTACTTACGTGCTGCATTTTGCACAACTTTTTAAATAAAAACTCTACAAATTATTTGTCAACAATAGTGCCTGAGGCTGGACTTGTTCCTGAATCTCTGACAGGCCTGGATACTGGCCGTACTGGCTTGGCCCCCCAAAGTGCCCGTGAAGTTCGTCAAAGATATGTCACTTATTTTAACGGTAGGGGGGCCATTGCAATGCCACAGAATCTTTCATTTTTAAAACCAGTAAAATAATAAAAGAACATCAAATCTGAATTTTGTTTTCTTGCTTGCTTTTGGTTTGTGCTGTCTCCTATGTTATCCTAGTGCACTTGTAGTGCCAAGTGTATTTTCATTAATTAAATAAGGCCCATTGTCACTGGATACACAAAATCACTTTTCACAAACTGGTATTGAGCATTGAAAGAATACGCCACACATTGTTGATTGTTCAAAATTTTAATTTGGCCACATTCACATGTGCCATTGAATATTTATATTTTTTTTTTTGTTTTTTTGGGTTAATTTAACTTTCTTTGAAAAACATTTTTCTTTTCCTTTTTTTTATAATTTTTTAAAAACTTTTTTATTTTATTTTTAATTTTTGTTTTCTTTTTCTTAAAAAAATATGAAAAATGTAACAACAATCAGCCACAATATTGATAATTTAGGAAGTAACAATCTTTTAAGTAAAACAAGGGAAATGAAGAACATGATCGATATTATGGAGAAACGGATTATATTCTCCCCAAAATATCGATCATGTTCTTCATTTCCTGCTGCATATTGTCAATCCGATTCTTCATGAGATCCAGGCTAGTTCGCATGGCATCTATTTCCCAATTCCAGCACATTATCTGGCCAATCAGCCTTTGTGCGCTGTCACTGGAAAACGGGGCCCTTTCCACAACCAGAACATCACCTACAATAGATGGTAAAAATTGGGTCAAAAAATATGCAGTCATACATGGATTTCAACAAGCTGGGGTGTCAGACACTCACCTGGTGGGGTGCCCATCTCCCCTACTTCCTCCACCTCTCCTTCCTCAACCTCTCCTTCCTCGACATCCTCGGGGGGGGGGGGGGGGGCACTGGTGCTTGGAAATGTGTCGCTTTCCACAACCAGAACATCACCTAAAATAGATGTAAAAACATGTGTTTTGAAATATGCAGGTATACATCGATCGAAGCTGTGGTGTCAGACACTCACCTGGTGGGGTGCCCATCTCCTCTCCTTCCTCCACCTCTCCTTCCTCCACATGCACATTCACGGGGGGGATGGGGCTAACCTCACATTCATGCTGGCAAGGGTGGCGGTCCCTGGGATCCTGCTTTGTGAGTCTTTTCTCCCCTATGAGAAATTAACAAACAAAAAGGTATACTTTAACACACAGATATTTAAGGCCAGAACTAGGAAGATGAAACCTTGATTAGAAGTGTTGTACAATTGTCGGTTTATGAAGAGATGCAAAATGTGAAGACATGATAAATCAATTCACTTTGCCAAAAACTACAATAATTTGCTTTTTGGGCCAAGTTTCACACCTGCCCAACCCCCCCCCCCCCCCAAGTATACCAAGGAACCCCGTGTGGTTTCCCCTAATAAATGTTCTCTGGTGTCCCACACTTTTGCTCATGAGTGCAGATGTGTTTTTACCCAGCTGCCAAGTGTCCTCTCCTTCAATTACACTGAATGTTCTTTTCTAGTCATTGTATTTTGAAACACATCTAAACCACAATGTCCTAATCTTTTTTTGGTTCCTAAAAATTACACAGCAAAAAAATGTGGATTAAACCCTGTATCATAAACGAGGTTTGCCACGAACAACTTACGAGGGTTTGTTAATAACGATACGATTATTACTGTATCCAACATGAAATCAGCAATTTTTTACATTGTACAAAGGTAAAGCATATGGATCAGTATGCAATAATCATAAAATAGGAACACACGACAAGTACTTACTTTTTTTAAGAACTTTCTTGATCCTTCTGTACTGATCCGGCTCCCTCAATTTAAGGTCGGACCACCGTTTCCTCAATTGGTCTTTTGACCGTCGTACCCCAAAACGATTGTGCAGGGTCTTAACTACTTTGGCCATGATTCTGGCCTTGCGCAAGTTCGGATGGGTGTATGGTCCATGCTTGCCATCATAATCCTTACTTCGCAAGATTGCCACCATCTCCACCATCTCTTCAAATGCCATATTTGAGGCCTTAAATCTCCTCTTTCCGGATTGGGACGTTTGTGGCTCCGGGGATTCGTGACTACTGGAGTCGTTAATATCAAGCACCTGTTGTGTTTCCGCCATGTTTCTCCTACTGCGCACCGTAGAGAAAAGGGGTGGGAAATATTCTTGGAAAAGAACGTCATGGGCGGGCAATGCAGGCGTGGTTCTACGCGTACGCACTGTATATTACGCTAAAATGCACATGTCGTACGTACGTTATGTGCGCAGAAAAGGGCGGGAAAACAAGAACTTGACTAAAAGAACGTCATGGGCGGGCAACGCAGGCGTGGTTCTACGCGTACGCACTGTATATTACGCCAAAATGCACATGTCGTACGTACGTTATGTGCGCAGAAAAGGGCGGGAAAACAAGAACTTGACTAAAAGAACGTCATGGGCGGGGAACGCAGGCGTAGTTCTACGCGTACGCACTGGATATTACGAAAAAATGCACATGTCGTATGTTCTTTCGTACGTTATGTGCGCAGAAAGGGGCGGGAAAACAAAAACTTGACCAAAAGAACGTCATCGGCGGGCAATGCAGGCGTAGTTCTACGCGTACGCACTGGATATTATGAAAAAATGCACATGTCGTATGTTCTTTCGTACGTTATGTGCACAGAAAGGGGCGGGAAAACAAAAACTTGACCAAAAGAACGTCATGGGCGGGCAACGCAGGCGTAGTTCTACGCGTGCGCACTGTATATAACGACAAAATGCACATGTCGTATGTTCTTTTGAGAAAATAGGAACGGAAGTTGGGAGCAAGCAAAACGAAGGTAAGTTTAAACAAATTCCCCAAATAAGTGGCATATCCTGCTTAGAGATTGGGGTCTATATTGGGCTAAGATTAGGAGAGTCTGAGCTAACATTATTGTTTTTGGCTTGTGTATTGTCTTTCAGAAAAATGAATCAGAAATTCAAGGATCCGGAATTTTTAAGTCTATTTATAGACAAATATAAAGAGATGACAAATCTGTGGCAAGCCAAGCACATTGATTATTATAATAAACCAGTAAGGAGGGCAACACTGGAGAAATTTGTGACATTTGTGCAGCCTTGGATCCCAGAGGCAGACGTGGACTTTGTGGAAAAGAAAATTCAATTATTGCGAAATATGTACCGAAAGGAGAATAAGAAAATCGAGAAATCCAAAACATCAGGAGCAGCACCAGGTGCTGTGTATGTACCCAGGCTGTGGTACTTTGACAAGCTACGGTTTATTGGCGACCAGTGTAAAGCCAGGGAGTCGCTTTCAACTCTTCCCTCCACCCTTCCCTGCAGCATTCCCTCCACCTCAGCAGAGGCTGATGAGCAAGCGGAGCCTTCCATCCTGGAAGAAGCGGATGCACCCAGCTGGAGCCAGGTATTTTGTTACAATAAATAGTGATATTCATAATATTAATGATGTTAACTAGATGTTATAATTTAAACGCTATTATTGATGTTAAAAAAAACAAAAAATTTTGACATATCAATTTACAGTAGTAGCCACAAATGTTTGTCACCAGCAGAAACAAGAAATAGTGGTGTCATAATGATACTCTTTTATATGTATTAACAGAATTTTGAAGTCAGGAGCTGAAAAATGTTTATGATTGATGAACAAAAAACTAAAACAATGTCCCTTTTTTATACACAGGATGAGCTCAGCCAGGAGGAAGGTGTGGAAAGTGGCAGGCAGGAGGAGGCTGGGCCCACTGTCAGCCAGGAGGTGGCCGGGCCCACTGTCAGCCAGGAGGTGGCCGGGCCCAGTAGAAGACTGACACAATCACAGGTGCCTCCCCTCCGTCTTCCAGCAAAAAGGCCAAAGAAAATGACAGTAACACAGGAGGAATCCCTGCGCCTCATTTGAGAGGCTACTAATGTGTTAAAGAGCCCCCCTGAAGCTGAAGAGTACATCGCCAGCCGTCTGCAGCAATTGGAGATGGGCCAACGCCTCCAGTGTGAGAGACTAATTTTCTTGGCCTTGCAGAAGGGGCTGAGTGGCGAATTAACTGCCACCAGCGATATTGTGGAGCAAGTTCCTCCTGTTCCTCCTCCTCCTCCTCCTCCTCCTGCCACAAGTACACCACCGGAGACACAGCCTCCCAGGAAGGCTACAGGGAAGTCTGCAGGGAAGGGTGCAGTGAAGGGTGGAGCGAAGAGAAGAAGGTGCTGACCTGGCTTCACTCTGGTCTGACCAAAGACGCAGCCTGTTGTACCACAGCCTGGGGACATATATACCATCTGCTGCTGCTCTTGATGTCTGGGATTCTGGGACCATATTGTATTTCTGAATATTTGAATTTTCTTTTCCACAGAGTTTAATGTTTGCCCTGGGGCCAAAAGGCTACACAAATGTCACAAGTTTCTCCAGTGTTGCCTTCATTTTTTTTTGTTGAACCAGAATAAATGGATATTTTTTTTTGAAAATATAATTGCCTATGTGTTTTTTGGTCAAATACATTTCTAAAAGACAATGTGAAATTAACAAGGGACACTAACCTCCTTGAGGTTACAAAAAAAATAAAAATGTTATTGTGGTAACTTGTCACCAGAATAAAAATAAAAAGGTTATTGTGGTAATGAAAAACACAAAAAAAAATAAAGGTTTTTGGTGTTAACTTGACAGAATAATTAAATATGGAGATCACAAGAAAAAAATTGGTAAAGAATTATACGAAAAATATGGAGGAAAAAATAAAAAAAAAAACTACCAAAAAAAAAAATAAAGGTTTTTGGGGTTAACTTGACAGAATAATTAAATATGGAGATCACAAGAAAAAAATTGGTAAAGAATTATACGAAAAATATGGAGGAAAAAATAAAAAAAAAACTACCAAAAAATAAAAAATAAAGGTTTTTGGGGTTAACTTGACAGAATAATTAAATATGGAGATCACAAGAAAAAAATTGGTAAAGAATTATACGAAAAATATGGAGGAAAAAAAAAAAACAAAAAAAAAACAAAAAAAAAAAAAACATTATTAATGAGATGGGGCTTTAAAATAAAAGCAAGATCATTCATGAGATGAGGAGAAATAAGACAGAAATGTGTTTTGTGAGAACTCTGTGAGTGAATATGAGCAGCAAAGCAACTTCGTTCTTCTAGCATTATAAATAAAGACTTCGTTCTTCTAGCATTATAAAGAAGATGCGCTACATTTAAACGAGCACAGAATTTGCAGCATGACGAATGTGCTACTTCCAATACGAACTGGAGTTTTACAAGACCGAGCACTTCCGTCTCGTACTTGCTTCAGAGCATGCATTGTTTTAGGTCTGTCGGAACAGCATACAGACGAGCGGACTTCTACATCGGAACTGGGTCCGATGGAGTTCCGTCGGAAAAATTTGAAGCATGTTCCATTTTCTAAAGTCCGTCAGACTTTTGAGAATCAAAAGTCCGTTGCAGCCCACACACGATCGAGTAGTCTGACGGACTCGGTCCGTCGGACTTTGGATGTTGAAAAGTCCGCTCGTGTGTACGGGGCTTATCTCTTCTTCCCATTTTTTAATGAAAGTTGGTACCTCCGCTTCACATTCCCGTCTCAAGACCTTATAAATCTGGGCAATACCTGCCTTTGGGGTTTTCCCCTCACATATCCGCTCCAAGGCAGTCAAATTTTCTCCATCTCTAAGCGGTTGTGGTAGTCTTGAGACGAAATGTCTAAGCTGCAGGTATCGCCACTCATTCAAATCCATCCAATCATTTTCTTTCTGTAATATTGCTAGTGTTTTCAATTTCCCCTCTTTAATTATGTGTCGTAATTGCATATTATCTTGTTTTATCCATTTCCCTCCTATTGTACTTTTACCAGGTGCAAAAAAATCATTATCTTTTAAGTAAATTAAAGGGGAATTATATTTCCACTTGTTATGTTTGTGTATTCCCTTCCATACTCTAAACACATTTTTTGTGACCAAAGGTGTTGTCTTCCCTAGTGATCTATATTTTAAAGGAGTCCAGATTTCTCTACCTAGATTTGTGCCTGATAAACTGTGTTCTATTTTTCCCCATCTTTTTTTACTTTCTAATTTTGCCCATTCCACCACCCGTGTTAACACTGCTGCTTCGTAATATTTTCTAAAGTCTGGGACATTCAGACCCCCCTCATCTTTTCCCTTTTGCAAAGTCTTCAGTGGGGTTCTAGGTTTCTTGTTGTTCCAGATAAATTTAGAAATTAAAGAATTTATCATTTTAAAATATAGAGCGGGGATATATATTGGTAATAGCTGAAATTTATAAAGGATTTTAGGTTGAATAATCATTTTTAAGGCATTGATTCTTCTTAACCATGACAGGGGCTTTGTTCTCATTCTCCTTATTTCTTCTCTCAATTCTTCTAGAAGGGGGATATAGTTTATTTGGTATATTTTTTCTATTGATGCAGTCAGTTTAATCCCTAAATATTTGATTTCTTTTTGCCATAGAAATGGGAATTCTCTCTTAATGTCAAGTTCTTCTCTCGAGTTTATATTTACGTTTAAGATTTCTGACTTGCTTGGGTTAATTTTAAAGTTAGATAATTCCCCGTATTCCTGTAAAGCCTTTAACAAGTTTGGCATGGAGATTCGTGGGCTAGATACATAAAACAGAATATCATCCGCGAATGCGGCTGTCTTATGTATTTCCCCCTCTATCTCAACCCCCTTTATATCTGGGTTTCTCCTTATCGTCTCCAGGAGTGGCTCCAATGCCAGAACGAACAATAGGGGGGACAGTGGACACCCCTGTCTAGTCCCATTGTTCATTCTGAAGGCTGTTGATAGTACCCCATTAACTCTTACCACTGCCTTGGGGCTATTATATAGTGCCTTTATCCACTTCAAAATTTTGGGTCCAAACCCCATTCCCCTTAGGGTACCCATCATGAATCCCCAGTCTACTCGATCAAAAGCTTTCTCAGCATCTATTGATAGGAGTAGACTGGGGATTCTACTCTCCTTCATCCTCTGAAGCAGTAATATTGACCTTACTCCATTATCTTTTCCTTCTCGCCCCTCAATAAATCCCACCTGATCTGCATGGACTAAGCTAGGCATTAACTTCTTTATTCTAGCGGCCAATATTTTTGCGAACAATTTAACGTCCGTATTGAGTAGTGAGATCGGTCTATAGTTTGAGCATATTGTATTCTCTTTTCCCTCTTTCAATATCGTGGAGATTGTCGCAGTGGAGGCCTCCTCGCTCAGTCCATATTTTGTACCTAGTCCATTATAATATGCACATAAAATTGGGGCTAGTATGTCTCCAAACTTTTTTAGATATTCTATTATATAGCCATCAGGCCCTGGACTCTTTCCTCCTTTGGTCTCTTTTATTGCCTGTATTACTTCTTGAACTGAGATTGGATTCTCCAATTCTTGCGCCAATTCCCCCGGTATTTTAGGGATATTTGCTTGAAATATATAGTCTTTGATTTTTCCCCTTCTCTTCATCTCTTGTTTTTCTGTCTCTTTTTTTCTCACGGAATATAACTGCCCATAATATTCTCTAAAAACTTCTGCTATTTCCTTAGTTTTATAGACTGACTCTCCCTCTTTATTTAATATTTTCTCTATATAATTCTTCGATCTTTTTTTCCTCAATATCTTTGCTAAGATCTTATTATTTTTAATGCCGCTATAATATCTCTCTTTATTAATCCTATTATATATCGTCCTCATTTCCTGTTCCATTAATTCCCCGAGTTCCTCTCTTTTCATAGCCAGTTTATGTAATAGGTCCACTATCTGCCCACTTTCCCTGCCATTTGCCTTTTTGTGTTCTTGCTCTAATCCATGGATTTCCTCCCTCAACTCCCTACTCTTTTTAATACCTTCTCTCTTCCTATTTGTACCTAGTGAGATATATATCCCTCTTATATAGGCTTTATGCGTCTCCCAAATAATATTTTCCATATTCTCTTCATTTAAATTAGTGGTAAAAAAAAACTCCAATTCCTTTCTAATTATTTCCTCTCCCTTCTCGTCCAACAGTTCCCTATTCAATTTCCAGGAAAAAGGAGATTTCTGAAATCCTGGGATTTTGATCTTCAGGCATATTGGAGAATGATCAGACAATGTTCTAATTCCTATATCTGTGGATATCACCTCGTCCAGAACCCTATGTTCCACTAACCAGTAGTCGATCCTTGTGTACGTCCCGTGTACAGGGGAATAGAACGAGTAGTCTCGTATCCTTGGGTGCATTGTTCTCCACGCATCCATAAGCTGATACTGATATAGCCTGTGTTTTATTATTCTCCTCTGTTCCTTCCCAATCCCCTGCACATGGGACGAACTATCCATTTGCGGATTCATACAAAAGTTCATATCTCCAGCTATAATTACTCTTCCTCTTTTAAAATCCCATAATTTCTCCAATATTCCTTTCAGAAAAACCGTTGGACTTCTATTTGGGCAGTATATATTAGCGAGGGTATAGTCTACTCCCCATAGTTTCCCCTTCAGAAAGAGGAATCTACCCTCCGGGTCGACTAATCTTTCTTCTATTTTATAGTATACCTCCCGTCCTATACCGATAGCTACCCCTTTTGAGTTCCTTGAGTAAGAATCTCCATAAAACCACACCGGGAACCTAGGGGAATATATACTTAACCCTCTCAGGCCCCCTAGTTTAGATGGAATTGAAAATTCTGCGACTTGGTGGATTTTTTTTTTTTTGTATTTTATTTTGCTGGGGCACCTATGAAAATCCTATAGAGAACCTATGAAAAGCGTACCATTCATCCCTCTTTCCCGATCTCTGTATAGCGTAAGAGAGGCGGGAGGATACAGAAAAAAAAAAAAATAAATAAAAAAAAAAACGCAGAGGGGGGGAAGAAAAAAAAAGGAATGTCCTTATACTTTTGCAGCTCTATATTAGCTTAACCCAATTATCTAATCAGCTGCTATCCACCACAGGAAGGAAAGTTACTCTCCAGTAGATATCGCTCCGAGCTTATCGCATAGTTAAATCGCAGAGTTCATCACTTAATTTGCAGCTTAGTTCGTAGCATAGTTCATAACCTTTTCAGTCAGTACTAAGCTGTATCAATACTTAGTCCTTAAGTGAGCTTAAAACTCAGTACTAGTTTCAACTATCAGTTTAGTAGTTTCCAGTACTTCCAGCATTTAATCAATTGAGCCACTCCTAGGGTTATTAGGCAGTCATTGACATTTAAACAAGTCCTCTCATTGGTACAGTTCATACAGTTCATACAAACATTTCAATTCCGTAGCTCTCATAGATCCATAGGTTTCAAAAAGAATCATTGCTCCATCAAGACCTCTCTTATGTCTCCAGTCATTTAAATTTTAGCCAGCCCCAGCTGCTGCATCTCTCCCTCAGTCAGTCATCAAATCTCTTTAGCTTCCACAGCAAACACAGTTCAAACACAGTTCACGATGCAACAGCGCTGGATAACCTAGGGGCTCTGGAGGGTAGTATACAGAGCCTAATATACAGAGCACACAAAGGCATAGATAAGAGGGGGGGCGTATGGAAGAGACAGAGGGGAGGCCAGCACCAACAATCACTCGTGGGTTCTCAGGATCAGGTGTTTTCTCTTGCAGCCATTTTTTTGATTGAACCAGGGATATCTCTCACTTACCCCTGTTCAGTTTCCTGCATCCTTTACTGCTGTCCACCCCGATCTATCAGTCGCTCCTCCTTGGTCTCCTGATCCAATATCGTGGGGAATAGGCATCTGCGGGGGTCACCATGTGCTGTCCTCTAACACGGTGTTCTATCCCACTTCACCAGCATCTGCATCGGACTTGCTGCCATGGATCTCCTGCCTCCCCTTCCGTCCTCACAGACACCGCCTCGGGCTCCTCCCCCAGCCTTCCCACATCACATTCTCCCCCTTAGGGCTATAACTAATATTAAAAATGCTCGTCCAACTGTCATTTTCAATCAGAAACATTGGATTCTAAAGTGTAAGTTATTAACTGTATTATAGTTATGGTCATATAGGGGGTGTATTTATATTGCCATTAACATCGTTTCATTTTTGCAGAGCAAGCACCATAGAGGTTATAGCTACTTCACAACAGTGCTGTCTGAATCGTCCCAACATTTTTTGCTATATATGTATGTATATATATATATATATATATATATATATATATATATATATATATATATATATATGTATATATATATATGTATATATATATATATATATATGTATATGTATATATATATATATATATATATATGTATATATATATATATATATATATATATATATATATATATATATATATATGTGTATATATATGTATATATATATATATATATATATATATATATATATATATATATATATATATATATATATATATACTGATTTCTGAAGGGGTGACCAGAGAGAAGAGTGGAATATGGAATTTATGTTGTATCTCAAAAACTAGAGCTGATAAGGAAAAATTGGTGCCCGTTTGGAATTCGTGTGGGTCAAATATACTCAGGAACAGGTCTAACATTCAAGATATCAAAATGTGTGTTGCCCTATGTAATCCATCAAAATGTCTATTTTAGTTTTTGTTTTTTTTAAACTGTCTCTCCATCTAACATTGTTGCCCAATCAAGCTGCAAATGTAGTCTAAAGCCATTGTGCTCTATGTCTGGCTATTGTCTCTGAAGTATGGCTCTAATCTTCATAACTATTACATTGTCTTTGGAACAAGGGGGTTGTGATTTTTGAATGGTTCACTGTGTTGGTATTTAATAAAAGTTTTATATAATAGTGTTACTGCACTAAAGTTCACATGCTATGTTATACAACATGGTTTGCCATTGTAGAGCAACCTGAAGTTGAAGGATTTAGCTTTATGGTATTATCTGTTGTAAACATTCTGATTGATTTTAGGCCTGTGTTGTAGACTAATTCATTTGCTCAATTCTGGTCTAGTACTGATAGATAAAAAAAAATGTGATAGGAAAAACAAAAAAAGATTTGGCATGAAGTTATAATAATCAGCTAGGGATGCTACTGCTTTAAGCCAAGGAACAATGTACATTTTAAAAATGTATTACACATAAAACATGTGATGCCAGAAAATTATGTTGTTGGTGCTATCCTAAATAATCATAATGACCCCCTGTCAGTGCCCAGCTCCCCATGTCATTTTCTTGTCAATCCCTTCACTATTAGCCTTGAAAATAAACAGATCTGATTTTCATTATTGACCTGTTGACTTCATTGGGATTCGTATTAAAGTTTACAATTTGAAGATTTTACCAGTTTGTCGAATGTTCCCGAAAATCAAATCTTGGCAGATTTGCTAATCGCTATTGGTCCTCACACAGTAAATACACTGCTTAGTAAATACATCACTATGAAAAAGCATAGATACTTCAGCTCTACTAAAAATCGGCTATTGATTTGATTCATATACACACTTCTAAGAAAAAAAATTTAAATGAGGAAATGATTAAATACTAAACTAGTTCCTACTCAAAAAAAGTGAAAGCAGACCAAATGTATTTATTTCATTTTATACCTTTGCTCTTGTAATTTGAAGATATTCATATCCGTGTGCAGCTGTTACAAATGCAGCATTTCTATTGGAAGCAAAATGAGTAATGTACTTCAATATGTTTTTAGCAGCATATTGATTTGAACATTTTTCACTGGTAATAACCAGAGCTGGATATGCTAAATCGGAGCTGAAAAGTAGAATGGGTAAAAAATCTTCTGAGAGCTACAGGCATGCTTGGAAGACCAGAAAAACAGAGCCCGATGATCCAATCTACGAATAAGCGGGATCCCTGAAACTGTGCTAGATATCCAGGCTACCATGCTGGCCATGTTCCAGAAACTGCAACCAGCCATTCCCGTTGAGAGACTGGAAATGAACAGAGTACATAGGGCCCTGACCACCTGTAAAACCAATGGTCCACCCAGGGACATTTTAGCCAAGTTTCATTACAAAGGAGTAGCTGCTCACTCCAGCCAGGGAAAGAGAATCCCTGTACTTTCAGGGCCATACCTATGAGCTATTTGCAGATCTGTCGCCACTTATGCCGCGTACACACGAGCGGACTTTTCAACATCCAAAGTCCGACGGACTGAGTCCGTCAGACTATTCGATCGTGTGTGGGCTGCAACGGACTTTTGACTCGCCAAAGTCCGAAGGACTTTAGAATATGAAACATGCTTCAAATTTTCCCGACGGAACTCCGCCGGACCCGGTCCCTTCGAAAACTCCGCTCGTGTGTATGCTATTCCGACGGACTAAAACCGACGCTAGGGCAGCTATTGGCTACTGGCTATGAACTTCCGTATTCGAATCCAGTCGTACGTCATCACGTTCGAATCCGTCGGAGTTTAGTGTGATTGTGTGTGGCCAAGTCCGCTCCGCCGAAAAGTCCGTCAGAACTCCGTCGGAATTCCGGCAGAACTCCGACGGAACTCCTTCGGAAGTCTGTCGGACATAAGTCCTCTCGTGTGTACGGGGCTTTACGGTCGCCCAGAGACGTGCTCTGAAGCCCCATCTCTAGATCCTACAGTGTCATCAGATAACATACTGTTGGGGATTTCCCTTCTCAGTACCCTTTACTCACCTAGAGACTAAATACGTCTGTCGCACAACCACTGAACTGCAATCAGCCCTGCAAAATCTGGGCCTTCTCGACCAGATTCCTCATAAGGACACATCCCGCAGATGATCAGCCTCTCACTCTCCTCAGTGGTCGACAACCACAAGAAACAGCCACACAGGCCACTCTCATCAAAACCTCTACGAAAGAGGTTGTTTTTATGCTCAGGCAGCTCCCAACGAGGACTTGATGGACTGATTTTACCCACATACCATCAGGTAGCTAAACTTTACCCCCCCCCCCCCATTACTACACCCACAGGTTGATGTAAATCTCTTGTGGAGGTTCTTGACATGTTTTTTTTTCCCACGTTCACTGAATATGCATCTTCACCGCATAAGAGTGATCAGCTTGCTGGAGTTAACTGACCCAAATTACCCCTCAGTGCCTGGAACTCAGCTCAATGGCCTCTCCTTGTCTGCATCCTAATCAGCTAATTCCCCCCTTCCCCCCCTTTTTTTGTTGTTTGTTTGTTCGTGATATCTTAAGGCCACTGCAGCTTTGGTGCACTGCTACAGTAACACCACAGATCCATATGCTACCATGGTCTCGATGTTTTGATATTACTTTTGTTAACTGTAATTCGGCTCACCCTGGGCATCTATGTAATTCCCTCAAGATTAAGGCTTCTAATAACAACTGGAAGCATAATATCTAGATTTATATTTTACTCTTAATCTAGATCCCAGGGGTGACCCGCATACTGTTCTATGTTGCTTGTATTGCCAAGCTATGGTTATAGCTATATTTGACTATTTTTTGTGCACTTACAGATTGCACCCGGTGCTGTTCTCCCATTGGAAGCCCTTGCCCCCCTCATTTACTACCCTCAGTTACCTGCCCTTATTTTGCAGGTTCCTGGCGGTAGCTTTGGAGCCTCTGCAGCACCGGTTGTCACTCCCCTAGTGCGCTCCTATACCCTAATGCAGTGATGGTGAACTTCGGCACCCAGATGTTTTGGAACTACATTTCCCATGATGCTCCACTACACTGCAGAGTGCCAGAGCATCATGGAAATGTAGTTCCAAAACATCTGGGTTGCCAAGGTTCACCATCACTGCCCTAATGTTAAGTTACTATTCAACACTTATGCTAGAAACCAACAGGGTTGTTCGACTCTTGTACATTCTCTCTGCTACTGTCTCTCTCTCTCTTTCCCTTTCTCCTTGCGGCTGATGCGGCTCTGTACTCTGGACAGGTTTTTACCACTGATAGATCTCATTTTCAAATGTTATGTCCCCCTAAACATTCTGTTCAAGGCTTTAATACCCCACATAAACGCACCAAGGCGTTATAATCCTTTGCAGCAGCTAAAGCCCATATAATCTGCCTGCAGGAAACCCATTTTATTAATAAATTCATCTCCAAATTCCTCAGTACCTCATACCCACAATTCTACACAGCTTCAGCCACAACTAAACAATGAGGAAACCTGGTTGGATTCCATCGTTCCTCACCCTTCATTTTTGAATCACAAATCAAAGATCCTGAAGGCAGATATCTATCTTTGGTGGACATATACCAGACACTGTGGTCACCATTGTGTCGTATTACACTCCAAATAAGCACCCAACAGCATTTATCTCACATCTCTTACAGGTGGTGGATAAACACAAATTTGGTACAATGGTCCTCTGCGGATATGCGAACCAAGTAATTTTCCCATTCCTACATAAATCCCCACCAAACCCGAACCTCTAGCCCAGTCAAGCTAACATTACAACACCTATTTTCCAAACACAACTTAGTTGACACTTGGCGTGAAGCCAATCCAATTCATAAATGTTACACACTTAAGGCCGCGTACACACGCGGGGACTGTTCGGCCAACTTTGTCCGTCAAACAGTTTCGGCAAACAGTCCGCTCAAAATTAGCATGGACGGACATGGCCACACACGACGTACGAACAGTTTGCTGAAACCGTGCGCGATGACGTGAACGGTACGTACGACGGGACGAAAAATACGACGTCCTATACACTGCATTATAAATTTCGGCGTGTAAATCCTTTCTGAGCATGCGCGGAACTTAGTTTGTCAAACAAGCCTACACACGAGGGAACTGTTCGCTGAAACAAGGTTTCAGCGGACAGTTTTTCGGAAATTCCGAAAAACCTTGTTCAGCGGACTGTTCGCTGAAACTGTCCGCTGAACGCCCACACACGGGCGGACTGTCCGCCGAAACACTGTTCAGCGGACAAAGTTGGCCGAACAGTCCCCGCGTGTGTACGCGGCCTTACTCTTTTCCACACAAATCTTTTTGCCGAATCGACCACATTTTTCTAACAACAGGCATGATCCCAGAAATCATATCCTCTGTTATAACCCCATTTACGTGGGCAGACCATTGTGCAGTTTGTACCACAATAACCTCCCCAATTCCCAGGACCCAGGATACCTCATGGTATATTAACAATGCCACTCTCTCCCATCCCTCTCACCGCCTAGTCATTGAAATAGCTCTCAAAGAATATCTCTCTGATAACACTACTGACGATATATCGGCAACAACACTATGGGATGCCCACAAAATACATCCCTTAAACGAGAACGCAAGATCCTATTCCAAAAATTGGAAGCAAACTTTACTGCATGTCATGTAGCTTTCCAGACTGACCCCAACACTACCACTAACTCGCGTCTCAACAAGGCCCGACTAGAGTTTGACCTATTTCTCACCGATTCTGCTGACAAATTTCGCCCACAAACGCCAACATACATCCTATCTTAAGGCCACTAAACCAGTCACACCTATGGCATGCGCACTATGAGCCATTAATCGCCCAGCAAGATCTGTACAATTAAAAACAACCCGTAATGCTTATACAAGTAACCCAGTCAAAATATTAGAAGTGTTCCACTCAAACCTTGCCAAACTCTATTCACCCTCTCAAGACTTTGACCCCACCAAAGCGGATGACCTGTTCTCCCGTATCACCCTCCCTTCACATACACAAGATCAGCAAGATTTACTTGAGTGTCATATCACAGACCTAGAAGTGATAGCTGCCATTAAAGTGTTGAAACCAAATAAAAGACTGGGACCAGACAGATTCTCTGTGTCATGCTATAAAATATTTGCATTTATTCTCGCACTTGTGCTCACAATTGCCTTCAACTCACTGCTTAACCACTTCCCGCCCAAGGACGTTATGTGACATCTTGGACTTTCAGTGCGAATATCTGAAAGATGTCTGCAGCTACAGGCATCATTCAGATATCCTTGTTTTTAGCCGGCGATTCTGTGCACCATAAGAATGATCAAATCGGTGCTTCTACCGCTTTATCGTTCTTACAGGCAATGGGAGTTGACAGCCGCAATTGCGCCTGGTAAACATGAGATTGTGGATTTTTTTTTCCCGATCTAATACTTTCCAGCCTGGAGGTGAGATATGGGGTCTTAGTGACCCCGCATCTCTCCATAAAGAGGACCTGTCACGAATGATTCCTATTACAAGGAATGTTTACATTCCTTGTAATAGGAATAAAAGTGATAAAAAAAATTGTAAAAGAAAGTGTAAAATAAAAAAAAAATTGTAAAAGAAAGTGAAAAAAAAAAAAGTAAAAAAAAAATAATAATACCGTATATACTCGAGTATAGGCCGACCCGAGTATAAGCCGAGGCCCCCAATTTACCCCCAAAAAACTGGGAAACCTATTGACTCGTGTATAAGCCGAGGGTGAGATATGCCTGTCCATCCCTGTGTGTGTGTCCATCCATCCATCCCTGTGTGTGTGTGTGTCCATCCATCCCTGTGTGTGTGTGTGTCCATCCATCCATCCATCCATCCCTGTGTGTGTGTCCATCCATCCATCCATCCCTGTGTGTGTGTGTGTCCATCCATCCATCCATCCCTGTGTGTGTGTGTCTCCATCCATCCATCCATCCCTGTGTGTGTGTGTCTCCATCCATCCATCCATCCCTGTGTGTGTGTGTCTCCATCCATCCATCCATCCCTGTGTGTGTGTGTGTCCGTGTGTGTGTGTGTGTGTGTGTGTGTGTGTGTGTGGTGTGTGTGTGTGTGGCCTTGTGTGTCCAGCCTACCTGTGTCCCGAGCCTCCGTCCGGTCCCGAGCCTCCGTCCGGTCCCGTCCCGTCCCGAGCCTCCGTCCGGTCCCGTCCCGTCCCGAGCCTCCGTCCGGTCCCGTCCCGAGCCTCCGTCCGGTCCCGTCCGGTCCCGTCCCGTCCCGAGACTCCGTCCGGTCCCGTCCCGTCCCGAGCCGAGCCTCCGTCCGGTCCCGTCCCAGGATCACCGCTCTTCGTCGGCGCCCATTCCCCTGTTCAAATGCCGCGCCTCCCTGTCTGTGATAGGCGGAACACAATTTCCCAGCAGCCTGTGTTCCGCCTATCACGGACATCGTCTCATCCTCGTCCGTAGTACGAGGATGAGACGATGTCCGTGATAGGCGGAACACAGGCTGCTGGGAAATTCAGTGTTCCGCCTATCACAGGCGAAGGCGGAGCCGGAGGCGCGGCTTTTGAATTATAGAATGGCCGCTGTCTGTCTGCTCGACACGCTGATCGAGCAGGCAGACAGCGATGACTCGAGTATAAGCCGAGGGGGGCACTTTCAGCCTCAAAAAAGAGGCTGAAAATCTCGGCTTATACTCGAGTATATACGGTAATTTAAAATGTCCCTGTCCCCCGTAGCTCGCACTCAGAAGCAAACGCACAAGCAAGTCCCGCCCACATATGTAAACGCTGTTCAAACCACACATGTGAGGTATCGTCGCGTGCATTAGAGCACAAGCAACAATTCTAGCACTAGACCTCCTCTGTAACTCTAAACATGTAATCTATAAAAAAAAATTAAAGCGTCGCCTATGGAGATTTTTAAGTACCAAAGTTTGGCTTCATTCCATAAGTGTGCGCAATACATGTTGGGTATCTATTTACTTGGCGTAACGTCATCTTTCAATTATACAAAAACTGGGTTAACTCTACTTATTCTCTCCCTCTCTCCTGGATGTGTAGAATTATGCCACAAACTGTCGATACTGCCCAAGTTTCTATACTTTTTTTATAGTATTCTCCATTAAATAACCCTTGTATTTCCTACCCCTTATACCACGCAGAGTGATGTCCTATATTTGGGGTAATATAAAACCCCGTATTCACGAAACCACCCTATTTATTTTCAAAGTGGAGGACTTTGAATCCCATATTTTTCATCCTACTATTATGCAGCGCAACTCGCACAATTGCCTAAATATCATGCAGCGAAAGAAATACCACTTTGGGTTGACTGTGATCCTGTATCTGTAGCTAACATGCTATGGCTCCATCTGAAAGATAGAAACTTTAGTCGAAACCCCATTACCAAACATTCCCTATTTATATGGGATAAGTTCAGGGACACGCGTAACTGTATTGCGCATGCATAGTATAACAGTATAATACAGTGTCTATAAATTGCATGTTCACAACTACTTTAAGTTCCCCATGCCCTTAGTAGTTTATGATCAAGATTTAGAAAAATTCCCTCAGCCTGCCTTAACTGAAGAGGTTTGAAGCCAGAGAAAATGATCTGTTCCCATAATGCAACAGGATTATATTACCTTGTGTGTCTTTTATTATGTAATAGGGTAATAGGTGTGCACAGCCTATTGCATTAGGGTGTCCACCCCAAAGCTCAAACACATGTGTGTGTGCATATATATACTGACAGTGTCAGTAGAGCAGTGGACAGTGTCAATAGTGCAGAGATTAGTGTCAGTAGGGCAGTGGACGGTGTCACTAGTTTTTATTATTTTATTTTTACAATTTTATTTTTTATTATTTAAAAAAAATTTAGGATCCCTGTTAAGGGGCTTTAGTGAAATATCAAGGGTCTAAACAGGAGCAATCTGCACCACACAAGGTGATTAGGGTGTGCCCAGGCACACTTGGCACACCCTGTGCGCACACCTATGAATAGGGTGATATGGGAAGGATAATGACAACCTCTTTTTGATTTTTTGTTGGTCTTAGAATAGTTGTCAACTTTATATTTACAGTTTAACATAAAGATACCCTGTCATCAAGAAACACTTTTCAGGCTGCTCACATAAATAAAATGTTTACAATTAGCACTTACTGATACTGCTGTGTCATAGCAATTAGTTATGCCTTTTGTCAGTAACAGCAATAAAGATTTATTCAACCTCTGACACTATTGGCCCACCAGGATGTCCTGCAGCTGCCTGAAAAGCCTCCAGTGCTGTGTGAGTGACAGCCTAGAACGCAGTTTTCTCTGCATGTGCTGAGCATTGAAACTCCATGCTGCCATTGATAATATGCAGGCACTCTCCCACACACAGCCTCTGGCTTCAGAAAGCTTCACAGGCAGCAGACAGTCACCTTGGTGCCATCAGAGCCAGTACAAGGCACTCTGACACTCCTAAAAGTTTCATAGATAAAGAAAACTACAGGGCTTTAAAAGGCACAATCAATTGCTACAGCAAGGGCAGCACCAGTAAATGCAAATTTCAACCATTTTGTGTATGTAAGCCTCCTGAAAAATGTTATCTGATAACAGTGTCTCTTTAAGCCAATGGTTTACCTTTTAGTTTTGGGTAGAGAAGTGCAAAACTTCTGCTGTTTTTTGTTCTTTTTGTATGACCTGTGATCCCATAGGGGAGCATTTCACCTACTCCCTGAGCCTGTGATACCTGAACAAAGGAGAAGGTAGTTGTCAGTTATATATTTATATTTCTCAGTTAGCTGCGTGACAAACAAAATGCCCACCTGGGCTTCATAGGCTATTGCCTAATAACACCCTGTCTCTTAATACCCATAGGTAATGTCCTGGTCAAATTAGATTGCCATTTCTTGAGGCTAAGACAGTCACTCTCCCAGTGCCACATGCTCCTGCAGCCAGGGCAGCCATCAGAAATTTTGGAGCCCCTTACACAGCTTTAGGCCTGCCCCCCCCAAGCCTGACCCTCTTACATTAAACTTTACCCCTTTCATTAGGGTCCCCAAAGTTCCCCTCCTTACATCAGGGTTCCCAGAGTGCCCCTTAAATCAGGATCCCCAGAGTACGCCTTTACATCAGAGACCACATTTCATTAGGGTCCCCAAAGTCTTCCTTACATTAGGATCCCACAGCCCCCCTTACATCAGGGTCCCCATAGCCCCTCCCTTACATCAGGGTCCCCCAGAGCCCCCCTCTTTAACCACCTACCTACAGGACACTTTCACTCTCTTCCTGCCCAGGCCAATTTGCAGCTTTCAGTGCTGTCACACTTTGAATGACAATTGTGAGGTCATGCTACACTGTAACCATGTGACATTTTTTATCATTTTCTTCACACAAATAGAAATTTCTTTTGGTGGTATTTAATTACTGCTGTTTTTTTTTTTTTTTAAAGGCTGAAACATTTTGAGAAAAAAAGTTTTCCTTAGTTTCTATCAGTAAATTTTGTAAATAAGTAATTTTTCTCCTTCACTGATGTGTGCTGATGAGACAGTACTGCTGGGCACTGATATGCTGCACTGATGAGGTGGCACTTATGGGCAGTGATGAAGTGGCACTCTTGAGCACTGATTAGGTGGCACTGATGGGGAGGCACTAATATGACACATTTATGGGCACTGATAGGTGGCACTGATATGTGGCACTGATGAGCACTGATAGGCAGCACTGGTGGGCACTGATATGCGGCACTGGTGGGCACTGATAGGTGGCACGGATAGGCAGCACTGATGGGCATTGATAGGCAGCAATCATGGACATTGATGGGAAGCACTGAGCTATAGACAGCCAATTGACTAAAAGGGCTGTGCACACCTGCACAATCAGTGTGCTGGTTTTCTGTAAAATATGGACCCAATCCAGCTGCTACCAGTCCTGCAGAAAACTGCAAAACCTGTTTTCACCATGCACAGAAATTCCAGAGCCCCAACCTGCATAAGTGGGACCCCCGGGGGACATTTAACCTTTCTAACACCGTGACAAGATGCAGCACTGTCACAATAGCAGTCAATCAGATGAGCTCCAACTACCATCAAATTACAATTTGCTACAAAGAAAAGGATGCCGCACAAACTATTGACAAATCCAATATTTGGATTTATTTTTGCTGCCGTGCAAACAAGGGAACACTGGTACACAGATACACAGATAAGCACACTGAACAGCTCAGTGTTCTTACCCATGAATATGTGTTTTCTTGTTTGCATTTACTGTTAAATTAAGGAAGAGTGGGGAAGCCTGAAACTGCTATTCAGTTTGTTCATGTACTGAATAAATAGCAGATGTTTACAAAGCAGGGTGGTGATACTTTGTGAAGATTAATGTAAAGGCAGTGTGGAGTGCAGCTACTTGCACCCAATAATTAGCTGTTTACATAATTTATATATATATATATATATATATATATATACACACATACACACATACCAGTCATTAATTTCTAATAAACTAGAGCTCTCCTTTAAAGCAAGTTTTCATTCCTGATTTTAATCAGCATTGAAGGTATAACGATCTCTCTATTTCTGAACATGAGTTTAGGTAATGAAATAGCCTCTTGTTTTATGATGTAAAATAGTTAAGCGTTGGTCATGGAAGTAAATGTAGTTTCTTTAATTTGTAGGTAAGTGCAGCTTTTATCATCCAAGAGGATAACCTCTTTAGTCAGCAGTGATTCAGTATATTTTACACGTTTAACCACTTGCTGATCCTATACTATATATAAATGGCGGCAAGGCGGCTGTCCTGCACAGAATCAGGTACTAGGTAACTAGGAGAACTTCCATGTCTGGGACTCGTGTGCATGCTACCGGTGGGCCACTCCTGCTGTGATTAGACACAGCGGAAGCTGATTTGCAGGTGCGGTGGATTATATGTCCGCCAGCACCCGCCGATGCTTCAGTACACAGGCAGCATGGCGGTAAAGACAGCAGATCACTGTTCTGTCACTACAGAAGACATAGATCCTGTGCCTCTGCTAAGCAGGTACTGTACACCGATCCATGCCTTCTCCTAGTACAAGCACCTCCCCCACAGTAGTGAAGCATTGGCCAAGCACACATTTAACTCTTTGATTGTCCATAATGTTAACCCCTTCCCTGCCAGTGTCATTAGTACAGGGACAGTGCATATTTTTTAGCACTGATCACTGTATTAGTCTCACTGGTCCTCAAAAAGTGTCAAAAGTGTCAGTTAGTGTCCCGACTGTCTGCCGAAATATTACAGTCCCACTATAAGTCACTGCTCTATAAGTCACTGATACTAGTAAAAAAAAGTCATAAAAAAATAAACAAAATCCCATAGTTTGTAGACACTTTAACTTTTGCGCAAACCAATCAATATATGCTTATTGGAATTCTTTTACCCAAAATATATAGCAGAATTGGCCTAATTTGATGAAGAAATTAGATTTTTTTTACATTTTTTATTAAATATGTTTTATAGCAGAAAGTAAAAAATATACACATTTTTTTAAAAAGCTATCAGTTTTTTTTTTTGTTTATAGCGCAAAAAATAAAAACCACAGAGGTGATCAAATACAACCAAAAGAAAGCTCTATTTGTGGGGAAAAAAGAACAGAGTGCCGTAATTGCAAAAAATGCCCTGGTCAGGAAGGCGGGTGAACCTACAAGGGATGAAGTGGTTAAAAAATATCTACTGTGTGATGCTTGCTTATTCGCCTTTTGGAAGTCGGAGTGTACCTTTTACCTCTAAATGTGTACCTATACATGTTTTAATGTGCCTATAACTGACACATCAGGGCTGCTTTATTAACCACTTTCAGACCGGACCAATTTGCTGGTCAAAGACCAGACCACTTTTTGCGATTCGGCACTGCGTCGCTTTAACTGACAATTGCGCGGTCGTGCGACGTGGCTCCCAAACAAAATTAACGTCCTTTTTTTCCCACAAATAGAGCTTTCTTTTGGTGGTATTTGATCACCCCTGCGGTTTTAATTTTTTGCGCTATAAACAAAAATAGAGCGATAATTTTGAAAAAAACGCATTATTTTTTACTTTTTGTAATAATAAATATCCCCCAAAAATATATAAAAAAAAAAATTTTTTCCCTCAGTTTAGGCCGATACGTATTCTTCTACATATTTTTGGTAAAAAAAATCGCAATAAGCGATTATTGATTGGTTTGCGCAAAAGTTATAGCGTTTACAAAATAGGGATAGTTTTATAGCATTTTTATTAATAATTTTTTATTATTTTTTTTTTACTAGTAATGGCGGCGATCTGCGATTTTTATTGTGACTGCGACATTGTGGGGGACCCATCGGACATTTTTGACACATTTTTGGGACCATTGTCATTTATACAGTAATCACTGCTATATAAACGCAGTGATTCCTGTGTAAATGACACTGGCAGTGAAAGGGTTAACCAGTGGGTGGCAGTGTAGGGGTTAAGTGTTCCTAGGGGTGTGTTACTAACTGTGGGGGGGTTGGGCTTTCATTTAGTGTACACTGATCTCTGCTCCAATCACATGGAGCAGAGATCAGCGTCACTAGTTGCTAGGCAGAATGGAAAAATGTTGTTTATACAGCATTTCCTCCATTCGGCCGCTCCGTGAGACGATCGCGGGGATGCCCGCGGCGATCGAGTCCGCGGGTCCCGCGACCGGACTCACGGGGGTCCCGACCAGTGCGGGAGCGCGCCGCCGGCGGCGTGCTCCCGATGGCACGGCGGCAACGAATATTGGACGTACATGTACGCCAATATGCCTGCCCGTGCCATTCTGTCGACGTACATCGTCGTGCGCTGGTCGGGAAGTGGTTAAAGGAAAATGTGTTGTTCACTTAGATACAGGCATACCCCACTTTTAAGTACACAATGGGGTTTATTTACTAAAGCTGGAAAGTGCAAAATCAGGCTCACTTCTGCATAGAAACCAATGAGCTTTCAGGTTTTATTACCAAAGCTTAATTGAACAAGCTGGGGCTAGAAGCTCATTGGTTTCTATGCAGAAGTGAGCCTGATTTTGCACTTTCCAGCTTTAGTAAATAAACCCCATTGTGTACTTAAAAGTGGGGTATGCCTGTACAACATTGCATGACCGTGCAATTGTCCAATGGCCTGATCATGAAGGGAGGTAAACCTTTCGGAGCTGAAGTGGTAAATTTGACCAGAAATCCCAGGAAAAAATAAATGAAACGTTATCTGGAAACAAATTAAACTTATCTGGAATATGTTTATACAGTGGTCACAATATGTTAAAGTAGTTCTAAAGGCTGAAAGATTTTTATCTTCATGCATTTAATGCATGAAGTTAAAAAAAACTTTCAGCATGCAGCTCCCTCCTGATCAAGTAACAGCCAGTGAAGATGGAGAGGGGGGTGGGGCCGAGCCTGATTCTGTGTGTCTAATGGACACACAGAGCAGGGCTTCAGAGAAAGCACACACAAGTGCCCTCATAGCAAGCAGCTTGATATAGGGCAGTAATGGCGAACCTTGATTTTTTGGAACTACATTTCCCATAATAATAAACTACACTGCAGAGTGCACATGCATTATGGGAAATGTAGATCTAAAACATCTGGGGTGCCAAGGTTTGCCATCACTGATATAGGGGCACTCAGCAGAGGGGAGGAGCCAGGGGCACCACATGGGGCATTCAGCAGAGGGGAGGAGCCAGGGGCACCACTGGGGGACCCAAGAAGGGGAAGACTGGGGCTGGTCTGCGCAATATGTTTGTTATTTAACCACTTAACAACCGGCCCATAGCCGAATGACAGCTACAGGGCGGTTGTTTAACTCTGGGAGGCCATCATATGATGTCCTCCTAGAATTCCGCTCTCACGCGCCCCCTGGGGCACGCACTCGAGAGCATCGGTGATACCCTGCAATACCCAGCCATAGACATCCCCCCTCCCCCCGCCGCCCTCCGGTGCTTCTACCGACTCGCCAATACGATCGAAGCCAGAATCTTATTTTTTTTTTTTAGTTCAGGCTTTCCAGCCTAGAGGTGAGATATAGGGTCTTATTGACCCCATATCTCACTGTAAAGAGGACCTGTCATGCCATATTCCTATTACAAGGGATGTTTACATTCCTTGTAATAAGAATAAAAGTGATCAAAAAATTTATTTTTGGGGAAAAAAAATTCAAACTAAAATAAAGTAAAGTAAAATGAACAATAATAAAAAATTTTTTTTTAAAGCGCCCCTGTATGAAAACGGTGTTCAAACCACACATGTGAGGTATCGCTGCGAATGTTAGAGCGAGAGCAATAATTATAGCCCTAGACCTCCTCTGTAACTCAAAACATATAACCAGTAAAAAAAAAATTTAAAGCGTCGCCTATGGGGATTTTTAAGTAGCGACGTTTGGCGCCATTCCACGAGCGTGTGCAATTTTGAAGAGTGTCATGTTAGGTATCTATTTACTCAGCGTAACTTCATCTTTCACATTATGCAAATATTGGGCTAACTTTTTTTTTTAAGCACAAAACTGTTTTTTTTCCCAAAAAAAGCATTCGAAAAATTGCAACGACCACCATTGTATTCTCCAGGGTGTTTGCTAAAAAAACATATATAATGTTTTGGGATTCTATGTAATTTTCTAGCAAATAAATTATGATTTTTACATGTAGTAGAGAAATGTCAGAATTGTCCTGGGTGCTCCAGAACGCCTGATGGCACTCCCTGCATGTTGTGCCTCTGTATGTGCCCACGCTGTGTAAAAGTCTCACACATGTGGTATTGCCGTACTCAGGAGTAATAGCAGAATGTGTTTTGGGGTGTAATTTGTGGTATGCATATGCTGTGTGTGAGAAATAAACTGATAATATGACAATTTTGTGAAAAAAAAAGTGAAAAAAATCTTGATTTTGCAAAGAATTGTGTAAAAAATTACAACTTCAAAAAAAAAAATCATCATGCCTCTTACTAAATACATTGGAATGTCTTCTTTCCAAAAAGGGGTCATTTGGGGGGTATTTGTACTTTTCTGGCATGTTAGGGTCTCAAGAATTGAAATAGGCCGTCAGTACTTCAGGTGTGATCAATTTTCAGATATTGGCACCATAGCTTGTGGACTCTATAACTTTCACAAAGACCAAATAATATCCACCAATTTGTACTTATTTTTACCAAAGATATGAAGTAGTATAAATTTTGGCCAAAAATTATGAAGAAAAAATTACTAACCTGCTAAATTTTATAACAGAAACAAAGAAAAATACATTTTTTTACAGAATTTTCGGTATTTTTTCTTTTATAGCACAAAAAATAACAAAACGAGCGGTGATTAAATACCATCAAAAGAAAGCTCTATTTGTGTGAAAAAAAGGACAACATTTTCATATAGGTCCAGTGTTGCATGACTGAGTAATTGTCATTCAAAATGTGAGAGCACCGAAAGCTGAAAATTGGTCTGGTTATTAAGGGTGTTTAAGTTTAAGTATTTAAAAAAAAAAAAAATGAAAGTGATACTAAAGGCAATTTTTTTTTTAACCACTTGACCACTGGGGTCAAGTGGTTAAAAAAAAAATTGCCTTTAGTATCACTTTCATTTTTTTTTTTTTTTTTAATATAGAATGGTTCCACTTTTATTAATCATACCAATATTGTACAATTTACACTTGCAAACAGTTATATATCTAAATACCCAAAACAATTAGGTACTATAATAGGTTGCAAGAGTACAAAGAAGATTTCAAACTTATATTTTAAATATTGAGTGAAGGAATTCTAACACATATAAACAAGTTAAATTAACTTACAACTGTGTTTTAATTACTGGATTTAATGTCTATTAGAACAGTATTTCATTTTTAATTCTTTCAGTATGAATGTTTTATAAAATATTTATGAATGCAAACCAGAGAGCATTATCGCAGCCTTTAGGGAAAACACAATTTTAGCACTGTTTATAAAAGTTTTAAATTCTTTATAGTATGTGAAGAATTTATTGTTTCTCTACATGAATAATTGATAACATTAAAGAAAACATTTTGCAGGCACTAGGTTAAATACATACTGCATAAATGATGCATGTGGTATACATTGATATCAGGGGAATTATGTAAAGCAAAAATTAGCAAATTACTGCTTAAACTAATTTTATGGCTACAGCAAAGCTTTGATCTACACTACAACCCAAATGTTCAATAAAATGCTCTTGGCAAACAAATATTATACTGTATATATGTGCTTTATCTGTATACTCGGCAGAATATAAGGGTTCAGTGCCACTGGGAATAAACTTTGAAACTCTACTATCATACAGAAAAAAAAAGACACAGGCTAAAAAAACATACTCCTCTTGTAAAAAATACATACGTAAACACCAAAGAACACAAAGATAGCAAAGTCAGTTGCCAACTCATAAAATATTTAGAAATTATATTCTTTTCCTTTCTTTGCATTGTCTGAGAAATCATGTACTACAAAAGATTACGTTAGGATTGCAAAACAATGTTTTAGAAACAAAAATAACTGGTATTTTTAAGAGGCCTTCATATGCATGATTTACACTTTATTCTTTATAAAGTTTAATAATACCTGATCTGTATTTTAGATTAAGAGGTCCTCATTAAGCATTCACAAGGTTTTAATATTGTTTTTTGCATGTTCTTATTATTTTCAATGCATTGTTACTGGTGTGGTTATACACTCAGAAATATTGTAACAATTTCAGTATCTATCATACAGAAATGATGACTAAAATGTAATGCATCCCTTGGCTTTCCAATGTTTTATTTGTGGTTGCAATAGAAACAAATATGAAATATGTAATCTTATTTTGTCAGGAAAATCACCCTAAGCTTAAATGTTCCCTTATGCAAATCCCTAAAGAATGGGGAATTGGTTGTCCCCGATGTCTATCTTTGTCTTGTGGAGGCCCAAAACGTATCTCTATCACTGGTTACATCCTGAGAATGTTATGCCCCGTACACACGATCAGATTTTCCAACAACAAAACCTTGGATTTTGTTCGAAGGTTGTTGGCTCCAACTTGTCTTGCATACACACAGTCACACAAATGTTGGCCAACAATTACGAACGTGGGAACGTGGTAATGTACAAGACATATGATGAGCAAATAAAAAAGAAGTTCAATAGCCATTTCGCCACCCTTTGGGCTACTTCTGCTAATCTTGTGTTTTTTTTATGTTAGTAGAAGTTTGGTGAGAGATGATTCACACTTTTCAGCCTCGTGCTTTTCAGTTTGTTTCTGCTTTTCAGATTGTGCTTGTTGGTTCGTATCTGTTCTTCAGTGCGTGCTTGTCATTTATTTTCTGTCTTCCAGTGCGTTCTATTTACAGTTAGCTTCTGATTTTCCGTGCATTATTGTCCGGTCATTTCTGATTTTCAGCTCGTTCTTGTCAGGTCCTTTCTGATTTTCAGTGTGTTCTGTCAGTTCATTCTGAGAAGCTGTTTGTTTATTAGCCATGTTGCTGTTACATACTCATCATAGGGTCTGTGCTGTTGTTGGGCTTGGTGTTGGAGTTATTGCTTTGACCCAAGTCCAGTCCATGAACAGGGGAGGTGGAGGTCTTGGACCAAGAATTGGTTACTCAATCATGACCAATTCTCCCATATGCCTTTGTTGCGGGAGCTCCAGGAGAATAATCCTGATGATTTCAGGAATTATCTCTGAATGACAGACCCCGTCTTTCACCGTCTCTTGGCTTTGCTGACCCCTTATATTATGAAGCAGGACACCTTCATGCAGCAAGCCATCACTCCCGGACAAAGGCTCGTTGCCACATTACACTACTTTTCGACCAGGAAAAGTCTCCAGGACATCAAGTTCACAATCCCCCCCCCAGGCTCTGGGAATCATTATTCCAGAGACCTGTTCTGCCATCATTCAGGTCCTGCAGAAGGACTATATTAAGGTAAGTTTTATCCTTTAACATCACAGTCTATGTATTTAATGTTTGCTAAAGTATTGTATTTATTTCATCATTCCATATTTACCATGATTGTAATATGCTGTGAATGTCCACTTTGTCCTCATGCGTGTTGTAAGCTTTTAATGCTTCTGTCATGGTTATGCAGGGATCTTCCTGTGTTTGCTTACCTTCCCTCATGTCTTCAGACTAAGAGGTCAGCCACTTCCATCTGGTGGTTTTTATAACCTCTCCTCTAAGCATGGCTCCACCCCAGGCCCTATCAGGGAGCCCTATATTAACCTGTGCACTGCAGGCCATCAGTGCTGATCAACCATTGTGTATTCCTTTGTGTGTTAGCTTCCTGTTTCCTGCCGTGTGGTCTGCTTCTGTTTTCCGTTACCGACTTTGGCGTGTCTTTACTATCCCTGTTTGCCTGTGATCCTGACCTTTTGGCGTGTACCCGACTATTCTTGTCTGCTTGTGGCCCCGACCTTGGCTTTGTCCCTCACCATCCCTATCCTCCTGTTGCCTACTGTGGGTGTGAGCTGGGGGACCCTGGGGGTCGCGACCTGGAGCCAGTTGCAGCCAAGTCCATCCTCACCACTAGAGGCGCTGGTGAACACCTGCTGGCTCTTAGACTTCGCGCCCCAGGGAATCTTACGCTCTAACCCCAGTGGGATCTGTCCCCCGTCTGCAGCAGTCAGCCGTAGGGTCCACAACCTTGCGGTGCACTCCTGATTCCTACGTGTGCACCTGTCACCTCACCTCAAGGTGACCTGACAGCTCCTTTTTTGTCCTTCATGCATATTTGCCTTCACTAACCTCCCCAGCATGCTATCCTGGGCCCATACACACCTAGCCTAGTCACTTAACAATGTATTTTGTCAGCTCCATTGTAGTGCTTACCCTAGACACCCCCTAAAATGTGTCCAAATGTTATTGTTGTCCTTAAATTCAGGCAGAGTGCAAGAGGCCTTTTTGGGGGGGCCCAATCTCATATGAAAACCTCCCTCCCCCCAACCGCTAAGTCAACCGATACCGATACTCTGCTGACTTTGCCCAACCCATACACACTATACCTACCTCTTTTGTGGTCATATTTATGGATGAATTCACCAAAGCATGTAGTGCAAGTCCCTGCCTGAATACTTTCAAATGGTACTGTTTAAAGTTTTGTTCTCCTATTATCTTGATGGGGTAACTGCAGAATGTAAAAATGTGCTTCACTTTGGACAGTGTGTATTAATATTTTTGGATTATGACACTTCTTACATGTCCAGTGGGCTGCCAATAGTGTAAGTAAGAAAGGGCTGGCCAAAGTAACACACATTTACGCATTCAGCTCTCAATGAAGTAGAGAGGGTTACCTGTCCAAAACACCTCCCCCCACCCTAAAATTTTTACAATGGGCCATCAGAGGGGGTGAGGAATCTGATAAGTGGACCTTATACTTTTGTCTTTAAATACTCATTTCAATAAATGTTGGCCAAGAATGTTTGTGTGCAAAAGTAGTCATTTTTTTTCTTGTTTTACTCCACAGTTTCCTTCCAACCCACAGGAATGGCAGACTGTGGCCTCCCAATTCAACCAGCAGTGGGACTTTCCCAATTGCGGTGGTGCGATAAATGGAGAGCATATCCGGATCGTCCCACCACTCAACTCAGGGGGTCATACTACTTTAATTAGAAGGGGTACAGTAGTATTGTGATGTTGGCGATGGTGATGGAGAATTATGAGTTCCTATATCATAATAGGAATAGTAGGAATAGGAATAGTAGGGAAGAATGGCCGTATGTCTAATGGAGGAGTGATCGCCCAGACGGAATTTTACAGGCATCTACAGAATGGCACCTTGAGGTGGCCACCTGCAGCAGATAACATGACGGGCCTCCAGTGGATAACATAGCGGGCCTCCAGTTTGTTTTTGTGGTGGATGAGGCCTTTGCGCTGGGGGAGCATCTGATGAGGCCATGAGGACCCTGACCCTGGAGCAGAGGGTTTTTAATTACCAGCTGGCAGGTGCCAGAAGAGTGGTCGAGAATGCCTTTGGCATAATGGCCAGGCAGTCCCGGCTTTTCCAAACGGCCATCAGCATGGCTGAATACAAACAAAATCACATTATCTTGAGCTGCTGCATTCTTCATAATTTCCTATGGAAGAATGCAGCCAACTATCTGGCCTCAGTTGGGACTGAGGTCGACTTTTCACTGGCACAAACAATGACGACGCTTGAAAGTGGCTGTCCTGGCTTGCCTCCCCAAAGAGCCCGGAAGTACGGAAAAACTATGTGGAGTTCTTCGTGGGTGGGGGGCAATTGATTTGTGTCTGTTTAAAATAAAACATTTTTGAAAAAGTAAACTCATATTTAATTTGAATTTCTGTTTGTGTTTCTTATCTGCCTCCTAGGTTCTCCAATGGCCTTTTATTTTTTGCCATTTTCTTCTTATTTGATACATGAGGTGACAATCTTTTCTATTATGTTGTGCTGTGGGTCTGCTACACATACGCAATGTTTTAGCTGTTAATATATGTAATGCATTAATGATAAAAATAATCATCCTTTTCAACTCCATGAATTAATTGCTTGTAGTCCCTATAATGGCCTGATTTTGGCAACTTTTACAGCAACTTTTGTAAAATAACCCCCATTGTCACTGTAACTACACCAACTTAAAAAAAAAATGGTATTGAGCATTGAAAGAAGAAGCCACACATTGTTGAGTATAAAACGTTTTACTCCAAGCACATTCACATGTGTGTTTAAAAAGTGTTTTTTAACAAACCAGCATCTTGGTGTATAACATGTATGTTTGACAGTATATAGCAGGGGTGCCCAACCAGTGGCCCGGGGGCCACATGTGGCCTGCGGAGCCCTCTGATGTGGCCCTAAGATGGCAGGTTGACAAGCCCAGATCATGGGTTGACAACCAGCCATCCCAGAGCAGCAGTTTTGTGAATGAAGCCACTGGTAGTGGAAGCAAGTGGCTGCGGAGCAGAGCCACATAAGCCAATACTTCCTGTCACAGGCGGAGTGATACCAAATGCACTCCGCCAGGGCCAGCGATACCAGAATGGAAGATGGTTATTAAAGGTAAGTTCACTACTAAATTCACAGTATATATGCAAATATCTGTTTTACATTGGTTACTGGGCTGCTTTCAAACTGATCCGCAGGTGCAGTGCATTGAGCCATAGACTTCTGTTATTACCTGCAGGTTTGTTGTGCCTTCAGAAAGCACGCCACACCTGCAGAATATAATAGAAGTTTATGGCAAGTTGCAGCTAACCTGCAAAAAATCCACAGGTTCACTGCGCTGCACCCGCACTTTGGGCCAATCGCAGCACATCAGTGTGAAAGAAGCCTTAGGCCCCTTTCACATGATTGGTCTGACCCAATTGGACTTACTATTCACCTCTATGGCGCAGCAAATGTAAACAGGCTTGTGTCTGTTTATACCCACCTACCTAAAAAAAACATAAAGGGATCTGCCCCTTCCATCTGGGCAAATCGGATTGGATCAGAGGGCCCATAGAGTAGAGTGGGCTGCGTCTGTGGACACGGACCTGTCATCCTCCCACTCCGTTCATTGTGGCCCACAACGAGTTACCAATTCACTTAAGTGGCCCTCGCTCTTCAAAAGGTTGGGCACCCCTGGTATATAGCTTTTTTGTGGCTAAACAGGCATGTTTAAAACCATAACATACACATTCAACTCCAACTCAGGAACTTACAAAGTTCAACTTTGCTAAAGTGAAAGCCAGATGAGACATTAGTATGTCAAAACTGTGCTGATTTTGCCTTCATCGGATGAGGTGATCTCTCCCCTGTAAAACCCACATTTTGAAGATGCACACAAATTGGGCCTCAAAATTGACATTTCTCTCATGATCCCATGCCTAAAATGTTTGTATTTTCCCTGCATCTATTTTGCTAAAGCCATAAAACACACAGTGTGTCAACTTGTGCTTTCTGCCATCATAGGATATCAATGTACGCATTTCGTGGGTGCACCCCCTTCCTCCAAACTAAAGTAGGTGAGAGGAAGGTGTTGCACCCCCAAAGCACGTCAATTTATCCCCCATGATGGGAGCTAGCACATGTTGACAGACTGGGCCTTATTTCATAAGGACAATCCACTTTGCCATACAAGTGCACTTTCAAGTGCACTTGCATTGCACTTGTAGTGCAAAGTGTTTTTTTTTTTAAATAAGCCACAGTTTGTCAACATGTGCTAGATCCCACCACGAGGGATCAATGAATGCATTTCGGGGGTGCAACCCCTTCCTCTCACCTATTTTAGTTTGGAGGAAAGGGGTGGCACCCACGAAACGCGTACATTGATATTACATGATGGCAGATAGCACATGTTGACACACTGTGTGCATCTTCAAAATGTAGCTTTGCAATTCCTTTAAAACTTTTAAAACACATACAATAATAATGACAACTTAAACTTTTTTTGGTTAGATTTTGCCTAAAATATCAATGATGTTGCTCAGTCCTTTTTGAACATCATTGATATTTTGCTTCATCTTTTTTTAAATCCTGATTGCACACCATGAGCTCACTGATGAGTACTTGTGCATGTGCACTCCTGAAGTGAGTTTCTTCTTCCACAACATCCACATCACCTAAAAATAAAAAAAACACTGCCCTCCAACCAAAAGGACCAGGAAGGCAAAGAATCTTGAGGAGTTCGCTTAGTCAGCTCTACTTTCCTAAAACAGGCTACTGCGGCACTTACCCCAACCCCTGGTGTCCACGAGGCATTTGGATGTGTCACTGCAAGTAAACTAGAACACATGGAGGAGGGTAAACACACAATCTGTGAAGAAATTATTCTGGAGGCCCTAAACAAGGCGACGAGGAGCAAACTCACAACTTAACCCCACCTCTGTGAGTTGGACCATACTCCTCCACCACCTCCAGCAACACCACCAACACCACAGCCACCCAACCCACCACAGCAGCATGGAAGGAAGTCTGGAAGGAAGTGTTAAGAGTGACAGCCTGGGTTTAGTGTGGTCTGTCAAAAACGCAGGCTGTTGTAAGACCACAGCCTCGGGATATATATGTCATCTGCTGCTGCTCCCGATCTCTCGGAGTCCTGGACCGTATTGTGCTCCCTATTAAATGGACTCCTCAGGTAACCAATTTTGACAGTCAAATAATTGATGTTTGCCCTGGGGTACAAAAGGCACTGATAGCTGGCACTGATGGGCACTGATAGGTGGCAGTGATGGGCACTGGTAGGTGACACTGATAGGCAGCACTGCTAAGTGGCACTGATGAGGCACTGATTGGCACCACTGGTGGGAATTGATAAGTGGCACTCATGGGCATTGATAGGTGGCACTGATTGCTGGCACTTATGCATTGGTGGGAACTGATTTGTGGCACTATGTGGGCACTGGCAGGCGATACTGGGGGAAGGACATCTATTGACGGCCTCCCGGCAAAGTAGATCTGCGCTGCAGCTGTCATTTAGCTATAGTGCAGATCTGAAGGGGTTAAAAAGGTGCATGCACTTTTTTGTGTGTTTCACACAGCACATCAGCCCATGCACGACCCACTCTAGTGTGAACCAAGCCTAGGTCACTGGTGAGTCAAATAGCTCCTGCCTTAGTGTTGCACCTTAAATGGTTAAAAAAATATGTTTAGCCAGCAGCTCACATTTAGTCACTTAGGCCGTATTTTCCCAAGGACCAGAATTTGACATCACCACTAGCAGAAAGAAAATGTTTAAAACTCTACTTTGTTAATGATTTGCTTAATTTGTTTTGCGATGTTGGTCATTCATAAAACAAACAGTAAACACAGAGATTTTCATGTTATTTCCATAGCAAAATCCACTGCTCTCCAAAAACATTGATGCCAGTCTCTAGTTTAATAAAAACCATATAATTATTCCATGCAACTTCTGAGACAATGTTCTGTGGACAGCTGAGACAAAAGTTACACTAATTGGGAAATACATTAGAGAAAACAAAACAGCGGTTGCCAACATCAAATCCTCATTCCTAGTGTGAAGCATGGTGGACAGAGATGGATTGCTTGCAATGTTTAGGAACAAAATCATTTCCACAGAAATGACATAGTAACAGGAGACTACAGTGTGCTGAGGAGTTTCAGATTAAAGCAAGCACACACATATACAGTATATATCACAAGTTAGTGCTCACAGTAGGTGTGTAACACCCACCAATCACACCTTCACAGTTCTTAAATAAAAAAGTATGGAGGTATATGCTAGACCAAAAACAATAGACTGCTAAAATTGTTTTACTATAGTTATTATACTAAAATTAATAACCAATTGTTAACTGAACAGTACGTGCAGTTTATGTTTGTATTGAGGATTCAATAAAAAATAAAAATAAATAAATAAATAAATAAATAAAAAATAATAACAGTTTATTGTGATACAACTAAAGTTAGGTACTTAGTACTTAGGTACTACAATAAACTGTTAAAATTATTTTTATTTATCTTTTATTAAATCCTCAATACAAACATAAATTGTGCATACTGTTCAGTTAACAATTGGTTATTAATTCTAGTATAATAATTATAGTAAAATAATTGTAGCAGGAGTGCGCATGTGTGGGACTTCCGGATCGCCACGCTAACCGGGAGCTCCGCTCTGCTCCGGCCGTCTAAGGCATCCAGACCGCGCGATCGTTAGCGAATCTTCACAGCGAGACCATCCACGCACTCCGGACACGGCAGAGACACCTCCCGTATGTCGCAGGGGCTTCCCAAGAGGGACGTTAACCGGCATCTTAACTTTGGCCTGGTTCCCCCTGAGCCTTCCAAGATGGCGGCCGCGTTGAACCCATGCAGCAGCACCGCTACAGACCCCATTGATGCAGACCCTCCGCTGACTCCTCTTCCTCTTGTGAGTAGTGGCCAACATCCCTTCTCTTCCCCGGCATCCACTGAATCTCTCCTGGGCAGACTGCAGACCGGGATGCCTTATTCCCCCCTCAGCAATACACCGGGCAGTATGCTAGCTTCCCCACAGGCCCCTGTCATGCAGGCTATTCACTCCCCTGACATGGCACAGCTTCTTAACAGCTTTTCTGACATGCTGGCAGCAGGCCTTGCTCAAAATGCTGCACAGATTACTACATCCATTAAAGCAGATATACAGAGCCTAGGGGCCAGGATAGATGCGATTGAACAAGCGGTTGATGACTCTAATGCACGCACAAACCAGAACACTTTGTGTATACAATCACTTCAGGATCAACTTGAAACTGCCCATTCCAAATTAGAAGATTTGGAAAACAGAAGCAGAAGATACAATTTCCGTATCAGAGGCATCCCCGAATCCACTTTAGATGTGCAGGACACAGTCAAAGCCCTGATTAAAGATCTTATCCCTGATATTCCTGACCACAGGCTGGAACTGGATAGGGCGCATAGAGCCCTTCAAGCCCCTCATCAAGATGGCCTCCCCAGGGATATTGTTGTCAAACCCCACTTTTATGGGGTCAAAGAGGAAATCATGAAGAGATCGCGTAATAGAGAGGACATACTTTTGAACAGGAATAAAATCTAGATTTTTGCTGACATCTCTCCGGCTACTATCCAGAAGAGAAGATCCCTCAAACCGCTCCTGGAAGTCCTCTCCCAGAAATTGATTAAATACAGATGGGCCTTCCCCTTTCGCCTGCAATTCCAGTATAAGGAGAAATCCTACAACTTCACAAACTTCCAAAACGGTGAACGCCTACTTCTCCAGCTTGGTCTCATCTCCCAGGATGTCGACCATGACCAGATGGAAACCCATTCCAGCTCCTCTAAGAGGCCCCCTCCGACCAGCCCGCTTCCCCCGATGTGGATGAAACAAAAGTCGAAGAGATACCGTGACTCCATCCCCCCAAGATGACTCCCTCGGCCTGCGTTCCCTGCTGGGAAAGGCCATAATCCTCTGCCTAGGCCGGCTTTTTCTCTAGGAATGATCCACCTATACACCCAGACAGGTCTTGCTTTTTTGAACTTTTTTGCTTTTTTGAGCTTCTTGCTTTTTTGAACATTTTTTACTTATTTTTTTTTTTTTTTATTAATTTTTTATTTTTTTTTTATTTATTTTTTTTATTATTATTTTTACTGTATCATTATCTTATCTTTATGTGTTGTTTGTTTGAGCCTGTCTGTTTAACCCCAATGTTTTGATGGTTCACCTAAGTGGATTGGACCCCTGGTGGTCCCCCCGTCATTTTGAAATGTGTGATGCCTTGCGGCCGGAGCGGAACTCTTTGCCGCTCCCCCTGTTGTAGTCTCGAGGGTTCCTTATTTTCCCTCGGGACGCCACCAGGTTTTCATCCCACTGTAGGGATGCCTTCTTACCATTCCCTATTCTGCTTAGGGAACCGGAGCAGGTGCTGGCCGCCCAGCCCTGCTGACATGCAGCCCAGGATAGTTTCTTTCCTGGACCTGCTCTCTTCTCACCCTTCTCTCCCCCCTTTCTGGCTTTCCCTCCTTTTTTTGCCCCCTTCTCCCTCTTCCCTCAGGTACCTCCAAGGGGAGCTCCCCACCCGTCTTCCAAGCGGCCCCGGGATCGATCCCGCCTGTTGTCTCCAATGAACTCCTCTCTGCTGGATCAGGTGAGACCCTTATGCCTTTTTTTGCTCCTCCACCCTCATGTCCATGGCTGATGATCCCCCCACGCTCCAATCCCTCCGGATAGGGACACACAACATGCAGGGCCTGAATTCCCCAATGAAGAGACGCAAAGCCTTTCATAGCTACCACTCGAGAAAACTTTATTCTACTACAAGAGACCCACTTCCCGAAAAGCTTTAACCCTACCTTCTTACATAGTAATTACCCCACCTTTTATCTTGCTAACGCTGAGGATAAGAAGCGAGGTGTGGCCATTCTCATTTCTAAACACATCCCGTTCACCCTTTCCAATGTAGTCAGAGACAGTGAGGGGAGATACCTCCTTGTCAAAGGCCATGTGAATGGGACTTTGTTCACCTTCATCTCATACTATGCTCCTAACAAGGGCCAGACCCGTTTCTTCTCCTCGATGTTAACTTCCCTCTCTCCTCACATAGAAGGTAAAGTGGTCCTAGGAGGCGACTCTAACGTCGCCTTCGACCTCCTTTCTGATAAATCATCCCTCCACAAAACCATCCTTAAAAGGCCGCCCAAACAGAGCCTCACTATCGCACGACTCCTCCACTCGATGGGCATGATTGATGCCTGAAGGGAGCTTCACCCCACAACTAGGGACTACACACACTTTTCTGCTCCACACAACACGTATGCCCGCATCGACCATATCTTCCTACACTCTTCAGACATATCACTGGCCTCTCAGGCTACCATATGCGAGGTCCCCTGGTCTGATCATTCCCTAGTTTCTATTACGCTTTCAGGTCTGTTGAACAAAGCAAGCACCCCTCAATGGCGCCTTGGGGACTCTCTCCTATCCAATGCAGCTCACCGCACTATGCTTGAACATGAACTGAAGGATTATTTCCGTCACAATGACACTGATGATACCTCTCCTGGTACTCTTTGGGAAGCCCACAAGGCAGTCATGAGGGGTAAAATCATACAACTTTCTTCACGCCTAAAGCGAGAGAAACGAGTGGACATCGTAAAACTTGAGAAAGAATTTCGCTCCATCAGCCAAGCCCACAAAGCTAACCCTTCCCTCCCTTCTCTCGCACGCCTCGACGCGGCTAGGCTTGCACTTAATACAGCTCTCACCTCCAACGCGGAACAGCACCTGCGGTGGGTAAGCGGTAGATTCTACCTTAATTCTGACAAATTTGGCCCCCATCTCGCGGCTAAACTCTCCCCGAAATATAGAGTAAGAGCTTTACCAAAAATCAGATCCCTGTCTGGCTCTCTGAGCCAAAATCCCAAACAAATTCTAGAGGCCTTCCACAAATTTTATTCCGACCTCTACTCGGGCCCTAACCCAGGTAACGACCAAACGATCGACTCGTTTTTTAACAGCATTCCCCTCCCCAAAATTTCTGCTGCCCACCGATCCATCATGGATGCCCCTTTCACTGAGAAGGAGGTCACTGAGGTGATCAAGTCCCTGAAAAAAAACTCTGCCCCTGGCCCGGACGGATTCTCCAATTGTTACTATAAATCCTTCTCGGAAATCCTCTCCCCCTTCCTGACCCGATTCTTTAACTCCCTGGGCCAGAACTCACCCGTTGACCCAGCTTCCAATCTCGCATACATATCTGTCATACCTAAACCTGGCAAGGACCAGAGCCTAGTGAGCAACTACAGACCCATTTCCTTGATCAACAACGACCTCAAAATAATGACAAAAATTCTCTCTAACAGATTGGGCTCCTTTATAAGTTTCTATGTCCACAAAGACCAGGTAGGCTTTATCCCGGGGAGACAGGGCCCAGACCAGATAAGGAGAGCTGTAGACATTATCTCTGTCCTCCAGGCTCGGTGGGACGGGAGCCCCCCACAGGAGGGCTTCCTCCTCTCGCTTGATTTACAGAAAGCATTTGATACTATCACTTGGCCCTTCTTATTTCGCACCCTTGAGCACTGGGGATTCGGTTCTCCTTTCAGGACCCTCCTGAGTTCCTTATACTCACAGCCCAGGGCTCAAGTCAGACTTCAGGGACACCTCTCTGACCCGTTCCCGATCTCCAAAGGCACCAGACAGGGGTGTCCCCTATCTCCCCTTCTCTTTGCCATAGGTGTAGAATCGCTCGCGATCGCCATCAGGAACCACCCAGGCATCCATGGAGTTCAATGCGGCCAATCCGTACATAAATGTGCGTTATTCGCTGATGATGTCCTCCTTTTCGTTACCAACCCTCTTATATCTACTCCCAATATCCTCCAACTTCTTCTCCAATTCGGGCAAGCCTCAGGGTTACAGGTTAACATGTCCAAATCCTTAGCCCTTATTATCTCCTCCCCCCAAGCCACAGTAGACCTGCTCACGGAACGTTTCCCCTTCTCCTGGAGCACTTCCTCCATTCCCTACCTGGGAGTTCACCTCACTCCCAAATTCGACCAACTCTACAAACACAATTACCCCCCCCCTATGTTTAAGAAGCTCAAAACGGATTTAGATCACTGGTCCCTCCACAAATTATCATGGATCGGTAGGGTGAACGCGGTCAAAATGACCCTTCTCCCTAGGATTCTTTACCTATTCAGCTCGCTCCCCATTCTTGTTCCCCAATCTCACATCCGAACACTCCAATTGTCCATTAACCGATTTATTTGGGGGTCCTCCACCCATAGACTCCCCAAGAACACTCTATTCCGACCCAGACGGAAAGGAGGCTTGGGCTTGCCCAACCTCCGCTGGTACTATCACGCTGCTCACTTGAACCAAATTTCGACTGTTTACTCGAGAGGACCCAAACCAGATTGGATCAAAATGGAGAGACAGGCAATCCCCAACTTCACCATTGACTTTCTTCTTTGGCGCCCCTCAAAAAGCAGACCCCCGATCATGTCCCCTACTCTCTCCCATTCCTTTGCGATTTGCGACACCCTGCATAAGCTGAATAATGTTACTTCCAGCTGGCACCCCCTAGCCCACATCTTTAATAACCCCGCCTTCCCCCCCGGTTTAAATATTAAACTTTTCAATGGTGGCTGGACAAAGGCCTTTATAGGATTGGTCACTTTTTTAATATGAATGGCCCCGTCACTTTGAAGCAATGCATCTCCCAACTTGCCATGCCCCCCACGGAGCAGTTCCGCTTTCACCAGATAGTTCACTTCTTACACACTCTCCTACCCACCAATTCAGATCGCCTCGAGGTCACTCCCTATGAACAGTGGTGTGTTTCGGCCATGGACATGAAGGGGGGAATCTCCCTGATCTACACAGCTCTGTCTACCCCCTCGGAGAAAACAAGTTATATGCAAAGCTGGGAACGAGACCTTGACTTGGAGTGGGACATGGACACTTGGCACTCCTATTTCACGAGGGCCTTCGCAGGGATCCTTAATGTCTCCCTCATTGAGGCAGACGTTAAGGTCCTCACTAGGTGGTATCTGGTCCCGACCCGCCTGGCTAAATTCTACCCTCAGACCTCGCCTCTCTGTTTTCGAGGCTGTGGTCACATGGGCTCCCTTCTCCATATCCTGTGGGAGTGTCCCCGGGTCAGAAGCTACTGGAACAAGATCTTCTCCCTGATCCACAAGGTCACTGACGTTGCGGCCCCCCAAACCCCAGCTATAGCGCTCCTGAACCAGCCAATCCCTAAAATCTCGAAATACCAGCAATGTTTGATCCATTACATTCTCATTAGTGCCAAGATGACCATAGCCCGGGCTTGGAAGTCCCCAAGGGTCTCGTACCCAGCAGCTAAACAAAAAATCTCCTGGATTATGTTCCAAGAAAGGACCTCTAGTCTCATCATTGATAAATCTAAAAGATTCAAAAAGATCTGGTATCCCTGGGCTCGCTACGTGGGGGTTCTCCTCTAGTCCTAGAACGGGACGCAATTTTGACAACCAGTGTCACAGCGAGATCCCCGTCTTTCCTAAGGAGCTCCCCCTGACATGGGTACCTCCCCGCCCCACTCCTTCCCCTTCCCCCTTTTCCTCTTCTGTCCCCTCTGTTTCTGTCCTGTCTTTCTCCTTCTCTTTACTCCGCCCCTCCCCTCAAAATCTTTCGTCGGGAGGTGATGGATATATGGCACAAGATCAGAGCCTGGACTGAGCAAGATTATTCGCTCCTACCTATCGGCCTGCATTGGCACTGCTGTCTTGTGGCCCGTAGGGCCTACCCCACTCTGGCCCCTCCCTTTGTTTCCTTTTTGGGGGGTCCAGAGTCGGATCGCACTAATTGCTATGCTATCAGTCACTGAGTTTGTATGGTTGACATTCTTCCTTTTAAGTTGCCCTATGTCAGGCTTGATGCACACGGTATTCCTAGGGGGTTAGGGGTTAGGGGGGCTCTGAGCTCCTGGCACAGTCTGAGCCCATGTGGGGAGTCTGGAAGCCGGGCTCCCCAAAGAAAATTGGATTCTCCCCTTACCACTAAACCGTACCCCTCTCCCCCTCCCCTGGACTTCTCTTTTAGTAGAGGACTCCCATGTGCATCACTCGCTCCCCCCCAGTTCACACGTGCCCGGCATCCATGGCCTTTATCTTCGTGGATACTGTTCGCGGGTGCCATTATCCCCCTTTGTATTGTTCCTTGGCATACTGTTTTTTGTTCCTTACCATGTGCCTTACTGCTGACTCTCCTGCGTGAGAGCAATTTGATCCATGTATCGTCTTTGTTTCAATAAATATCTTTTAAACTAAAAAAATAATAATAATAATAATAATAATAATTGTAGCAGCGTATTGTTTTTTGGTCTAGCATATACCTCCATACTTTTTTATTTAAGAAGGAGAACTTGTGAAGGAGTCTCAATAGGAGGTTCACTCTGAGAAAAATAAAAATAAAAGTCAGCAGCTACAAATGCTGTGGCTGCTGATATGTAATAAAAGGATACTTACCTGTCTAGGAATCCAGTATCATCCTCACCCAGGCTAGTTCTGGTTTCCTGGTGCCAGTGTTCTATTAAACAGTGCATTTCCATTGGATAATGCTTCAGACTGTCTGCACATGCGCAGTACGCAATGTCATTCTGGCTGATATGTTGAGCAGCTGGAATGATGTAAACACTGCATGTGCAGATCATCAGAGGTATTAGCCAATGATCTGCGAAGGGAGAATGTAATCATCAGATTCTGCTCATGGGGAGAATTGACCGATGACATGACAGGTGGTATTGGGCGTGTTGCAGGGCAGGACACCGTCCGGAAACACACCAAATACCACCATCCTGCAACACCCACAAATCCACTAGGGCTGCAGAAATTAACGATTAATTCTTAGATTAATCGTTAATTTTTTTGATCAATCAAAATTCTCTTGATCGGTACGCTGCCTGCCCAAGGGCTGCTTTTGGCCAAGCTGTGGTTGCAGCGCTCCGCTCCCTCCTGCACTATACGTCATACACAGTCTGCGGGCATCTCCCGCTGTGTGTCTCCGAGCTGAGTGTGAAAACTTTGGTTGCGTTGTGAGAAAAGTCCCGCTCTCCTTCTAGATCAGCTTGTGTGATAGACGCAGTGATCTGTCTATCACAGGAGCTGATCTAGGAGGAGGGCAAGACTTTTCTCACAGCGCGGCTAAAGTTTTTACACTCAGCTCGGAGACACACAGCGGGAGATGCCTGCAGACTGTGTAATCCAGGCACAGACACTGACTACAGTGAGACTGCATTATGGGCATGGTGAGACAGCATTATGGGCACGGCGAGGCTGCGATTATGGGCACGGCGAGGCTGTGATTATGGGCACGGCAGGGCTGTGATTATGGGCATGGTGAGGCTGAGATTATGGGCACGGTGAGACTGCATTATGGGCACGGTGAGGCTGCGATTATGGGCACGGTAAGGCTGCAATTATGGGCACGGTGAGGCTGAGTTTATGACATGTGACGTTCTAGCCATGCCCCGCTATGTCCGGCTTCGGCCGTTGCCATAACAACGGTGCTAAATCAGCTAAAAGTAGTTGGATCTGTATGTGTGTTATAATTAATTGAATTTAGTCAATTAATCGATTTTAAAAAATGATTAATCAAACAGGAAAATTTTAATCAGTAACAGCCCTAAAATCCACCCTTCAACACACCAAAACCTTCCCTACAAGACACCCAAATCTGTCTGTCATGTCATCGGTCAATTCTCCAGCATGAACAGGAGAGCCAGGCAGAATCTGACGACTACATTTTTCCCTCAGAGGATCTGCGCAAGCACGGTATTTACGTCATACCAGCTGATCAACATATGCACTATTCGATAGAACACCGGCATCCTAACTGTGGGCAGCTGGCTATGCTGCTTTCAGCTTCACAGCTGACTGCCCACTGTGCATGCTTGAGTCACACTGCACTTTGTGAATGGTCCTGCAGTCTTCTGGGAGCTGTAATATGTCCCAGAAGACTGAGGGAAGGGAAGAGAGGGGGAGAACTGCCTAGGTGATATGAGCAGAAATGGGAGCAGGTACCTGTCAATACTAGGTATGCCCCCCCCCCCCCAAAAAAAAACATGCCAAATGTTGCAAGGGTGGAGGATTTAAAGCAGAACTTCACCCTTTGGGTGGAGTTCTGATTTTTCTTTTTTGGTCTATTGAGAATGTGTCTATTTGTCTATGGGATATTGGAACACCAGCAAAAATGAACAAACTGACCTATCCATATGATTGTAATGTACTGTATTGTATTGTAGTTCTAATATGGAGGTCCGGTCTCAGTAAAGAGGAAAACTTATTTTACTATGTGTCAAGTGATATTAAAGACTGCAGTCCCAGTTTGATTGTTGTGCTGTCCCTTCGAACATAAGGGTGATGAAAAATGCATTACACAAACCTCCAGACTCATCTTGTACCTACTATCTCTATTTGCAGCTTATCCTCAAAATTACTTTTTACAGTGCTCAAGTGCCTGACACTATAGGTGTTTATTCATAAAATATTTGCAGGCACACACAGACAATGCCTGATGTAATTTTTTTAATATATGTGATTTCTGTTCTCACCACTGACAGTGTAATGAATCATCTGTTATACAGAATTGATACATAACTGCTATACAGAACTGATATATTGTTGCAGAAGCAGAATTCCATTATTTACCTTAAAGCGGACCTTCGGTAATTTTTTTCAACTTTCCATCTATTAAATCTTCTGTCCTTGTTGTTTTAACTTTGGATAGTAAACTATATATTTTTTTTCTGCCAGTAAATACCTTTTACAGCCCATTTCCTGTTTCTTCTCTGGTCATTAGCCTAGGCTTATGACATCATGCACAGCTCTCTCTCTCACTCTCATGAGAGTTTGCCAGGAAGGGGGGGGGGGGGGTCATACGAGGGCCAATGAGAGCGGGACTGCAGAGCTGGTGGTGTGCCTCTGTAAATCCAGGTAGTGAACAGGCAACAGTTTCAGCTGCCCACAGGTAAAATGGATGCAGCCAGACTAAGTGGAGGGAAATTTCTGCAGCATATTTGGCTAATATCACAGTATATATAAAATAATATGCAAAGTGGTTGGAGGGAAGTTTCAGAATGGCAAAGATGTTTTCATTACAAACTATGTGAGCAGACTGCAGTTCCTCTTTAAGTGATATGTAAAGGGTATCAGTCCTGTAAACTTGTAAAAAAATATAGTTCAATATCTGCAACATTGTATCAGATCTTTATCAGTTAACTCTCTGCATTAGATAATTCATTAGACTTAAAATGGAACTTAATCCAAAAGGAGAATTTCCACTTGTTTGTCTCCTCCCCTCCTCTTGCACATTTAAGGTGGGGGCGGTACAGATAGCTGGTTATGACAGGTACCCGCTTCCACTTTTGCCAGGATTGCCACCATTCTGGCTTGTGTTTTAAGGGCATATGAAGACAGTTTGCTGATACATGCTTTTTTATTACCTCCAATAAAACTGTCTACAAGTCTCTGGAGGTGCTGTGGTATGTTGGCAGAATTGGTATAAGGATAGAGTGAAAGAGGTTTAGTATATGAGGTAGTATAAACATTTTAGCTAAGGTAATCCTGCATTTTCAGGAGGACAGTGTGTTTGACAGATCTTTACACAGCTTGGAAACTTGGCATTGTGAAGGTTATGTCCAAGGCATGTAATATTAATACCTAAGTAGGAAGGCTGAGAGGAAGGTGCCCGGAGAAAAAGGAGACATGGGAAATATCTGTTTTCATTTGAGATGAAAAGGTGCATGGGAAGCATAAACAATTTTGATTTGTTAATTTTGTATAGGGAGGGTTGCCCAAACTCTGTGAGAAGATTTTGCAAGACTGGGAGAGCTTGTGCGATTGGTCATGGAGGTTAATTTGTTATCTGCATAAAGTCATATTTTATGCTGTATGCCACCCATGATTGAGCCAGAGAGCTCTGGATTTATTCAGACAGATTCTGTCAGGGGTTTAATAATTAATACAAATAGAAGAAGGTGTTCAACAATGATTCACCCATTGTATTAAGTCAATAAAATATCTACTGAAATCAGGCTCTTGGCGGTCATCTACAAACCAACTTGGTCAAAAAGGAGAAGTCTATAAGCTAGCAATCTGGCATATATTTTTATATCTGAATTTACGAGTGATATGGGTATGCAATTAGTTTTGTTAGTTTGGGGTTTTTGCTTGTTTAGGAATTGTAACACTAGCCCTTCTAGTGATTCTATGGGGAGCTGGCCAGTAACTACTGCCTGATATGAGATATGAGCAAAGGTGTAGCACTAGTATGTATGTAATGATTTGCAATATTCATTTGTAAATCAATCAGGTCCTGTGAATTATATATAGGAAATTTCCCAATCACTTGTTCTATTTTGGATACTATGAAGGTTTGGATAGGGAGGCTTATTGGTCATGGAAAATTTGATAATTAGATAAAGGGAGCTAAGATCATATGTAAATTTGTTCCATTGCAGGAGTTGGCTATGGCTAAATGATTGGAGATCCCAACATTTAGCTGAGCCAGTCAAGAAGGGTACTTTCAATTTCCAGCATTTGAAAGGTGCCAGGTTTGTAAGCCTGAGAGTGAAAACTAGGTTGTTGATTTCTGAGCATGAAGTCATGCTAATTAATCTGGCATAGACTAAATTTTGGAGAGCAGATTTAAGCTCTTGGGGGTGTGTTTTATCAAATTTGCATTTGTTTTGTATTCTTAGCCCTTGTACACACGGTCAGACATTCCGACAACAAAAATCCATCAGATTTTGTCCAAAACTGGTGTTGTATACACGCGGTGGTGATAAAGTTGTCGGAAAATCCGATCGTTCGTAACGTGATGACGTTATTTAGTTACGACGGGACTACGTTCAGGCTAGTAGCCAATAGCTTTGGTCTAGGAATTTTATCTGAGCATGCGGGGCACTTTGTCCGATCGGAATTCTCAACAAACAATCGGACAATGTCCGATCGGATCATGTTGTCGGAAAATTTTTATATCCAGCTCTCAAACTTTGTTGGTTAGACATTCCGGCGGAAAAAGTCAGATGAAGCCCACACACGGTCGGATTATCGTACAAGGGCTTAGGCTTGAATTTGAGCTGTGAGATCACACATTTCTTGGGCCTCCCTTTTTTCCCTTAGGCACCTATTTTAATAAACAATACCATGATAAATGCTTTATGTGTATTCCATACTAGGGTATGATTAATACCAGTTGTGGAATTAGTGTGGAAAAAAGATAGTAACTTCTATCTGATCTCTTCTTTGTAGCAGGGGGTGGCCAATAGGGTTGGATTAAGTCTCCCCACCTTTACATTTTATTAGGCAATGAAAATATCTGCATGGAGATGCATGATCAGACCATTATCAGGTCAATATCTGTTCTTGTAATAATAGATTGTGGCATGAAGGTACAGGTCAATCCTGGATATGTCAGTTGTTGGCTGCGAGAATCTGTCATGCAGATTTTCAGAGTGAAGTAATGACAGCAAGGTCGAGAAGCATTTCCTAGATATACTAGAGGTATGCAGAGCATAATCAACAACTTCATTAAAGTCTCCACATAATGTATGATGAAGTGACCTTGGTGATATTGATTGATTTTACCAAATGGGACTTTGAAAAAGGTTTTCTGAAGTACAACGTGCATATTTGGGTGTATATTACTATGGTAACTAATAGTGTTGGGCGAATGGTTTGGCCCAAGTATGAGTTTGAACCGAACATTGGCTGTTCGACCTGTTTGTCCAACACCCGAATTTGCAGGGTGTTCAGCAGATGTTCGCCCCGCCGAGCACCATGCAATGCACTGCACTCTGCAAAGTGCATTTTGTGCCCTGATTGGGCAAAGCTTTGTCCAATCAGGGTACAGTATAAGCTCGTTGTTAAGAAGTGGGGCCGGGAAGCTGGCCGCGGCATCCTTTACAACCGATGAGTCATCAGCTGTCAATGGGTTTCCCCGCTGACAGCTAAAAAAAAAAAAAAAAAGGAGGAGGGGGAGGGGCATGATTATTGATGGATTTATATCCAGGGACACTGTTTTTTTAATTTTTTTTATTAAAGGAATTGTCAAAAACTGTCTGTGAATTTACTTTTCCTGTGACTAGTCTTGCTGCCGTGTTTTGGACGACTAGTAGGCGTGCAATCTGGTATTTGGGTAGTCCTATGTAGAGTGAGTTTGCGTAGTCGAATTTTACTTTTTGACACTTTTTTGGTGAATGGGTAGGGGTACTAAGTACCCCATACTCATTCTCATAGGGGGGCCAAGATCTGGGGGCCCTCTGGTTAAAGGTGGAAGAGAGGGGGGCAGTAAGAATAGGCAGTTGATCTGAATTTTTACTGCACCCCGAACAGCCACCTAAAAACCTAAAATGGCAACCAGAGGGGTTTGTACACATGCTGTGGCCTCTGCAAAGTTAGCTCAGGATGCTGAGTTTGACAGGCAGCACAGCATGCCAAACTTGCCCATTGAAGTCAATGGGAACGTGCCACAACTTGGCTGGGAGTTGCATCTCAATATTTTAATGCAAACCCCCTTCAGCCAAAAATAAATAAAAAATGATATCTAAATGAGGTTTTAATACATTTAAATTTAAATGAGTAGAGATATTTTATTTGATATTTAATACTAGGGAGAGATAGGTAAAGGAACGCTACAAAAAATATATATTGTATCATGGTTTTTGGTGAAAGCTACCAGACATTCTTCTCTGGTCTGTAAAGGCTGTCATGCCTAGTAAATTGAGCATCATTTTTCATTTCCTCCCTTTTGTATAATGTTACAAATAGCCTTTAGGCTACTTTAAAATTGACGAACATTACACACTGCTTATTCATAAATTATATAAATGCTTATTCATATATATTTTCTTTTTTTGTAATTTCTTGTCTTTTATTAGCATAGATACTTTAACTGAGCTACAAAGAACCACTGATTTAACATACTTTATCCAAAATAGGATATTAAGTGAAGAGATTGTTTTGCTCACCAGTGTTCATATGACACTATAGACCAGCTGCATTTGACTGGCAGAAGCACAAGGAAAGCACTAAGTAGCACTAAGCTTTGACAACTAAGCTAGCCACATGAATCATCAAACTGATCTCACTTCCTGCAGAGTCACAGCAGTCATTATTTAGTGACTTTCTTTCCTTATAGCTGTAGAAACCGCATCTATATTTAACAAGGAAAATATATCCCACGTTTACTAGTCATGGCTACTGGCAGGCATTTCTTTTATTAAAAAGATGTTTCTGTGTCTGGAATTAATTCATGAAGTTTCCCCTCATTAAGGATGATCCGAACAAGCCCCCCGCCCCCGGGTCGGTTCGCATTCCATGAGACTCAATGCAAAAAAAGTTTTAAAAACTGAAGTTTTTTCGGGAGCAGTGATTTTAATAATGATTAAAGTGAAACAATAAAAGTGTAATATTCCTTTAAATTTCGTACCTGGGGGGTGTCTGTAGTATGCCTGTAAAGGGGCGCATGTTTCCCATGCTTAGAACTGTCCCTGCACAAAGTGTAATTTCTGCAGGAAAAAAAGTCATTTAAAATCACTCGTGGCTATAATGAATTGTCAGCCCCCGTAATACAGAGAACACTCATTGAAAGTCATTGATTAAAAAAAAAAAAGCATGGGGTTCCCCCAAATTCAATTACCAGGCCCTTCAGGTCTGGTATGGATATTAAGGGGAACCCTGTGCCAAATAAAAAAAAATTACATGGGGTTCCCCCTAAATATCCATACCAGACCCTTCAGGTCTGGTGTGGATTTTAAGGGGAACTCCACGCCAAATTAAAAAAAATGTCTGGAGTTTCCCCTAAAAATCCATACCAGACCCTTTATCCGAGCACACATCCTGGCAGGCCACAGGAAAAAAGGAGGGACGAGAGAGCGCCCCCTCTCCTGAACCGTACCAGGCCACATGCCCTCAACATTGGAAAGATGCTTTGGGGGTCACAGACCCCTCAAAGCACCTTGTACCCATGTTGATGAGGACAAGGGCCTCATCCCCACAACCCTGGTCGGTGGTTGTGGGGGTCTGCAGGCGAGGGCTTATCAGAATCTGGAAGCCCCTTTAACAAGGGGACCCCCAGATCCCGGCCCCCCTATTTGAAATGGTAAGGGGGTACAAAAGTACCCCTACCATTTCACAAAGAAAGTGTAAAAGAATGTTGAAAAAGGCCTTTATTAAAAATAATTTTAAAAAAAGATTCCAGCGGTGGTAATCCACTCTTGCTATCCATTGATGGATGATCATCTCTCCGGGATCCAGCGATGGCTGATCTGATCCAGCGACGGGTGATCTCTCCCTCCAGTCCAGCACAGTGCAGTCCATCCATCCTCTGTCTTCACTGGTAGAGACACTGCGGGGATCCCGGCAGCCTGACAATTCCTATATGAGTAGGGCGGGGCCACCCGTCAACTGACACCGCCCCCCTCTGATGCAGGGGGGAAATCCTGGCTTCCCCAATGACGTGTGGGTGACCCCGCCCCCCTCTGATGTAACGGAAACCTGCACTCACACACTATATCCATACCAGACCTGACGGGCCTGGTAATTGAATTTGGGGGAACCCCACGCTTTTTTTTTTTTTTTATCAGTGACTTTCAATGACTGTTCTCTGTATTACGGGGAACCGACAATTCATTATACCCGCGAGTGATTTTAAATGACTTTTTTTCCTGCAGAAATGACACTTTGTGCAGGGACAGTTCTAAGCACGGGAAACATGCACCCCTTTACAGGCATACTATAGACACCTCCCAGGTATGAAATTTAAAGGAATATTACACTTTTATTGTTTCACTTTAAGCATTATTAAAATCACTGCTCCCGAAAAAACTTCAGTTTTTAAAACTTTTTTTTGCATTGATACATGTCCCCTGGGGCAGGACCCAGGTCCCCAAACACTTTTTGGGACAGTAACTTGCATATTAGCCTTTAAAATTAGCACTTTAGATTTCTCGCATAGACTTATCCGCGGCTTTTCGAATTTGCCACGAATACCCCAAATTGTTCACTGTTCGCCGAACAGGCAATGTTCGAGTCGAACATGAGTTCGACTCGAACTCGAAGCTCATCCCTACCCCTCATATTCTGATTTGCTAGAATGGTTTGCGGTGTGCGTATAAATATAATATTACGCATGCTTGTTTTCCATTTCAGTTCATCCCATTTTCGGCACTGAATCTGGTTGATTGAAAACAAAAATAATAAAAATCCTGATTGAAATGACTCAAAACCCATCAATTGAACTGTTTCCCAAAACAGTTACATTCAAGGCATGCTGTAAATGATTACTGTCACAATTGCTTGTGTTCTCAACCAACTATCAAGCCATGAAATGGTTGGTGTCCTAACTAAACACATGTGAGCCAAGGTGGCAACTGCAGATCAAACAGAGGTTAAGATGGAAGCTTCCTTAGCTGTAAAAGATAGAGGGGTTTAGTTCTGCTTTAACTATGCTGGCGTTTCCATCACAATGCACACGGATAGTGAGAATTACAACTATCTTACGCGAGTGAAAATGGGATTTTGTACATGAATTATAAGAGCGATGGTCAGAATTACTTCCAGCTTGCCAAACAAGAGAAGTTGTACTGTACCGTGTCCATGCATACAGAATCACAATGTATAGTGAGAATTGCATTTAGCATAAAGAAGGGGTGCTGTGCATACATTTGTAGCACATCTCATGTAGGAGCTGCAGAGGAACTTGGATCCCCCACTCTAGCACAACCAGGCACACCGGAGCTTCACAGATACACAGAGTCAGAGAACAGTCCGTAGCTTTGTCTTTGCTATCTATTAGGGGGCTATTACCGTGGATAGGGATGGGAGTTTATGGGATGCCCACTTGACTTTAGCAATCTTCAGGGACAACTTCCTATATACACCTATATACAGTCCTCTCTCTTTCCTCCTGCACACTCTTGCCAGCTACTGTTGAATCACTCTTGATGGATCTGACAGACTGCTTATCAGATCAGCAACAGCCCATTACAGGCAGGAACTCGTAGTCCCTTAAGTGTAGCTCAGATGTAGTCAAACAGCATGTAACATCTCCTCTGTGGCCACTGATCCCAGCACCACCTCTTCAGATACTGCTAACCCACCTGGCTGCAGTTGCCCCTTTCACCAGCCCTCCTGGCTTTCTCTCTACCAGTCCATCCGACTGACCTGACCTTTTACCAACCCACTCGGCTGACTCTCAGGAGATCTCTCAGGGAAAGGTAGAAGACTTAGGCACACCGCTGTCTTCAAGGGAGACTGGCTACATGAGGCAGTCTCACCCCTTTGCTAGTCCCCAACAGTTTTGCACTATTCACTCTGTCCTCTCTTGCTCCCCTGTCTCCAGGAAGACCTCCTCTCATGTGTTTTACCATGATCCTTCCAACACTCAAGCCCCAATCTAAGGCAGGACACCCCCCCAGACTGGGGGGCACCTCTGAGGGCCACTGATAGCCTCCTCAACACTGTATCTCCGTCTTCCACCCGACTGCCCCTGCTGGCATGACTCATCAATATTTAAAGGCTCCCAGGCTCCCTGCCAAGCCTACTTCCAGGGACCTCTGAATATGCTTAGCAACCAATCCTAGTCACCATTCACTATCTTCCAGAATGTTCTCCAACACTCTGGAGGCATCAGAGATCTGCTGAGATGAGTCACCCAGCCCTGACCTCTAATATACCCTGACCCAATTAAGACTCACCAGCTTAAATGCGAATCAGAGTATGGTATGCCTACACTAACTTCTAGCACACACTAGAGTATACATATAGAATACATACAGTATAAATATAAAAGGTGAAAACTGTGCATACAGTATACATGTTGTACAAATAAACATAATGGTTAGAGAATAAACAAAGACAGAACCAGTTACCTTGGGCATCAGTGTAGTAATGCCAACTTAGACTGGTGGTCATTGAGAGAGCTATCCTCTTACATCAATGGGAAAAATAATGCCCTCTGTATTTGCAGTCAGTTAAAAGAGTGTCTAATTACATTGGAAGTGTGTGAAAGGAGAGCCCTGCTGCATTGCTAGTACTGTATAGTGTCCATAAATACAGAACTAAAGCAGATAATGAGAATCACAGTGCAGTGCCCATACATGTCCAGAATAACAATGATAACATTTGGGCAAAAATTTATAATAATAAATATACTGTTATATTAGTGTTGCCTATTACTATATAACCCATAATGCAGGAACACATCTTAACAGATGTGTATTAGGCCTCACAAGCACCAAAGCCAAAAGTCTCGGAGTCATCTTTGACTCAGAATTGTCATTGAATGCACAAATAGGATCAGTAGTCAGTGGATCTCACCATCTTCTCCGCCTGCTACGTAGACTTATCCCCTTCATTCCAGAAAAAGAGAAAGCAGTAGTAGTTGGAACAGTCATCAATTCCTGACTCGACTATGCAAACTCCCTCTACATAGGACTACCCAAATACAAGATTACACACCTACTAGTCATCCAAAACACGGCAGCAAGACTAGTCACAGGAAAAAAAAACCTGGGAATCCATCTCCCCATCCCTTAGGACCCTACACTGGCTAAGCATAAAGGATCGGATCACTTTCAAGACCCTCTGCCTCACCCACAAATGCACACAAGGAAACGCTCCTCAATACCTATGCAACAAAATAAAACACTACACACCAAATTGCAACCTCCAATCAAATAACCAAAACCTCTTCCTCATCCCCAAATCCCGCTACAAAGCAAAGGGAGAATGAAGATTTGCAGTCCAAGGACCACGGCTATGGAACGTTCTACCCACTAACATCCGCATGGAAGAAAACCATCGGACCTTCAGAAAAAAACTCAAGACCCACCTCTTCTAAGGAACGGGAAGCACAGGATGGATCAAGCGCCTTGAGGCGATTCAGTTTGCAGTTGTAGCGCTATATAAATCATTCATTCATTCATTCATTCAAATACATGAATGTTTTTGGGCATTTAACATAAATTGTGGATGTATTCCTGCACCCGCGAGTGCACAGCCTCCCATGGTAATGAATGACTGTATGCTAGCTGTACATGGGTATCCAATATGCATAAACTCCTGCACAAGCATAATCCCTGAATGCAGGTTTCATGCATTTAGACATTTATGTGCGCAAGTTTACACAAGCACGGCAAATACCCGTGTACAGCCAGTTTACAGCCATACATTACTATGGTCAACTATCTACTGCAGATGTCTCTCCTAGGCATGGAAATACACTTGCAGCGTATATTAGATGCCTAAAATTGTCCCTGCATGTGAGGCCTTAAAGTTCAAGTAGAATCAAGTAATGTATTTGTCATTCCACAATAAGCACCATAAACTCACATAAAGTTTCTGTTCCTTCCAATGCTACACATACTGTAAATAATGTACATATAGAATATATACAGTTTACACATAGAAGCACTTTACAACTTTGATTCAACATCCCATAAAATACACCCCCCCTCAGCCATCAGTCATCTTCATTTATAATAAATATGTAAAAGGAGGAGAAAGAAACAAAAAGAGAAAAAAGTTAAAAACAAACAATCCTCAATCACTCTTCACCCTTCTAAAATTTCTGCTGTAATCTATAGTAAGATTAGCAGGTCCTATACCACACATACCTCCCATCATAAAGTTTATTATTTACAATCAGTTACCTCACATTTTACATTTCTGGATAGTAGCATGCCTGCAGATCTCCTACTTAAAGTGGCAGCTTACTAATACAGCCATCACATCTTAGCCCTTGTACATACGGTCGGACATTCTGACAACCAAATCCGTTGGATTTTGTCCGACGTATTTTGTCCGACGGATTGTGTCCAAAACTGTTGCATACACACGGTCGGACCAAGATGTCGGAATTTTTCGGTTGCCAAGAACGCGGTGTATGTTGTGACTAGAAAAGGGAAGTTCAGCACCACGTCCGGCACCCTTTGGGCTCCTTCTACTGATCTCGTGTTAGTAGAAGTTTGGTGAGAGACGATTCACGCTTTTCAGATTTGTGATTCAGATCGCTACTGCTCTTCGATTTGTGCTTGTGTGTGCGTATCTGATAATAAGTGCGTGCAGTCAGTAAGTATTTGTTTCTCATTGTGGGCTATATCTTGGTATAGTACGCTTTGAAAGGCATTTCTTATTGTCTGCTTGCTTCTGCTATTCAGGTCGTTCTTTCAGGCCTTGCTGTTTATCGGTGCTGACGAGCCGACCGTTTTGAAACCATGTTTCGTCCTACGTACTCGTCGTAGAGTTTGTGCTGTGCAGGGGCTTCGTGTTGGGGTTGTTACTTTGACACAAGCCCCGTCCATGAACAGGGAGGGGAGGCGTTTGTGGACCAAGAATTGGTTGCGCCAGCGTGACCAGTTCTCGCACATGCCTTTGCTCTGTGAGGTCCGCAAGAATAATCCTGATGATTTCAGGGATTATCTCCGGATGATGGACCCCGTTTTTCACCGTCTGCTGGCTTTGCTGACCCCTTATATCACCAGGCAGGATACCTGCATGCGGCAAGCCATCACTCCGGAGCAGAGGCTCATCGCCATGTTGCGCTACTTGGCGACAGGGAGAAGCCTTCAGGACCTCAAGTTCTCTACAGGCATCTCCCCTCAGGCTCTGGGGATCATTATTCCAGAAACCTGTTCTGCCATCATTCAGGTCCTGCAGAAGGACCATATGAAGGTAAGTTTTATCCTTAAACATCACATTCTATGTATTTCATGATTGCTAATGTCTTGCATTTCTTTCCTCATTCCCTAATTACCATCATTGCAATATGCTCTAATTCATATGCTCTGCCCCTTTGTCCTCAGGCATATTTGCCTCACTAACTTCCCCACCATGCTCTTCTTGGCCCATAAAACTATAGTCTAGTCACTTACCAATGTCTTTTGTCAGCTCCATAGTATTGCTTTCCCCTAAACACCCACTATAATGTCTACAAATGTGATGTGTGTGCTTCAATTCATGCAGAGTGACATTTTTTTAATTTTTGGGGTTGTGCCAAACTCATTAGGAACCCCCCTCCCCCCAACTGCTAGCTCAGCTGATAGCAATCCTCTATCTGATGACTTTACCAAACCCAATACACACTATACCTACCTTTTTGATGATCACATTTATGGATGAATTCACCTAAGCATGTAGTGCAAGGGCCTGCCTCAATACTTTCAAATGCTAGTATTATTTAGTTTTTTAACATATTAATTAGCTGGATATGTAATAGCAGAATGTCAAAATGTGCTTCCATTTTCTTTTCTTTTTGGGATCATGACACTTCTTCCCTGTCCGGTGGGCTGCCAATAGTGTAACTAAGGAAGGGCTTTCCAAAGTATCACACATTATTTAGGCAGTCAGCTCTCAATCAAGTGGAGAGGGTTACCTGTCCAAAACATCCCCCCTCATTTTTTAGCAATGGCCCATCAGATGGGGGGGGGGGGGGTGATGACTCTCATAAGGGGACCTTATACTTTAGGCTTTAAATACTCAGTTCCCAAAATGTTATACTAATTTTGACCAAAAATGTTGGTGTCTAATCTGCTTGCAATGTTGATTTGTCAAATTACTAATTTTTGGTCTTGTTTCACTCCACAGTGTCCTTCAACGCCACAGGAATGGCAGACTGTGGCCTCCCACTTTGCCAGTCGTTGGGACTTTCCCAATTGTGGAGGAGCAATAGATGGGAAGCACGTCCGCATCGTCCCACCACCCAACTCCGGGTCCTACTATTTTAACTACAAGGGGTTTAATAGTATCGTGATGTTGGTGGTTGTGTCTGCGACATATGAGTTTTTGTTGGATTGTTTTGTTTTGTTAGATGTCGGATAGTGGAGTGTTCGCACGGACGGAGTTCTACTGGCATCTCCAGAGTGGCAGTCTGGGCTTGCCACCCCCAGAGGAGAATCAGGAAGGACTCCCGTTCGTCTTCGTCGCGGATGAGGCGTTTGCCCTGGCAAACCATCTGATGCGGCCTTTCCCGATGAGGACCCTCACCCCAGAGCAGAGGATTTTTAATTTCTGCCTGTCCAGAGCCCGAAGAGTGGTGGAGAACACTTTTGGTATACTGGCCAGCCAGTTCCGCCTTTTTCTTACGCCCATTCACATGGCGGAATACAAACTGAATCACATAGTGCTGGCGTGCTGTGTTCTGCACAATTTTCTTAAAAAAGTTTCTGTGAACTATGCGGTCTCAGTTGGCCAACAAAAAGCAGACTTGCTGGAAAATGAAGATAACCTCATGGGCCTTGAACCTGCTCATCCTGGCTTGCCCCCCCAAAGCGCCCGTGAGGTTAGAACCCAATACATGGACAACTTTGTGGGTAGGGGGGCCATTGGTATGCCAGACAATGTCTGAGCGGCATTTTAAGAATAAATCTTTCTCTGAAACTCCTTCATTTACTGCTTGGCTTGGTTTTAGGTGTCTCCTAGGTATATTTATGTTTTTTCAAGTTGTGCCTTTTTCAACAACAGTGCAAACCCAAGTTCAGAGCGAGATGAGGGGACAGTCTCTTCTTCAGATAATCTAATTATGTTGTGGGTCTGCTACACACACACCTTTTTTTTTGGTAACTAGTGTATGTAGTGCATTACTGACCAAAATCGTGCTCATTTTCAGCACCATGGCAGGAAAATGGCATGATTGTCCAAATCTACACCTCACTGTGGGCATTTTTTACTAAAGGCACATCCACTATGCACTACAAGTGCACTGCAAAAGTACACCTGAAACTGCACTTGGAGTGCAAAGTGGAGTTTCCTTTAGTAAATCACACTCCTTCTCAGCACAAACTAAAATTTTACTCCAAATAAATTTTTGGCGCAATGAAAAAGAAAGCCACACATTGTTGATAATTAAACTTTTTAATACAAGCACATTCACATGTGCGTTTAGAAAAGGTTTTTACAACAAACTATGAAATTGTATGTATCAAAAACAGAGTTTCTGTAAAATTTGGTTTACTTGGTGTTTTGGTGTAAACAGGCACGTATCAAAGCGTAAAATACAGAACACAGGAACTTACAAAGTTCAACTTTGAAAAGTGAAGACAATATCAGACATCAGTATGTAGAAACTGGGCTGATATTGCCTTCATCACATGGGGTGTGACCCCTGGAAAATCCAAATTTGGAAGATGCACACAGTGTGTCAACATGTGCTATCTCCCATCATGGGGGATCAATGTCCATGCTTTGGGGCTGCAACCCCTTGATCTCAGCCACTTTACACAAAACACGTACATTGATCCCCCATGATGGGAGATAGCGCATGTTTACACACTCTGTGCATCTTCCAAATTTCTATTTTCGAAAAATACAAAAGTTGAGTTTAAAAATAGCAAAAATAAAACCTAGTTAGTTTTTGGTCTTTCACACTCTCCCCAAAACATCAATGATGTTCTTCATTTTATTTTTAACATCATTGATGTTTTGCTGCATGTTTTCCAAATCCCGATTGCACCCCATTATCTCCCCAATCAGGATCTGGGCACTTTCACTGGTAAAACGGGAATCTTCTTCCACATCACCTACAAAACAAAGCAAAAAAACACACCATGTAATAAAAATATGGTGACATACATTGATGAGCTTACCGGAAGCTGGGTTCTCTGACACTCACCTGTTGTGGTAACAATTTGGCCGACCTCAACGATCTCTCCTTCCTCCTCCTCCTCCTGCTCCTCTGTTTCTGGTAGTGGAATTTGGCCTTCTTTGGGAGGGGTGTGGCCACTTTTTTTAAGAACACGCTTGATCCTTCTGTACTGATCGTGCTCAGTTTCAGGTCTGACCAGCGTTTTCTCAGTTGATCCTTGGATCGGCGTACCCAGGGCCGGACTTACTATTGGGCTTGACTGGGCTCAAGCCCAGGGGCCCTGCCCAATAAGGGGCCCCACAGCCCTGCCAAGATACATAGCTGAACCTGTCACTCAGAGGGCCACTGTCAACTGCTAGGAGATTTGGAACGGCGAGAGAAGCGGGGGCGGGGCAGTGCTGTGAACAGTAGGGGGGGCTGAGGAAATGTGTAACAGTGAGGGCTGGAGGAGCAAGTCAGTGTATTGTGCAGCAGACAGAGTGTAACTCCCCTCCCCCTCACCAGCCCGCCACATTTGACTACACAGATGCTGAATGGGGGAGCTGGGAGGGAGATACACAGTACCTGAAGCCCCAGGAGGACATAGCAGAGGAAAGTATGACTATAGGAAGATCCTGCAGCACTGAGCACACATCATTCTGGCTGAATGGGAAGAAGATGGTGGGGAGCGCTGCACAGTCACATGTAATGCTGGCCGGATAGTGTCTTCCAGAAATGTGTCTTTAGACAGTGCAAAGTTACTGATCAGCCTCCCCCCCCCCCCCCTCTGTAATATTTGTTTTTCCTTTATAGCTGTACACTGTGATAAGATCTCTGGAAGTCCCTGCAGCCCCCCAGCATTCTGTGTCCAGTGACGGGTCACACATGGCTGGCTGTTAACCATTTCAGATCAGCTATTTAGCCAGAGCTCTGTGTGTACTGCACAGTTTGATGTTTTGTGAAGGATTTCCTGCTGATTTAGGCTGGAAGTTTCACAGACCCATTAACTGTTTACTGTCCTCCACTAATCCTGACCAGATCACTGTTTGTAAGAAAAACGTTATTTTGTAAATTAAATGTGCTGCTGCCTTGTCACTTGGTTGCACTTTTCAAAGAAGGATTACTGATTTGATCTTGCAGAACCAGTTTAAATAGAGTGTCACAGTCCTGCAATACTATATATATATATATATATATATATATATATATGTACACTGAGTTCAACCATATCAGCAGTCTCTGACCATCTCTTGTACCGTGTCTGCAGTCTCTGACCATCCCATGTACCGTGTCTGCAGTCTCTGAACATCCCATGTACCGTGTCTGCAGTCTCTGACCATCTCTTGTAACGTGTCTGCAGTCTCTAACCAACCCATGTACCGTGTCTGCAGTCTCTGACCATCCCATGTACCGTGTCTGCAGTCTCTGACCATCCCATGTACCGTGTCTGCAGTCTCTGATCATCTCTTCTACCGTGTCTGCAGTCTCTGATCATCTCTTCTATCGTGTCTGCAGTCTCATAGCATCCCATGTACCGTGTCTGCAGTCTCTGACCATCCCATGTACCGTGTCTGCAGTCTCTGACCATCCCATGTACCGTGTCTGCAGTCTCTGACCATCTCTTGTACCGTGTCTGCAGTCTCTGACCATCCCATGTACCGTGTCTGCAGTCTCTGACCATCTCTTGTACCGTGTCTGCAGTCTCTGACCATCTCTTGTACCGTTTCTGCAGTCTCTGACCATCCCTTGTACCGGGTCTGCAGTCTCTGATCATCTCTTGTACCGTGTCTGCAGTCTCTGACCATCTCTTGTACCGTCTCTGCAGTCTCTGATCATCCCTTGTACCGTTTCTGCAGTCTCTGACCATCCCATGTACCGTTTCTGTAGTCTATGACCATCTCTTGTACCGTGTCTGCAGTCTCTGATCATCCCTTGTACCGTTTCTGCAGTCTCTGACCATCCCTTGTACCGGGTCTGCAGTCTCTGATCATCTCTTGTACCGTGTCTGCAGTCTCTGATCCTCTCTTGTACCGTGTCTGCAGTCTCTGACCATCTCTTGTACCGTGTCTGCAGTCTCTGACCATCTCTTGTACCGGTTCTGCAGTCTCTGACCATCCCTTGTACCGGGTCTGCAGTCTCTGACCATCTCTTGTACCGGGTCTGCAGTCTCTGACCATCCCTTGTACCGGGTCTGCAGTCTCTGACCATCTCTTGTACCGGGTCTGCAGTCTCTGATCCTCTCTTGTACCGGGTCTGCAGTCTCTGATCCTCTCTTGTACCGGGTCTGCAGTCTCTGATCCTCTCTTGTACCGGGTCTGCAGTCTCTGATCCTCTCTTGCACTGTGTCTGCAGTCTCTGATCCTCTCTTGTACCGTGTCTGCAGTCTCTGATCCTCTCTTGTACTGTGTCTGCAGTCTCTGACCATCTCCTGCAGTGTGTCTTACACATATACAACTCACATCACTCACACACACACACAGCCTACATAGGCTGTATGTGAGTGATATGAGGTGTATATGTGTGACATAGGCTGCATATGAGTGACATTATACACACATACACAGAAAATGTTCACACATATATTATTGTGTCGTAGGGGGTCTTGTTGCGTCCCCTCCCTGAAATTCGTTTTTGCAGGTTGGGATTAGGGAATGAGCTCTGGCGTGTTCAGACACTCTATGTGCAGAACTGGCCAGGAAGTCAGCGCAACGCAGCACACATCGGGGCAATGTCTCCCTGCCTGTAATTCGCGCAGCGCTGCGTCGACTTCCTGGCGGGCTCTGCACATGGAGTGTGCGAACACGCTGGAGCTCATCCCTAGTTGGGATGTCTGTGACTGTGAGCCGAGCCGAGTATACTCAGCTACTCTCGGCTCCGCTCGGGACTGCGAGAAGACCCGGGAGCCGCAAAGATACACAGGACTCTGTATCTCTGCAGCGCCATTTTTAAACTTCAAGACTGCAATGACAACAAGGCTGCAAATGACACTGACAAGGCTGCATTGATGGACATTTAAATGTACGTTTTTTTTTTCCTTAAACTTCCCTCGTAAACTTTGGGCGCGTGTTATACGCCGGTGCGTGTTATACGGTAATGTATAGAAGGTAGGGCCCGAAAGTGACTCAAGCCCAGGGGCCCCGACCACCGTAAGTCCTGCCCTGGGCGTACCCCAAAATTCTGATGAAGACTCTTCACAACTTTAGTCATGATCTTGGCCTTTCTGATATTTGGGTTTGGGTAAGGTCCATACTTCCCATCATAGTCGGTCCTGTTCAATATGTCCACCATCTCCAACATCTCTCCAAAATACATATTTGAGGCCTTAAATCTTCTCTTCCTGGATCGGGACATTTCAGGCTCCGGGCTTTCCTCACCCTCCTCCTCGTTAGTGTAACTTTGATTGTGCACCTATGTTCTCTCCACCATGTGCTCTCCCCACTGCGCCGAAAGCGAAGGGGCAGGGAATAGTCTAGAAAGAATGTCAGGGGCGGGCGTAGTTTCACGCATGCGCACTGTATATAAAACACAACACGCGTGTATCGTCTGTACGATCTGGGAAGACAGTGCGGCGCGGACGTGACGATTGTGCAAACGAAGGTAAAATTTTTAACTTGGTGCATCACTAGACTAGACTGCTTCAATCTAGGCCGATGTTGGGCCGATGTTGGGACAAGATTAGGAGGGTTTTTAATGGCATTATTAGTATTTGAGGGTTTGTCTTGTGTTGCGTCTTGCAGACAATATGGATCCATTCCAAAACCCCAATTTTATGGAGCTATTCCTCCAAATGTACAAGGAGAGGCCCTGCCTGTGGCAGATCCACAACGAGTTTTACTACGACATAACAAAGAGGAACGCAGCGCTGGAGAAACGTCTTTCTTTGGTGCGGATCATGGTCCCCACGGCAGACATGGCCTATATGAATAGGAAAATTGAGGCCATGAAGCTTACATATCTCAGGGAGAGAAAGAAGCACCTGGAGTCCTTGAGAGAAGGAGATCTAGATGTCGTTTATTACCCCAGGATGGTTTACTTCGACAGGCTGCATTTTCTGGTAGAGCAGGCGGTACCCAGGCCACCACTCTCCAGTCTTCCTTCAAGGCATCCTTCACCCCCAGCTGAGGCTTCCAACGTCCAACCTGGGCCTTCCAGGCAGCAACATGTGGTGGGGCCCAGTTTGAGACAGGTATTGCATTGTTGAACATATTTCTTGTGTTACATTTAATGATGTTAACTAGATGTTCTTATTGATCAGTAAGTTGTGATTTAACAAAGTGGTTTACATATCAATAGACAGTAGTGACCAAAAATGATTGGGACAGGAAAGCAAAATGCTGGGCTCAGAATGATAGTCTGTTCTATTTGGTAACATTCAATTTGCAAAAGCCAGGAGCACAAAATGGTGTGATTGATGAGCAAAAAACTAAAACTATGTCCCCTTTTCATACACAGGAAGACCTCAGTCGGGGGGAGGCTGTGGCAAGTGGCAGCCAGGAGGTCGACCAACGCCCTCCTCCTCCTGCCCCAACTACAGGAGCCCAGCCACAGCCTCAAAGGATGCCTGGTGGGAAGTGCCGAAGGAAGACAAGAGAGTGATGGCCTGGGTTCAGTCTGGTCTGCCAGAAGATGCAGCCTCTTGAAGAACCACATCCTGGGGACATAGATGGCATCTGAATTTCCTGTTCTCTAGGACTTCGGGACCAGAGTTCCTCTCCCTGAGATATGTACTCCTCAGGCCACCAATTTTGATTATTCTAATTTGTTCATGTCTGCCCTGGGGGCCAAAGGCTGCACCAAAGTAACAAGTTTCTCCAGCGCTGCGTTCCTCTTTTTATTTTATTGCGACCAAAATAAAGGTGTTTTTTTGTTTGATGAAATACTTGTGTATGTGTTTTCCTTCCAAAAGGCCAGTTTATTTGTGAGCAGGCAGGTACATTTCAAAAATACAAAGTAAAAAAGAATAACAAGGGGTACCAACACTAAACAACCTCCTGTAGATTAAAAACGAAAAAGCAAAGCTAAAAAATACAATAATGTTGTGGTAAGTTTACACACAAAAAACACCCCAAAAAAAGGAGAAATGAGCAAACTGACAAAAAAGGAGATGTTTAGGAAAAAAAAAATGCATCCAAAAAAGAATAAACTAAATCTAAAATTGTGTAGATGTGACAAAATCCAAAATTGTATTTCCAAAATGGTTAAAAAAGAGTCAGGAAATATGTTCGGGAGAAGTGTGTGTGACTATGAGCATCAAAAGAAGTTCCTTTTTGCAGCATTGTAAAGAACAAGAGAATGCGCTTCATGAAAATATTTTTAACATTGCAGCGTGACGAATGTGCTATATCGATTACGAGCAGTAGTTTTACCTGAACGAGCGCTTCCGTGTCGGAATTTGAATGTGAGCATGCGTGGCACCTTGTCCGTCGGAGTAGGCTACACATGATCGGAGTATGTCCGATCGGAGCAGTTTGTCGGAAAATATTTCCAGCAAGTTGGAAAATTTGGTCCGACGGATATTCCGACGGAAACAGTCCGATGCACACCACACACAGTCGAAATATCCGACAAAATGCTCCGATCGGATACATTCCGGAATCTCCGACCGTGTGTACAAGGGCTTAGAATCGGTGAACTGCAATTTATTAAACATTTGCTTTTGCATTTAATACTACTTTCAGTTTATTTTACTTCATGAGCAGGGAGAAGATAAAGCCTCCACCATATGTGAATGAGTATGGGGTTCATCTTACCCCTACCCATTCACCTGGGGGGAAAACATGTCAATAAAAAAACACACAACACAGGTTTTTAAAGTAGTTTATTAGGCAGCTCTGGGGGTCTTCTTCCGACTTCGGGGGTCATCTCGTCGGGCTTTCTCGTTCATCGTCGTCGCCGACCGGGGGTCTTCATCCGACTTCGGGGGTCTTCTTCCGACGTCTCTGCGCTTTCTGGTCTCTTCTCCCGCTCTTCAGTTCTTCTGCCGGGCTCCTCCGCTATCTTCTTCCAGCTCTTTTACTAGTGTTGGCCCGGACTTCTTGTTCGGTGCCACCACTGTCTTCTTCTTCTTCGACTTCTTCCTCTTCTTTTTTCTTCTTCCAATGTTGACACGATGCTCTCTCCAGCTGTAATGCCGGGGACAAGTTGCGCAGTGACTTATATAGGCATAAGGGGAGGGGGCACCGGGTGATGTCACATGGTGACCCCGCCCCTTGTGATGTCACAGTCCCGGGGATGCTGGGACTGTGACATCATACGGGGTGGGGTCACCAAGTGACATCACCCTGTGACCCCGGCCCTTATGCCTATATAAGTCGTCCACAGCATTACAGCGGGAGAGAGCGGCATGTCAACATCGGAAGAGGAGAAGAAGAAGGAAGAAGAAGGCGGCAGCGAAAAATGAGAGGACCGGGCCAACGCTAGTAAAAGAGCTGGAAGAAGATAGCGGAGGAGCCCGGCAGAAGAACCGAAGAGCGGGAGAAGAGACCGGAAATCGCGGAGAAGTCGGAAAAAGACCTCCGAAGTCGGAAGAAGACTCCCGAAGTCGGAAGAAGACTCCTGAAGTCAGAAGAAGACCCCCGGTCGGCGACAGCGACTAACGAGAAAGATGGGCTCCTCCGCTAGCAAAAGAGCGGCAAAAGAGCAGAAGATAGCGGAGGAGCCCGGCGAGAGGACCCCCGAAGCTGCCTAATAAACTACTTTAACCACTTCAATACCGGGCACTTAAACACCTTCCTGCCCAGAGAAATTTTGAGCTTTCAGCGCTGTCGCAATTTGAATGACAATTGCGCGGTCGTGCTACACGGTACCCAAATGAAATTTTTATCATTTTTTTCCCACAAATAGAGCTTTCTTTTGGTGGTATTTGATCACCTCTACGGTTTTTATTTTTTGCGCTACAAATAAAAAAAATACCATTTTTTTTTTTTTTATGTTTTTTTTGTTTCAGTTTCAAAACTTTGTAAATAAGTACATTTTCTCCTTCACTGATTGGCATGGATGGGGCTACACTGATGGGCACTGATAAGGCGGCACTGATGGGCACCAATGAAGTGGCACTGATGAGGTGGCATTGATGGACACTGATAGGTGGCACTGATAGGTGGCACTGATAGGGGGTACTGATAGGGGGCACTGACAGGCGGCACTGATGGGCGACACGGATGGGCACTGATAGGTGGCACAAATTGGCACTCATAGCTGGCACGGATTGGAATGGATGGGCGGCACAGATGGGCATGGATAGGTGGCACAGATGGGCATGTGTGGGCACTGATAGGCGGCACGGATGGGCACTGATAGGCGGCACGGGTGGGCACTCATAGGCGGCACAGGTGGGCACTTATAGGCGGCATTGTATTGTTATACTGTACTAATGGATGCCAATCAGTGCCAAACAATAATGCATGCCAATCAGTGATGCCCATTGTGGGCACTGATTGGCATCCATTATGGGCACTGATTGGCATCCATTGTGGCACTGACTGGCATCCCTGGTGGTCTAGGGAGGATTACCTTTTATTGTACATCCCTGGTGGTCTAGTGGCATCCCTGGTGGTCCAGTGTGGGCATCCTCGGGGGGGCTGTGCTGATAATCGATCAGCACAGACCCCCCCTGTCAGAGGAGCAGCCGATCGGCTCTCCTCTACTCGCGTCTGACAGACGCGAGTGAGGATAAGCCGATCACCGGCTCTTCCTATTTACACTGTGATCAGCCGTGATTGGACACGGCTGATCACATGGTAAAGAGTCTCCGTCGGAGACTCTTCACTGAGATCGTAGTTGCGGGGTGTCAGACTGACACCCCGCAACAACGATCGCCGCGATGCGCGCCCCCGGGGGCTCATAATCCTGATCACGTCATATGACGTCCGATCAGGATTATGCAACCACTTTGCCACCGTCAATTCCCTATAGGGCGGGCGGCAAGTGGTTAAAAACCTGTGTTCTGTGCTTTTTTATTGGAACTTTTTCCACCCTGGTGAATGGGTACCCCATACTCATTCACATAGGGTGGGGGGCCGGGATCTCGGGCCCCCTTATTAAAGGGGGCTCCCAGATTCCAATAAGCCCCCCGCCCGCAGACCACGACAACCAACGACCAGGGTTGTCGGGAAGAGGCCCTTGTCCTTATCAACATGGGGACAAGGTGGGTTGGGGTGGGGTTGAGGGCACGTGGTCTGGTACGGCTCAGGAGGGGGCGCGCTCGCTCGACCCCACCCCCTTTCCCGACCACCCAGGCTGGTCGGTGTAGGGGATACCCATAAAATCCATACCAGGCGACAGGGCTCGCATGGTGTCAATCTCGCTAATGAAAGCGGTGACATTGACTTCCTTCTCTAGTCCCATCATACCTGAAGTTAAGTTCAAAATGAATGGACTTTAGTCCTTGTGTGGGCTAGTCCGTTAATTTTGAACGTCCAGTGGACCTCCGCCAAAAGTCCGGCAGATTGTCCGGTCGTGTCTGGGCAAGTCTGCTCGTTCGGAAAATCCGGCGGACCTACGCTGGAAAGTCCGACCGGATAGTCCAATTGTGTGTAAGGGGTATAAATGTTTTACATATTGCAGCAACATCCACACACGCATAGGACACTCAGCAATAGAGCTAATTTATTCTTCCAATGCAAATACACCTTTGCACACTGGAATTGACTAGTATGCCAGTGTTTCTCAACTCCCTCGGTTTCTTTCCCTCACTCAGCTAACGTGACCCCAGTGCTGATGGAATGGGACAGGGGAGGGGAAACAAGGAGCACTCGATGAGCTCTTTATCAACTGATAACATCATTGGACATAGTTATAATGTTGCACAATAAAACCTGTGGCTTTCTGTAATAAAAATGCAGGCTTGATCCACTTGTTGGCTTGGGGATATAGACTTGGCAAATTGGGGCAATTTGTAGGCATTTTGCCAAGGCACCCCTGAAGAACCTATAAGGCACCCTGGTTGAAAAAGGCTGTCATATAGGTTCCCTTCTATGGGCTTGATTTAATAATAGACAATGCCCTCTACTGTCAAGTACTCTGCATTATCTGACTGACAGAAAGTACTAATGTGTATGTAGGGAAATATACAGTAGGCGTGGGAGACATTAATAAGCATGTTCTATCTAGTGTAACAATAATTTACACTTTACCAGCTTTTAAACTGTTGATAGCTAGAGATAATACAGCAGTAGCAGCCTGCATTGTAAATGATTTTGTCTTAAAACTAAGCCAAAGGAATGTATCACTGGGATTGTCTGGAAGATATATGAACAAAAAACTGAATTTCAGATGTTTGCTAAAAAAAAAAAAATAATAATAATAATAATAATAATAAATATATGCAAAGTTTCAAAATTATTTACAGATTTATTCCTTCTTTCAATTTCAAAGTATTCCATTTGGATAGATATAATTTGATACATTGACACATTATTACAAATTGGTTGACTTATATTAAGCACCAATGCTACCTCTTCATAGTCCTTGGCCTTTACATTTGCTGCTCCAACCCCACTTGGGTCAATCAGACACTAGCTATTCTTATATGAAGGCTGAGAACATAAGCAAATATGCCCACTCTCATGGGCAGTGAGTGTTGCATTAGCTGTTACCCAAATTTCTGCCAAGTGGATAGGTAAAAACATGGAACATGTATGTTTGTGCTCAATGTAGGACAGTGCTGGCTAGACTGAAAACTCAGGCTGTGGAAGGACCTATATAGAATCTTATGTTCCTGGTTCTTTTTGGCCCTTATGCTTCTCTTAATTGTAGCTACTTAATAGGGGGAAAAGGAGACCTGGTGATGTTTATACAGCACATGATAACACTATGGGGTATATTTAAAAATTATTTAAAAAAAAGATAGTCGTTTGTCCATCAAAACTGCATCTAAACTTATTCTGAGTGAATGGGGCAGTATTCAATGTTTTGAAGCTATGTTCTCTGCAGATTGAATGCGTAGAATACCACATTATGGCCACTAGATGAAGCGGAGTATCAGAGAATAAGTATACGCATCATCATAATCTAGTGGCCATGGTGTGATATTTTCCCTACTTACACATTCAATCTGTAGAGAATATATAAAGAACATAAGCAGCGCTATATAATAACACTGCTTATGTTCTTTATCTATACAGGTAATTGGTATCACAATTTATAGCTGGCTTCTTTTAGTGCTACTGACTTAGCGCAGATTTATATATTTATTGCCTGTAGAGAATATAGTCTAAAGACATTCCATTTTGGACCATTTGCATAAAACAAATTTACATGCAGTTTCAGAAGAGCAACAGTTATGCAAAAAATAAATAAATGAACACCTCTAAGTTTGTATTCCAAGACAAAATCTTTTGTACTAACTCCAACATTCACAATGGATCTTCTGTACACTGCTATACCCCCTAATAAATAGAATTAAAAACAAGGAATTTTTGATCTACACTTGTAATACTACATTTTCCAGATGTGATCCAGAAGTGATTAAATATTTCCACACATCATACGTACTATGGAGAAACTTACTATATTCTGATAATTGTGTAGCGCTCCTTTTGGGGGAGTTATGAGAAATGGCCCTCCCCAAACAAAACATTGCTATAAACCTGTAGGTAAATAAGAGGATCTTTGCTAATTAGAAGAGTGGTTTTGATAATAAAGCTGGCAATCCCTCCACCCAGGACAGAGCCACTGTGAGCAGAGGGGATTCCCTTCTTGAAAAATTAACCAGTAATCTAATCAAAAAGTAATTGAGAAAAGAGGAACTACTGCAGCCAGCTTTTAATATTAGCCATAAGTATATAGATACACACCAGTATGCGAATAATATGAGCTTTATACAATAAAAGGTTAAAACAGCACATATAGCCAATGTACAAGAAAGGTAAAATCAACAAAGGGCCCAACACGCAAAGGTTCACACCAGAACTTTTAAACATCGCCAAAGTTCAGAGACAAACAACAAACCTCATTAGAGTCTATGGAACCCAATGTCAGGACCCGGACTTGAACCTGGGACCTCAGCTGTGTCTGGTAATGAATCTTCTCTCTGAGCTATCTGAGATGCTGGACCTTTCCTTGTCAGATCCTTTTGACAACCCTGCCTTGTACCTTGATTTCAGCTGAACCTTGAACTCTTTGCTCCTCCCATGAACTTCCTGATATAAGCCATGTCTCTGCACTTCCTCCTTGCCAGAATATTGTGCCATCTCCAGCCTGTATCTCGCTCCCGTCTTCTCTGCTGCCGCTTATATTTACTACTGCTCGTTATTGACCCTTGGCTTGTTCCACGACTACGCTTCTGCCTGATCCCAATCTGCAACAACTCGTTACCAACCTTTTGGCTTGCTTACTGACCACGCTTCTGTTTGATCCTTACCTGCTCATCTGCTACTGAACCCCGGCTTGCTCACCTCCTGGTGGGGCAATCCTGAGGACCGCGACCTGGTACTAACACGCAGCTAAATCCATCTCTACCATCTGGAGCTCTGGTGAAAACCGGTTAGTACTTAGACTCCGCACCTCAGGTGAGCCTGTGTCATCTGCCAGGGTGACTGCCTGTGTTCCTATCCTGCTGGTTAGTGGTAATCCTGCAACTGCTATAGCAATTGGTCTTCGAGCCTGACCCCTGATCCTGACAGAATATTCTGGCCAAAAACATGGAGGCTGCTATAGCAAATGCCGTGGCTCCGTTCAGGCAGCAAATTGCTGAGCTGCAGCAAGAAGTCCGCTTGTTTAGAGGCACAGTACACCCAACCCCGGAACCGGTATGTCCAGAACCGTTTGTTTAGATGCCTATCGTGCATCCTTCTTTTGTTTTAAGATGGATTGTGAGCTGTTGTTTTCCCTTAAGCCTAGGACCTATGCCACTGACTATATTAAGATTCATGCTTCCATTAACCTGCTCACTGGACAATGCAAAACATGGGCTCATCAGCTTTTACAGGAAAGGAGTCCAGTCTTGGATAGCTGGGAGGCATTCATGTTTGCTCTGGACTCTTACATTCCTGTTTCTAAGAAAACCAGAGTTCCCAAGTCTACTCTTTGCTCACGTGGCCTGCGGGCATCCAGGGACAGGAGTACCCGGTACAGATACAACTCCATGCCATCACAGTATGTTCCAAGTCATGAAGCTGAAGTCCTTACCCCACAAAGCCTAGACGCTCCTAAGGTCACACGCACACCTTCCCTGGGAGACGTGGAACCCATGGAGATAGGGGCCATCCGGCCCAAGCTATCTCAAGGTGAAAGAGAGCGGAGGAGAGACTGTGGTCTTTGTTTTTACTGTGGGGGGAGAGGGCATCTTATCTCTCTCTGTCCAATTCGCCCACCTCAGCCAAAGGTTCTCCAAGTGGGTACTTCTAGGATCCTTCCTGCTGACCCTGAATCTCTGCCTGCTATCCAGCTTGAAGTGCCGGTGTCCCCAGTTGCAGTTCCTGTGCCGGTGTCCCCAGTTGCAGTTCCTGTGCCGGTGTCCCCAGTTGCAGTTCCTGTGCCGGTGTCCCCAGTTGCAGTTCCTGTGCCGGTGACCCCGCTTGAAGTTCCTGTGCCGGTGACCCCGCTACCTCCTGACTGTACGTATGCCTCAAATGGCACCATAGTCCGTAAGCAGGACCTGAAGACTTTTGAAAGAGCCTTGCGAGCGACGAAAGTCTCCCCAACTGGAACTTCTAAAACAAATAAAGCCCAAAGGAAATAGAATGTTCATGCTCCTAGATTAACAAGAGAATTTCACCAGAGGTTCCCTCACAAACCGGGCCCTAAGACGTCCTGGGAGGAGGGGAGTACTGTCAGGACCTGGACTTGAACCTGGGACCTCAGCTGTGTCTGGCAATGAATCTTCTCTCTGAGCTATCTGAGATGCTGGACAGTTACTTGTCAGATCCTTTTGACAACCCTGCCTTGTACCTTGATTTCAGCTGAACCTTGAACTCTTTGCTCCTCCCATGAACTTCCTGATATAAGCCATGTCTCTGCACTTCCTCTTTGCCAGAATATTGTGCCATCTCCAGCCTGTATCTCGCTCCCGTCTTCTCTGCTGCCGCTTATATTTACTACTGCTCGTTATCGAACCTTGGCTTGTTCCACGACTACGCTTCTGCCTGATCCCAATCTGCAACAACTCGTTACCAACCTTTTGGCTTGCTTACTGACCACGCTTCTGTTTGATCCTTACCTGCTCATCCGCTACTAAACCCCGGCTTGCTCACCTCCTGGTGGGGCAATCCTGAGGACCGCGACCTGGTACTAACACGCAGCTAAATCCATCTCTACCATCTGGAGCTCTGGTGAAAACCGGTTAGTACTTAGACTCCGCACCTCAGGTGAGCCTGTGTCATCTGCCAGGGTGACTGCCTATGTTCCTATCCTGCTGGTTAGTGGTAATCCTGCAACTGCTATAGCAATTGGTCTTCGAGCCTGAACCCTGATCGTGACACCCAAACTGGGAAAATCCCCATTTTGAAAGCTTATATGTAAGTAATTGGGTATACAAAGGATATGGGGGTCCAGGTATGAGCAGTGATTTACTGATGCTTAAAGTGAAATAATAAAAAATCCTTTAAATATAGTGCCTGCGGTTTCCCCTTAGTCTGCCTGTACAGTGGCACATCTGTACTGTGTATAGAACCTGCATTAGAATCAAGTAAGGCCTGTGTATTGTCAAGGAGCAAGAGTCTGATGCTGTGTTCAAATAACTCAGCTGACTCCTCCATGCATGATGCTGGGGCTATGGCAGGAATATCTGTGGACAAGGAGGCAGAATAAGCCACTCTGGCAGCTGCAAAGGACTCTGTACTAGTCTCTGCTTGGGTGACAGAGGATGAAGATGGTTTAGTAAGCCAGTCCACCACCTCCTCTGCATACTGTGGCTGGATAGCACAGGCAACATAATTAAACAGAAGAAATGATGCCCTGCCTGAGGACAGACCACGTGCACCTTTGCCTATGAACACAGACACTGCTGACCCCCTCAGAGTGCCATGGGAACATCTACCTCTCCTTGTTGGCCTCCCAGACATGATAGGAGCTTATTACCGAAATGAAATTAAACGGTAAAATTTGTACTTGGATACACTTTATCGATGGAAAGTGGTGTATGGTGAACTTTTAACTTGAGTACTCACAACACAGACACACTCCACTGACACACTACATTATACTACAGTAAAACTGCACTGACACACTTCAATATACTGCAGAAAAAGTGCACTAACCACTTCAATATACTGCAGTAAAAGTGCACTAACACACTTCAATATATTGCAATAAAAGTGCGCTGAGGCACTTTAATATACTGCAGTAAAAGTGCCCTGACGCACTTCAATATACTGCAGTAAAAGTACATTAACGTACGTCACTATATTGCAGTAAAATTTCACCAAGACACTTCAATATATTGCAGTAAAAGTGCACTAATACACTTCAATATATTGAAGTAAAAGTGCCCTGACGCACTTCAATATACTGCAGAAAAAGTGCACTAATGCACTTCAGTATACTGCAGTGTAATTGCACTAAGGCACTTCAATATACTGCAGTAAAACTGCCCTGACACTCTACACTGACACACTTTACTACACTAAACTGACACTAAAGTAAAAAAGGAAGGTCTGCACACTACACTGATATTTTATACTCACAACAGAATCACAATAGCACACTGTAGCACACTAACTTATTAGTAGCAATGAACATAGCCCTGTTCTATCTATCTCCACTCCCAATATCATACTGCAAATGGCTGCTCTGGGAAGGAACCTTATATAGTGTGGGGTGGGTCTATGAGCAATGAGCCATGATTGGGCATAGTCATTACATTCCCTAATCATGGCACTGACAGTGTTCTGTGCCCTAATTGAGCAAAGTCTTCATTGCTTCAGCCAATCTGGGCTTCCAATGCACTGTGCAGTGAGCAGTGTATTGTGGGGCATTTAGCAGGGCAAACAAGTGGTAAAATGCCCCGACAATTCAGATGTTCGCTGAACAGGCGAACAGTCAATGTACAGGCTGAACATAAGTTCGCCCAACACTATCCAACAGGAGTCCTGGTGGAATTGCTCACATATACCTGGGTATATATAGTCCTTAATAAAGATACCTCCAGATTAACATTACAGCACAGTCCAGTTTTAGAGGCCACTGAGGATGATTGCGATGAGGCATTCGTTTTAAAGCAAAGACCTGAAGACAAGAGCAGTGATCCTCCAACCAGTGTCCAACCAGCCTGGAATGTAGTTTCTCATTAGCAGAAACTGTGGTATGATACTGGAACTCTAACTGCCATGCAACCAGACCTCTAACAACCTAATGGACCATTGGATGCCTAACCTGGCTCTAGCCTTTGCTGGTTATTGAGCACTGATCTAAAACTAGCTATAGATTCCTAAACTAAAAGAGACAGGGTTAACCAGGAGCTGCATATAAACTCCATTACAATAAATAGATTAACCTACTAACATACAGCAATGTGACCACTACACACTGTGTCACAGACTGAACTATATGATATAGTGCATGTGAGATAACAAGGGGACAGATAAACTTATGTCACCAGCCCTTAAATATATACATATATACACCCAGAAGCTTTGGGCAACAATAGTTAACTCTTAAATATAGGAACATTAGCAGGGACAGGAAGTACCTGTCTATAACCAACTAACTCTGTGGTAATTAACAAGCAACAACTATTTTAAAAATACAGACAGTAGAGGGCAGCAGATCTTTACCATTACTAATATCACTGAGCAATATTAAAATATTCCTCACTGATCCCAGCGCTCAAAAGGAAAGGAAGTTATCAAAATCGAATCCAATTATAAGCTGCTATCATAAACTAAATCATAAATCATATATAGTATAAATCGTTCCTTAACCCTTCATCGTATGAGATATACTATATTGACAGCACTAAATATATTATAAATTTCAAAAAACTATATATATATATATATATATATATATATATATATATATATATATATATATATATATATATATATATATATATATATATATATATAGTAAAGATGACAGTTCGTAATCTTCAAGGAATCCACCAAAAGTGTTTGAAGTCCCAAAACGTGATTATGAACTATACACTTCCGAGTTCAAAAGGTGAGGGAAAAGAAAGTCTGTCTCCAAGCCAGAAACACCAGTGCAAATCAGCTTCATGATCGGTGACACCCCTTATGGTAATACACTTACCAGAATTCAAAGGGTTACAGGCACATCAAAAAATTATTGGTTCCTCGGATTCCTCATAACAATGCTTCCAGTTAAACCAATACCCATGGGGTTGTCAGCATAAATAGTTAACGGCTCCTTGATTTCCTTAAAACTATGTTTCTGGTTTAACAGTACTCTACTCAGCACAGATTCACATGTAGGAAAGAAGAAAAACATATTCCATAGTGCAAATCATTTTTAATTAATAAACTTCTCATGCGCTATTAAAAACATACTGTGGCAGCAGGCAGGTGAAGTCACCTGGTTGTATCCAGGATGGTAAATATGTGTGTCCTAGATTCAGGCTTTATGCAGACTTTTACAATTAGAGGGGAAGAGTTAATGAGCCCAGCTGAAGCAAGTGGGCTCATTAAGGCCTCTACAAAAAACCCCAGCATGCATAGGGAGATGCTCCATCCTGGAACCAGTTTTGTGTTGTATAGACTGGGGAGTGTGTCACCTGTACTGTGCGGTGAGTTAACGCCTGTGTGGCAAAACCTTTACAACAAAGGCAGGGACTGGTACAGCACAAGGCTGTACCCAGTTGTTAGACAGGGAGTCTATGTGTGTAGTTAGAGGTCAAGCTGACCAGGATTTATTTTCTTGTTTTATTTTGTTTGGCTGTTATATGTATCACTGCATGGAGCATAAATAAACCGGATCTTTTGTTTTTTTAACCTACACCGCTGTCTGCTGTGCCTGACTTTGTGTTGTGAACCCAATCCAGGGGGTCACACACACCCGCTGCCGAGCTAACCCCTCACAGTTGGTGGAGAATTTTGGCACTTTTTTTTTTTTTTTTTGTTTGTTTGTTTGTTAAGGCCAGCATGGAGGAGATACTGAGACAGCTGGCTCTAGCAAATGCAAACCAGCAACAAGCAAATGCAAATCAGCAGCAAACAAATGCAGGTTTACAAAAGAGCCTTGCAGCTCAACAACAGAGCCTTGCAGCCCAGCAGCAGACAAATGCAACTTTGCAGCAGAGTTTGGAAAATCAGCAGAAGGCTCACCAGCAGAGTTTGGAAGCTCAGCAACAAGCCCAGCAGTGATCTGAAGCCCGCTTCATAGACCTGTTGCAGAAGCAAGAGCAGAATTTTCAACAGAAAATAGAGACATTAATACAGCAACGTCCGCAGACCAATGAAGCAAGTGGTTACAATAATACCGCATCCTTTGGTGTGAGCCGTTTACTGACAAAAATGACTGGAGAGGATGATCCGGAGGTGTTTTTGACCACATTTGAAAGGACTGCTGAAAGGGAAAAGTGGCCTAAGGAGCAATGGGCTGGACTGGTGGCCCCTCTGTTAACTGGGGAATCGCAGAAAGCTTATTATGACCTAGAGCCTGACCAAGCAAAAGACTATGTGGTGCTAAAAGCAGAAATATTGGCACGGCTGGGTGTCACCCTGGCCGTCCAGGCTCAGCGTGTGCATAACTGGACTTTTCAGGTTGGAAAACCTCCCAGGTCTCAAATGTATGATCTCATTCACCTGAGCAGGAAGTGGCTGCAGCCAGAGACTTTGACTGCACCAAACATTGTGGAACGTGTGGTTATGGATCGTTTCCTGAGAGCTCTTCCTACTGCCATCCAAAAATGGGTAAGCCATGGAGACCCAGAAAATGCAAATAAACTTGTGGATCTGGTTGAGAGGTACTTGGCTACAGAGAACCTGACCACCTCTTCCAGGGACTCACGGACTTTCCCCCCTAAGACCAGATCATCCCCAGTGGCGGGTAAGATGACTCCAAGGGGTGAGGGTGGAGAGAGTGAGAGGGTGGGAGTTCTACCTAAGGTCTGGCGGGAGCAGCCCAGGAAGCCCATGCTGCAAGAGGCAGCGAAAAAGATTATTTGCTACCGCTGCCGGCAAGAGGGACATATTGCAGCCAATTGCCCAGTTGTGGATGAGCCTATGCAATGTGACTTTATAAGGGAGAGACGTCAGTCGCTGTTTGCGACAGTTGCATGCACTGCCATTCGGGGACCTGAGAGACATTTATGTAAAATGTGTATTAATGGTAGACATGTTAATGTGTTGCTAGATTCAGGTAGCCTGGTAACATTGATAAAAGCTGAATTAGTTACTACAGAGGTCTCTGGGAAGAACAGGGTGGCTGTTATTTGTGTGCATGGGGACACCCGAGAGTATCCTGTAACTTCAGTGTTTTTTGAGACCCCCAAAGGTAACCTCTCTCATCAGGTGGGGTTAGTGGCTCACTTACCACATGATGCTATTGTGGGAAGGGATTTTCCAAAATTCTGGGAACTCTGGGATTGTCCTGAGGCCCCCATTGGTGCCCCTATAAACCAGGAAGATGACCAGAATTCCTCTGGGAGTGGTGAGGACTCTCCTGAATTTCCCTTGTCGGTATTGGCGGGGGAAAAAGCTATTCAACAACAATACTGCGCAAATTGAACAAAAAGGAAAAGTTGAAAAGAAAGGAGGGTAAAAAATAGACTGTAAGCTGCTGACACGCTAAAATTAGGGACTTTTTAGCTGGGAGACATGTCAAAGATAAAGTGTAAGTGCTCAACTTATATATATATATATATATGTTTCTTGAAGTGATCCAAAATCATACGTGCTCCTGTATATCAAAATATATATAGAATAACCCCAAGGAAAAAAAGGGGGAAAATACTGTATTGCAACAAAGAATAGAAAAAAAATTCTATAAAGTGACCTATGAATGTATATGTGAACAAAAATGGGGACTGTGTGGATATTTATCCCAGTGAGAAGGAAAACCAAACAGTAACTATAAATATATGAAAATATAACTAATAACAGTAATAAAGTCCATAAGCAAACATATAGTCCATATGAAAACGTGCAAAATGTCAGTCCAAACGTGTGGTGATAACAGCCAGGATTCTGTGGTATTGTAACCAAAGAAGATGATATTTCACCCTGTGACGATCCCACCACCTTATAAGGTACAGGCTTACCGGATCTATATGACCCTAGCAGACATACGCCTCAGGGGTCAATCAAAGCTTATGGTCCTAGCCAAAATGGTCCCAAGGATTGGATGTATCAATCGTGCTGTGTACGATCCCCACAAACGACTAGATGTAATCACTGTTCTTCATATGCATATACAAATCCGACAACGACTTAGGCATGGAAGATGAAGAAACAAGGCCAACATGGCATAATAACGTTTTATAAAAAAACCTTTAATAAAAAATTTTTTGCTCAAACTCACATTTCCAAGGTGAACAGTAAAGCATGTCAGAGAAAAAATGGCAGTAGCGGAGTCCTCCCGACGCGTTTCGACCTACAGGTCATCATCTGGGGTGGGCTCCCACTACTGACATACTGCCTTATATAGGTACTTACACAATACAGTGATGCCATTCCCCCATGTGTCACAATCGTGCCCACTTCCGGTATATCCAAGATGGCGGACGGGCGTGCGTTCCACGCCTCCGTTGTTGTGCGTTCCACCCATGTATCTAATCTATTTGGGCCTGAAAGGCATGGTTGGAGATAGTAACGGCCCCACTTCCGGTTAGAATGGAAATGGCAGCCTGGCGTGCATTCCACGCCTCAACAAGAATGCTTTCCACCCATTCACATTGATGTGTAGAAAAAAGAAGGAGACCTACTTAATATAATAATGTAATGAATAGCAAAAAGAGGGGGCCATCCCCCTGTATAAGTTTTCGTTTATTACAACTCACAGATGGGTATGGAGGCGTGTCGATCCCTCTCTCAAATTGCAACACGAAACCGGAAGTGTGCATCAATGATCGCACAGGAACCGGAAGTGAATAAACGTCACTTCCGGTACGGAACAGAAATGAAAACGAGGCCTGAGTGTGGAAAAAACATTATCTCCTCTCTAATACTGCCAAAACGGTGCCACAATGACACCTAGTGGCCACAAATAAAATGAATCTTAACAATAAAAGAACAATGCATAACATATATCATATTATACGTGATATATATCACATGGTATAAAATTATGGTCCTGTGATTTAGATAAACTGTCTTAACGCAGAAAATATATAAAATGTATAAAATTGGTATAATCGAAAATAAAAATGAAAAATAATGAATAAAAAGTGAATAAATAAATAAATAAAGAAATAAAGAAATAAATAAAATAAAAAATTGCTTAATAAAATATACCTACAAATAAACTTGTGTGATGCCAGACTACGTATTGCAAATATTGAAAAAAGCTTCTATGAATCATCTATGAAAGCATTAATGTCCCACTCCACATTCATACCGAATGGAGAGTGGGACTGAAGCTCATATATCCAAAAAGTCTCCAGCCTGGAGACCCCGCGTGTGAGGGGCCCCCCTCTCCAGGGTGGGGTGTATCTATCTATCGCGACGAACTGTGTGCCCCGTAAATCATTGTTGTGGCATTCCCTATAGTGTCTAGGCACGGTGTGTTTAGACAATTTGCTTTTGATCAAGGAAATGTGTTCGCCAACCCTCGTGGAAAACGACCTAGTAGTACGGCCGACATACTGCTTCCCACAGGGGCAGGTTATTAGATAGACCACATATTTGGTCTTACAGGTGCAGAAACACTTGATTGAATATCTTCTCCCTGTTACTGTGGATGTAAATTCTAAAAATTTTCGTTGTGTCAATGCATTATGCTGACATACACTGCATTTTTTGCACGGAAAATAACCTACCAAATTGTGAAAAAAAGTAGGCTGAATTGGGGCATTAATGATATTAGGGGCTATTTTACTTTGCAGAGTTGGAGCCCCTCTAAACAAAACGTTCGCTTTTTCAGGAAGATTTGGACCTAACACAGGATCTTTTCTCAAAATCTCCCAATGTTTACTGAAGATCTTTTTCACTTACCTGTATTGCATATTGAAGGTGGTTATAAAAGACCACTTGAATTTATCATTATCATTCCGAGGGGTTTTGGCCTGTAAGAGAGTGTCCCTATTTATATATGAGACCTCCTGTAGTTGTTTTTCCAGAATGGGCGCGTGGTATCCCTTATCCAAGAACTGTTGTTTTAAACGGTTCGCCTGATCTAGAAAAATGTGATCATCGGTGCAATTACGACGTAATCTAATAAATTGACTACGAGGGACGAGGTATTGGCGGGGGAAACTCGAGAAACTGGGGAGGAGCCAACATCCTCAGATGAAAACATGCCGTCTGTGGAGTTTTCGGATCTTGAGGTTCACAAGGAAAATTTTGCCACAGAACAGTTAAAAGACCCCACCCTAATAAAGGCACGGGAAAATGTGGTGAAAATAGATGGCGAGTTAGTGAACCCAGATAAGACTTGCCCTTATCCTTACTTCACTATGGAAAGGGACCTGCTATATCGAGTGGCTCAAAGGGCAGAAGAAACCATTGAGCAACTTGTAGTGCCCAAACCTTACAGGAAGTTGGTGTTAGAATTGGCTCATGGACACATTCTGGGAGGTCATCTGGGGACAGAGAAAACCAGAGAGAGGGTACTGCAGAGATTCTATTGGCCTGGGGTCATGAAGGAAATAGAAAAGTATTGTTCCTCCTGCCCTGTGTGTCAGAAGTCGGCACCTATGCCACATTTCCGTAACCCACTGGTACCTCTTCCTATCATTGAGGTCCCCTTTGAGAGGATCACAATGGATTTGGTAGGTCCGATAATGAAGTCTGCTAGGGGGCATCAGTACATTTTGGTTATTTTGGACTATGCCACCCGTTATCCGGAAGCAATTCCTCTTTGAAATACCTCGGCCAAAACCATAGCCAAAGAGCTATCTCTTGTTTTTAGCCGCGTGGGTATTTGTAAGGAACTGCTTACGGACCAAGGTACACCCTTTATGTCCCGGGTTATGAAAGAATTATGCAAGTTGTACAAAGTGAAGCAATTGCGTACATCTGTGTATCACCCCCAAACAGATGGGTTGGTTGAAAGATTCAACAAAACCCTAAAACAAATGTTAAAGAAGGTGGTGGATAGAGATGGAAAGAATTGGGATTGTCTAATACCCTATCTGATGTTTGCCATTAGGGAGGTACCCCAATCCTCTACGGGTTTCTCACCCTTCGAGTTGCTCTATGGGAGACACCCAAGAGGGCTGCTGGATATCGCCAAGGAAACTTGGGAAAATGAGAGTTCTCCTCACAGGAGTGTGATTGAGCATGTCGCCCTGATGCAAGATAGAATTGCACAGGTAATGCCAATTGTAAAGGAACATTTAACCCAAGCGCAGTTAGCACAGCAGAGAGTGTACAACCGTGGGGCCAAGACCCGTACTTTTTCCCCGGGGGATAGGGTCTTGGTGCTAGTCCCTACGGTTGAAAGCAAATTTCTGGCCAAATGGCAAGGTCCATATGAAGTAATTGAAAAAATGAGTGAGGTGAACTACAGGGTTAGACAGCCAGGAAGGCGAAAGCCAGAGCAGATCTATCACGTCAATCTGCTGAAAGCCTGGAGGGATAGGGAATCCCTAGTCGCAGAGACTTTGTCACAAGTACAGCCTGATTGCTTAGTTCCTGAGGTTGGAATAGCAGACACCTTATCGAAACCCCAACAACAGGAGGTTAAAGAGTTTGTACTTCGTAACAAAGAGATTTTCTCTGAGCTTCCGGGACAAACATCTGGCGTAGAGCATGACATTATCACCCCGCCAGGAGAAAGGGTAAAACTAAAACCTTATAGAATACCAGAGGCCCGACGGGAGGCAATACGTGGGGAGGTTCAAAGGATGCTGGAATTGGGTGTGATAGAGGAGTCCCAGAGTGACTGGTCCAGTCCTATCGTACTAGTGCCCAAACCTGATGGGAGCTGGCGGTTTTGTAACGATTTTAGACAATTAAATAAAGTTACAAAATTTGACACCTACCCCATGCCACGTATAGATGAGTTGATTGACCGGCTAGGAACAGCCCGATATATGACAACTCTTGATCTCACCAAAGGGTATTGGCAAATTCCCCTGGCCGAGTCGGCCAAGGAGAAAACTGCGTTTGTAACCCCAGATGGGGCATTCCAATATAAGAGAATGCCGTTTGGGTTACAGAATGCACCGGCAACATTCCAGCGGAAAAAGAATAAGATTCTGAGGCCCCATCAGAAATATGCTGCAGCTTACCTGGATGATGTGATTATCCATAGCACAGACTGGGTCTCACATTTGCCAAAAGTACAAGCAGTCCTAGACTCTATCCGGGAAGCTGGGTTTACGGCCAATCCAAAGAAGTGTACCATTGGACAGGAGGAGGCCAAATATCTTGGGTACACTATTGGGAGGGGGGTGATAAAACCCCAAGTCAATAAAGTCGAGGCCATACAGAGTTGGCCACGTCCCAACAGCAAGAAACAGGTACGAGCCTTTCTGGGAATCGCTGGCTATTATCGACGATTCATTCCCCATTTTGCTTCTCAGGCTGTGCCCCTCACCAACCTGACAAAAGGGAAAGAGTCGGTTATGGTTAAATGGTCCCCAGAGGCTGAGGAAGCATTTCAGTCCTTAAAAACAGCCTTATGTAGCCAGCCAGTGTTGTACTCACCAGACTTCTCTAAGGACTTCGTGGTACAAACTGATGCATCAGACGTTGGGTTAGGAGCAGTGTTATCCCAGGTCTGGAACGGGGAAGAGCACCCAGTCATTTACCTCAGCAGGAAGTTAAAGTCCCATGAGGTAAATTACTCCACGATTGAGAAGGAATGTTTAGCAGTGAAGTGGGCTCTAGATTCCCTTCGGTACTATCTGCTAGGTAGGCACTTTGACCTGGTGACTGATCACGCTCCTTTAAAGTGGATGGCTCAGAACAAGGAGACCAATAGAAGAGTAAATAGGTGGTTCCTAGCCCTACAGGAATTTAACTTTACAGTTAAGCATCGCCCTGGTGTTAAAATGGGGAATGTGGATGCTTTGTCTCGGATACATGCGTGTCTGACTGCTGGTGTTACAACCCCAAGGTTGAAACAAGAGGGGGGGGGGGTATGTGGCAGCAGGCAGGTGAAGTCACCTGGTTGTATCCAGGATGGTAAATATGTGTGTCCTAGATTCAGGCTTTATGCAGACTTTTACAATTAGAGGGGAAGAGTTAATGAGCCCAGCTGAAGCAAGTGGGCTCATTAAGGCCTCTACAAAAAACCCCAGCATGCATAGGGAGATGCTCCATCCTGGAACCAGTTTTGTGTTGTATAGACTGGGGAGTGTGTCACCTGTACTGTGCGGTAACGCCTGTGTGGCAAAACCTTTACAACAAAGGCAGGGACTGGTACAGCACAAGGCTGTACCCAGTTGTTAGACAGGGAGTCTATGTGTGTAGTTAGAGGTCAAGCTGACCAGGATTTATTTTCTTGTTTTATTTTGTTTGGCTGTTATATGTATCACTGCATGGAGCATAAATAAACCGGATCTTTTGTTTTTTTAACCTACACCGCTGTCTGCTGTGCCTGACTTTGTGTTGTGAACCCAATCCAGGGGGTCACACACACCCGCTGCCGAGCTAACCCCTCACAATACGTACACAGTTTCATAAGTGTAATATCATTAACCATGTCACTCGCAGTGCGTTCAGGTTTGTCTCAACGCAGTCCTGAGAGCAAAGATCATACACGGTCTCAGCATCCGCGATGGGTCCCGGGAAAACACTCAAACCTATGCCGACGACGCCCGGACCGCCCGACGCAGCCCCGCCGTCCAATTGCTGCGCCGTGAGGTGCGCCGGCACAGTGACAACATGTACAGCTTGGGTCCCAGGAAAACACTCAAACCTATGCCGACGACGCTGGGCGACCCAGCCGCAGACCGACGACCGGACCACCCGACGCAGCCCCGCCGTCCAATTGCTGCGTCGCGAGGCTACAAGCTGTACATGTTGTCACTGTGCCGGCGCGCCTCGCGACGCAGCAATTGGACGGCGGGGCTGCGTCGGGCGGTCCGGTCGTCGGTCCGCCTCTGGGTCGCCCAGCGTCGTCGGCATAGGTTTGAGTGTTTTCCCGGGACCCGCCGCGGATGCTGAGACCGTGTATGATCTTTGCTCTCAGGACTGCGGTGAGACAAACCTGAACGCACTGCGAGTGACATGATTAATGATATTACACTTTTGAAACTGTGTACATATGTTTTTAATAGCGCATGAGAAGTTTATTAATTAAAAATTAAAAATGATTTGCATTATGGAATATGTTTTTCTTCTTTCCTACATGTGAATCTGTGCTGAGTGAAGTACTGTTAAACCAGAAACATAGTTTTTAGGAAATCAAGGAGCCTTTAACTATTTATGCTGACAACCCCATGGGTTATTGGTTTAACTGGAAGCATTGTTATGAGGAATCCGAGGAACCAATAATTTTTTGATGTGCCTGTAACCCTTTGAATTCTGGTAAGTGTATTACCATAAGGGGAGTCACCGATCGTGAAGCTGATTTGCACTGGTGTTTCTGGCTTGGAGACAGACTTTCTTTTCCCTCACCTTTTGAACTCTGAAGTGTGTAGTTCATAATCACGTTTTGGGACTTCAAAAACTTTTGGTGGATTCCTTGAAGATTACGAACTGTCATCTTTTCTATATATATATATATATATATATATATATATATATATATATATATATATATATATAGTTTTTTGAAATTTAAAATATATTTAGCGATGTCAATATAGTATATCTCATACGATGAAGGGTTAAGGAACGATTTATACTTTACAATTGTATTTGGGAAGATGGCAAACTTCAGCATGTGTATTTTTTTTTTTTTTTATTTATCACGCCTTTATTTATATGTTCTCCATATTTACTAGGTCAAGTTGTCCAGCAAAATTAAGATGAATTGGGACACAATAAAACACTGCTTATATTGCTGTCTGTGGCCCTTTTGGAGAGATTTAAACACATTTCCTGTTACTGTGAACACACAGGGAGTGCGAAGAATCTTCCTAACAAAAAAAAGGAATGCAATAGCAACCTTCTAAAATGTTTTAACGTTTCCTAACTCTTCCAATAAAGTGCTTATATTGCTATCTTTGTCTGAAATAGTGAGATTTACCTTACATTCTGTCCAGTAACCACACAAAAAATAACGAGTAAATAAAAAAGGGACACAAGCAGCAAAAAAAATATATATATATATATATATATAAATATTTTAAAATATATATATATATATATATATATATATATATATATATATATATATAACATATACACACTATATTACCAAAAGTATTGGGATACCTGCCTTTACACGCACATGAACTTTAATGGCATCCCAGTCTTAGTCCGTAGGATTCAATACCGAGTTAGCCCACCCTTTGCAGCTATAACAGCTTCAACCTCACAAATGCGCTTCTGGAAGAATGTTCAACCATTCCTATAGACACACTCCTAATCCTTGTGGACAGCCTTCCCAGAAGAGTTGAAGCTGTTATAGCTGCAAAGGGTGGGCCAACCCAATATTGAACCCTATAGACTAATGCCGCATACACACGATCGCACATTCCGACAACAAAATCCATGTTTTTTTTCTGACGGCTCAAACTTGTCTTGCATACACACGATCACACAAAAGTTGTCAGAAATTCTAAACCTCAAGAACGCGGTGTCATAAGACAAGCTGAGAAAATTCAAGTTCAATAGCCAGTGCGGCTCTTCTGCTTGATTCCAAGCATGCATGGAATTTTGTGCGTCGGAATTGTGTACACATGATCGGAATTTCGGACTTTGTTGTCGGAAAATTCGAGATCCAGAGCTCAAATTTTGTTTGTCGGAAATTCCAACAGAAAATGTCTGATGGAGCCTACACACAGTCAGAATTTCTGACAACAAGCTCCTATCGAACATTTGTTGTCGGAAATTCCGACTGTGTGTATGCGGCATAAGACTGGGATGCCATTAAAGTTCATGTGCGTGTAAAGGCGAGTGTCCCAATACTTTTGAAAATATAGTGTATATCCAAAAAAAAGAAGAAAATAAAGGTTAAGGTCAGGTAAATAAATAATTGTTTCCACATTGCTTGTTTGATGCATTGATATACTGTATGACCATTAATTGGGTCAGATGGCCCAGTACAAAATAGGCCCTTCCCATCGTATGCATTTCACCCTAAGGTGAAAAAGTTCAGAGGGAGGCACTAGTATAACTCATATAGCTAGGTCATTTATCTTAGTAGTCAAAAATAAAGACTTGAGTCAGTGGTTCTCCAGGTGACCAGAGACAAGGAAAAAAGGAGGGCCAAAAAGCCATGAGAGAGAGATCCTTTTAGCCCCCGTTCACACGGTCGGACATTCTGACCACAAAATCCGTCAGATTTTTTTCTGACGGGTTTTGTCCGAAACTGGTGTTGCATACACACGGTCGGACAAAGTTGTTGGAAAATCCTATCGCATGGCATGTGATGACGCTCGTTCTTTACGACGGGACTACGTTCAGGCTAGTAGCCAATAGCTTTGGTCTCGTAATTTGATCTGAGCATGTGTGGCACTTTGTCCGATTGGAATTCTCTACAAACGATCAGACAAAGTCCGATCGGATTGTGTTGTCGGAAAATTTGAGATCCTGCTCTCAAATTTTTTTCCGTCCACACACGATCGGATTTTCCGACAATATAATCCGATCGGACCTTTTCCGTCTGAATTTCCGACCGTGTGTACGGGGGCTTAGAGTATTATTCAGTTATATGTATATGAAAAGTAAAGCAAAAATTCGAACAAGCATATACTCACATTCATAAGATTACTACATACCCATCCTAGGGCCAAGCAACCATATAAGCATGTGGAGAATATAGCGGGTGGATAATCAAACTCGATACTTATTGGGGTTTTCTGAAAAGTCCTGTACTGCTGAGGTCAGGTCTTGTGAACAATTGTAAAGAGGATGAGGCCTGTGTGCATCCTTCAGACCAGATAAAATATACTCGGGCTGAAGGAATGCATACAAATCCCACACAATTAAGTGTACTGTACACTTTTTCCTGATAAAGTAACCACTAAAGAGAAATTAAACACATTGATGGTGTGTTTTAACATTTTCTTATGATTTATAAATACCAATCTGCCTGAAGAGTCCACTTGGAAGAACCTTTTTATTTAAAGTGGAAGTAAACTCCCCTATCGTTTTCAGCCAAGGAAGCTGCCATGTTTGCCTCTGTTTAATCTTCAACTGCTATGGTGCTGCACATGTGATTCGTTATGACACCAGCCATTGGATGGTTTGATAGTTTGGCTGAGAACACAGCCAATGTACAGTTAGCATTCCCGGCATGCCTTTTTTTTTAACTGTTTAACCACTTAAGCCCCGGACCAATTGTCAGCCTAAAGACCAGAGGTCTTTTTACAATTTCGCACTGCACTGCTTTAACTGGTAATTGCGCGGTCATGCAATGTTGTACCCAAAAGAAATTTGCGTCCTTTTGTTTCCACAAATAGAGCTTTCTTTTGATGGTATTTGATTGCCTCTGCAATATTTATTTTTTACGATATAAAAGGAAAAAGACTGAAATAAAAAATAAAAAAAGATATTTTCTACTTTTTGTTATAAGAAAAATCAAATAAACTAAATTTTTGTCATACATTTAGGCCAAAATGTATTCAGCCACATGTCTTTAGTAGCGTCTACAAACTAGAGTACATTTTCTGGAATTTATACAGCTTTTAATTTATGACTGCCTATCTCATTTCTTGAGGTGCTAAAATGGCAGGGCAGTACAACCCCCCCCAAATGACCCCATTTTTGAAAGTAGACACCCCAAGGAAATGGGGTGTCTGAGGGGCATGTTGAGCCCATTGAATTTTTTTTTTGTCCCAAGTGATTGAATAATGACACAAAAAAAAAAGTTTACAAAAAGTTGTCACTAAATGATATATTGCTCACACATGCCATAGTTTTATGTGGAATTGCACCCCAAAATATATTCTGCTGCTTCTCCTGAGTACGGGGATATCACATATGTGGGACTTTTTGGGAGTCTAGCAGCGTACGCCCCCCCCCCCCCCCCCGAAAACCAAACACTGCCTTCAGGATTTCTAAGGGTGCAAATTTTTGATTTCACTCCTCACTACCTATCACGGTTTCAAAGGCCATAAAATGCCAAAATAAAACAAAACCCCCCCAAATGACCCCATTTGGGAAAGTAGACACCCCAAGGAAATTGCTGAGGGGCATGTTGAGCCCATTGAATATTTTTTTTTTGTCCCAAGTGATTGAATAATGACACAAAAAAAAAAGTTTACAAAAAGTTGTCACTAAATGATATGCTCACACATACCATAGTTATATGTGGAATTGCACCCCAAAATATATTCTGCTGCTTCTCCTGAGTATGGGGATACCACATATGTGGGACTTTTTGGGAGTCTAGCCGCGTACGGGACCCCGAAAACCAATCACTGCCTTCAAGATTTCTAAGGGCGCATATTTTTGATTTCACTCCTCACTACCTATCACAGTTTCGAAGGCCATAAAATGCCAAAATAGCACAACCCCCCCCCCCCCAAATGATCCCATTTTGGAAAGTAGACACCCCAAGCTATTTACTGAGAGGCATGTTGAGTCCATGAAATATTTTATATTTTGCCACAAGTTGCAGGAATATTGAAAACATTTTTTATTTTTTGCACAAAGTTGTCACTAAATGATATATTGCTCACACATGCTATGGGCATAAGTGAAATTACACCCCAAAATAAATTCTGCTGCTTCTCCTGAGTACGGGGATACCACATGTGGGGGATTTTTTGGGAGCCTAGCCACGTACGGGACCCCGAAAACCAAGCACTGCCTTCCGGATTTAAATATAAAACGCTACCAAAAAAAACTGTTAGCGATCGCAGGGATCAGGCCTGACTCTGCGAATGCTGCAGTTATGTGTTTAGTGTTTTGTAAGTGACAGTGATCGATCGATACTGCACTTGGGTGGGCTGGGCGGAGGGGCAAAACGCAGGTACAAGCAGGTATCTGGGCTGATCCCGCTAACAATGCGTTTTTTTGGAACCCTAAACTGCTGGGGACGCTAGTATAGATCTGATCAGATCAGATATTGATCTGTTCAGATACTATAACACTACGGGAGGTGTATGCTTTGCGCGTGGGTGTTAGCGGTACTGGCACTAACTTAGCACTGCCTGGGGCGACACAGACCCTGACCCTAAAACCTAATTGATATCACCCGCCGGGTGATCAGGGGGTTAAACCTTTATTGGGTAATAAATGGTGGGTGCCCTGATGCTATAAAAAGCAAACTAACTAACCAGAGTCACTCGTAACACTTATATGGTGATCACTGGTGAAAGGGTTAACTAGGGGCAATCAGGGGGTTAAAATCTTTATTAGGTAGTATATGGGGGTCCCTGACGCTATATAAAAACCTGACGGGGAATCTAAATAACAAACTGGCTAACCAGTGTCACCAGTGGCACTTATACGGTGATCGCTGGTGAAAGGGTTAACTCTAGGGGCAATCAGGGGGTTAAAATCTTTATTAGGTAGTATATGGGGGTACCTAACGCTATAAAAATCTAGCGGTGAACCTAAAAAAATAATTAGCTACCTAGCGGCACCAGTGACACTAATGCAGCGATCAGAAAAACGATCGCTTAGTGACACTGGCAAAAGGGGGTGAAAGGGTTACCTGGGGGCAATCAGGGGGTTAAAACCTTTATGAGGTAGTATATGGGGGTCCCGGACGCTATATAAAAACCTGATGGGGAACCTAAATAACGAAATAACTAACTGGCTATCCAGCATCACCAGTGACACTTATACGGTGATCACTGGTGAAAGGGTTAATTCTAGGGGTAATCAGGGGGTGAAAACCTTTATTGGGTACTATATGGGGGTACCTAATGCTATAAAAACCTGGCGGTGAACATAAAAAATAACTAGCTACCTAGCGGCACCAGTGACACTAATGCAGCGATCAGAAAAACGATTGCTTAGTGATACTGGCAAAAGGGGATGAAAGGGTTAACTCTAGGGGCAATAAGGGTTTTAAACCTTTATGGGGGGGGGGGGGTAGGGGGCACCCTGGACCTAAAACTAACTGCCCTGACAGTTTTTGTGTAATCAGTATTTATTGCAATATAACAGAGACAGAAACATAAAAAAACAAGACAAGTCCAACATCACATTCAAGTGCAATACTTATCGGCCTTAGAAAAGCCGCTCCAGTGTCAGATTAACAGCATGTAAGTTGAACATATAAACAAACTGAAAGAGAGAGGTCTTAGAGTCATAAAGAAAGGGAGAATGTCGTGGGTATACACATAGTAGGTGGGCGGGGAAAACCGTATACTTGCAAGGGCAAAAAGAAACCAATTACCCCAACAGATAGCGGGACTACTCTGGCAAAAAGTTACCTGAAAAATGGACACCGTCCCGGCACTAGGGTAGAGGGGGGGGCCCTAACAGCCGCCAACTAGCCATCCTCCACCGCCAGCGTATCCCGGGAGCCGGTGTCACCACAGAGGGTCGGCCGGAACGCCACCCTCTGCCAATCTCAAAAATTCTTGCCTGGCAGCCCCAGCGTCAAAATAGGGATCCCAGCCCACCATCTACCAGCTCCGGTAGCTCAGGCTACACGACATTCAGACCAGAGAAAGGTGGAGAGGTAAGGAAAGAGGAGGAGGAAGAGAGAAAAGGACAGCATAGGGTAGTAAGGGAGGTTAACTGCGTCTGCAGCGGATAGAGGGGAAGAGGTATAGTAGGGGGGGACAAAAGAAGGGAAGGGAGGCAAGAGGAAAAAGACAGGAAAAAAAAAGGGAAGAGTAGGTCAATTTACCTGAGTATAGGCTCCAAATGTCTGCTCTGTCCGCACCGGGCGCACCACTCTCGAGTGTTAAGTTTCATAGGCAGTATTCCCTCGCTAAGAGCTTCCAGGGGGAAATCCAGTCCCCCCTCGGGCTCCACCCAGTCTGAGAGCCTTAAGGGTAGGGTCTGTCAACTCCAGCAGAGCCACGTCTAAACTGGAGGGTACGTGGTTAGGGTCTGATGCATATGCCGACCAAGGTCTCCAGATCTCATGAAATCGATCTTCAAGGCCTTTACATGTGGCAACCCAATTATCTGCCTCTTTCACCGCGTGCACTCCCCTGCACCACTCTTCTCGAGTGGGGATTCCAGGCCTTCTCCAGTATATCGGAATCAGGCGTCTTGCTGCATTCAGCAAATGTGCCAGCACAGTTTTCTTATAAACACTGAGCGGGACCGGGGGTATCTGCAAAAGGAAGTGCAGCGGCGAGAGAGGGACATCTATCCCGGTCACTGCTTTCACTTGGCCCTGTATGTCTTCCCAGAAGGGTCGAATTAGGGGGCACTCCCACCATATGTGGATTAGGGTCCCTCGTTGCCCACATCCCCTCCAACATAGCTCGGAAGCGGAGGGGTAAATACAAGCTAAGTCTGCTGGCACCCGATACCAACGTGCCAATAGCTTAAAATTGGTCTCCTGGACCTTGGAGTCCCTAGAGGACGAGTGGGTGAGGGAATAAAGGTGTGATAATTGCGTCTCCGTAAACGTCGTCCTCATGTCAGTCTCCCATCGTCTAATATAAGCAGGGGTGGCCTGGGGGCCGGCTGAGTCCAACAGCTGGTATAACTCAGAAACCAGGTGCGGAGTCGGCTCCTCCGCTAGAAAAATGCGCTCAAATGGGGTAAGGGATAAGGGATCCCTGATAGTATGACCATGTACCTGGAAAAAGTGGTGCAGTTGTCGGTATCTCCAGTAGTTCATGCGTGAACCGCACCTACCCACGGGCAGGGCTTCATACGGCATGAGACCACCATCCCTTAAGAGCTTCCCGCAACTAGCGTGCCCATCGTCCACCCAATCCTCAAAAAAAGCCATCCGTTCTCCCGGCAGGAACCATAAAAAACCACCCAGTGGGGCCAACAGGGACATAGGGGGAGCTAGCTTAAGGGTTGGGTTGAGCCTGTCCCAAACTGAAAACACATGGGTCGTCAAGGGGGAGGTCGTCTCCGCCAGGCCTCTATATTCCCGGGGCAGCCAGGGCGCGTAAGATAAATTCCTACCCGCCAGACATTTCTCTAGAGGGACCCAGAGCTTAGGTCGAGAATGGAAATGCCAGTCCAGAATCTTCTGGAGGGCCACAGCTTGATAGTACCGTCTAACGTCCGGGACACCCAGGCCACCCCTCCTCTTCGAACGACGCAGCATCCGTAACGCTATTCTAGGTTTACGGTCGTTCCAAATAAAGCGAGACATCATACTACTTAAGCGGTCAAAGAAGCACTTAGGTAAGGGGACCGGAAGCATCTGCAAGTAAAAAAGTATACGGGGTAGGACATTCATCTTTATGACGTTCACCCGGCCAAACCACGTGAACGCCGTCCCCATCCATTGCAAAAGATCTCTCCTGATCGCATCAAGTAAAGGTGGGTAATTGGCTAGGTACAGGGTATCAAAACGGTTCGTTAAGTGCACTCCCAAGTATCGTAGGGACGACATAGTCCAAACGAAGGGAAAAGCTTCCTTGAGGGACGCTACTAGGTGAGGGGCTAAGTGAACGGGGAGTATTTCCGACTTCGAAAAATTGATCTTAAAATTAGATAACGACCCAAAAAGTTTCAGTTCCTTCATCAGGTTCGGCAAAGAGAGCAGGGGGTCCGTAAGGTGAAACAACACATCATCAGCATAGGCCGAGAGTTTGTGTTCTGTATTACCAACTTGGAGGCCCTTAATATCAGGGCTAGCCCTTACCGTGCGGAGAAATGGCTCCAGCACCAGGGCAAACAAGAGGGGCGAAAGAGGACACCCCTGCCTCGTGCCATTTCTAATGGGGAACCGAGCTGACAAAGTCCCATTCACCTTGACCTGGGCACAAGGCGTGGAATATAGGGCCGCGATCGTAATCAACATCCGCGGGCCTAATTGTATAGAGCGAAGCACCTCTGTCAGGAAGGACCAGTCTATGCGGTCAAAGGCCTTTTCGGCGTCAGTGGACAGAACAATATACGGTTGCGGGGCTGGGTGGGAGCGTGCCCAGTGAATAAGATGGACCGCTCGAAGGGAGTTATCCCTGGCTTCCCTCCCGGCAACGAAGCCCGTCTGGTCAGGGTGGACAAGGTAAGGAATAAGGAGCTTCATACTATTTGCTAAAATTTTTGACAGAATCTTTATGTCCAAATTAAGAAGGGAAATAGGGCGGTAGCTCTGGGGGACGGTGGGGTCCTTGCCCTCCTTCGGTATCACGGTGATGTGAGCTAGAAGGGCTTCCGAGGGGATGGCACCACCTCCAGCTATTGCATTAAAGTAGGCGCACATAGGAGCCCGCAGCTGGGGCAGGAAAGTTTTGTAGTAAACCTTAGTAAATCCGTCCGGACCAGGACTCTTACCATTAGGCAAGGACTCCACCGTGGCCCCAAGCTCCTCCACAGTAATTGGGAGCTCCAGGGCAGCGGATTGTTCTTCAGTGAGTTTCGGCAGGTCAGCCGCCGCCAAGTAGGCACGGGTCGCCTTAAGCCTGTCCACTCGGGTCGCGGGGGAATTGTAGAGTCCAGATCATATAGCGTCGCGTAGTATTCACGGAACCCGGCCGCTATTTTAGAGGATTGGACCACCGGAACCCCCGCAGAATCGTGCAATTTGTGAATATAGGTCTGAGCGTGGCGTTTACGGAGGGTGCGGGCCAGCATCCGTACGCACTTATTCCCGTGTTCATAATATTTATGGGCCAAAAAGCGAAATTGTTTGCGGGGTTGGCGGTCCAACAACCGCAAAAACAATTCCCGTAGCTCCGTCAACGCCGACAAAGCCTCTGGACTCCCATTAGTCTTATGATCGAGTTCAGCTTTCTGAAGGGCAGTGTATACCCGAGTGAAATCAGCCTGGTGTTCTTTTTTCAGCCTAGACCCCTGAGAAATTAAGGCCCCTCTAACCACCGCCTTATGGGCCTCCCATACTACCCCTACACCCACCTCGGCAGGCGGATTCTCCTTAAAGTAGTTAGTCAGTGTATCTGTGATCTCCTTCACCGCTACCCCATCATCTAATAAATTATCATTGAGCCGCCATGTCCAGGTCCTCTGCAGGCCCATGGGCAGGGCAAAAGCCACTGTCACTGGGGCATGATCTGAGATAGAAATTACGTCAATAGACGCGGACTGAAGGAGTTCCAGGACATTGCGGTCAACGTAGACGTGGTCAATACGCGTGTAGACATCATGCACCTTCGAATAATAACTGTAGTCCCTTTCAAGGGGGTGCAGTGTCCGCCAACCGTCCGATAGGAGATGGGATTGCATAGTCTTGCGGTAATGTTTAAGGAATTTGTAGGAATGGGAGGGTCTCGCATGGGATGTGTCCAACTGGGGGTCGGGGCTTACGTTAAAGTCGCCTCCTACAATTAAAAAACCCTCCCTAAAATCCGCTAGTCGGTCTAATGTACGGTCAATAAAAGTGAGTTGGTCGGCGTTAGGGGCATAAATCGTCGCGAACGTGTAGAGTTGTCCAGCTATGGTGCCCTTCAAAAAAACATATCTGCCCTGGGGGTCTACCTTATGATCAGAAGGTTGGAAGGGGCAGGACTTATGTATGCCAATAGCTGTACCTCTCGATTTAGCTAGGGGGGAGTTGCTCAGGAACCACTGGTTAAAAAGATGGGTAGGCAGTCTAGGGGACGACTGATGTGTAAAGTGAGTCTCCTGAAGGAGAATCACCTGTGACCTCAGCCGCTTCAATTCCCCCCAGAGCTTACTACGCTTATGAGGAGAGCATAGGCCCCTAACATTGTAAGTGCTTACCTGCAGTGCAGCCATCCAAATACAGTGGTGTGAAAAAGTGTTTGCCCCCTTCCTCATTTCCTGTTCCTTTGCATGTTTGTCACACTTAAGTGTTTCGGAACATCAAACCAATTTAAACAATAGTCAAGGACAACACAAGTAAACACAAAATGCAATTTGTAAATGAAGGTGTTTAATATTAAAGGTGAAAAAAAATCCAAACCATCATGGCCCTGTGTGAAAAGTCAGGTCGGGTCATACTCGAAAAGTGGAGGTGCGCCCGGTGCAGACGGCAGAGTGGCATGGATGACCTAAAGAAAGGAAAGTCAGAAAAAGGAGAGTAGTCACGGGAAGAGAGAGAGAGAGAAGGGGGGAGAGAAAACATACACGTGAGAAATATATAAGGCACAATTGATAAAACATAGCGGCCTAGGCCGGTCAGAGGTAGAAAAAAACTAAAAGTTATGGCGAGGTCCCCACCCCACCCAAAGGGAGGGTGGGGCCCAGGCCACAACTTCAGATCCCAACCAGGATCTAAGCCCGTAAAAAAGAAAAAAAAGGTAAAAAACGGGCATCCTACTGGGGGTACGTGGAATCCCATAACAAAGAGGGAAGTGGGTCCCCACCTCCGGCCACCGCATCTAACTTGGTGCAATAAAGGAGGGGGAAAATAATAAAAAAAGAAGAAGAAAAAAAAAGCAGCAATGACTAACGTGTTGCAGGTTCCCCACGGCCGAACAAAAACAATACCATTCAAAGAGGGAAAAAAAGGGGAAAATTAACTACATATGTGAAGCAAAAACTCAAACCAGCACAGAGTGCCGTGGGGAATCCCAGGTAAGTCAAATCGAGTCAACGCAGAGTTCCTCAGAGCACAGGAGTGCGTCCTTGGGATAAGACGCGGCACCCTCAGGGACCTAGGACAGCAGAGTCCGTGGAAGGATCCATGGATTGTCTCCTATGGCGCCGTCTGCGGTTCTGACTTCTAGCGGGCAGCCACGGTTGCGGTGTCGGCAATCTAAAAGCCGCAAAGTCCGAAGGGTTCCTCCAGTCCGGAAAGTCAATCTGTTCCAGCTCCAAGGAAGCTAAAAAGTGCGGGAGATCATCCTTAGTACGAAGAGTCACTGGTTACCTGGAGGGCAAAGGGGAACCCCCAGCGGTACGGCAGGCCAGCCTCTTGAAGAGCCAGCAGGAGGGGGCGCAAGGCCCTGCGTTGCATAAGAGTGCGCCTTGAAATGTCCTGGTAAAAAGCCAGATGTGCACCATCAAAATCAAAATAAGGCTTCCCTCTCATTTTCTGCATTATGCGATCTTTAAGCGTATACTTATGTAGTTTACAGATAATGTCTCTGGGATTATTCACGTCTTGGGAGGGGGGCTTCAAAGCCCTATGTGCCCGGTCAATTTCCACAGTATCCGTGGCAGGAAGGCCTAGGATCTCCTTAAAGACGCCTTCCAGGGTGGGAACAATATCTCTAGCTCCTGTGGCCTCAGGGAGGCCCCGGATCCTAATGTTAGCTCTGCGACTGCGATTCTCGGTATCGTCCAACTGACAAAGCAGGGCCTCAATCTGACGGCCCTGCGCGTCACATTGGTCCCGCAGCCTATTAATAACAGGGAGGGTCTCCTCAAACCTCTGCTCCAGGGACTCCATCCTGCCCCCCAGGTGTACTGTGTCTGCCTTAAGCTGTGCAATGTCCTCCTTAAACGCCTTCTCCACTCTATCAGCAAAACGCTCCAGGTCAGCCTTGGTGGGGAGGGACAGAATATGGCGCCTGATATCAGCATCAGCCAGGGGGTCCGGTTCGTCAGGGGCTTCCATCGGCAACCCGGGGGACCCTGGGGAGGTCGGGGGGACCGAATCACTCACCGACTGCGGGGAAGGTATCGACGATGCGTCCCTCCGGTGCGACTTTGCGGCCGCGGATGGCGCGGCCTTGCCAGCCATTTTGGAGGCCTCCCGGCCCTTCTCCTCCTGTCCTGGGAAGAAATTATCGAGCTGTGCTTGCCGTGAGCGGTCCACCCGCGGGTGCTGGGATGACGCCCGGCTCTTGTGGGACATCGCCGTGTGAGGATGGGGACAGATTCACCCTCCTTGCGCTGTTATAATGCGGCGGTGAGACGGAGCTGAGGAGACACACGTCTTCACTCCTCCATGGTCAGGCCACGCCCCGCCCTGACAGTTTTTACTGTCACAACTGACACTAAATGCAGTGATCAGTAAATAAATGATCACTGCAATCAGTGACACTGTGACTGGGAGGGGGTGATTTGTGTGCCTATGTGTACCTACATGTCAGTGTAGTGTTTGGTGCACTTACTATGTGTTCTCCTCGCAGTCCGGTCAAAAAGACCGCCCCGAGGAGAATGACATCACTTCCTCCCTGCCTGTGTTTACACTACACAGGCGGGGGAAGCTTCTCATTCGCCAGGAGCGATCGAGAGGGGATGGCCAGAAACCAACGGCCATCCCCTCATCCCAGATCGCTCCTGAAGCAAAACGGACCGCAAGCTTCTACATAAGCACTGAAGCTCCCCACACATTGCAGTCTAATAATGCAATGCCCTTTAGATCTCATAGCTCTCATAAATCCAATAACTATGTAGTGCAAGGGTCTGCCTGATTGGATACAGGTTAATTGGATAAGTTAGGTTGGTCCTTATATTGCATAGTTTGGTAGATCTAAAGTTGATTGGTCACACTGTTATGTGTATGGCAACCCTTGGGATGACCATAAATACACAAAATTGTACACTCTTTTTTAGCTCTACCATCAACATGTAGTACAAAAATGTTACCTGAGTTGATACTAATTAAAAGGATTTTCATGTTATATACTTTGGTAAAGCCAAATGAGATTGTACAGAAGTTGTTCAATCATATTTTATAGTGCATGTTATCGTTTCCAAAACTGCCAAAAGCCTTGTGAAAGCAATGCCATTGCAAAGCATTTTCTGATTGGCTCCTAGGATGATTGGCCGACCTTCTGTGTTCACAGTGCAGCAGAGCAACTGGTCAACATGGTACCTGGAAGCAAGTGGAGATCACTGGCTTAGCGGTGTCTACGTCAGTGATTTCCAGCTACCAGGAGCATTTGCCAGGTTTGATATAAACATAATTATGTGTTGCCAATTGTCGGTATTTGTACTGACAGATAGTAAAAATGGGCACTTTTCTCCTGCTAGTAAATGCCAGTAACAGGAAAAGGTTGCCAGTAAAAAAACATGGCTGGGATGCTCAGATCACGCATGCGCAGTTCCAGTTCATAGCCGGCCAAGACCATCCAAGTGCCTTCTACAGTGTGTTTGGGCAGCGCCGGCAGGGAGGTGGGTCTGGCTGAGGTGTGTCATGTGATCTCATGGCGCAAGGGAGCTGGGCAGAGAGGCCGGAGCCTCATGTGCAGGTTTGCGGAATGAGAACAAGGCGAGCCATGAGCGGGACTGTCAGTGTTGTTTGGACTGGAGTGGACTGAAGGGACCACTTGGCGTGGAGAGAGACTGTCACTGTGACTCAGGAGGGTACGGGTCATCATCATCTGTGCTGCTGCACACTGCTGTCAGCGTCACTGTGGGAGTCATACTTCTTACTATATCACTTTTTAAGCAGGTACAGAAAGAGTTTTTTTTTTTTTTTTTAATTCATTTTGGGATAAAGGTTTTAAATAAATGAATAAATTATTACAGATTCACTTGTATTATATTTTTCCTTGAAAAAGCAATACAACTTATATTCATCCTTAAATAAATTAATAAAATCTGACCATTTTAAACATGCCTGTGTGTTAAATGATTTTCTCAGCCCTCTAACAGCTGCTTTTGCTTAACAGCTTGGTCAGTTAAAATGAGTTGAAAAACAACAGACTTACAGGTTGGATCAATAGGTGAAAATAAAGAGGAAAAAAAACACTAAAAACCCAAATGATATTAGGCTGTTTCCTGTGCTGGATGAATGTTTTTAATTATTTAGAATGGAAAGTCCACTTTCACTGAGTGAAATTCCTACATGTTTTTTTTTTTTTTTTTTTGTAAATACACCCCTTTGAGTCTGTTCAAATCCTCTGTATTCCGTGCAGCCAGTGTGATGTTACCTAGTATCCATAAATTGAAACAGTACTTTAAACTGCAACAAAAGTGTCTTTGTTATCTTTCACCTCTGTGATCAAAAGAACAGTTCCAGGGGAAACCAATAAAGCCTAAAAGACATATTTCTGGAGGTAGCTTCAATTAGAACTACCTGCACCCAATTCGGACAAGAATTTGCGCCAATTTCTATATCATTACCGACATCAATGACAAACTCTGGTAGTTCTTACCGCCATTCTGAAGGAACCTGTTGCTATGGCAATGACAAATTCTTTAAAAAGTTTATAGTGTAAGGAGACTGGCGGTAATTCGGATTAACTCTGAGCTGACATTCATAGAGATGTTAGTGCCTGTATTGGGACTTATCTGTACTCTATCCCTGGTCTCATTTAGCTGATTACTGGGAGAAAGTGAATGTAAACAAAGAGGCTGGGTATAGCAGTGATGCCATTACCTAAATATGGCCAACTTACTTTTAACCACATCACAACTGTCCACTGTAGATATACTGCTGCAGGGCAGCCGCTCTACACTTGTTCACGTACCTAGTACATGATCTGACACTTCCGGGTCTGGGGTGCGCGCTGGTCGGCTCCTACTGTGATCACACATAGTGGGAGCCCAGCAGCAGCTAATGCAAACTCGATATCCGCCAGCAACCACTGATTGTTCAGTACAAAGGCAGAACGCCGATCTGCCTATGTAAACAAGGCAGATCGCCATTCTGCCATTAGGGAAGGCATTGATCCTGTGTTTTTGCAAAGTAGGGACACGGATCCACGCTTTCCCTTAGTAAAAGCACCTCCCCCACAGAACACATCACTGTCTAGGAACACATTTAACCCTTTGATTGCCCCTGATGTTAACCCCTTCCCAGCCAGTGTCATTAGTACAGTGACAGTGCATATTTTTTTAGCACTAATCACTGTAGTCAAGGAACAATAAAAACCTGTCCAAAATCCTAGGCTCATGGTTGTGGTGCAGCCCCATTCACTTGGTCCCACCCACTGATCGCAACAGGGGGTTTACCCTGCCTAGACCAATTTTCATCTTTCAGCACGGTCACACTTTCAATGACAATTGAGTGGTCATGCAACCTTGTACCCAAATTAAATTGTTATCATTTTTTTCACTCAAATAGAGCTTTCTTTTGGTGGGTTTTTCATCACTGCTAGGTTTTTTTTATTTTTTTGCTACAAAAATGAACAAAGACAGAAAAAAAAAGAAGGTTTTTCTTAGTTTCTGTCAGAAAATGTTGTAAATAAGTACTTTTTCTGCTTCACTGATGTGCGCTGATGAGGTGGTACTAATAGGCACTGATAGGCTGCACTTATGGCCAGGGGCGGACTGACCATTCGGGCCACTCGGGCCACTAGGGGGCCCCATCAGGGTTGCCAGCCTCAGTAAAAACCAGGGACAGTATGTAAAAATCCAGAGATTATAGCTGCTCCACCTCTCCAGTACCTTCTCAGCCAATAAAAACATGTCTGTGTATACTGTGTGTACATGTATGTGCATACTGTGTGGCCCCATAATCTCTGATTGCCTGGGGGCCCCATATAATCTCCTATTGCCTGGGAGCCCCATGAGTTGTCAGTCCGCCTTTGCTTATGGCCACTGATAAGCAGCACCAATGAGCACTGATAGGCAGCACTTATGGCCAATGATAGGCAGCACTGATGGGCGGCACCGATGGGCAGTGAATGGCAGCCCTGACTGGCATCACTGATGGGCACAGATTGACAACACTGATGAGTACAGATTGGCTGCCCCTATAATCAGAGCACTGATGATCAGTGCCCTGACTATCTGTACAGGTCTCCCCTGTGAGGAGACTTTCCTCTCCTCACACTCTGTCAGTGTGAAGTGAGGAGAGCTAATGACTGGCATTTCCGTGTTTACATGTGATCAGCTGTGATTAGACACAGCCAATGGCGACTGGTGCTCAAATTTTTTTTTTGGGGGGGGGGGGGGGACAAACTGAAAAATACTGAAAAAAACATGAATTGCAGCCTCACTGTGTCCATCAATTGTAGCTACTGTGCCATCAAATGCAGCAAATGTTCCCATCAATTGCAGCCACTGTGCCCATCAAATGCTGTCACTGTGCCATCAAATGCAGCCACTGTGCCCATCAATTGCAACCACTGTGCCATCAAATTCAGCCACTGTGCCCATCAATTGCAGCCACTGTGCCCATAAATTGCAACCACTGTGTCATAAAATGCAGCCACTGTGTCATAAAATGCAGCCACTGTGCCCTCAATTTCAGCCATTGTGCCCATCAATTGCAGCCACTGTGCCATCAAATGCAGCCACTGTGTCCATCAAATGCAGCCACTGTGTCCATCAAATGCTGTCACTGTGCCCATCAAATGCTGTCACTGTGCCATCAAATTCAGCCACTGTGCCCATCAATTGCAGCCACTGTGCCCATAAATTGCAACCACTGTGTCATAAAATGCAGCCACTGTGCCCTCAATATCAGCCATTGTGCCCATCAATTGCAGCCACTGTGCCATCAAATGCTGTCACTGTGCCCATCAAATGCTGTCACTGTGCCCATCAAATGCAGCCACTGTGCCCATCAAATGCCACCACTGTGACCATCAAATACCACCACTGTGACCATCAAATGCCGCCACTGTGCCCATAAAATGCAGCCACTGTGCCCATCAAATGCCGCCATTGTGCCCATTAAATGCAGCCACTGTGTCCATCAGTTGCAGCCACTGTGAACATCAATTGCAGTCATTGTGCCATCATTTGCAGCCACTGAGCCGTCAATTGCAGCCACTGAGCCGTCATTTGCAGCCACTGTGCCCATCAAATGCAGCCACTGTGTCCATCAAATGCAGCCACTGTGCCCATCAAATGCAGCCACTGTGCCCATCAAATGCAGCCACTGTGTCCATCAATTGCAGCCACTGTGCCCATCAAATGCCTCCACTGTGCCCATTAAATGCAGCCACTGTGCCCATCAAATGCCACCACCTTGCCCATTAAATGCAGCCCCTGTGCCCATTAAATGCAGCCACTGTGCCATCAAATACAGCCACTGTGCCCATCAAATGTCGCAACTGTGCCATCAATTACAGCCACTGTGCCCATCAAATGCATAGATTCTCTCTTCTCAGTTTATCTTCTGAGAAGTTTTCCGGATACATGAGATAAATCTGTGTTGAGAGGGAGGGGGAGGGAGAGCTCAGAACAGAGCTTGTCTATTCACAGCACAGTTCTGGTGTGTGGAGGGGTGTGTCTTTCCTCCAATCAGTCCTTACACACTGTTACTGCAGTCTCTTCGTCCCCTCCACTTTGCTCCTGATAGAGGAAAACAGATTTTTAACACAATCTACCCTTTTGAAGGGATGTAGCGGGAAGAGAAAATTGCAGATAAAGAAGTAAAACTTATGTAGGGAGATTTGTTTCATCTCTGTGTATCATCTGAGGCTGTTCACTTCACTGGGTATACGTGAGGGTTTACATCCACTTTAAAGTGGAGTTTCACCCAAAAGTGGAACTTTCGCTAATTTGTCTCCTTCCCTCCTTTGGTGCCACATTTAGCACCTTTCAGGGGGGGGGGGAGGGGGGAAAGGGGAACAGCCCCCTTCCTCCGCTGGGCCAATTAGAAAGCGCAGTGCACTTTGTGCATGTGCATTAGGGGACCGGCTGTGAAGCCGAAAAGGCTTCACTGCCACATACCCTTACTGGCAATGGTGGAGGCTGCACCTGACAGACGGACAGGTAAGTGTCCATATATTAAAAGTTAGCAGCTACAGTATTTGTAGTTAATTTTTTTGTGGGGTGGGCGAACCTCCGCTTTAAGCAAAGCATTACAACAGTGGCATGTATGCAAACCTGCAAGCTTTCATTGCAGCTTCAGAGGGGGAGAGTTGGGGAAAAATAAAACCCTGGGCAGATGCTAAGCTTGCCGTACAGGATGGCACATGCCCATTTTTACTATCCCCTTCTGTGAGTGTAATCCAAGCCTCAGAGCCCCCCCCCCCCATGACCCCCCTTCTAGCCTGATGTCAGTGGCTGACTACAGGAACTTGCAGGCCTGCTACTCACAGGCACGACACCATGACAACACTACCATACCTCCCAACATTCTGAGACCTACTTGCAAACCAACTTGCTACTTGCAAACGTATGTAGGCATAGGACACACCCCATGGCACACCCCCTTAAAGAAGAATTAACTAAAAAGAAAAATCCACAAGGACTTTTTTTTACCACTACTATTCCTTTATATTGGCTTTTAAAATGTACAAATGCAGCAATTTAGAAATTGGATGAAAGGTATAGCACTAATGCCGCGTACACACGTAGCCGACTATCCGGCGGACTTAGTCTGACGGACTTCCCGCCGGACTGTCCGTCCGACTTTCCGAACGGGCTACTTGCCCACACACGACACTTTTTCAGCGGACTAATACGGTGTACTAAGTCCGCCGTACTTTTGAAATGAACGGACTCGCCCACACACGTGGAGGAAAGTCCGCTCATTTCGAGCGCGTCTCCAGGTAGGCGGGGCCCATGAAGGAGACGCCGCTGGCCCGCCACCTGGTACGGACTTAAAGGGGAACCCCAACGCTGAAAAAAATCAGTGTGGGGGTCCCCCCAGGTCCACATCAGACCCTTGTCCGAGCACGCTACCCGGCCGGCCAGGAAAAGGGGGGACGAGTGAGTGCTCCCCCTCCTGAGCCGTACCAGGCCGCGTGCCCTCAACATGGGGGGCGCCTTGGGGAAGGGGGGGCCGCGCGGCCCCCCCACCCCAAAGCACCTTGTCCCCATGTTGAGGAGGACAAGGGCCTCTTTCCGACAACCCTGGCCGTTGGTTGTCGGGGTCTGCGGGCTGGGGGCTTATCGGAATCCGGGAGCCCCCTTTAATAAGGGGGCCCCCGGATACCGGCCCCCCACCCTATGTGAATGAGTATGGGGTACAATGTACCCCTACCCATTCACGTAAATTCACGTTCATGTAAAATAAAGTACAAAAAACACAACACACAAGGGTTAAAATAGTTTATTGCACAGCTCCAGGGGTCTTTCGTCTTCGGGGGTCTTCTCGCCGGACTCCTCCGCTATCTTCTTCTAGCTCTTTTACTAGCGGAGGAGCCCGGCTTTCTTCCTCCCTGCTGTCCTCTTCTTCCGACTTCGGGGGTCTTGTCCCCCTCTTCGGTTCTTCTGCCAGGCCACCGCACCTTCTTATAGCTCTTTTACAGGCGGTGGCCCGGTCTTCTGTCGCCGCTGTCGTTGCCGCCTTCTGTTCTTCTGTTCTTCTCTTCAGATGTTGACTCGTCGCTCCCTCCGCTCACAATGACGGGGACCTGGCGCACGGCGACTTATATAGGGTCATCACCGGATAATGTCCCCGCCCATTATGGTGTCACAGTCCCAGAGGATGCTGGGACTGTGACATCATAATAGGCGGGGACATCATCCGGTGATGTCCCTATATAAGTCGCCGCGTGCCCGGTCCCCATCATTGTGAGCGGAGGGAGCGACGAGTCAACATCTGAAGAGAAGAAGAGAAGAGAAGAACAGAAGGCGGCGACGACAGCGGCGACAGAAGACCGGGCCACCGCCTGTAAAAGAGCTATAAGAAGGCGTGGTGGCCCGGCAGAAGAACCGAAGAGGGGGACAAGACCCCCGAAGTCGGAAGAAGAGGGCGGCGGTGAGGAAGAAAGCCGGGCTCCTCTGCTAGTAAAAGAGCTAGAAGAAGATAGTGGAGGAGTCCGGCGAGAAGACCCCCGAAGACGGAAGACCCCCGGAGCTGTGCAATAAACTATTTTAACCCTTGTGTGTTGTGTTTTTTGTACTTTATTTTACAGGTGAATGTGTAGGGGTACATTGTACCCCATACTCATTCACATAGGGTGGGGGGCCGGTATCCGGGGGCCCCCTTATTAAAGGGGGCTCCCGGATTCCGATAAGACCCCCACCCGCAGACCCCGACAGCCAACGGCCAGGGTTGTCTGGAAGAGGCCCTTGTCCTCATCAACATGGGGACAAGGTGCTTTGGGGTGGGGGGGCCGTGTGGTACGGCTCAGGAGGGGGGGCACTCGCTCGTCCCCCCCTTTCCTGGCTGATCGGGTAGCATGCTCGGACAAGGGTCTGATGTGGACCTGGGGGGACCCCCGCGCCAATTTTTTTTTGGCGTTGGGGTTCCCCTTTAAGTCCATACCAGGTGGCGGGGCCAGCGACGTCTCCTTCGCGGGCCCCGCCTACCTGGAGACCCGCTCAAAATGAGCGGACTTTTCTCCGGGCGGGAAAAGTCCGTTCATTTCAAAAGTACAGCGGACTGGCATACGCATGGCCGGATTATCTGCCGAAAAGTCCGGCGGGAAGATTGGAGTGCAAAACTACTTTCTAAGTCCGCCGTACTTTCGGGTAAAAAAAGTCTGCCGGAGGCTACACATGGGGGTATTGTCTGGCGGACTTGAGTTTGCCGGACTTTTCCACCCGATTGTTTGATCGTGTGTACACGGCATAAGAAACACTTTTTGAAAGATAAAAAAAAATGCATTTTATATACAGTGGGGATGGAAAGTATTTAGACCCCCTTACATTTTTCACGCTTTGTTATATTGCAGCCATTTTCTAAAATTATTTAAGTAAATTTTTTTCCCTCATTAACCACTTACAGACCGGACCATTTTGTTGGTCAAAGACCAGACCACTTTTTGCGATTCGGCACTGTGTCGCTTTAACTGATAATTGCGCGGTCGTACGACGTTGCTCCCAAACAAAATTGACGGTCTTTTTTTTCCCCATAAATAGAGCTTTCTTTTGGTGGTATTTGATCACCCCTGCGGTTTTTATTTTTTGCGCTATAAACAAAAATAGAGCGACAATTTTGAAAAAAACGCATTATTTTTTACTTTTTGTTATAATAAATATGCCCCAAAAATATATAAAAAAAACTTTTTTTCCCTCAGTTTAGACCCATACGTATTCTTCTACATATTTTTGGTAAAAAAATCGCAATAAGCGATTATTGATTGGTTTGTGCAAAAGTTATAGCATTTACAAAATAGGGATAGTTTTATGCCATTTTTATTTTTTGTTTTATTTTTGTTTTATTTTTTTTATTAGTAATGGCGGCGATCAGCGATTTTTATTGTGACTGCAACATTATGGTGGACACATCGGACATTTTTGACACATTTTTGAGACCATTGTCATTTATACAGCGATCACTGCTATATAAATGCAGTGATTCCTGTGTAAATGACACTGGCAGTGAAGGGGTTAACCAGTGGGTGGCAGTGTAGGGATTAAGTGTTCCTAGGGGTGTGTTACTAACTGTGGGGGGGGCTGGGCTTTTATTTAGTGAACACTGATCTCTGCTCCAATCACATGGAGCAGAGATCAGCGTCACTAGTTGCTAGGCAGAATGGGGAAATACTGTTTACAACGGCATTTCCTCCATTCAGCCGCCCCGTGGGATGATCGCGGGACCCGCGACCGAACCGGGGGAACTCGCGGCGGCGCGCTCACGATGGCAGGGCGGCATTGAAGATTGGACGTACCTGTACGCCAATATGCCTGCCTGTGCCATTCTGCCGACGTACATCGGCGTGCGCTGGTCGGGAACCAGTTAGTGTACACACAGCACCCCATATTGACAGAACAACACAGAATTGTTGACATTTTTGCAGATTTATTGAAAAAAGAAAAACCGAAATATCACATAGTCCTAAGTATTCAGACCCTTTGCTCAGTATTTAGTAGAAGCACCCTTTTGATCTAATACAGCCATGAGTCTTTTTGGGAAAGATGCAACACGTTTTTCACACCTGGATTTGGGGATCCTCTGCCATTCCTCCTTGCAGATCCTCTCCAGTTCTGTCAGGTTGGATGGTAAACGTTGGTGGACAGACATTTTTAGGTCTCTCCAGAGATGCTCAATTGGATTTAAGTCGGGGCTCTGGCTGGGCCATTCAAGAACAGTCACAGAGTTGTTGTGAAGCCACTCCTTCTTTATTTTATCTGTGTGCTTAGGGTCATTTTCTAGTTGGAAGGTAAACTTTCGGCCCAGTCTGAGGTCCTGAGCACTCTGGAGAAGGTTTTCATCCAGGATATCCTTGTATTTGGCCACATTCATCTTTTCCTCGATTGCAACCAGTCGTCCTGTCCCTGCAGCTGAAAAACACCCCCACAGCATGATGCTGCCACCACCATGCTTCACTGTTGGGACTGTATTAGACAGGTGTTGAGCAGTGCCTGGTTTTCTACACACATGCCGCTTAGAATTAAGTCCAAAAAGTTCTATCTTGGTCTCATCAGACCAGAGAACCTTATTTCTCACCATCTTGGAGTCCTTCAGGTGTTTTTTTTAGCAAACTCCTTGCGGGCTTTCATGTGTCTTGCACTAAGGAGAGGCTTCTGTTGGGCCACTCTGCCATAAAACCCAGACTGGTGGAGGGCTGCAGTGATGGTTGACTTTCTACAACTTTCTCCCGACTGCATCTCTGGAGCTCAGCCACAGTGATCTTTGGGTTCTTCTTTACCTCTCTCACCAAGGCTCTTCTCCCCCGATAGCTCAGTGTGGCTGGACGGCCAGCTCTAGGAAGGGTTCTGGTCATCCCAAACACCTTCCATTTAAGGATTATGAAGGTCACTGTACTCTTAGAAACCTTAAGTGCAGCAGAATTTTTTTGTAACCTTGGCAAGATCTGTGCATTGCCACAATTCTGTCTCTGAGCTCTTCAGGCAGTTCCTTTGACCTCATGATTCTCATTTGCTCTGACATGCACTGTGAGCTGTAAGGTCTTATATAGACAGGTGTGTGGCTTTCTTAATTAAGTCCAATCAGTATAATCAAACACAGCTGGACTCAAATGAAGGTGTAGGACAATCTCAAGGATGATCAGAAGAAATGGACAGCACCGGAGTTAAATATGGGTGTCACAGCAAAGGGTCTGAATACTTAGGACCATGTGATATTTCAGTTTTTCTTTTTTAATAAATCTGCAAAAATGTCAACAATTCTGTGTTTTTCTGTCAATATGGGGTGTTATGTGTACATTTATGAGGAAAAAATGTACGTAAATGATTTTAGCAAATGGCTGCACTATAACAAAGAGTGAAAAATGTAAGGGGGTCTGAAAACTTTCCATCCCCACTGCACACCTATATAGATCAGCCCAAAATGAGGGGCCAATAAGGAGGAAAAGGGGACTTTGTTCCAAATCAGGGACAGTCCTTGTAAATCAGGGACAGTTGGACTTGGGAGCTATACTTTTATTTGAAAAACCACTGCACTGCTAAGCTCACAGATTAAAATGCGATTCATATAATACAAATCACTCTGATAAAAAAAAAATGCCTTTTATACAGAGCGAGTACTAAAGCGAGTTCTACATGAACCTGTCCCACTGCCAACACGGACTAGAACTCTTCGCACATGCGCTCACTGCACCATAGTTGTAGCGTTCCCTGGTAACCATGGTGAACAGACGAGGTGTATACAGCAAGAGGGCGGGGAGAACGCGGATTGGCTGGTGTGGCTCGCCTTTACACTGACAGATGCGGGCGGGTGGCGCGTGCCTGTCACGGGGTTTGTCAGCTGTCGGGTGAAGCAGGAAGCGGGAAGATGGCGGCGGGGTTCACCGAGCTGTTGATCGGATGGTGTATTTTCGGGGTGATCTTGCTGGTAGGCACAGTGTGCTAGGAGGTGCCGGGCTTCCTGTGCCCGCCCATTGAGGAAGTGCAGGAGGCACAGCGTGGTGTGGTTGTGCTGTGTGTGTTCATAAGACACGTGACAGATGAGCGGTGCACGGTGACTCGTGTTGTTTTTGTTGTGTACACCCCACTGCCTCCCCTTGTGTCTGCAACCTAAAGACGTGCAACCTTGTGTCTATAAGTGTTGGTAAAGCTTTAGGGAAGACCTGTTTCTGCTGCCAGTATTTACTGTCCATGTGATAGCTGACAATGTTAACCACTTCACCTCTGAAAGATTTACACCCTTAATGACCAGGCCATTTTTTGCGATACGGCACTGCGTTACTTTGACAGTTGCGCAGTCGTGCGAGGTTGAACCCAAAAAATTTGTCTTTTTTTTTTTTTTTTTTCCACCACAAATGGAGCTTTCTTTTGTTTTGTATTTGATCACTTCTGTGGCTTTTTTGCAATATAAACAAAAACGTTTTTTTTTTTCTGCTATAAAACCTTTCCAATAATTTTAAGGGGGGGAGTAAAAATCGAATTTCTTCATACATTTAGGTTAATTCTGCTACATATTTTTGCTTTAAAAAAAAATCCCACGAAGTAGAGCTGCACAATTCTTGCTAAAATGAGAATTACAATTTTTTTTTTTTTGCTTAGATCACGATTCTCGCAGCATAACATCAACTTTCACATTTAAAAAAATAAAAAATAAAATTACACCCAACACACCAGCAAAGTTAGACCTCCCTTCTTCTTCTTTTTTTTTTTTTTTTTTTTTTTTTTTTTTTTTTTTTTTTTATAGGACTAACTTTGCTGGTGTGTTGGGTGTAAATTATTATTATTTTTTGTTTTCTGAAAAATTGCGTTTGAAAAACCGCCGGGCAAATACAGTGTGACATAAAATATTGCAGCAATTGACATTTTATTCCCTAGGGTCTCTGCTAAAATATAGCAAATATTATAGATTTTAACTTAAAAAACAAGTGTCAGAAAAAGATTTAGACTTGAACTGGTTAAACTTCTGCATTTACACCTTGTTAAAAATTTGGCAAACTGCCTGGATTTTTTTTTACACACAGAAGTTTATCCCTTTGATCTAAGAAGGAAGTGTTAAGCCCCATACACACGGTCGGACTTGTACAAACTTTTCCGTGGACTTTTGTACAAAGTGTGTTGTCCACAAGTTTGTATTGCATACACACGGTCGGACTTTTTGACAACAAACACGAACGTAATGACGTCACAACGTACTGACGCCGCTTCAAAAGAGGACGTTCAATGACTCCAGCGCCACCTTTGGTCAACTTCTGTATTGTAGTCTGATCGTTTGCAATGGTTCTGAGCATGCGTGTTTGTACCTTGTACAAAAGTCCGATGCTTTTGCATACACACGGTCGGACTTTGCTCCATCGGACTTCTGTTGTCAAAAAGTTTGTCCGTTCGCAGAGCCAACAAAAGTCCGATGAAAACAGAAAAAGTTTGTCCGATGGAGCGTACACACAGTCGGATGTTGCTCCAAAACAGCTAATTTGCATGTTTGTTGTCAAAAAGTCCGACCGTGTGTACGGGCCTTTAGTTACAACTTTCATGTTAAAATCTTGTCAGACTGCCTGGATGTTTTATTTTGACAGCTGAGTGAGTAGATAAGTCTCTCCACTTGTTATATGAAAGAATGGCAAACTCTGCAGTAGATCATCAGGGGGGTTGAATCGAGATCACAATTTTTTTTTTTTTTTAAATGATTAATTGTGCATCTCTACCACTAAGTGTATATTGATTGGTTTGCACAAGTTATAGTGTCTACAAACTATGAGATATGTACTGGAATTTGTATGTATTTTTTTTTATTTTTTACTATTAATGGCTGCATTCAATGCCTTTTTAGTGGGACTGAGATATTGCGGTGGACATTCGGACACCTAACTTTCTTTGGGACCGGTGACGCTAATACAGTAATCGGTGCTAAAAATATGCACTGTCACTGTACTAACACAGGCTGGGAAGGGGTTAAAGTGTAACTAAAGGAAAACTATTTCCTTTAGATTTGGATAGAGTGGAGAGGGATTAGAACACAATAATAATAATAATAATAGAGAGGGTGACTCTCCCTAATGGACATACACACACACACACAGCAATAAAATTATATGCATTTGTGCCCCATTGGGAAGACTTCCCTTCAATTCCTGTTATATAGCCAAAACAGGAAGTGAGAGGGAATCCCATGGGGACCATCAGAACTAGTGTCCCCATTGGAAGATTTTTCCCTCCATTACTTTTCTGGGGACAGCCCAAAATGTGAGATTTTCTTTTACTAATAATAAATAATAATAATAGAGAGGGTGACTCTCCCTAATGGACATACACACACACACACAGCAATAAAATTATATGCATTTTATTGCTGTGACCCCATTAGGGAGAGTCAACCTCTCTATTTGATTTTGATTATTATTATTATTATTATTATTAATAATAATAATAATCAAAATCAAATAGAGAGGTTGACTCTCCCTAATGGGGTCACAGCAATAAAATGCATATAATTTTATTGCTGTGTGTGTGTGTATGTCCATTAGGGAGAGTCACCCTCTCTATTATTATTATTTATTATTAGTAAAAGAAAATCTCACATTTTGGGCTGTCCCCAGAAAAGTAATGGAGGGAAAATCTTCCAATGGGGACACTAGTTCTGATGGTCCCCATGGGATTCCCTCTCACTTCCTGTTTTGGCTATATAACAGGAATTGAAGGGAAGTCTTCCCAATGGGGCACAGATAGTAAAAAGCAATAAACCCATATAGGGGTTATAACACTCCGTTATGCTATCTATAATGGGGGGGGGGGGGGGGGATAAAAATTCAGACATGGAGCTGCCTACCCCGCCCTTTTCTCTCTTCATTGGCTCGCTGTCTTTTTGAAAAGAGGACAGAGCAGGTGGGACTTTAAATGAAGTATGCAGTTATAATAAAATGCAGGCCCTGCTCCCGTACCCTTGTACTTCACTAGTTATTACACTTTCTTCCTTGGCTAAATGCAGCACCCCGGACCATAGTCCTCCATGGACCAGCCCCAGGTAGCACTTGAGCACATGGTTACCTCCATGAGCTCCTTTTTGATACTATTATTACAAGCCTAATAATTTAAACTGGTGTTATAGTTTCTTCTATTTCTCTTCCTGTATGGGTTCACTCTTTCCTTTTTGTATTTGGTTCTAATTGTTTAGCACTACTTTCCCTAACGCGTCTTGTTTCACTTTCCCACACTAGATTAACACATCTATTAATATAATTTTCACAGAAGCCCCTCTATGTCGGCCTGTCAACATGCATGGGCTCTATTGGGCCTTTTCCTTGGAAGCCACATCCAGGACACAGCCCTATACTGGGCCACTAGGCGATTCACACTCCCACAGTTCTCTGAAAAGATGGTCCTCCTTCCTGGGTGTTTCTGGGCCATAGTTTCCCTCTATGAATACACAGTTGTTCATAGATCTAGTTCAGTGTTTCCCCTGATGCTCATGCACTCTGCAGTGTAGTTGAGCATCATGGGAAATGTAGTCCCAAAACATCTGGGGTGCCAAGGTTCGCCATCACTGATCTAGTTCATGTGCCTGCTCCTGAAGAGTGAGTTAATTCACGAAATGCGTCAAGCTTTCCTCCTCCGTGTTTCTACCTCTCATTACATGTGTATCGGAATTTTATGGTTATCTGTTTTTCTTTATTTTCTGGTTTAAGATCCCATTTTATGTAACTGCACCCAATTACTACGTTTGATTCTGATGCCCTACAGAGAGGGATATATATATATATATATATATATATATATATATATATATATATATATATATATATATATATTTTTTTTACCCATTATTATCATTAATATGCCCTAATAATTTTTCTTGTAAAATACTGTTATATAATAAACTCTGACCTTTTTATTATAACTGCATGCTTCATTGACAGCAGTGGGAGCCAATAGCCACTCTGCTTTCTCAGCCAATGAGGAGAGAGTCTCAGGCAGCCGAGTCTCTCGCACAACATCGCTGGATAGAGATGGAGCTCAGGTAAGTATTGGGGGGGGCTGCTGCATACAGAAGGCTTTTTATGTGTAGCACTGACCCCCGAAGAAGCGTCTGATTTTCTTGGGCTTACCGTTTACCTCCTCCACCTTGTAACTCATCATTCTTGTCTAGGGGTTCCCAAGGTTGATAACCCAATAACTGCAGAGAGCGACACTTTAATTCCTTTAGGAATTTTTATTTGCTTAAAACATTGAACAGAAACAGTCTTAGTTCGGAATAGAGGGTATAGGTATGGAAACTGTAGACACTGTATAAATGTCTCTTTCTAGGTAATCCAGGGAATAGCCACTCGCAACTGGATATTTCCACTGTTGGATAAATCCTGGTTTATGGATTTAGCAGCCGACAAATGAATCAAACTTAGCAAAGTCTCTGCCACAGACTAGGTTGCAAACTTAAGTGAACACAGAAAATCTCTCCCGGGAACTCGGTTGTAACTGAAGGATGAAAATAGGAACTTTCTTAAGTACCAGTATCTTGCAGCTGGTCTGGCGATACCGTAAGCCCCCGAACACACGATCGGACATTCCGACAACCAAATCTGTCAGATAAATTCCTACGGATGTGGTCCGGAAGTGGTATTGCATACACGCGGTCGGACTAAGTTGTCGGAATTTCCGGTTGCTAAGAACACGGTGATGTAAGCCGCGTACGACGGCACTAGAAAAGGGAAGTTCAGCACCACGTCCGGCACCCTTTGGGCTCCTTCTGCTGATCGCGTGTTTAGTAGAAGTTTGGTGAGAGACGATTCGCGCTTTTCAGATTTGTGCTTCAGTTCGTTACTGCTCTTCAGTTTGCTTGTCGGTGCGTATCTGATTATCAGTGCGTGTAGTCGGTAAGCATTTGTTGGTCGTTGTGGACTATATCTTGGTATAGTACGCTTTGATTTGCATTGCTTATTGTCTGCTCGTTTCTACTTTTCAGGTCGTTCTTTCAGGCATTGCTGTTTATTGGTGCTTTCTGTTGTCCGTACTGACCAGCCGACTGCTTTAAGCCATGTTTCGTGTACGTACTCGTCGTAGAGTTTGTGCTGTGCAGGGGCTTGGTGTTGGGTTTTTAGCTTTGACACAAGCCCGGTCCATGAACAGGGCGAGGAGGAGTTTGTGGACCAAGAATTGGTTGCGCCAGCGTGACCAGTTCTCGCGCATGCCTTTGGTCCATGAGATCCGGGAGAATAATCCTGATGATTTCAGAAATTGTCTCCGGATGAGGGACTGCGTTTTTCACCGTCTGCTGGCTTTGCTGTCCCCTTATATCACCAGGCAGGATACTTGCATGCGGCAAGCCATCACTCCGGAGCAGAGGCTCATCGCCACGTTGCGCTACTTGGCGTCAGGGAGAAGCCTTCAGGACCTGAAGTTCTCCACAGGCATCTCCCCCCAGGCTCTGGGGATCATTATTCCAGAAACCTGCTCTGCCATCATTCGGGCCCTGCAGAAGGACTATATGAAGGTACGTTTTCTCCTTTAACATCACATTCTATGTATTTAATGATTGCTAATGTCTCTTGTATTTCTTTCCTTGTTCCCTAATTACCATGATTGCAATATGCTCTAATTGATATGCTGTGCCCCTTTGTCCTAATGCATGCTGGAAGCTTTTAAAGTTCCTTTTTTTTTTTTTTTTGTCCTTCATGCATATTTGCCTTCACTAACTTCCCCAACATGCTCTTCTGGGCCATAAACATATAGTCTAGTCACTTAGCAATGTCTTTTGTCAGCTCCATAGTATTGATTTCCCCTAAATACCCCCTAAAATGTGTACAAATGTTGTGTGTGCTTAAATTCATGCAGAGTGCCAGATTTTATTATTATTATTTTTTTTTTTTTGGTTGGGCCAAACTCATTAGGAACCCCCCTCCCCCAACTGCTAGGTCAGCTGATAGCAATCCTCTATCTGCTGACTTTGCCAAACCCAATACACACTATACCTACCTTTTTTTCTGGTCAGATTTATGGACGAATTCATCAAAGCATGTAGTGCAAGGGTCTGCCTCAATACTTTCAAATGCTACAGTTTCAAGTTTTTTTTTTTTTTTTTTTTTCTCCTATTATTATATTGATAGGTAATAGCAGAATGTCAAAATGTGCTTCCATTTTTTTTATTTTTATTTTTTGGTATTATGACACTTCTTACCTGGTGGGCGGCCAATAGTGTAAGTAAGGAGGGGCTTCCCAAAGTATCACACATTATTTATTTATGCATTCAGCTCTCAATGAAGTGGAGAGGGTTACCTGTCCAAAACATCCCCCCCACCTCATTTTTTGCAAGGGCCCATCAGATGGGGGGTGAGGGAGGAATGGGGGGGTGATGACTCTAATAAGGGGACCTTGTACTTTAGGCTTTAAATACTCATTTCCCAAAATGTTATACTGATATTGTCCAAAAATGTTTGTCTAATCTGCTTGCAATGTTGATGTGCAAAATTATTAATTTTTTGTCTTGTTTCACTCCACAGTTTCCTTCAACGCCACAGGAATGGCAGACTGTGGCCTCCCACTTTACCACCTGTTGGGACTTTCCCAATTGTGGAGGTGCAATTGATGGGAAACACGTCCGTATCGTCCCACCCCCCCCCCCAACTCGGGGTCGTACTATTATAATTACAAGGGGTTTAATAGTATCGTGATGTTGGCGGTGGTGTCAGTGACCTATGACTTCCTTTATGTGGACGTGGGGCAAAATGGTCGGATGGTGGAGTGTTCTCACGGACGGAATTCTACTGGCATCTCCAGAGTGGCGGTCTGGGCTTGCCACCCCCAGAGGAGAATGTAGAAGAACTCCCATTCGATTTCGTCGTGGATGAGGCGTTTTCCCTGGCAAACCACCTGATGCGGCCTTTCCCGATGAGGACCCTCACCCCGGATCAGAGGATCTTTAATTTCCGGCTTGCCAGAGCCATAAGCATCATGGAGAACACTTTTGGAATACTGGCTAGCCGGTTCCGCCTATTTTTGACGCCAATCCACATGGTGGAATATAAACGAAATCACATAGTGCTTGCCTGCTGTGTTCTGCACAATTTTTCGAAAAAAACATTCAGCTAACTATGTGGTCTGTTTGCCCAGATGCAGACTTGCCTGAAAATAACAATCTCACAGCTTTTGAAGCTGCTCGTCCTGGCTTGCGCCCCCCCCCCCCCCAAAGTGCCCGTGAGGTCAGAACCCAATACATGAAGTACTTTGTGGGTAGGGGGGCCGTTGATATGCCAGACAATGTCTGAGAGGAATTTTTTTAATAAATTTTACTTTGAAACTACAATAATCTTTGTTTTCATGTACTGTTTGTCTTTGTTTTAGGTGTCTCCTAGGTATTTTTGCTGTTTTTTTTTTGGGCCTTTTTCTACAACAGTACAAACCCAAGTTCTGAGCAAGATGAGGTGCCAGTCTCTTCTTCAAATAATCTTATTATGTTGTGGGTCTGCTACACACACACACACACACACACACACACACCTTGTTTTTGTTGCTAATGTATGTAGTGCATTACTGACAAAAATATTGCTAGTTTTCAGCACCATGGCAGAAATATGTGGGGTCAGGAAAATGGCGTGATTGGGGAAATGTAAACATCACTGTGGGTGTTATTTACTAAAGGCACATCCACTATGCGCTATAAGTGCACTGCAAAAGTGCACCTGAAACTGCACTTGGAAAGCAAAGTGGATTTGCCTTTAGTAAATAACACCCATTGCCACAGAAACCAACAACTTTACTCCAAATCCTGCTTTTGCGCATTGAAAAAGGAAGCCACACATTGTTGATAATTTTACTTTTTACTTAAAGCACATTCACATGTGCGTTTTAGAAAAGGGTTTTACAACAAACCAACATATTTGGTGTATAGAAAACATTATTTTGGGTAACATTTTTATAACTTGCCGGTCTTGTGTAAACAGGCATGTATCAAAGCATAATGTACAGTACACAGGAACTTACAAAGTTCAACTTTGAAAAGTGAAGACGACAATATCAGACATGAGTATGTACAAACTGTGCTGATATTGCCTTCATCAGATGGGGTGTCGCCCCTGGAAAAGCCAAATTTGGAAGATGCACACACTGAGAATACAAAAGTGGCCATTTTCCTCCTGATCCCATGCCTAATGTCAACATGTGCTATCTCCCATCATGGGGTATCAATGTACGTGTTTTGGGGGTGCAACCCCTTTTATCTCAGCCACTTGCCACAAAACACGTACATTGATCCCCCATGATGGGAGATAGTACATGTTGACACACTTTGTGCATCTTCCAAATTGGGCTATTGGAAAAATATAAAAGTTTTTTTGAAAAAAATAAAAAACTATGCTAGCTAGTTTGGGGTGTTTCAGACTCTGCCCAAAACATCAATGATGTTCTTCATTTTCTGTTGAACATCATTGATGGTTTTTCTGTATATTTTCTAAATCGCAATTGCACCCCATTATTTCCCCAGTGAGGATCTGGGCACTTTCACTGGTAAAATGTGATTCTTCTTCCATATCACCTAAAAAACGAAACAAAAATAAACACACCATGTATTATAAATATGCAAATCTACATTGATTAGCTTACCGGAAGCTGTGGTCTCCGACACTCACCTGTTGTGGTGACAATTTGTCCAACTTCAACAATCTCTCCCTCCTCCTCCTCTGCTTCTGGTGTTGGTATTTCCCCTTCTTTGGGAGGTGTGGGGTCCCTGGTGTCGTCAGACATCCCGAGTCTTCTCTCCCCTTGGAGAATGTAAAAAGACACACAGAGGGCAGAAATAGGAATATGAAACATTGCTTGGAAGTGTTGTACAATTGTGTTTTTTGGCCGAGTTCAAAGGTGAGAACATTATTTTGGGCACTTTCTAAAGCAGGAATACTTACCGTATCTGCAGTGTGAACAAATGTAGTGAAGAGTAACTTGGGAAAACATCATTTTGGGAGTGGGTTAACGAACGATGTTTATTATGAACGATTGAACCCATGAACTTGAAAGTGGCCATTTTATATTGTACAACATTAAATCAAAGCACATGGAGCACTATGAAAGCAAAAATAATATGAACACACAAGTACTTACTTTTTTGAAGAACTCGCTTGATCCTTCTGTACTGATCGTGCTCCCTCAGTTTCAGGTCTGACCAGCGTTTTCTCAGTTGATCCTTGGATCGTCGTACCCCAAAATTCTTCTGAAGACTCTTCACACCTTTAGTCATGATCTTGGCCTTTCTGATATTTGGGTTTGGTTAAGGTCCATACTTCCCATCATAGTCGGTCCTCTTCAATATGTCCACCATCTCCAACAGCTCTCCAAAAGACATATTTGAGGCCTTAAATCTTCTCCCCCGGCATTGGGACGTTTCAGGCTCCGGGCTTTCCTCGCCCTCCTCCTCGTTAGTGGAACTATGATTGCGCACCTGCGTTGTCTCCGCCATGTGCTCTCCCCACTGTGCCAAAAGAGAAGGGGCGGGGAATAGTATAGAAAGAACGTCGGGGCGGGTGGAGTTTCACGCATGCGCACTGTATATAAAACGGAACACGTGTGTGTCGTACGTACGATCTGTGAACAGAGTGAGACGCTGACGCGCCGATCATGCAACCGAAGGTACAATTTTTAACTTGGTACATCACTAGCCTATACTGCTTCTAGATTGAGGCCTGCATTGGACAAGATTTTGTTGAGTTTAGCCTGACGTTAGGGTTTGTCTTGTGTCTTGCAGAGATTATGGATGGGTTTAATGACCACAGTTTCCTCACTCTGTTCATCGATAAGTACAGGGAGCTGCCCTGCCTGTGGCAATCTACGTACCCACATTACAGTAACAAACTAAAGAGGCAGGCAGCGATGGAGAAACTGGTTGAGTTTGTGAAGCCAGTGGTCCCCAGGGCAGACATCAACTATTAGGAGCAAATATCTGAGGGAACGCAGGAAGGTGCTGGAGTCCATGCAAACTGGAGCTGCAGCAGATGACGTTTATGTCTCCAGGCTGTGGTATTATGACAGGATGCCGTTTCTGTCAGACCAGGCTGATGTCAGGGAATCGCTCTACCCTTTCTTCCACGCGTCCTCCTATGCTACATTCCACACCTGCTGAGTCTTCTGACGCCCAACCTGGGCCTTCCACTCAGGAAGAACTGGGGGAGCCCAGCTTGAGCCAGGTATAGTATTGCACATATTTTGGGAGTAAAAATTAATGTTAACTTGATTTTTGCTCTCCAATTGTTGATTTTAGAAAGTGTTTCACATATCAATAGACAGTAGTGGCCAAAACCTTTGGGCCAAGAATGAAAAATGCTGGGCTCAGAATGATAGTCTTTTCTATTTGTCAACAATTTGCAACAGTCTTGAGCTGAAAATTTTGTGTGCGTGTTTGATGAACCAAAAACTAAAACGATGTCCCTTTTTCATACACAGGAAGACATCAGCCAGGAGGAGGGTGTGGAATGCAGCAGCCAGGAGGAGGCAGGGGTAAGCGGCAGCCAAGTGGTGGGCGGGCGGAGGAGCCTGACTCAATCACAGGTCCCTCCCCTCCGCCTTCCATGCAAAAGGGCCAGAAAGGGGGGGGACGTGGAGGAGTCGGCTCTGAAGCTGATCGGGGAGGCTTCAGCGGCCCTCAAAGCCACCCCCACCTATCAAGAGGCCTTGGCTGCCTGCAAACTCCAGCAAATGGAGGAGTGGCAACAGATCTTGTGTGAGGAGCTAATTATCCACACCCTCAACACGGGTCTGTTGGGCCAAATCACACAGGCAACACACTTGTGTGATCTTGCCCATGCCCTCCTCCTCCTCCTCCTCCTCCTCCTCCTCCGGAAGGCCAGAGTGTGATAACCTGGGTTCAGTCTGGTCTGACAGAAGATGCAGCCTCTTGTAGGACCACAGCCTGGGAACATAGATTTCATCTGCTGCTGTTCCAGGTTTCTTGGACTTCAGGACCAGACTGCTCTCCCTCAGACATGTACTCCTCAGGCCATCAGTTGCGTTTAAATAGTTGATGTGTGCCCTGGGGGCCAAAGGCTTCGCTAATCTCCCCAGTCTCTCCAGCGCTGCCTCCCTCTTTATTTGTTGCTGACACCTAAATAAAGGTGTTTTTTTGGTTGAAGAAATACTTGCGTATGTGTTTGTGTTTTACTTAAAAAAAGGACAGTTTATTTGTGAGTAGGCAGGTACATTTCAAAAATACAAAGTCAAATGAATAACAAGGGGCACCAACACCAAACAACCTCCTGTAGATTAAAAAAGAAAACCATAAATTAAAAAGATAATAATGGTGTTGTAGTAAATTGACACACAAAACACACCCAAAAAAATGCAAAGATGAGCAAACTGTCAAAAAAGGAGATGCTGATTAAAAAAAACAAGCACAAAAAAAAGATTGGGTAGATGTGATGAATTAAAATATTGTATTGCTGAAATGAGTAAAAAGAATAGACATAAGTTTTGGAGAAGTGTGTGTGTGTGTGAATATGAGCATCAAAACAACTTCATTCTTGCAGCATTGTAAAGAAAAATATAATGCGCTGCATTTTTAACATTGCAGCGTGACAAATGTGCTATATCGATTACGAGCTGTAGTTTTACCTGAGCGAGCGCTTCCGTGTCCGAATTTGATTGTGAGCATGCGTGGCACCTTGTCCATCAGACTAGGCTACACACGATCTGAACTGACGTGATCGGATCATGTTGTCGGAAAATGTTATAGCCAAGCTGTAAAACTTGGTCCGTCGAATATTCAGACGTAAACAGTCCAATGGAGCCCACACACTGTCGGATTATCCGACAACACGGTCCTATCGGACATTGTCCATGGGAATATCCGACCGTGTGTACAAGGGCTAAGAAATGTGGATTCACTTAGTGTCCATACAGCTCAGCATCCAGGCTCTTACCGAGCAGCCAGCCTCGTGCATGGTCCTCTTCTGAAGAGTCCTCCCCTGGTTGCATGACGAGTTGCTGGGCCTCTCCAAAGCCCGAGATGGCACCGGACCACTTTAGAATCCTCCTTCCAGTTACTGTGTCTTGGACTAGCCAGTTCCGAGACTCGGAAACGGATGGATCTGCACCCCAGGCCATGAGGGTCCCTGGGGGCTGGTCAGGAGGACCAGGACCATGGAGTCAGAACATACTTCTGGACCGGAACCCAGAACCACGTGACTTCAGTACCTTAAGTACCCTCTCCCGGAATACACAGCGAGACAACACACCCACTGATTGGCTCAGAGAGAGAGATTAATATCCAATGTGTCCAACCAGACTGCTTTCCAATGCCTGTCAAAGTTGCTACCTACACCTATGACCAGGCAGAAAATTAGTACAGCCCAGCCAAACTGATGCCAAAACCACAATTTAGCGCAATTTAACCCCAGGACTCAACTATAGTCTTGAGAAAAAAATAAATTTACAGACACAGCGCGTACTTTTCAGGAGTTAATTAAGCTAAAACAAAAAAAAACTTCTCCTATACAACCACTTTAACCACTTAAGGACCACCGCATGGCAATGTACGTTGGCAGAATGGCACCGACAGGCACAAGCACATACATGTACGTGCTTGCCTTCCAGCGGGTGGGGGTCCGATTTGGATCGGTGTGATATTGTAAAAAGACCTCTGGTCCTTAGGCTGACAATTGGTCCGGGGCTGAAGTGGTTAGATGTGTGCCAAACCAGTGTTCTGGTGTACTGTCTGAGGTGTTTTCACTAAGACAAGTAATGGATTTTATTACCTGCTTTGCGGGGAAAGAAAATCCATTACTTCCCCGCTGACAGGACAGGGCTCTGCCTTGTTTACATAGACAGCGTTCTGTCCTGTGTAAATTTCGGAACAATCTGTGGGTGCCGGCGGTAATCCATTGTCACCTGTTGATAGACATCTGCTGTGTTTAATCACAGCACAACTGGGTCGCTGGTGGCATGTGCGCCCCCTACCTGAGGTTCCAGATCATGTACCTCGCATGTGATCTTGCAGAGCAGCCTTACGGTCATATATCCATGTTATACAGTTGGCAAGCAGTTAAGCGCAAGCTACTTAACGCTATGTAGGGATGACACCCTGCTATGCACACTGTTGCCTATGTGCCGCAGGCATTTAACACAATTAACACTGTCAGCCCCTGACATCAGGCTGAAACTGAGACATAGAACGCCAACTCTCATAGAGAAAAGCTGAAAGGAAGCCTGAGTTTGGAAGTCCGGCTTTGGATTCCTCCCTAAACAGAACCACCTCTACAGCGGTCACTAGGGACGAGCATGGGTTTGGACTGAATGTGGAAGCAAGCTGTCACTCCTAACAAATGAATGATCAGTCTGGCTGGCGTGGCTAGGGCACTACCCACCTAACAATGTTACTGTATCAGGACACAGGTGTCACAAGCATTCCCACAGCTTTGTTACAAGTGGCTGTGTGGTGGGGAATGCTGTGGTCCTGTAGGTCCAAATGTGTGTACAGAGGACAAAATAAACTTTTAGTTGGTGCTGGTCCCTTGTATACACTGCTAGGGGTACGGGTTTCAGTGTAATCAATGAGCTATTAGAATACATTCATGTCAAAAGGTAAGTACACCCCATAAGGAAATGTTGACTTTTTCAACAGGCAATCATTGGAACTTGTATCAAACAGTGCCTAAAGATAAAGGGGACAGACTGGAACATGTGACACATAAAAATTATATGATATATTTTGTTTTCATGATCTAAATCGGAGGTTTCTAAATAAAGGGCCCATTTACTGTCCTCCAGAATTTGGGGGGGCTGGGCTGTGGTCATTGGGAGTAGAAATTTGTCCTGGCTTCAGTGGGAGTATAAACAAGAAATCACTGAGGCCCACAATGCCCCAGTCTGAAAATAGCCTTAGAGGGGAAGGAATAATACCCCATGATTGGTGTCAGTAGGAGGAATGGGGTCTTGTATCAGTGGAAGGAAAAGTGCCCCAAGGGCCATATAAAGGGCTGCAGTTTGGAGACCAGTGATCTAAATGAACAAACCAATGCAGATTTGTTATATGGAAAAAGTATGTACATTTAGGCTACTTGCACACTGGGGCAGGTGGGTGTCGGCAGTAAAGCGGCACTATTTTCAGCGTGGTTTACTGTCGTTTTAGCTATTCTAAGGGAGAGCTAATGACTGTGCTGCTATCTATCCAGTCAAGAGCTGGGACCCTGTAGAGCGAGGGACAGTGCGTCCCTGGCAAAGAGATGAAGGGGCTCGGGTAAGTAAAATGGGGGGGGGGGGACTGGGGTGGCCGGTCACTGCCAGGTGTTTTTTCACCTTAATGCATAGAATGCATTTAAGGTGAAAAAACACACAGGTTTACAAACCCTTTAAGAAAATACTATCTGGGAGTGTTTGTGAAAAAAATGCTTGTGCTCAATAAAAACCTGAGACGGAGCCCAAAAAATAACAAGCTTTTATATGCATAAATAAAAGCTCAAAAGCCACTTCTTTTTTTTTATTTTTATTTTTTTTCTCTGCAGTATGGAGTCGGCCTGTTTTTTTCATTTTTTTTTTTTTTTCCAACTTTATTTCTGCTTTTAGGAAAAGGGCATTTATAAACTGTAAAAATGTAAGGAATACTTGCAGGTCTGAGAGTTACAAACAAATCAATCTGATCTGCAGAAAAAAAAAATAGAAGGGTGTGTTATTCAGAATGATGAAACCAATTCTTTAAGGTTAATGGCAAAAAACATTCTGAGCATGTAGATCCCCTAAAACGGACAAAGGTGATCTAGTTGCCAGAGAAAACAAACACAGTAAAGCCCCATACACACTATCAAATTTTCTGCAGATTATTATTTTTTTTTTCCCTTCAGATTTACCAAAACCATATAATATGAGGTCAAGCCTTAGGAGTTTAAATGTGTATGCAATCAGGCAGGCCCTTGCACTACATGGTTTTGGTAAATCTGAAGGAAAAAATCAGCAGAAAATCTGATAGTGTGTATGGGGCATAAGACCTCTTTCACACTGAGGCATTTTTCAGGCACTTTTGGGCTAAAAATAGCACATAAAAACGCCTCCCCTGCAGTCCCAGTGTGAAAGCCCTTGTCCTTTCCCACTGGAGCGATGCACTGGCAGGACGTTAAAAAAAAAAAAAAAGTCCTGCAAGCAACATCTTTGGGGCGCTGAAGGAGCAGTGTATACACCACTACTGCCCATTGAAATGAATGGGCACCACTGCCAAAGTGCCTCGGCAGCGGCGTTACACGAGTGCATTTAACCCTTTATTCGGCTACTAGAGGGGGTTGCATATTTAAAAGGAAGGGGAAGCCCTAATGCAGTAATGGCGAACCTTGGCACCCCAGATGTTTTGGAACTACATTTGACATGATGCACATGCACTTTGCAGTGTAGTTCCAAAACATCTGGGGTGCCAAGGTTCGCCATCACTCCCCTAATGCATTGCATATGTCTGCACAACACAATGGGGGAGATTTACTAAAACTGGTGCACTAAGAATCTGGTGCAGCTGTGAACGGTAACCAGATTCTAACTTCAGCTCATTCAATCAAGCTTTGGCAATTTAAACCTGGAAACTGACTGGTTTGTATGCAGAGCCGCACCAGATTTTGCACTCTCCAGTTTTCGTAATTAACCCCTAATGTCTTCATTAAGCGCACTTTCACACTGGCAGCGCCCGGGCCTTGGCAGTAAAGTTAACCGCCGAAAGGGTTAAAAGCACCGGCTAAGCGCTGCTGCAGCAGCGCTTTACTGCCGCAGCAGCGCTTTACTGCCGCTGCCCATTGATTTCAATGGTCAGGGGTGCTTTAGGAGCAGTGTATACACCGCTCCTACAGCACCTCAAAGACGTTGCTAACATTACTTTTTTTAGCGTCCTGCCAGCGCACCGCTTCAGTGTGAAAGCACTCGGGCTTTCACACTGGAGTGAGAGGAGAAGTACTTTAGTAAAGTGCCTTAGTGTGAAAGTGGCCTAACAATGTATGTAAAGACAGCGTGTTGCAGAGCTGCAGTATGATGTTGCTATTGACCCAGTTGCAACTGCACCACAGTGGTTTGCTGATAAAGCTGATATATATTTTGAAATAAGGAATTTTTATGCGCAGGCTGGCTTTTCTTTGCAGACGAGGCCTACTATGTCTCCTCTGCAATAAAACGTTCTTACCTGCCTGTTTGCGATCTTTTTAGACTGGCCTGACACTGGTGTACAATTGAGATGGCCAAAGGTCCTGAACCTGGAAGAAGCCTGGGTGAACATTATAGTTCAGCTTTAATATGGTCAAAAATTAGGCCCAAATAAGAGCATCTTATAGCCTGATAAATGCTGCATGCTTGCATTTGAGATGGTTCACATTCCCTTCTAAACTACTTTAAGATCTTTTTTGCATTCCTATTGAATTTTATATATGTAAACTCAAGAGTGACCAAAACTACCTGAACCAGGTTGTTTACACCCATGGGCACCCAGACCCTGCAGTAAGAAGGCCTCGCCTGTTCACTTTTAGAAAGGTTGCCTGTCTTTACAACGCATAATAGATGATTTTGTAGGCCCTGTGCAGTACTAAAGTTAAGAGTAATAAAGGTATTTCTTTATTAGGATATCATAGGATACAGAGTCTGAAGTGATTACTTGGTGGGTTATAGGCCTACCTTCAGGTGTTGACACTGGTATAACCAATACAGGAAGTTGACTCCCCTATATAACCCCCCTCCTCCTTCCAGGAGCACTCAGTTCTTTTCGCCAGTGTCTAAGGTGTTGGTTCTTTGAAGCCTTTACAGCCTTTGCATGCCTTTCCCGTCCACGCACTACTGAAAAAGCTTATTTATACCGAATGGGATCATCCGGATAAGCATTTTTTTCCCTTCCAAAGAGACTTGCAAAGCTCTATCCTATGGAAGAAAGATTCACTAAAAGATGGAAAGTTCCAGCAGTTGACACTGCGATTTTTTTTTTTTTTTTACCCAGTGGACAATGTGCTTATGCTTTTAAAGATCCAACAGATAAGAAGTTGGAAGGTCTGTTAAAATCCTTTTTTTCTTTGCAGGTACTGCTGCTCAGCCTGCAATTGCAGCTATAGACATCTGTCAGTCCTTGAAGGACCAGTTCACAGATGCTCTCAAGATGAGCTCCCTGCACAACAAGCACAGGAACTGGCCGAGCTACCTAAAGCATTATGCTTTGCTGTAGACGCTATGAAGGATTCTATTCACCAGGCATCACGCCTTGCGTTTGTATTTGTACATATGCAAAGGACCCTTTTGGTTAAAGGGTTGATCAGCTGAGACGCCTTGTAAGAACCTTCTCACTAGTTTCCCCTTTAAGGGAGAACGATTATTTGATAGTTTGGATAAATACATTCAAACAATTTCCAGCGGAAATAGTACTCTTTTGCCAGTCAAAAGAAAATATAAGCGTCTTTCATTTAAACTGTTCAGCCTCTGCCATCAGATCAGACATAAAGGAAGACCTGGGGCTACAAGTCTGTAAAGCAGAATACAAGACCTCCTTATGAAGAGGCATCTCCCCTCACCAGGGTGGGGGGGGGGGGGGGAGGCTTCTGAAGTCTGGCAAAGGGAGATTCAGGACAAATGGACTCTCTCCACAGTGTCTCTAGGATACAAGCTAGAGCTTTGAGAGTTTCCACCATCTCGTTTTCTGAGATCGAACGTTCCCAAGGATCCAGGGAAAAGGCAATCCCTGTTGCAAGCATTAGACCGATTATTGGCTCAAGGGGTGATCAGACAGATTCCCAAACAAGAGCAAGGTTTGAGGTTTTACTCAAACCTAATTACAGTGCCAAAGCCAAATGGGGATATCAGACCAAGTCTAGATCTACGTAATCTAAATCGGTTCCTGAAAATCCGCTCCATTTCCATGGAGTCAATCAAGTCAGTCGTTTCCATCCTGCAAGGAGAAACTTCTGGCGTCTATCGACATCAGAGATACATAGCTGCTTGTCCATATATTTCCTCCTCACCAGAGGTTTCTGCGGTTCAAAGTAGAACAGAAGCATTTTCAGTTAATAGCCTTGCCCTTCGGGCTTGCTACAGCACCTCGGGTATTCACTAAGGTATTAGCCCCACCTCTAGTCAGGTTAAGGGCACAGGGCATAACTGTCTTGGCTTAGGTGATCTATTGTTAATGGACCAGTCAGTGGCTTGCTTGAAGCAAGGTGTAGCCATCACAAGCAGTTGCCTGGAAGGTTTGGGTTGGATTCTCAACCTAAAGAAATCCTCCTTAAAGCCACTAAGAAGGCTGGAGTATCTGGGCCTGATCATAGACACAGCCCAGAAAAGGGGTTTCCTTGCCTCCTGCAAGGATCAGCTCCATACAGGAGCTGGTGAGGATGATCAGGTCGAAGAGAAATCCTTCAATTTGCCTTTGCATGAGGTTGTTAGGGAAGGTGGTAGCTTCATTCGAAGCAGTTCCCTATGCTCAATTCCATTCAAAACTGAAAGCAGTATTCTGTCTGCTTGGAACAAAACGATTCAAGCTTTGGACTTGCCAATGTGGCTGTCCCCATGAGTGTCTCAAAGCCTCAGTTGGTGGTTACTATCTTGGAACCCGCTGAAGGGAAAGTCCTTCAGATCAATTATCTGGAAGGTAGTAACAACAGATGCCAGCCTTTAAAGATTCCGGCAGTGTATCTGGCTCTAGAAACCTGGACCTCCAGGTTAAAGAATTGTCCTGCCAGGATCCAGTCCGACAATGACACGGCTGTGGCATATATCAATCACAAGGGGTCATCAAGAGTTTCTCAGCTCAGAGAGAGGTGAACCAGATTCTAACTTGGACAGAAGAGAATGTCCCATGCCTATTGGCAGTTTTCCTTCCGGGAGTAGAGAATTGGCAGGTGGACTATCTAAGTGGCCGGCAGTTATTCCCAGGAAAATGGTCTCTTCACCCCAAGGTGTTTCAGGCTGTTTGCCAAAGATGGGGGACTCCGGACATAGACCTTCTAGCGTCCAAATTCAACACTAAGCTAGTCAACTTTTCATCCAGGACAGGGGACCCACTGGCATACGGAACAGATGCGTTGGCGACCCCTTGGGATCATATTTAACTGATCTATGCACTTTTCCCCGATTCAGTTGCTACCTCAAGTTCTTTGCAGGATCAAGCTGGAAAGAAAATTGGTAATACTGGTAGTACCAGCATGGCCCAGAAGATCATGGTACGCAGAGATCGTAAGGATGGCAGTGGAGGCTCCAGGGCTCTTCCCACTAAGGCCAGACCTGCTATCTCAGGGGCCGATATTCCATCCTACTTTACGAACGCTAAATTTAACGGCTTGGCTATTGAGACCCACATTCTGAATAAACGTGGGCTTTCCATGTCAGTTATCTCTACTTTGATGCTAGGAAGCCAGCTGCTAGAGCTATATATTAGAGCCTGGAAAGCTTATGTTTCCTGGTGTGAGTCCAAGGGTGGGTACCATCGGAGATATATCATAGGCAGAATTCTTACCTTTCTACAATTAAGCGTAGAGATGAAGTTGACCCTGAGTACTATTAAGGGCCAAGTCTCAGCCTTATCAATTTTTATTTCAAAGACTGCTTGCTATGCATTCTTTAGTCCAGGGTTTCATGCAAGGAGTGCTGCGGATTAATCCGCCAGTTAAATCACTCTTAAGGCCTTGGGACTTAAATTTAGTTTTGTCAGTGTTACAAAAACAGCCATTCGAACCGTTGCAGCATGTTCCCTTTAGTCCTTCTGACTAGGAAGCTGATATTTTCATTTGCTATATCCTCAGCAAGGAGGATTTCAGAATTGGCTGCTTATTCATAAGGACAGAGTGGTGTTATGCCCTCGTCTAGGTTTTTTGCCAAAAGTGGTTTCAAGCTTTCATCTGAATGAAGATATTGTCCTGCCAGGGTTTTTTCCCAAGACCGTGTTACAGGGAAGAAAGGTAACTACATTGTCTTGATGTAGTGAGAGCAGTGAAAATGTCTTTAAGAAAACTACTCCGATTCATAAGACTAATGTCTTATTTCTTCTGCCAGAGGGTCCTGAGAAGGGACAGGCAGTGTCAAAATCCACTGTCACTAAGTGCATTTGGCAAGTTATAATTCAAACTTATGATTTAAAGGGAAAGATTCCCCCTTTTCAAGTTAAGGCGCACTCTACCAGAGCGGTTGGTGTTTCTTGGGCAGTGTGTCACCAGGCTTCCAGGACTCAAATCTGCAAGGCTGCGACTTGGCCTTCAGTACATACATTTGCAAAATTTTATCAAGTGCATGTAAGATGGAATGAGTATATTGCCTTTGGGCGCAGTGTGCTGTAGGCAGCAGTATAAGTCCTCAGGTCTGGGGGTTACCCTACAGGTTGTGTCTCCCTCCCCTCAAGTAGCATTGCTATGGGACATCCCACCAAGTAATTACTTGAGACTCTGTGTCCTATGATGTACAATAAAGAAAATAGGATTTTTAAAACGGCTTACCTGTAAAATCCTTTTCTTGGAGTACATCATAGGACACAGAGCTCCCGCCCCTCTGTTTTATGGAGTGAGAGTATATTACTTGCATTGCTTGGCTACAAAAACTGAGTGCTCCTGGAAGGAGGAGGGGTTATATAGGGGGGTCAACTTCCTGTATTGGTTATACCAGTGTCAACACCTGAAGGTAGGCCTATAACCCACCAAGTAATTACTTGAGACTCTGTGTCCTATGATGTACTCTAAGAAAAGGATTTTACAGGTAAGCTGTTTTAAACATCCTATTTTTTTTTTTAATAATGTGTTTGTTTATTTTTTTAAATATAACTTTTTTTTTTTTTCTTTTTACCTTTTTAGTGGGCTTTGTGAATCCGATGTTAATGGGAGATAAAACATTTTCCTCTGGTAGACAAAGAGTGTAACATCTAGTAAGACCACTTGAGATGCCAGTAGCATGCATTATCACATATTGCAGCTTGATGATCCAGCCACAAGTGTAATTTGGAAGCTGGACATTTTCATAAACCTTTTTTGTTTTGGCGCTCTACTATGCAGTCTTTGTAACAGGTTATAAATTCTTATCTGCGTGGGTTTGATGTCCCCACACATGAATCTACTTTGATTAAATAGTCTAAAACAACATAAAAAGCTTGCAAGAGAAAAATTAATAACATGGTTGAAGCTAATGGACTGTTTTTGAATTAACTGACTTTTGATTGTTAAACAGGAAGGCAAAGTTAAATTTTAGGCTGCTATAAATGTCTTTATTGATTTGACTATTACTGAAAATTTTAATAAGCAGTGTTTTTTAAATGGACTTCAATATTGTAATCATGACTATTTCTCATTATTTTAAAACGTTCAGTTCAAGCCGTTTATTCTGAATGTTGTGCAAGTAATAATATTGGTACTAATTTACAGGAAATGTGCTGCAAAAAATTAAAATAATTATGTGTATCCTTCTTTTTTTTTTTTTTTTTTTTTTATTATTGCTAAAATTAATAATCTAAAAAAAAAAGTGCACACGTGCATCTAAAAATATGAGACGATCATCCAAAAGTGAATTTATTTCAGTAATTCTATTCAAAAAGTGAAACTCCTATATTATATAGATTCATTATGCAGTGATACAGTTCAATCATTTTTTTTCATTTTTTTTTTTTTTTTTTTTTTTTAATTTTCATTGGTTATAGCGTACAGCTAGTGAAAACCCAAAACTCAGTATCTCAGAAAATTAGGATATTGTGAAATAGTTCAATATTGTAGACTCATGGTGTCACACTCTCTCTATTCAGCTAATTAACCCAAAACACCTGTAAAGGTTTATCCAAACAAAAGAACTGGCTTCTCTAGGAGAGACAGGAAGCCTAATGATATCACAGGTGCCCACCTCGGCTCGCCTCCGCATCTGATCAACGCTGAAGAAATGGCTGCACTCCAAGATCAATCAAAATTCTTGTTTAATAAAGAACATCCCAAGTGTTACAGTACAAATGGTAGACGCGTTTCACACAATAACAGGTGCGCCTATTCATGAATAAACGCACCTGTTAGTGTGTGAAACGCGTCTACCATTTGTACTGTCTGTAACACTTGGGATGTTGTTAAACAAGAATTTTGGTGGCTCTTGGAGTACAGCCATTTCTTCAGTGTTGACCTGTAAAGGTTTCCTGAGCCGTTGACCGCTTCAGCCCTGGATTGTTTTGCTGGCCTAAGACCAGAGCACTTTTTGCAATTCTGCACTGCGTCGCTTTAACTGATAATTGGGCAGTCGTGGCTCCCAAAGAAAATTGACGTGTTTCCCCCCCCCCCCCCCCCCCACAAATAGAACTTCCTTTTGGTGGTATTTGATCACCTCTGGTTTTTATTTTTGCGCTAAATAAACAAAAAAGCGACGATTTTGAGAAAAAACACATTCATTTTTACTTTTTGCTTTAATAAATATATAAAAAAAAAATTCTCAGTTTGGGCCAATGCGTATTATTTGACATATTTTTGGTAAAAAAAACAAAAAAAAACCGCAATAAGCCATTACTGATTGGTTTGCGCAAAAGTTACAGCGTCTACAAAATAGGGGATAGATTTATGGCATTTTTAAAATTTATTTTTCTTATTGTGACTGCGACATTATGGCGGACACATCGGACAATTTTGACACATTTTTGGGACTATGGGCATTAATACAGCGATCAATGCTATAAAATTGCATTGATTACTGTAAAAATGTCACTGACAGTGAAGGGGTTAACCACTAGGGGGCGCGAGAGGGGTTAAGTGTGTGCTGGGGAGTGATTCTAACTGTCTGGGGGGGAAAGGCTAGCAGTGACACAACACTGATCGCCGCTCCCGATGACAGGGAGCAGACGATCAGTGTCCTGTCACTAGGCAGAACGGGGAGATGCTGTGTTTACATCGGCATCTCCCCGTTCTTCAGCTCCATGACACAATCGCGGGTCCCGCAGGCACAGTCACGGAGCTCACGGCAGGCGCACTCATGTGTACATGGCAGGAAATTCAAAGTAACGTACGGGTACGTTACTTTGCCCAGCTGCGCCATTCTACCGATGTGAAAAGTACAGGAGCTGGTTGGCAAGCGGTTAAATGGTCTCTCAGGCTGGTTCAGTAGGTTACACAATCATGGGGAAGACTGATGACTTGACAGTTGTCCAGAAGACAGTCATTGAGGGTAAGTCACAAAAGGCCATTGCTAAAGAAGCTGGTTGCTCACAGTGCTGTATCCAAGTTTATTAATGGAATGTCAGTGGAAGGAAAAAGTGTGGTAGAAAAAGGTGCACAAGCACCAGTGCGCTGGTCGGGAACTCTTGACTACCCAGCCCCTTACATTGTAGCAGGCGTAAAATGTAGAGGGAAGAATGTCTTGGCCCTTGTACACACGGTCGGACATTCTGACAACCAAATCCATTGGATTTTGTCCGAAACTGTTACATACACACGGTTGGACAAAGTTGTTGGAAAATCCGATTGTACATAACGTGATGACGTTATTTCGTTACGATGGGACTACGTTCAGGCTAGTGGCCAATAGCTTTGGTCTAGGAATTTGATCTGAGCATGTGTGGCAATTTGTCCGTCGGAGTAGGCTACACATGATCGGAGTATGTCCAATCGGAGCATTTTGTCTGAAAATTTTACGGACAAGTAGGAAAACTTGGTCCGTCGGATATTCTGACGGAAACAGTCCGATGGGGACCACACACAGTCGGATTATCCAATAAAATGGTCTGATAGGACACATTCCGTCGGAATCTCCAACAGTGTGTACAAGGGCTTAAAGTGTTCGAACCCCCAACCCCTCCTCATCAAAGGGTTAAATCGTTTCTCAAATAATGCATATTGTGTAATTTTGTGCTTTCGGGATGTTATTCGCTTCCTTCCATCCATGCTTGATCCGTGACCCAATTTGTACACACATTTGGAGATCAGGTGAGGGGCTACTTATGTGCACGTGTTTTTCAAGTTAGTGACTCCAATAGTGAAATGAGGAAAAGAACCCGGAGCTTCAAAAAAAAACAAGTTGGTACCAGGAGCTCCCATATTTTTATGCTCCTTTTTCATATAGGGTTTTAACTGCCGAGTGTTTTTAAGAGAAATGCATAGGTACTCTCTGGCTTGTACATTACTAGTTATTTTTTTTTTTGGGAGAACCTTTCCCAACAACCAGCTGATTTCAAGTAAGGCCGCGTACACACGCGCGGACTGTTCGCCCAACCTTGTTCGGCAAACAGTTTGTCAAACAGTCCGCTCAAAATTTGCATGAGCGGACTTGCCCACACACGAGCGGACTGTTTCAGCGAACTGTTTGCCAAACAGTTCGCTCAACTTTTGAAATGAACGGACTCGCCCACGTAAGGCGGAGCCAAGTCCGCCCATTTCGAGCGCGTGTACAGGTAGGCGGGGCCCGCGAAGGAGACGTCGCGGGCTCCGCCGCCTGGAATGGGCTTAAAGGGGAACCCCAACGCCGAAAAAAATCGGCGTGGGGGTTCCCCCAAAGTCCACACCAGACCCTTGTCCGAGCACGCTACCCGGCCGGCCAGGAAAGGGGGGCGAGCGAGCGCGCCCCCCTTCCTGAGCCGTACCAGGCCGCGTGCCCTCAACATGGGGGGTGCCTTGGGGAAGGGGGGGCCGCGCGGCCCCCCCACCCCAAAGCACCTTGTCCCCATGTTGATGAGGACAAGGACCTCTTCCCGACAACCCTGGCCGTTGGTTGTCGGGGTCTGCGGGCGGGGGGCTTATCGGAATCCGGGAGCCCCCTTTAAGAAGGAGGGCCCCCGGATACCGGCCCCCCACCCTATGTGAATGAGTATGGGGTACAATGTACCCCTACCCATTCACCTGTGAAATAAAGTACAAAAAAAAACACAACACATGGAAAAAGTATTTTATTGCACAGCTCCGGGGGTCTTCCGTCTTCGGGGGTCTTCTCGCCGGACTCCTCCGCTATGTGTGTGTAGCTCTTTTGCTAGCGGAGGAGTCCGGCTTTCTTCCTCCCCGCCGCCGGCCTCTTCTCCCGACTTCGGGGGTCTTGTCCCCCTCTTCGGTTCTTCTGCCGGGCCACCGCGCCTTCTTGTAGCTCTTTTACAGGCGGTGGCCCGGTCTTCTGTCGCCGCCGCCGCCGCCTTCCGTTCTTGTTCTTCTTCTTGTTCTTCTTCTTCTTCTCCTTCTCCTGGAGATGTTGACTCGACGAGCTCTCCGGCCGGAATGCCAGGGACACGCTCCGCTGCCACTTATATAGTGACAATGGGGCGGTGTCACATGGTATATGTCACATGGGTTGATGTCACATGGGGACTATGACATCGTAAGGGGGCGGGGTCACCATGTGACCAACCCATGTGACATATACCATGTGACCCCGCCCCATTGTCACTATATAAGTGACCGCACAGCGCGGCTCTGGCATTCCGGCCGGAGAGCTCGTCGAGTCAACATCTCCAGGAGAAGAAGAAGAAGAACAAGAAGAAGAACAAGAACAAGAACGGAAGGCGGCGGCGGCGGCGACGACAGCGGCGACAGAAGACCGGGCCACCGCCTGTAAAAGAGCTACAAGAAGGCGCGGTGGCCCGGCAGAAGAACCGAAGAGGGGGACAAGACCCCCGAAGTCGGGAGAAGAGGCCGGCGGCGGGGAGGAAGAAAGCCGGACTCCTCCGCTAGCAAAAGAGCTACACACACATAGCGGAGGAGTCCGGCGAGAAGACCCCCGAAGACGGAAGACCCCCGGAGCTGTGCAATAAAATACTTTTTCCATGTGTTGTGTTTTTTTTTTGTACTTTATTTCACAGGTGAATGGGTAGGGGTACATTGTACCCCATACTCATTCACATAGGGTGGGGGGCCGGTATCCGGGGGCCCCCTTCTTAAAGGGGGCTCCCGGATTCCGATAAGCCCCCCGCCCGCAGACCCCGACAACCAACGGCCAGGGTTGTCGGGAAGAGGCCCTTGTCCTCATCAACATGGGGACAAGGTGCTTTGGGGTGGGGGGGCAGCGCGGCCCCCCCTTCCCCAAGGCACCCCCCATGTTGAGGGCACGCGGCCTGGTACGGCTCAGGAGGGGGGGCGCGCTCGCTCGCCCCCCTTTCCTGGCCGGCCGGGTAGCGTGCTCGGACAAGGGTCTGGTGTGGACTTTGGGGGAACCCCCACGCCGATTTTTTTCGGCGTTGGGGTTCCCCTTTAAGCCCATTCCAGGCGGCGGAGCCCGCGACGTCTCCTTCGCGGGCCCCGCCTACCTGTACACGCGCTCGAAATGGGCGGACTTTCCGAGCGGGAACAGTCCGCTCATTTCGAAAGTACAGCGGACAGGCCCACACACGGGCGGACTGTTCACTCAAACACAGTTTCAGCGGACAGTTTTTCGGAATTTCCGAAAGACTTTGTCCGTCCAACTGTCCGCTGAAACTGTCCGCTGAAAGCCCACACACGAGCGGACTGTCCGCCCAAACACTGTTCAGCGGACAGGGTTGGGCGAACAGTCCGCCCGTGTGTACGCGGCCTAAGGGTTCATACTACTTCATATGTACGTCTATGGAAGTTATTTCACATTAGTGAATAAATACCTACACATGGGTGTTTATTAGCTACATTTTTTTCTGATTTCCTAGAGGGTAGCAAATGCATGTAGTGATGTTATCTATTTGTTCACGTAAATGCTAAAATGTGGCTTTCTAAAAAAAAAAAAAAAAAAAAAAACGTAAAATGCAGACTGGAGCTTCCAAGAAACCACAGGTATAAACATTAATCATTAAAAGCATGCTAAATAAAGCAGTGTGCAAAACAGATTTTTATTTTGCCCTGGTATGTTTTATGAGTTTAAAAACTGTTAAGAACATTTGTCAAAGGCTGTCTGACCATTAACCTATTTCTAAATGTTGTATGCCTGGAAAAGTATGTTTAATCTGTTTTATCCATTTTGTATAGGAAAGTTGACCTTGCTCCTACAGTATCTGCTATTGCAGTATATGAGTGGTGTTTTTAAAGTGGAGGTCCATACGAATACTGCAGGTGCTGACTTTTAATATATGGACAGTTGCTTGTCCATGGAGCCCAGGATGTTGGCATTCCAGCCAATCTTCAGGTTGGCTATTGGGTGCAGCCGCCGCCAATCCCAGTAAGGGAACCCAGCGCTATGCTTACTAATTGGTCCGGCGGAAAAAGGAGGAGGGGGCCAAACCTCCGATAGACCGAGCCATGGCCCTGTCTCCTAGAAGTGGGGTGTAGTACAGTACCTGTCAAAAAACAGGTACCCGCTAGCAAACCCAACCCCCCCCCCCCCCCACCTGAAAGGTGTCAAATGTAGCGCTGGGTGTGGGAAGAGGCTGATAAGCAGAAGTTTGGCTTTTGAGTGGAACTCCACTTTAATGATTATTAATAAAGTGGATGCAGTTTATAAGTGTGCAGCTATTTGGATCCTATTGCATTTTTTTCAGTCTGTGTGTGTTTTTTTTTTTTTTTTTCTGATCATTTTTGAATTTTTGTGGTAATTTTGTTTATTTACTGTTTTTTTTTTTTTTTTTTATAGGCTATTTTGGCTTTTTGCTGGATTTATGTTCGAAAGTATCAAAGTCGTCAAGAGAGTGAAGTGATTTCAACTATTACAGCAATATGTTCACTTGCTATTGCTCTGATCACCTCTGCTCTGCTGCCTGTGGACATTTTCCTTGTCTCTTTTATGAAGAACGAAAATGGCACATTTAAGGTACATTTTTGTTTGTGTGTGTGTGTGTGTGTATATATGTAATATATATTTTTTAAATTATCATTATTTATATATTTTTTTAGAACGGTAGACCTGGTAATTTTTTTTGTTTGTCCTGATCTCTATTTTTATAAGTGCTTATCTAACTTGTGTAGCTATTGTAAAGTCCTGTTTGACTCCTAATCTCATAGCATCCAGGATCCATTATCTGTAAATCCATTAGTTGTATGGAATGTCAAAACTTTAAATTATAGCTGGTGGTCAGTAATGTTCCATATCGGAGACTGCCAAGCATTTTTTCTTATACACGAACTGTTTACAGCACTCAACAGTTGCCTGCGTCAGCCTTGAAGAAAGGAACTTTATTCCCTACTTGTATTTTCCGCATTCTTCATGGGGTGTGTGGTGTGTTGTGTGGTTGTTTTGTGTTTTTTTTTTTTTTTTTTTTTTTTTTTTTTATTACTTAAAACCCCAAAACAATAATATTTTCTGAAAGCAGAGACGATGACGAATACAATAAATATATACCAAACATTTCAAGCCTTCAAATTGCAATCACTCATGTAATGATGAAAAACGCTGATAACAGAAATTGTCCATAAGCCCTCCTTACAGCCAAGCCTTTGCAGGTCACCAATTTGGAGTCAACCGCAAATAACTGCCATAGAATTGTTTTCCTCTAACTCCGATGTTTAGTTCAATACCTAATATCTATATGTGGCAATATGTTTTGTGCAGTTGATGTCTACATACACATGGGTGCCCTTTTGACCACAATTGCTTGCGTGTGCAGGATGACAGGGTTGCTTTAAATTTTTTATTTTATTATAATTTTATACAGTGGTGTGTGGGTTTTTACTTTTCCTATCACAAGGGGGCCAGAAATCCCCCTATGTGATGGCATTCACAGATGACAGTTTCTATTTATGTAGACATCATGGGCCTATTATATCCCTATTGCCTCTTATACCCTTTGCTATAACCGATCAAGCAGAAGGTTGACTATACACTGCAAAATTTGCGCGATTTTCCCCCTTTCAGCACAGACCATCAATTATCTTCTACTGGCGAGGGGGAAGTGAGTGGAGGAAACTGGCTATAGGGGCCGCTAGCGATTTAATTACAAGCAAATCCAGCAGGCTGGTTGCACCCAAGTTGATTGGTCGATCACTTTCGTACATTCAGCCTGGCCATTAACGGTTTGAATCTCAGCTTGTTCCCGCTGAACTGATCGAAAGTGTATGGCCGACTTTTTACTGTGAATTACCTTCACAGTCCTTTTAAAAGTGATCAGGTGAATCTATAGCCACTCTATCACTTTTACATAAAAGCTGCCACTGGCTGAACAGATTGTTAAAGAATAACTAGAGGCAAATCTTCTTGCCCGACTGCTGTCTGTGCCCCTGCTCCGGTGATTCACCCTAGCTATTTGTCCTGTTTACCATTTTTTAATTGAAAGTGAAAGTAAAAGATCATTCCAAATTTTGGATATCCTCAGAAATGTAATAGAGGGGAAACCTTCCAATGGGGACACTAGTTCTGGTGATCTGGGGGTTCCCAAGGAATTCCCTTAATTTGCAAGGATTTGCTCTCGCTTCCTGTTTGACTATGGGACAGAAAGTGTAGGAAAATTTTTGCAATGGGACCCAGGTGGCATAAAAAAAAAATTCCGGCAGGGGTTATAACCCTCCCTTGCTCTATCCAAAGTGTGGGGGGGGGGGGGGGGGGGGAAGAGTTTGTCTGTAGTTCTACTTTTAACAAGCTTACAGCTTCTGCGGCAGTGACAAGTTTGTTTTAACCCTACTAAATATAACCTGTACTGAGTTAATAACAAATATATTTGTAAATTTTAAATTGCGCCTTTTTGGGAAACAGTGAAAATCGGATATGCACAAAATTCTCTTTAAAAATTTAGGGGTTTTCCTTTTTTCACTTACAGCTTTCAGAATTTGTAAAAGACCCCCCAAACCATACATTTTCTGAAAGCATGTGGCCAGTAGAATAAAAAGGTGCTATTGATTTTTAAGGCACTGCGATATTTGCGCAACTGTTTATCAAAACCAATATTTTACACTAAAAAACATTTAATAGTGACTTCATACATGGCAAAATGTACAAAATTCCTACTAAATATAAAAGTTAAACCTGTATTAAGTTAATAACAAATATCCTTCTTCACCACTCAGCCTGGCCGCTGATTGGCTGGAGTGGATGGATGGAAAGCAGCGCAGCCATTGGCTCGTGCTGCTGTCAATCACATCCACTGATGCGGGGGGGGGCGGGGCCGTGTGATACAGCGAGCGGCTATAGCCGCCGGCTGTATCACGTGAGCATGCCCGCAGATGCTTCTCACCATGCGAGGGAGCTTGCATGAACGTGAGAAGTACCTGCGGGAGGAAGCAGAGACAGCCGCCGAGGGACACCAGAAGAGCAGGTTCGGGGCCACTCTGTGCAAAACGCGCTGCACAGTGGAGGTAAGTATAACATGTATGTTATTTAAAAAATAAAATAAAAATTACTTTACAATCCCTTTAATTCTTGACCTTATGGTTATCACGCCACCTTCAGGAGAGGACTGGCAGAACATTTGAAAACCGCAAGACTTCCTGCAGCTCAGTTTTTTTTTCTTCTGCCTAGTGTAAGAGAAGGACCTGGCTCCCTGAGGGGACCATTGGTCCTGGGATTTTTTAAATTTTTTTATTTTTTTTTTCCTGCAATTTTGATCCTGTGATCCTACAATCAACAGCTGGGATGAGTGACAGCCTGGATAATATAAATCCTTGTAGTCTCCCCAGCCTGGCCATTGAGTGTGAGCAGACCCTAGCTATGCGCTGGGTTGGCCACGACATGCCCCTTTCTGCTCCTGGGGCAGCTGGTGAGCTATATGCTTCGGGGCACACATATGACCAGGCTACTGCTGTCCGTGTCAGTGTGCCGTGGCCAACAACCATCCTTTACTGCTCGGATGATGGGTCTATAGGGGGGATGCGTCCAGCAATCCCGACAGGAGGGGTAAGTACGTCTCTACCTGCCATCGGCAGGATGGAGCAGCTGGGCATTCCCTGGGAGGTCAAATGGGGGTCTCTCACTCTCCCTTGCCTCTCTCCCTATCCCTCATTCCCTCCTCCCCCCATCCCCCCCCCGCTGTGTGACTGGGCATGAGGTGCGGTGTATGTACTTGGCCGGGGGTCCTCCTGGGGGGGTGTCTCTGGGCTTTGTGGGGGGGCTGCACTGGCTGTTGGGGTCTTTTTTTTTTTCTTCTTCTTCTTCCTTACTGCCTCCAGTGGGCAGAGCAGCATGTGCCATATACATTCTGGGCATAGAAAACTGGCAGGCAGACTGCTGAAGTCTTCAGATGCTGGACCCAAGGGAATGGTCGTTGCATCCAGATGTATTCTGGCTCCTTTGCCTAAGGTGGGGCACACCAGATGTGGACCTCCCTGGCCTCTCGGCTCAATTGGCAGGTCCAGAGGTTTGTGTCCAGGACGAGACCCCTGTGCGGACTCGTTAGACACATTGGTGATTTCCTTGGGGCATTATTGGCTGATTTAAGCTCCCCCCAAAACTTCTACCACATCTACTGCACAGAGTGGAGGCCGAGGGGGTTTCCGGTGATTCTGATTGCCCTAGATTGGCCTCGGCGCCCTTGGTACGCTGACCTAGTACAACTGGTGGCGCAAGGTCCAATCCTTCATCCTGCTTTACGGTCGCTGGATTTAATGGCATGACTGTTGAAAACCAGGTACTAAGGGACCGAGGTTTGTCAGACTCGGTTATTTCCACTATATTGAGATGGGGTGGCATCCGGGCACATATTTGGTGTCCAGGATCCTGCTATTTTTGCAGCGAGGCGTGGATCAGAAACTTGCCTTATGCACCATCAAGGGGCAGATATCATCCTTGGCTGTCTTTTTCCAACATTCCTTGGTGACTCACTCATTGGTGGGTACTTTTGTGAAAGGGGTTCGACACGTAGTCCCTCCGGTTCGACCACCACTACCTCCGTGGGATCTGAATCTGGTGCTATCGGCACTCCAGAAACCGCCGTTTGAAAACATTAGGGAGATTCTCTTGTTAACTTTCTCAGAAAGTAGTCTTTCTAGTGGTCATTACATCTGCCAGGAAGGTTTCTGAGTTGGTGGCCTTGTCAAGTCTCCCTACCTGGTCACCCACAAGGATAAGGCGGTGCTACATCAGCAGCCCTCTTTCCTTTCAAAGGTGGTTTCGGCATTCCATCTAAATGAGGACACTGTGTTACCATCTCTATGTCCTAAGCCGACACACTCAAATGAGGTTGCCTTACATTCTCTGGATGTGGTCCGGGCTCTACTGGTGTATCTCTCTGCTAAGGCTCCCTTCCGGAAGTCAGACTCGGCTGGTCCGAAAAAAGGTCTATCGGTCTCGTCGTCCACCGTTTCTCAGTGGATCAGACAGATCGTGGTTAAGGCCTATGCCTTTAAAGGGGCGGGTGCCCCCTTTTCCTGTTACGGCTCATTCCACCAGGGCAACTGGAACCTCCCTGGGCTTTCCAACATCAAGCGTCTGTCTCCCAGGTGTGTAAGGCGGCGACTTGGTAGTCCGTTCACACTTTCACTAAATAATACAAGGTTGAGGTAAGCGCATCTTCGGATGCTTGCTTTGGCGGCAAGGTTTCGCAGGCAGCTGTGTAAGGTTGCAATTTATACTTTCTTTAAGTTATGTATGTTTTGCAGTTTCCACCCCTTGTTTTTTTTTTAACACTGCTTGGGGATGTCCCTAAGGTCAAGAATTAAGGAGCTGTGTCCGTCAATGAACTGCAGAGGAAGGGATTTAACGGTGAGTACAAAAATCCCTCGTGGTGTGTGGTTTTTTTTTTTTTTTTTTTTTTTTTTTTTTTTTTTATAATGTAAATAAAACTTACTCTAAAATACCAGGGGTTACCATTTTTGAACTTACAGCTTTCAGAATTTGAAAAGGGCCCCCTCAAACTAGACTTTTATTTTATTTATTTTTTTGAAAGCACATAACCTGTAAAATAAAATAAAAAATACTGCTTTTTTTGGGGCCCACAATAACTGCGCAAATGTTCATCAAATCTCTATTTTCACTAAAAATACACTAAAATCATAGTGCACATAAACGCAATGCAACTTACAAAATTCCTGCTATATTACTACTTATTACTGCTAAACCATCGTACACATGTGGCATACTAAAATGTACGCCCATGGAGGGCCATGTTTTTTTTTTTTTTTTTTTGCAAATCTGTTTATTGGGATTTAGACAGTAAACAAGCAACCAAAAGCAAAACAAAACAAACAAAAACAAAAACACATACATTGGTCACGATTAGTGTTACAGGCGTGACGTGTATAGAGTTGCAATATAAGACAGTGTGTTACATACAAAACATGTCGGAGAATTCAAGGCATCTCAACGGCCACAGAGAGCCGTCTCCATGTGCAGTAGGACGACTCGGAACTAAACCATGCTGCTCAGATATACAACATTTACACTAGTGCATATTCCTATTCATTAACAAACGATAATGCGTTAAGTAGGCTGTGGGTCCGAGGCCGTGGAGGCATCCGCCAGCCAGCTGGACCAGACCTTGTCATATTTTTGCGGGCAACCCCTATTAACATAGCAGTCCTTGTAGAGAGGCAGGCTTTCGTTCACCAATTTTTTCCACAGGGAGGGAGGGAGGGAGGGAGGAGGAGGAGGAGGATCTCCTTCCAATAGTCAACAATGGCTGGGCAGGTCCAAAAAATATGAATGAAGTCCCCCGGTATTGTCCCACAACGCCAACATCCCGGGGGGGAGGCGGGGTTCATTTTGTGCAATCTGTATAGGGTGAAATATGCTCGGTGGGCCATCTTAAACTGTATTAGCCGATCTCTCAGGGAGACCAGGGATGTGAAGGGGAAGTCCCACATGTCATCCCAATCATCATTATCAAAGGTGGGAATGTCTCGCACCCACTTATCTCTGAGTTTTCCCAAAGTAGGGAGGGAGGTCATTATCAAATGGGAGTAAAGTTTTGAGGTGGGCTTATCGTCACAGCTGGACTTGAGGAGGCCCTCCAGTGCGGATTGGACAACCTGGGGGGGAGAACTGGAGAACTGGCACCTGAAGGCATTGGAGAGTTGTAGATACCTAAAAAAATAACTCTGCGGGACGTTGAAATCAGAAATCAACTTGGGGAGTGGAGCCAGCGATTGGTCAGAAATCACCTGGTCCACTGTTCTAATATTGAACTTAGTCCAAGCATGGAGTTCAGGCAGTTTGTAAAACTGCTCCAGGGTGGGGTTTCGCCACAAGGGGGCAGCTGGAGAAAGTGCATTGGTAGGGTATTTTTCAATTTTAAGTCCTACCCCCCATGCACGTAACGTGGTGCGCATGGAGGGGGTCAGTGGGTACGGGGCCTTCGGGCCACGATAGAGTAAAAATTTCAACGCCTCCAGTGACCCCAACACCGCCGCCTCAACCAAGGTGGCAGGGTTTGTCTTATCAGGAGTGAGCCACCAAGCCGCAGTAACCAGCTGGGTGGCTAGAAAATATGTGTACAGGTCAGGGCACGCCAGTCCTCCCTGGGAGGACGGACGCGTAATTGTTGACCATCCATACCTGGGGGACTGGTTTCCCCAGATAAAGGAGGTAAAGAGACTATGCAGGCGGGAGAAAAAGGATTTAGGAATCCAATGTGGAGATTGGCGAAGTAGGTAGATAAATTTTGGTAGGATTTTCATTTTTATCAGGTTTATCCGCCCTAGCAATGATAGGGGTAGTGACTCCCATGCCTTCAGTCGCAGCCGTGTCTCATGAACCACTGGGGATAGATTTAGGGGTACAAAGTCCGAAGCCTGCCTCGAGACCACAACCCCAAGGTACCTGAAGGTCTCCACCCACTGTAGGGGTATATCGGGGGGGGGCAGTGTCGCGAGGTGCTGGGTCTATGGGGAACAGAAGCGACTTTGACCAGTTAACCTTAAGGCCCGTGATCGTGGAGAATGAGTCAAGAATCTGTAATGCCCCTCTGAGTGAGGAGTCCGCGTCGTTGAGGAAGAGAAGGAGGTTGTCCGCATACAGGGCGACCCTCTCCTCCAGCCAGCCAACACGCAGGCCTCTGATATGTAGGGAGGTACGTAAGGCCTCCGCCAGTGGTTCCATTGCAATGGCGAATAGGGCCGGAGAGAGAGGGCAGCCCTGTCTCGTGCCCCTAGACAAAGGGAAGGACCGTGAAAGACTTCCCCCCCCCCCCCAACTTAATGGCCGACGTGGGGTGCCTATAGAGCGTCTGAAGCCACTTAATAAATACCAAGGGGAACCCCATTCTGCGGAGGACCTCCCACAGAAAAGGCCACTCTACAGTGTCGAAGGCCTTCTCTATGTCTAGGGAGGCCACCACCCTGGAACCCTCAGTAAGGTGCTGAGCATGGATGTTAGTAAACAGGCGTCGTAAGTTGATGTCAGTGGCTCTATTAGCCATAAAACCAGTCTGGTCCGTCTCTATCACAGACGGCAGTAGGGGCTGTAGTCTCGTAGTGAGTAATTTGGTAAGAATTTTGAAGTCCGCATTTAGGAGGGCGATAGGCCTATATGAGGCACAGGATGTGGGGTCCTTAGGGGCCTTGTGGATTAGTATTATGTGTGCATGACTCATGGAGGTGGGAAGGGTGCCCTCCGCCAGACAGTGAGTATAGAGCTGGGCCAGCTGGGGGGCAAGTAGGTCCCCATGGGTTTTGTAGAACTCCATAGGGAGGCCATCTGGACCCGGGGATTTCCCTGCGGGAAAGGAGCAAATGGCCCTCCGTACCTCCTCCGGGGTGATGGGCCTTACCAAAGGGCAGAGGTTCGGGAAGTGGGGGAACGGACATTGAGGAGGGGGCAGTGGATGGAGGGCCATGTTTACCTGCACAGGTGTTCTATAGTTCCATAGTTTGTTAGGTTGAATAAAGACACCAGTCCATCCAGTTCAACCTGAGTGAGTGTCTATAATTGTCCCTACCCCTGTACATTGCACACTCACGTCGGTTCCTACCCTCAAGGAGCCCACAATCCAAGGTCCCCATTCATATACTAGGGCCAATTTTGGACAGAAGCCAATTAACCTTCCTGCATGGATTGTGGGAGGAAACCGGATTACCCGGAGGAAACCCACGCAGGCACAGGGAGGACATGCAAACTCCAACAGGCAGTCCCAGTTCTGTAAATTTGGATGCAACGGCTGCACTGGCATAGCTGCTGTTCCCAATCTGACATCTATGTGGGTCCCCGAACGCAGACAGTGTAAGCTCAGGGACATGCATGCGGACCTACATGTATGTAAAATTGGGAGCAACGGTTCTGTTCATGCAGGTGCTACATCCCAGATAACATCAGAGGACTGCCTGCACAGAGATGCACGGGAATACATGTGCATCCCTGTAAAGGTACGCTGTGTAGTATTATTATTCACAATTTTATATAGCACAGACAGTTTGCACAGTGCTTTACAATGTAGAGGGGAGGACAGCACAATTGCAGTACAGTTCAATACAGAAGGGCCCTGCTTGTAGAGCTTACATTCTATAGGGAGGGGGTGGTGGTACAAAAGGTAATAGATGTGGGGAATGATTTGATGGGGTTGTTAGGTGGGTGTGGGATTGGCTGTGTATGCCCTGTGTGAACAAGGAGAAGGATCTGGTATGCCCTACTGTGTTCCCTAGGTGTGTTCTAACTGTAGGGGGGATGAGAGAGAGAGAGAGAGAGAGAGAGAGTGTGCATGAACACACAATCTGTCTCTACTCCCCTGATCCCGGTTCTCGCTCTGTCACTAGGGGCACTTGCATCGGCTCTAAGCACGCGCTGTGGTCACACATGCCCCTAGTGGCCAAAAGGCGAAGTGACCTAAGGTGACGTCGTTTCGCCCAGCCATGCCATTCTGCCGCAGTTAAACTGGTGGCTGGCCGGCAACCAGGTAATGCAGTCTGTGCATTAAGATGAGAAAACCTTCTGTGTGTAGCAGCCTCCCCAGCACCCCCTAATTACTTAACTGAGCCCCATCTCTTTCCAGTGATGTCCACGAGTGTCTCAGCCGTCTGGCACTCTACTCCTGATTGGCGGAGACACAGCAGTAGCGCCATTGGCTCCCGCGGCTGTTGATCAAAGTCTGTGAGCCAAACGGGAGGGGCGGGTCGGGGCTCCGTGTCTGAATGGACACACGGAGCTGTGGCTCGGGTCCCCCATAGAAAGCTGCTTGCTGTGGGGTCACTTGACAGGAGGGAGGGACCCGAGTAGAGGAGGATCTGGATTGCTCTGCAAAACCAACTGCACAGAGGAGGTAAGTATAACATGTCTGTGTATGTTTTTTTTTTTTTTTAACAATACTTTACAATCGCTTTAATTTAGCCTGTTCCAACGCATAATAATGCTTTGCTTGTATTACGGCAATGTATAATTTAAATGGGCCTCAATTGGTAAAGGGTTTTTAATAATGTCTTTACCTCTTGTCTGGGGACACTGGTGAAACAGAGGGGGAACATTTCCCACTGACGCACCAATGAAGGTTGATGCCCCCCTTATCGAGGGGAGAAAATGTCTGTAACAATTGGCTAACCTTGGTAAATATTAAGACTTCACCCAATTCTCACAGTTCCAAAGAGACAATACACATACACATACATAGAGAAAAGGTGCCTCTAAGGGGATCAAAAAGAAAATGTAATAATTTGAGCTGCGATCCCCAAAAAATTGCTCATCTACAAATTATTGCCAGGACAAACACCATATGTTGTATCCCAGCTTTTCACCTATTATCTCAATCACATCACGCTAAATCGTCCCTTCTCTGTGTTGCTAAAAAGGAGCTCTGCCTCCGAAGAGCAATGAAGTGTGCATGCAAGCAGTAGTAAACACTTGACACAAGCTGTGACCTTTCCTCATGTTATGCATAACAAAGTCAAGTGTTTTAGATGGAGTTGCATTTTAAGGAAACCTTTTTGCTGCATTGAAGGAGCACTATAATGTGTTTACAAATTTTCAGTCAATATTCAAATGTTTACTGCTACAGAGATACATTTCTGTCGTTTAAGAGAATACAATGACCTCGTTATTTGTGCAGCAATTTTTCGAACACGTTTTTTTCAGAAAAAAAACAAAAAAACTGTTTCATGCTTTACAAAAAAAATAAAACAGTAAAGTTAGCCCAATTTTTTTGTATAATGTGAAAGGGGAAGATACGCCGAGTAAATAGATACCCAACATGTCACCCTTCAAAATTACACACGCTCGTGGAATGGCGCCAAACGTTGGTATTTAAAATCCCCATAGGCGACGCTTTCATTTTTTTACTGGTTACATGTTTTGGGTTACAGAGGAGGTCTAGGGCTAGAATTATTGCTCTCGCTCCAACGTTCGCGATGATACGTCACATGTGGGGTTTGAACACCGTTTTCATATGTGCATATGCGTTAGCTTCTGCGTACAAGCTCACAGGGACAGGGGCGCTTTACATTTTTTTTTTTTATTTTTTTTTTTTATTGTTAGTTTTATTTTATAAAAAAAAAAAAAAAAAAATGTGATTACTTTTATTCCTAATACAAGGAATGTAAACATCCCTTGTAATAGGAATATGGCATGATCGGACCTATTTACAGTGAGATATGGGGTCAATAAGACCCTCACCTCTAGGCTGGGAAGCCTAAAATAAAAAAATAAAAAAAAAAACGATCCTGGCTTCCCAGCCAAAGCGGCGCCGTTAATTTGAATGCAGAGGCCGGGCGTGACGCCATAACATCGCGCCTGGCCTCCGAACGATCATAGAGACTCCGGGGACCGTCTAGTCTGCCAGAAATCTCTATGGTATCATCCGGGGGCCGGCAGATCCTGTGACTGACTCACCGATGGAAGCGGTAAGTCGGGAAAAAACCACCGGAGGGTGGCGGGAGGGGGGGGGGGGCACTTCCCCTCCCGCCACCCGTAAGAACGATCAAGTGGCGGAACAGCCGCTACAATTGTTCTTGTGGTGCAGGAAATCGCCGTCTGAAAATGCTGATATCTGAATGACGTCTGTAACCTCAGGCATCATTCAGATATTACACCACAAAGCCCACAACGTCATATGACGTAGCTTGGGCGCCAAATGGTTAAATATATAATGTTGTCATGCCTATATATCAACACCGGGGGCTGTATTGAGCACTCACCACCTTATGCTAGAAACAGCGCTGTTTCAGGAGCCATTACTACTTCCTTCTCCTCTGGCCAAAGCAGCAGATCCTCTGGCAAACAGGGGGGACTGGTCTCTCCACCTGCGGACCCCCTATGTTGAAATTGCCCCCCTCTGGGGATTGGTAAGCCCAAATTCACTTAAAAAACAAATAAATAAAAAGGATATAAAATGTGGCCGATCAGCAGTGTCTTTAACCCCCCCGCCGCCGCCGCCATATCGGCTGTATGCTAGGCACCTATAGTAGGCTGCTTGCGTGGAAAAGCCCTTTCTTTTAAAAACAGGGGGAGGGGCCTGTTATCAGGGCGGTGGGCGGGGCTAATGGCATCAGCATTCTCAGAAGCCAGATACACGTGGAGGACGTTTTTTAAAAGCACTGTGTGTTGCTGCTGCTGGCTTTGGAGGGACACAAGAGCAGAGGTGGTTTACTTCAGGTTTGATGATGACACAGGCATCCCCCCTTGACACATTATTATTGTTTGAGGCTGGTCATTAATAGCAGCTTTGTAGTGCTGGACTATAGCCTAGCAGTGTACATTCTTTTTTGGTAGTGCATCTGCTTTATGCTTCAGGCTATGAGTGGAAGAGGGACCAGGAACTCCTCAAAGGGTTCTAGGGGCTCCATGGTTTCACAACAACCTAAATCCATTTCCAAAAGAATGTCATCCTCTTCTGAGAATGATGCGTCCAGTCATATTGAGCCGTCAAGGGACACTGATGCTGCAGCAGCACTGGACACTTCAGTGTGTGTCTGTGTGTGTGTGTGTATGTATGTAATATGTGTGTGTTTATGTTTTTAGGGCTCCTTCGCACCTAGCTATTGGGGTGTGTTACAGCACTTGCATTAATGTGTGGCGATAAGGCAGGCCATGCGGCATCCAGCAATTGATGATGCAATCGTCGGTGAACAAAAATCTCACTTGTCCGGTGGATAATGCGCTTATGTTATAAGATCCAACAGATAAAAAGTTGAAACTTCTTTTTAAAAACAATATGTCTCTAGCAAGTTCAGTAGCGCAGCTGGTTCTTACAGCAATTGGTGTATCTCAGTCCATTAAGGAACAGTTTGTGGAGATACTTAAGATTCTGCCTGATCAGTAGGCCCAGCAATGGGCTGGCGTATCAGGTGCACTATGTTTTACAGCAGATGTTATGAAAGATTCTATCATCCAAGCCTCACTGCTTATGCTAGGACTAGTGCATTCTCAAAGAGTTCTGTGGCTGAAGATTTGGTCAGCCCGAAGCGCCGTGTAAGAAACTTTTGGCCAGTTTCCCCTTTCATGGTGAATGGCTGTTTGGGGACAATCTGGATAAATACATCCAAAGGATCTCTATTGGGAAAAGCTCCCTTTTACCAGTAAAGAAGACGTTTAAACCTTTCTCCTTTTAAGTGTGCTTCCTCACCTGTGCAAGGGGCATCAGCCTCTAGGCAGTCTCACCGGCCTCCACCATCTGGTTCAAGGGGAAGACCCCAAGGGCAGCACCAGGGTCAGAAGAGGTCTTGGGGCAGAAAGCCAGCAAAAGAGAATGATAAAGCCTCCTTATGAAGGGGCGCCCCCCCCCCCCCCTCGCTCGGGTGGGGGGGGAGGCTTCTGCAATTTTCAAAGATTAGGCAGGAACAATGTCAAGACAGATGGGTGGCTTCCTCAGTTTCTCTAGGTTATAAGCTAGAGTTCCGAGAATTTCCATCTCCTCCTTATTTTCTAAGATCAAATGTTCCCAGGGATCCAGAGAAAAGGAAGTCTTTCTAGCTCTGGATCATATCTTATCTGGTGATATCAGAGGTTCCCTTAGAGCAGTGTTTCTCAATTCCAGTCCTCATGGCCCACTAACAGGTCATGTTTTCAGGATTTCCCTCAGATGAAACAGCTGGGGTAATTACTAAGGCAGTGAAACTGATCAAATCACCTGTGCAAAATAATGGAAAGCCTGAAAACATGACCTGTTAGTGGGCCATGAGGACTGGAATTGAGAAACACTGCCTTAGAGGAACAGGGCTCAGGTTTTTATTAAAACCTTTTTACAGTTCCAAAACCAAACGGAGATCTGAACCGGCACTTAAATATCCAGTCCTTTCGCGTGGAATCAATCCGATCGGTTGTTTCCATCTTGCAAGGAGGGGATTTTTTGGCATCAATTGATATCGAAGAGGCAGATCTCCACGTGCCGATATTTCCTGCTCACCAGAAATTTCTACGCTTCAAGATAGAAAATCATAATTTTCAGTTTGTGGCCCTTCCATTCAGTCTAGCCACCGCACCGTGGGTGTCCTCAAAGATTCTGGCACCTCTTTTTGCCAGATTAAGGGCTCAAGGCATAACTGCCCTACCCTATTTAGACAATCTACTTTTAATAGACCATTAGGTCTCTGGTCTAAACCAAAGTTTAATCACAGCTGTAAACTACCTGGAATCTCTGGGTTGGATACTGAAACTAGAAAAATCCTCCTTAAAACCATCAAGGAGATTACAGTACTTTGGGCTGGTCATAGATACCGTACAGAAGAATGTATTCTTACCCCAGACAAGAATCAATTCCATAGTAGGACTAATTCAACTTGTCAAAGCAAAGAAAAATCATTCCATTCGGCTGTGCATGAGATTGTTAGGGAAAAGGCTGTCCCTTTATGTGCAGATTCACTCAAGACTGCTACAAAACACCATCCTGTCAGTCTGAAAATCCAAAGCCTGAATTTTCTTGTTCCAAATACGTTTATCCCCCGACATACGTCAGAACCTAAATTGGTGGTTTATATGCAGCGACCTCCAAAAGGGGAGATCCTTTCTGTCAGTATCCTGGAAAGTGGTGACAACGGATGCCAGCCTCTAGGCTGAGGAGCAGTCCAGGAAGAATCTTCTGTCCAGGGGAGATGGTCCAAGTCAGAGAAAACCTTGCCCATCGACATTCTAGAGATTCGAGCAGTACGTCTGGCCCTAGAATCCTGGACGCTCAGGCTACGGGATTGTCCTGTCAGGATTCAATCTGACAATGCCACGGCTGTGGCTTACATCAATCACCAAGGGGGCACAAGAAGTCATGCAGACCAAAAAGAGGTGAATCATGTTCTAGCTTGGGCAGAAAACATTCTTTGCCTATCAGCCATTTTCATTCCAGGAATAGAAAATTGGCAGGCGGACTACTTGAGTCGCCAACAGTTATTTCTGGGAGAATGGTCCCTTCACCCCGACATCTTTCTAGCGATATGTCAGAGATGGGGTTTTCCAGACCTGCACCTGTTTGCGTCCAGATTCAAAAACGAAGTCGACAACTTTGTGTTAAAAATGAGGGATCCGCTAGCATGCACAACAGATGCATTAGTCTTCCCATAGGATCATTTTTCACTAATCTATGCGTTTCCTCCCAGTTCTGCTACTTCCGCGCCTTCTCCGCAGGAACAAAAGGAGGTGATTCTGATGGCCCCTGTGTGGTCCAGAAGATCTTGGTTTGTCGAGATCATAAAGATGGCAGTAAGAGTCCCTTGGACCCTGCCATTATGGCCAGACCTTCTCACGCACGGTCTGACATTCTATCCTACCTTACAGATGCTAAATTTAACGGTTTGGCTATTGAAACCCACATTCTAAAGGACCGTGGGTTATCCCCTTCAGTAGTGTCTACTTTGGTCAATGCCAGGAAGCTGGCCTCCAGAGTTATTTACTACAGAGTCTGGAAGGCATATGTTTCCTGGTGTGGATCCAGGGGTTGGCACCCTAGGAAGTATTCAAAAATCTAAATTAGGGGGGGGGGGGTGGAGGGAAAGAAAAGGCTGGAAAGGTAACCAACCCCGGCACTTTGAACGCTATCAAAGTCCTGGGGTTGGTTGCCTTTCCAGCCTTTTCTCCCCCCGCCTCCCATCCCCCAAATTAAGATTTTTGAATACAAATATTTGGGATGTGGTATCATTATTTTGATCCCTTCACCTTGTTGTCTGTTGTTAACCCTAGGAAGTATGACATGGGTAGGATCCTTGATTTTCCTGCAAATGATATTGGAAATGAAGCTGGCCTTGAGTACTATCAAGGGCCAGGTCTCGGGCCTTGTCAGTGTTTTTTCTACGGCCTCTTGCTTCTCACTCTCTGGTGTGTAGTTTTAATTCGGGGGGTAACACGGATCAATCCCCCTGCCAGGGCACCTCTAAATCCTTGGGATTTAAATGTAGTCTTATGGGCTTTACAGAATCAGCCTTTTGAGCCTTTATGGGAAATTCCCTTAGTTCTTTTGACAAGGAAAATATTTTGTGGTCTCCATTTATTCTGCCAGAAGAGTATCGGAACTAGCGGCTCTGTCTTGTAAAGAGCCATATTTGATCATTAATAAGGATAAGGTAGTTTTGCTTCCTCATCCTGAATTACTCCCTAAGGTGGTGACAGGTTTTAATTTTAAACCAGGATATTATTCTACCTTCTTTCTTCCCAGAGCCTCAATCTAGGGAAGAGAAGGCACTACATTTCCTTGATGTAGTAAGTGATCAGAGTCTATTTAAAGGTGACCGATCAGGTTTGCAAAACAGATGTTTTGTTTGTTCTGCTAGAAGGTCCAAAAAGAGGACAGGCAGCGTCAAAATCTACTATTTCCAAATGGATTCGTCAAGTGATTGTTCAAGCTTATGGTCTAAGGAAGAAAATTTCCCCTGTTCATGTTAAAGCACACTCTACCAGGGCGGTTAGTGCCTCTTGGGCGGTGCATCATCAAGCCTCTATGGCTCAGATCTGTAAGGCCGCAACTTGGTCTTTAGTTCATACATTTACCAGATTTTATCAAATCAATGTTAAAGGTCATGAGGATATTGCCTTTGGGCATAGTGTACTGCAGGCTGCAGTATGAGTCCTCTACCCTCTTTTTGCCCTACTCCCCTTTTTTTAATTTATTTATTTTTTGGGTCTCCCTCCCTTCAGTTGCCATTGCTATGGGACATCACACATAGTAACTACTATGGCTCTGTGTCCCCTGATGTATGAAAAGAAAACAGGATTTTTAAAACTACTTGCCTGTAAAATCCTTTTCTTTGATGTACATCAGGGGACACAGAGGTCCCTTCTTTGGTATACACTTGTATTGCTTGGCTACAAAACTGAGGTACTCCCAGTAGTGGGAGGGGTCATATAGGGAGTGCACTTCTGGTCTTAGGGTGTTCCAGTGTCCATCACCTAAAGGTGGCCTATTAACCCACATAGTAACTACTATGGCTCAGTGTCCCCTTATGTACATCAAAGAAAAGGATTTTACAGGTAAGCTGTTTTAAAAATCCTGTTTTTGAAGGCTGCTAGCCGGCCTGCCCATGAGAATTAATGTTTAGAGATTTTTTTTTATGTTTCTTTGATCATCATTTGTTTGGCTTCTGTGTAGTTATGTGCGGAGAGACCTCTTGTTGATTTGGTAATTCCCAGGTAGGGTATACCATAGTCTGCCCAGGGATAAGGATACAAATTCCTAAGGGGGTTACTGGTTGTTGCATCCATTCCTAAGTCTAGAATGTAAGATTTGTGCTAATTAACTTTTATAGTAAAGAGACATTGCTAAATCATTTCAGCAGCATTTGCCCCGAAGCCAGGGAGGAGTGGGGGTTTGTGATTATCATTATCGCGTTGTCTGCAAACCGTTTTATTTTGCGTTCTATGGTGCCAATAGTGAAGCCTGTTATTTTATTGTGGGTTATTGCATGTTCTGCTAGGGGTTCCATCATTAGGTTAAAGATGATTGATGAAAGTGGACATCCTTGACGGGTGTGATCAGTAATGGAGAATGGTTTAGATAGGATCTCCAATATGTACACCTGTGCTGAGGGGGATGAATGGGACCTTGGAAGCCAAATTTTATTAAGGGTTGCTTCAAGATATTTCCAGTGGACTCTATCGAACGCCTTCTCTGCATCCAGAGATAGGAGCAGAGAAGGCGTTCGAGTTGATTCAGCATTGTGGATTATGTTGACAATTCTTCGTGTTGCATCAGTTCTCTGTCTCCCTTTTTTGTGAAGCCTGATTTTGTGGTCCTTGTGTATTAGGAGGGGCGTTAAGTAATCTGTTGGCTATTAGTTTGGCATATATTTTCGTGTCCAGATTGAGAAGAGAAATGGGTCTAAAGTTTTGTGCACAAGTATGCTCCTTACATGGCTTTGGTAATGTAGTAATCAAAGCATTTAGCATTTCAGACGGGAGAGAGGAGGATGAGGCAGCGTCATTACATACTGTGGTTAAAAAGGGTGCTACGATGGATCCAAATTTCTTATAATGTTCTCCTGCAAGGCCATCTGGGCCTAGAGATTTGTTAGAGGGCAAAGTTGAGATTATGCTTCTAATTTCTAGGTCAGTAAATGGGGGTGTTCAGTGAGGCTAGTTGTTCCTTAGTCAGTTTGGGAAGGTTAGTTTCATGGAGAAACGATTCTATGTCCTGTAAAGCCAGTTGTTTGACAGGTGCCATCTTTTAGATTATAAAACGTTTTGTAGTAGTGACTAAAAGCATCTGCAATGGCTTGTGGGTCTATCAGTTTTTGTTTGGATGGATGGAACAGATGGGTAATTTTAGTTTTGGAATAATGAACTTTTATTCTATTAGCCATTGTCTTCCCTGCCTTGTTGCCAGTGGAGTAGTGTTTTGCTCTAAAATGAGTGTGTGGGCTTTTTCGCATGATTCCAACAGGTGGAATTTCAATTCCTGTCTAAGGGAATCTAATTTAGTTTTAGTTGTAGGATCTGGATTAGATTTTGGTTTTGGCTTTCTAATGTTTTGATATTAGAAGTGAGTACATGCAGACGCTGTGATTTCCTCCTTCCTAGTTGTATAAGGATCCCTCTTATGAATGCCTTATGGGCATTCCAAAGAACAGTATTATCGCTGACTGTTCCTGCATTAGTGTTAAAATATTCCTCTAAGCGGTCTCTAATGTAGGCAGAATGGACCGGTGAGTTAAGAATTGCAGCATTTGCTCTCCAAATCTGTGTTCGGGAGGTCATCGATGATCAGTCTTCTATGGTCATGGTGACCCGAGCGTGGTCTGACCACATAATGGTGGATATCTCTATGGAAAATATTTTGGGCAATGTCCATTTATCTACTAAGAAGTAGTCAATTTGGGTGTAGAAATTGTCGAGGGGAGAACTAAGAATAGTCTTTTGGTGGTGTGGTGGCATCTCCAAGCATCAAACAGGTAATTGAACCTAGTAAAGGGACCCATATGTGATGTGAATCTGTTAGAGTGGGAGGAAGAGTCAATGGAGTTGTCCTGTACTAATGTTGAAATCGCCACAAGTTGTCCCTGTTTGAGGCGATTGATTTTCTTCATCAATTTGGACAGGAAGTTGATTTGTTTCTTGTTAGGGGCGTAGATTGTTACAATGGTGTATCTGTTATTCAAAGTACATCTGCCATCAATGTCATTGAGGCTATTGTGGAGGGTGAAGGAACAAGTGTTTCTAATAGATATCATGACTCTGTTGTTTTTTTTGGGGACCGAGGCTTTAAAGATATGGGTAAAATTTTTGTTGGTACATGCAGGTTCTGCGTTGGTCTTAAAGTGCGTTTCTTGAATGCACAGGACTTCACATTGGGAGTCTTGTGCAGTTCACCACAGGGATGTCCTTTTGACTGGGTGGTTTAGACCTTTCACATTGAGTGACAGAAATTTGAGAATTTTGGAAGTGTTGTCGTGTTAGTGTAGAATAAGGTAGTACCTACAGGTCCTCCAGATGGGTGGGTTGTTCAGATGGGGAATCTGCGATACTTGCTAGACCCAAGTTTGAAGAGGCTGCGGTCTTAAAGAAGTTCCAGATTAGATGGTCTTGTGCTCTCAAGGATAAGGGTGGATAGGGAAAGAAATAGTAAATGGTAGTTGGTGTGGAGCAAAAAGGTTGAGGGAAACAATGGTCAGCAGTAAGTTACTGAGCTGCTGGTCAAAGATGAGGGTAAAGTTTGTGAACTATCTACAATGAGCAGGCACTGAATCGGAGTGCAGGTCTGAGGTTAGTTTAATAACATCACTGACCTGGTAGTCATTTGTTGAAGTGAGGTGGAGGTCCTTTTTGTTGAAGGCTTGCGATTTTGCTTTTTTGGGACGTCTGGGCTGGAGGGTCGTGCTCAGGGATAATGCCCCATGTTCTAAGCAATTGTATGCCTTCTTCCACTATGTGGATGTTGTGGCACATCTCATTTCTGGTAACAGTTTGGTCGGGAATCCCCATTGGTATGGAATCTTATGGTTATTGTGGGGTTTTGTGCTGGTCTGCAGTTGGCTTCGCTGTTGGTGGGTATACTGAGAGATGTTAGCAAAGAGTTGTAGCTTTGCGTATGGGTGTGGGAGTTGATTGAGGCGTCTCGCTTTTGTGAGAAGCATATATTTGGCGTGGTAGAAGTGTACCCGTATCATAGTATCTCGGGGTACTTCTGCAGGTAAGTGAGGAGGCTTTGGGAGGCTATAAAGTAAATCGAGTATGGTTTAGACTGGTGGAGGGTCTGGTAGGAGTGTTGAGCAGTTTCCTAGCGTATGAGTTCAAGTCTGCTGGTAGAATAGTTTCAGGTATTCCTCTGATTTTAACATTTATTGCGTCTCGATCGATCCTTGAGGTCCGCCATTTTGGCCCGCAACCAGTGATGTTCTTCACGGGTATGGTCATGTATTTCTAATAAGTCATTGACAGTTTCGGTCATGGTGCTCGTCTGTTTCTCAAGGTATCCCACTTTCTGCCCTGTGTACATCATTTCTGTTTTAAAAGCCGTGAACATGAATGAGCTGTCATTATGGAGAGAACTGTGACCTCAGCATTTCCTTCAGCATAGTGTCTATGACCGGCTGATTAGAAGTGGGGAAGGCTGCTATGGGGGAGGATGTGGACACCTGTGTGAGGAGATTATCTATCTGAAGCAGGCCTTACCTCCTGCCAGCATCCAAGCACATCCGCAACTTGGCTGGGCTGCTGGAGGTGGAAGACGGGTCCGGAGGATGGAGGTGGAAGACGGGTCCGGAGGATGGAGGTGGAAGACGGGTCCGGAGGATGGAGGTGGCAGACGGGTCCGGAGGATGGAGGTGGCAGACGGGTCCGGAGGATGGAGGTGGCAGACGGGTCCGGAGGATGGAGGTGGCAGACGGGTCCGGAGGATGGAGGTGGCAGACGGGTCCGGAGGATGGAGGTGGCAGACGGGTCCGGAGGATGGAGGTGGCAGACGGGTCCGGAGGATGGAGGTGGCAGACGGGTCCGGAGGATGGAGGTGGCAGACGGGTCCGGAGGATGGAGGTGGCAGACGGGTCCGGAGGATGGAGGTGGCAGACGGGTCCGGAGGATGGAGGTGGCAGACGGGTCCGGAGGATGGAGGTGGCAGACGGGTCCGGAGGATGGAGGTGGCAGACGGGTCCGGAGGATGGAGGTGGCAGACGGGTCCGGAGGATGGAGGTGGAAGACGGGTCCGGAGGATGGAGGTGGAAGACGTGTCCGGAGGATGGATGGGATGCCGAGGCATTTTCCTGGAATGAAATGGAAGGTTCATCAGCATCAGGCAGGTCAGTACTTGAGTCTGCTGTGTGCTGTGAGGCTCCATCTTGGATTTTATCTCCCTGAGGGAGAATGAAGAAATCGGTCAGTTTCTTAGGTTGTCTGCATTCCTTCCTTTTCCTGGATGTTCTGGTCTGGTTCCCCTGGGTGTGGGGGTTTGATTGCATTTTTGAGGTCTGGCTCAGTGATTTAGAGGTGATATTCTCCGTTTCAGTGCAGGAACTGTGAATTCAGGCTTCCACACAGCTTGACGGTAGCCACATCCCCTCTAAATGAAGCCTTTTTTGTGCTGCCTGACTAGACTGACAGATTGTGTAGAGAAAGATGGACAAGAAAATGCAGTCACTATGGAAAATTGCTGCCTGACCAGAGTGATAGACCTATCTGGAGATCATGCTAAACAGTAATTGCGCAAAATTGCTGCCTGACCAGATTAACAGACTTGGGTGGAGAAATCGGGACAGTAAAAAACAGTCCCTGTAGGGGGTTGTTGCCTGACCAGGCTTAAAGGGGTTGTAAAGCTTTTGTTTGTTATTTTCTAAATAGGTTCTTTTAAGCTAGTGCATTGTTGGTTCACGTACCTTTTTTTCCTTCAATTTCCCTTCTACATGTTTTATTTTCTTTCTGAATTTCTCACTTACTGTTTCTCCTCAGTAAACTTCACACCATCATTCGAGTGGTGTTTAGTCAGCCAGAACAGCTTACTGAGGAGGAACAGGATGTGAGAAATTCAAAGGAGAAAAACATTTAGAAAGGAAATCGAAGGAAAAGGTAAGTGAACCAACAATGCACTAGCTTAAAGGAACCTATTTAGAAAATAAAAAAAATAACCTTTACAACCCCTTTAAGATGTACAGTAGAGTTAAAGTAAAACACAGTAGCCGTGGAGAATTGCTGGCTGATTAGACTGACAGACAAATGTGGCGACAGAGGTACAATATAACATTGCACTTGTGGAGAATTGCTGCCTGACCTGGCTGACGGGTCTATGCGGAAATAAAGGTACAGTTAAACAGTAATTGTGGAGTTTTACTGCCTGACTAGACTGACTGACAGGCTTGCAGATAGATGGGGATAGATAGGGACAGTAAAACGGTCGCTGTAAATAATTGACCAGGCTTAAATGGAGCTAGCACTACAGTAAAACACAGTAATTGTGGAGAATTGCTGCCTGACCAAACTGACAGACGTGTGTGGCACGATAGGGACAGTAAAGTATATTCGCTTTGCCGAATTGCTGCCTACTAGACTGATGTACTTGTGTGGTCACTGTGCAGAACTGCTGCCTAACCAGACTAATGAAACTTGTGTGGTGGGAGAGGCAGGGCTGTCTTTAATGCAGGGCAAAAGGGGCAGCTGGGCCCTGTCATTGTTGTGGGGCCCAAAGCAGCTGCCTCATACTTGCCGACTATCTAAGTTTAAATTCCCTTATCTCTGGAAGTTTTAGTCCTGTGCTGTGTCCCGATATCTCGGTGTGAAGTGCTGGTACTAATGCTGCCCAGCTCTGCCATATTGTTGTGTACAGATGACTCGCTGCAGACCCTGGGTTTACATGTAAATAGCCGGCATTCATATGTAAATGTCAGTGGCATTCATAAGTAAATAGCTGTGGCTGACTGCATTGATATGTAAATAAATGTGGCATTCATATGTATATCATGCCCCCTGCAGTGAGATGATGTGCTGCAACGTCTAGAAACCAACCAGTGAGCAGTATTGCTATACAGTAATCTCTAGCAAGCAATTAACAAGCAGACATCATTTTGTTGTAACCCCTAGCAACTAATCAATGAGCCGTAATGTGTGCTCTAACCTCTAGCAACCAGTCAGTAAGCAGTAATGGTATGCTGTAACCGCTGGCAACCAATCACAATTGTTGCCTGATACAGTAAACTGATTTTAAGTCTAGCTGCTATTTATTGCATGTCTCAGAGCAGGTGGAGCGTGAAATTGCATGGGGGGTGCACAAGAATGTTTTATTTTTTTGCCCAGGGTCCAAGCAATGAGAGAGAGAGAACACGCGCACGCAGCACTGCAGAATTTCTGGCTCACCATATTGACAGATTTGTGTGGGGGAAGAAGGGCAGTTTAGAATTGAGCAAAGTCACTGTACAGAATTGCTGCCTGGCTCGTGTGTTTTTTTTTTTTTTTTTTTTTCCCCCTTTTGGTTCCTTGTCTCTGTCTTGGTGTCAGGAACCATAAACCAGAGACAGAAAATGCAGTTAAAATCAAATCTTTAATAAAATAGCAAAAGATAACAGTTCAGGAATGTAGTCAAAAACTGAAGCCGGGGTTTGGATGCCAGAGCGAGTAATAGACGAGCCGAGGTCAGCAAGCCAAAAGTCAGCGCAGTAAGGAGCAAAAACAGGAATACGTATCGGAAGAGAAGTCAGAGGGCCAAGTCAAATACACAGACACACTGGAGATCATAGACCTTGCAAAAGGGCACAGAGGAAATGAGCAAAGCTGTTTAACCGCTTCCGGACTGCCCACTGTACATATACTGCAGCAGGGCGGGCCCAGCTGCACAAAATTGCGTACCTGTATGTGATTTTGCGTACGCGGTGCAGAGGCTGTGTGCGCCGCTGGAGTGCTGGTCCCACTGTGATTGGACACAGCGGCAGCGATCTGCTGATTTTGTTCACAGGAGCCATGGAGCAGCGGTGTGCCTAATGTAAACAAGGCACACCGATGATCTGACAGTGAGGAAAAGAGAGATCTTCTGTTTCAGCTAAACTGAAACACGATCTCTGTTTTCCTCCAATGTAACACCCCCCCCCCCCCCCAGTTAGAAAGCACCTCCCCTAGGACACACTTAACCCCTTGATCACCCCCTAGTGTTAACCCCTTCCCTGCCAGTGTCATTTATACAGGGATCAGTTCTTTCTTTCTTTTTTTTCTTTTTTATTGGTGAGGTTTTATAGCAGACAATAAGCAATATTGTTGTTTTTTTTGTCCAAATTTATGTTCTTTTTGAACAAATGCCACCAAAAGAAAGCTCTATTTGTGGAGAAAAAAATGACATCAATTTTATTTGGGTACAGCGTTGCATGACCATGCAATTGTCAGTTAAAGCAACGCAGTGCCAGATTGCAAAACATGACCTGATCATTTTGGGGCTCAAGTGGTTAAATAACCAAAAAGGCCTTGGCTGTAGGTTGGACTAATGAGGCAGGTAATAGTAACCAGGTTAGTCACTGTGGAAACAATGAGTGGCCGGTAATTAACCGACAGCTGAGCAGCCTCTCTGCACTGAAAGAAAAGAGCTGCTCGTAAATAGTGGGAGCCCAGCCCTGACACCTGGTGACAATTGTTCTCTCATTTCTTGTCTTGTTAGTGACCGGGGATTCCCCCAATAAAGTGAGCTAAAAAAAATATTTGCAAATCTTTTTCACACTATCTCCAGAATTTGAGAAAATGGATGGAGATAGGCTATCATTTGAAATTCATAGGTATCAGCTGTGGGAGTACCATTCCCCACATTCTCCTACTGATTGCATAGTTGCACACTTTTAAATGAAAGCTTATGTATCTATATTTGTATAGTAGAAAAAAACACTTGCGCACAGCAGTAAGATCGAAGAGTTGAGACATTCACTTCTCATTAACACCCAGTCACAACAAGTATTGTCATATCTAAGCACAATTCAGAGTCCATATACCTTCTATTGAAATTTGATCTTGCTGAGCCTCTATGCAATTTATTCCTCCTTCTATTCTCCACAGCATTATTCCCTCTCAGTGTCTGAATATAATATGAGCATTGATCAAGTTGCAATGCAAATAGAAACTTTTCCTCCAGCTTATAGAAATTCTGTCCTTTGTGAGTTGGGTTTTTTTTTTTTTTTTTTTTTAAAGCTAGGTGGAAGCCATCTTCACCTAGGACAGAGCCTTAGCTCTGCTTCCTGATCATTCTAATGCAAAAAGTTCATCTTGAGGACTTGTTTGCATATATCCTCAAGACCTTGGCATAGGTACAAATGGCACCTGGAAGGATTCTGCCCATCCCTTGCTGATCTAATTTTCCTTTTAATGACCTGTATCACTGATAGTCCAGTTAAAATAAAAATTTAAAGTTTGTTTTGATTGTAATTATCACCACATCCAAACCTTGGGTGATGAAAGGAGTGCTGCTTTCCAGTGCCATTTAAACAGCTTTGCGACAAATCCCTTTCATAATTAAACGGTGGTCAGATATAAATTACAGGTCCCTAGAGGTCCAAGAATGACCCAGCATTCGGGCACAAAGAGTTAGGCCCCTTTCACACATGCGGATGGTATGTCCGTATTTCATCCATCCGTTTGCGGATGAAATACGGGCCATACATTCATCCCTATGGGATAGCGGGTGTCTGCGGATGAGCATCCGCAGACACCCGCTATTGTCCGCCTCCGCAAATGTCCGATTCTGCAGACGTAGGAAAATCCTATTTTTCTGTCCGTCTGCAGAGCGGATCGGATGAACACGGACACACGGTCCGTGCTCGTCTGATCCCCATAGAGGAGAGCGGAGAGCTGACAGGGCGGTCCCCGCACAGTGTGCGGAGACCGCCCTGTCCGCAGCCGGCTCAGCGGGGACAACGGAGCGATCCCCGCTGAGCGAGCGGATCATCACGGGGCGGATCTTTACTGATCCGCCCCCTTGTGAAAGAGGCCTTAGTGTCTCTAAATCCACATAATAATAATAATAAAAAAAAAAAATCCAATAAATGATGTATTATATGCTGTTCATTCTCACTCAGCCACTATAGATTTGTTTTATGTATTCTGCAAAAAAACTGGTTTGTCCTGCTGCTCTCTATCTCCACCTTCAGTTCATGTTCCCAATTTGGCTAAGGATTTTGCACCTGTGGTAGCAACTCTGCACATGCTCAGTTTTCAGTGAGTTTCTATGTTGGTGATAAAATGCTTATCACATCTGAGCAGCCCATGCGACTACCTGCATAGAGTCACACATGTGGGTGTATACACAGTGGTTAATGACAGCCCACTCACTCCCTCCTCCCCCATGCCCACTAGCCAGCTAAACACAATGGGGGAAAGTTATTGCACATAGATTAATGGAGGCTTTACCTCCCTCTTATTCACTTTTTTTGTTTGTCAAAGATTTGTTCAAAACAAGAATACATGAAATACACTATTTCCAGTGAGACATTATAAGAGCCAATATGATTACAAGTAAGAGCAACTGTTGAGGTAAGGTAGGGCTGATATCTCGGAGTCTGCACTGTATTCCCTGTGTGACACTCAAGCTTTTTGGAATCTGAACCCTAATGGGTTCACACTGTGCCCGGAGAGCTGCCCCCAAATAACCAGAGGATAACAATCACCATGGGCAAGCATTGAGCTTTGCGGATGGAGAAGGGGTTCAGGTGCCTGTGACCTAATGCACAATATTTTACATTTGGCAGCCAAGGAGGCCCTGGGTTGTTTCCATGCTTTGGCTATTGTCAGCTTGGCACCTAATAAAATAAAGTGGATCAATTTGCGGTTGGTTTTGGAAGTCTTGGGGAGATGTGCATTGAGGGCAATAGCTGGGGTTCTTGGGACTTGGAGGTCCATCACTTTTTGGATCAGGGCAAACATCCGGTTCCAGAATGACCTTATTCTGTGACATTCCCACCAAATGTGGGCAATTGAGCCTATAAGTTGACGCCCTCTGAAGCACTAAGGGTTTGGTGTGGGATACATGGAAGCCAATTTGGCAGGGGTGAGGTACCATCTGGCCATTACTTTAAGGCTATATTCAGTTAGGGAAATGTTCCTTATCCCCTTTAAAGGCCCTGGAAAAGGATGCCTGCCACTTCTCCAAGTCCCAATGTATTTGAAGATCGTTTTCCCATGCGGCCATATACAGTGCTTTACACCACTGGTGGGCCAGTGACTGGTAGATAACTTAGATTCCACCCCTCTGTTCTATGGTCTGTCCACACCATATTTTGTAGGGTGTGAATCTTGGTGGGTCGGGTTTCCCCTTCCAGATTTTGTGGAGAATGTGTTGTATCTGATGAAATCTTACAAGGTCACGATCTCCAGTTGCTGCATGTAGAATTTCAGAGAAATTGGTCTTGAGGAAGTGAAGTGTCCAATTCGATACAACCACTTGTCCAACCACCATTTAAATGATTTGATATCTTGGCCAGGGATGAAGTCTGGATTGTTAAAGACATTGGCTAGGGGCCGGAATTCAGAGGTCAGGGAGGTCTTGGTTCTCATTCTATCCCATAGAGTCGGGGATTGCGAGAGGATAGGTGAGTGTATTGCGGGTCACTCCTTGGAGGAGACCCATAGTAGGCAGTCTAAGATGAAGGTAGGGGCTGCCTGCCTCTATTTGTATCCAGTCCGTTTTTTTTCAAGTGTGGAGTAAACCATGGAGAGTTGTGCTAGTCTTGCTGCTTGGAAATACCATAACGTGCGTGGTTCTGGATACCATAATTTCCAGTATATTTTCTATGGCTTCCCTTGTGGATCCAAGGTTGGCAAAATCAGATTTGATGTCACTTGTGATTTGTGCTGCTGTGTTGGCCAGTCCTCTCTCTAGAAGGTCCAAGAGTTTGAGGAATATGTCTGCCTGCGATGTGGATGGGTCATGATCAGGCATGTCTGGGGATTGGGTTGCATGGAGGTAGTGTAGTGAAAGCCCGGTGTTTTTCTCCATCGTGCGGCCCAGCAGCGACTCTGTGTGGAGGCTGGAGAAGGAGCCAAGGGGTGTTGTGGGCTAACTTGGGCCACCTGGGAGTAGGTGAGGGTTGCTGGGGCTGGAACTTGCCTCTTCTCCTGTGTCCTCTCCACGTAGGCAGCATGTGGCTGGGGTGGCGGTGGCCATCTTGGTACACCCGTCCTTCCCTGCCTTGTCAAATTGCGGCCCGAGATCCCATCTGGCAGCAGGTCTGGACATCCAGGGGTACCCCTTGGGGGTCTCCTGGTTCAGGATGGCTCATTGCTAGCTGTCTAGGGGGGGTTACAGTGTGGACTGTGTGACTCATGGGGTCCGGGGTGATGCAGAGCTCCAGGCTCAGATGGCCATCTTGGATATCCCCCCTTCATGTGCACTCAACCTCCCTTTCATTCTAAGATGCAGGCTAGCGGGATGTGACACAGCCTGTGACTGGCAGAAATCTGCCAAACCATGTTATTGCCCAAAATAATAAAGAATGGATTTCAAATGTAGCACTTACCCCTGAAGGAGCAGCTAGTTTGAATTGGGCCTGCACTCTTCAGAGAAATCCCCCTTTAGTGTAACTCTGTCCCCTAGGCACAGCTGTGGTGCAATAATACAGTACAATATAAACAGTAAAAAATACCTGTATCGATCCTCTGGCTCCAACTGTTTGGGAAAGACCGTATGCCACACAATTGTACTCTTAACCAGAAATACTTTTACTGAAAGTATAACAAATAAATGGTTACATGAATTGCACTGTGTGTTAGTAGGCTAACACACAAAACGATTTTCTCCATCCACACAAATGAGGTGGATGAAGGTCTCTCCACCGATAAGTTTTCCAACATTCCCATTTGACAGAAGTTGAGCTAAGGATCGACTTCTCTCAAACGGGAACAGCCACAAATTAGGCTGGTCACTGCTGAGCTGGCCAAATTTGAATCCATCTTTGGCCAACTGTAGAGGATTTAACCTCTATGTTGAAGCACGCCTACACTTTATAACTGTCCATTTTTGTTTTGTTTTTGTTTCAATATAGTGTCTGAGAACTCAAACACGTGGAAAATAATATTTTGTTTTGACCTGTGCTTTGTCAACCTTCAGTTAAATCACTGGAAATTACTGGATCTATCTTTTGGACACTATTTGCCAAAATGTATTTTATTTTTTCAGTTGACCATTATCCTGAGGTTTATAGAATGGCAGCAGTTATAGAAATAAAGGGGGTACTTTTAGCGTAATGATCCGTGTCATATTTATGGCATGTCACTGTCAAAAGGGCAACTCATCAGTGCAAGGCTTTAAAAACTTTATATCATCTATTTAATCTGTTTGCTTTCAGGTAAGCACCTTTCTAAAACATACATGTAAGAAAATTGTTCTTGACCCCATCTATCTTTGAAGCTTTGTCTGTTTTTTTACTTCCTTTCATCTTTAAATTCCTGGAGAGAGAGGTTCTGAACACTCTAAGCTACTTTCCAGCTGCAAAAAAATGCCTATTTGACCTTGTATGTTATCAAATCTGCGGGTAGAGTCTACTGAGGATTCTTTTATCACAGACCAGTGTATTTTTCAGTGCCATTGGAAAAGGTCATCACAAATTATTTATGGTCCAGCACCTCTCAGCTCTTGTACTTAACCGTACTCCTCTTCTAAATTCTAATCTTTAGATCTTTACATCGCTGGGTCTTTCTATGTCATATTCCATCTTGTATCAATGCAGGTTTATTTTACATTGGAGCTTGTTCCTTATGTTTACCCACTTTTCAGCACTACAAAAATCTATCCTGAAAACCATGGTATAAAAATCGACAATATCCTATTTCACGATAGTTAGACAGTTGCTTCTGCCTTTGGAACATGAAATGGAGAGCTCATGTTCCCATCCAGCCTTAATAACCTCATCCTTTACTAATTTGTGTCCAATATTTAATTGGTGCAAAAAATGAAATGCATCCTTTTTACTTGGAAGATCTGTCGACCATGTGGTACTGTTACCCCGTACAGTTCCATTCCCAGTGTTTTTCTTTTAAGTTGAATTTCTCCCTTGTAGTCCTTTTTATAGACTGCTATGAAGCTGACTGCTGCAGTTCAATCAAAGTGGGGAACGGGAAGGTAGCAGCACCACCAACTTTTCCTGGTAAAGGATGTCAGATGTAGATGAGAATAAAGAAATACACGTACGCACTACCTACATTTATGACATAATGAAATTTTATTAACGTATATTTCATTAGTTATCTCTGGATCTTGATGGTGGTCTTCTGTCAATGGGAAAATGTAACTTGCAGAATGTATTGACAAATGCATTGGAATTACTTCAGGCTTCTTTTGCATTCCCATGTATTGGGAATGCAAAAAGAAAAAAGGAACAATGGCGCTCAGTCAATCAATGCGAATCGCATGCTTATTTAAACTGAATATATTGAATAAGATATAATAAATCTCAGTAATAGGTCTTCATAAGACAACTGTCCAACAAAGATTGGTTTTAAAGTCACATACAAGGTGCTCACAGGTATACAATCAGTCCAAAATTCTGGGTCTTGATGGACGGATAATGTATGCACATCCACAGAAGGCTACTTTTCTCTGGAGTGAAGCCAGCTCAAGTCATATAAAAGGAAAAAAAAAATAAAAAAATAGAAAAGCGCCACTCAGCAAAAGGTGCTTTAATCCTTAATAAAACATATATCTGACATGCAGAAAGTTGGGCACACACAGGAGTAAATACTGTAATCATCAGCGTATCCAGGAGTGCTAATAGAGACCGTGAATATGACTGTGGGACGCTGGGGGAGAGCCCAGCTGGGTCTCGCGTCTGGTGGACTTCAGAGCGGCTCGAGGAGATGGTGTGTGACGTCAGAGATGCAAGGGGAACACAACGCATTTCTGAGCATGCGTAGGACTCGTACAGAGCCAGTGCGCTCCTTTCTCAAGTGTAAAAGATACCGGGAAAACAGACTGGAAATTCTTAAATACCTGGATTCAATGGGCAAAGCTACTATGTGCAATTTAGACCACAAAGGGTGAAAGCAAAGCTGACAATACAAAGAAGGGTTTGCCTATTAACCCTATCAGCAAAACGGGTTACCTAAAATTGCAACCTAGTGCTTGAGCATAAATACATTTCAATGGCCAGAATAAATGATTTATTCTGGCCAATTAAATTTAACATTTCAATAACTTGACGCCTATAAAAGCTCTTAAAAGTTTGTAAAGGCTTTGGACACTTTTACAAGTGCCAGTCTTTTTTTTTTCTTTTCTGCAAAAACACTGCTGGCTTTTAGAAGTCGATAAAACGTCCTGTGTGCATGAGGCCTTAGGCAGACCATACATGGTGCGGATTTCTTTACTGCAACTGCAATTGTCTGCTCCTGGTGGGGTGGCAGACGGGGGTAGCCTATAGCAGCCGCTTGCGATAACCCCAAGCGAACTCAGCAGGCTGGTTGTACCCAAGTTAATCGTTCAATCAACTCGGTACATTCAGCCTGACCATTAACTATTTGAATCTTGGCTGGTTCAGCAGGCTTTGAACAGTGTATGGCCGGCCTTCATCTACTTGTGTGTTGGTTTTTTTTTTTTCTGTTTATCTTTGTGCAGGCAGAGTTCTGTTCATCTTCTTAAATGGTACTGTTGTCACTAGTGTTTTTTTGTGATATGCATTTGAAAAAAAAAGTTCTGCAAGCATGACTTTTTTTTTTTTAATATAGAGGTGAATGGCTCAGCAGGTACAACTTGATGATCAAAATGTTACCTCTGTTTGGAGTAACATTAATAAAGTACTTGTTTAATTATTGCAAAAAAATGGAGCCTGGTATGTCTTAAGTGTATAAACCCACCCCCCCCCCCCCCCAAGAAAAAAAATTTAATAAAAAAGAAAAAGAAACATGTTAGGAAGAAAAGGTAATTTCCAAGGTTGCAGTACATATTTTATATGCCTACAGGTAGGGGACAATTGTATGTGAATTTGAAACAAAACCCCAATCCAAATGTGAATTTAATTACATTTTCTATTTTTAGGAATGGGCTGAAAATAATTCCTCACGGTTTCAGATTGAAAATACAGTCTTGATGGGCTATTACAGTAAGTACAACTAAATAAATATAACTGGTCTATAAATATAAGACCATGGTTAAGGTAAACCAGGGTTATTTATGGTTATGTAACCAAGGAGAACTTTTTTCATGTTCGATCAGACCACTGGATGAGTTCTTATTTGTTTTGGGTATTAGGCCTTGTACCTAACACTTTTCCTTTTTTAGTTTTGGTACAATAGGGCTGTGGATTCCCCCCCCCCCTTTAAACTATGATACGAGTTGAAATTGTTATTATTATTTTTTTATTATATATAGAAGGCAGTTGGGTAAGGTGTGGTCTCTTAGCGGACACTTTGTCAACTCTCTGGCAGGGGGTGGTAGCTTACTTTTGGATTGCCATCGTGACCTGACATCCTGTGTTCGAGCAAGAGGCACTGCATATTAAAGACAATTGATCAAGCCTAAGTTTATGTATACATCTCAATATTCTGTCTTAAATGGTATTAATACATAGGCTAACCTACATTTTGGTGACGGTTAGACCTGTTCCTGGATATATTTGGCCCACTGATTCCAAAAATGGCACACATTTTTCCCTAATGACGCTAGTTTTTGAGATACAGTATAAAATCCATATCCCACCTCTCGCTCTGGTCACCTGTCAAAAATCTGAATATAAATAAATAATAAATTAAACAACGAAACATACGTTGGAGGCAGTGCCTGGTCACGTTACTTCGTAGGATATCCGGTTTCCCTGGTTAGCGGCGTGAGCGTGTGGAATGCACGCCATCCGTGGAGGAAAGTGCGGAAACTTTTCCATCACAGCTCATCCCAGAAATGCCAGCAGCCCCAGTTCCGGGGAAAAGGCACTTTTTTAGAAGTTGAGGAGCCATTTGGCAAAAAATGTTTTACTACTTTTAATAAAATGGTTTTACACTATGGAGGCTCTCTATCTGTTTTTCATATCCCATATTTGTCTGAGAAGGAAGGTCTTAACCATCTTCAGATCATCATATGTGTATGTATAGCCAATTTACTGACTACCTTTTTCAGTAAAGTAGTCAATAACCTCTGGTAAACAGAACTATATTACAGTCACTTTTGGGTGTCGAATACCTAGGCTGTGTTGAAGGATCACGTGGAAGGTGTTGAAGTCATTCTTCTATTTTAAAGACATATCGTCGTTTTGTGTATGTTTATACATTGGGACATTTTGGAATACATAGGACTTTATTTTTACTTTGTGTCACCAGGATGTTATGCATGGACTTTTTGTTTTTGAAACATGAATATCCTATGGATCACTGTATAAGTTATACTTGTTTAACCACCTTCAGACCGGACCATTTTGCTGGTAAATGACCAGAGGTCTTTTTACAATTTGGCACTGCGCTGCTTTAACTGGTAATTGCGCGGTCATGCAATGTTGTACCCAAACAAAATTTGCGTCCTTTTCTTCCCACAAATAGAGCTTTCTTTTGATGGTATTTGATTGCCTCTGCGATTTTTTATTTTTTGCGATATAAACGTAAAAAGACCGCAAATTTTGAAAAAAAATGATATTTTCTACTTTTTGTTATTAGAAAAATCCAATAAACTCAATTTTAGTCATACATTTAGGCCAAAATGTATTCAGCCACATGTCTTTGGTAAAAAAAAAGTCAGTAATTGTATATTTATTGGTTTGCGCAAAAGTTGTCACATCTACAAACTAAGGTACGTTTTCTGGAATTTACGCAGCTTTTAGTTTACGACTGCCTATCTCATTTCTTGAGGTGCTAAAATGGCAGGGCAGTACAAAACCCCCCCCAAATGACCCCATTTTGGAAAGTAGACACCCTGAGGAAATTGATAAGTGGCATGTTGAGCCCATTGAATATTTTATTTTTTTGCCTCAAGCGATTGAATGACAAAAAAATTTTTTTTTTTTTTTTTTTTTACACAAAGTTGTCACTAAATGATATATTGCTCACACATGCTATGGGCATATGTGAAATGACACCCCAAAATAAATTCTGCTGCTTCTCCTGAGTATGGGGATACCACATATGTGGGACTTTTTGGGAGCCTAGCCGCGTACGGGGCCCCGAAAACCAAGCACCGCCTTCAGGCTTTCTAAGGGCGTAAATTTTTGATTTCACGCCTCACTACCTATTAGTTTTGAAGGCCATAAAATGCCAAGATGGCACAAAACCCCCACAAATGACCCCATTTTAGAAAGTAGACACCCCAAGCTATTTGCTGAGAGGCATGTTGAGTCCATGGAATATTTTATATTTTGCCACAAGTTGCGGGAAAATTACAAACTTTTTTTTTTTTTTTTTTTTTCACAAAGTTGTCACTAAATGATATATTGCTCACGCATGCCATGGGCATATGTGAAATGACACCCCAAAATAAATTCTGCTGCTTCTCCTGAGTACGGGGATACCACATATGTGGGACTTTTTGGGAGCCTAGCCGCGTACGGGGCCCCGAAAACCAAGCACCGCCTTCAGGCTTTCTAAGGGCGTTAGTTTTGAAGGCCATAAAATGCCAAGATGGCACAAACCCCCCCCAAATGACCCCATTTTGGAAAGTAGACACCCCTAAATTTAGGGGTACACTAGTGAGACTAGGTAATAAATGGCGGGTGCCCTGAAGCTATAAAAAAAATAACTAACCAATCAGCGTCACCTGTAACAGTTATATGGTGATCACTGGTGAAAGGGTTAACTAGGGGGCAATCAGGGGGCTTTATGCGGTAGTATATGGGGGTCCCTGGCGCTATAAAAAGCTGCGGCGAACCTAAATACCTACCTGCCTAACTAGCGTCACCTGTGACACTAATACAGCGATCGGAAAAACGATCGCTTATTAGGCTGGGTTCACACTGGAGCGATGCGGGAACGCCACGAATCCGCGGCGGGTTCCCGCATCGCATGCCTCCCGGCGGCAGTTCACACTGCCCTATGCGAACTGCTGGGAGTGTCAGTGAAATGTTAATGACACCCCCAGATCAGTTCGCATATCGCAGTGCGATCTGCAAACTCGGATCGCATGGTGTGAACACCCATGCGATCCGATTCTGCTGCGGACCAAAAAAAGGGTCCCGTGCGAGTTTGCGGCGGGTGCGGCGGGTGCGACACGAATTCAGCCATACTATCTGTATGGCTGAACTCGAATCGCACAGAGATCGGATGTGATTTGCACTGCAGTGCGGTGCGAATCACATCCGTTCTCATAAACCGCTGCAATGTGAACCCAGCCTTAGTGACACTGGCGACGGGGGGTGATCACGGGGTTAAACCTTTATTGGGGGGGGTTAGGGGGGTACCTTAGAACTAAAGGGGGGCTAACCCTAACTGCCCTAACAGTTATTAGTCACAAATGACACCCGCCGGGTGATCAGGGGGTTAAACCTTTATTAGGTAATAAATGGCGGGTGCCCTGAAACTATAAAAAAAATAACTAACCAACCAGCATCACCTGTAACAGTTATATGGTGATCACTGGTGAAAGGGTTAACTAGGGGGCAATCAGGGGGCTTTATGCGGTAGTATATGGGGGTCCCTGGCGCTATAAAAAGCTGCGGCGAACCTAAATACCTACCTGCCTAACTAGCGTCACCTGTGACACTAATACGGCGATCAGAAAAATGATCGCTTATTAGGCTGGGTTCACACTGGAGCGATGCGGAAACGCCACGAATCCGCGGCGGGTTCCCGCATCGCATGCCTCCCGGCGGCAGTTCACACTGCCCTATGCGAACTGCTGGGAGTGTCAGTGAAATGTTACTGACACCCCCAGATCAGTTCGCATATCGCAGTGCGATCTGCAAACTCGGATCGCATGGTGTGAACACCCATGCGATCCGATTCTGCTGCGGGCCAAAAAAAGGGTCCCGTGCGAATTTGCGGCGGGTGCGGCGGGTGTGGCGGGTGCGGCGAATGGCTGAACTCGAATCGCACAGAGATCGGATGTGATTTGCACTGCAGTGCGGTGCGAATCACATTCGTTCTCATAAACCGCTGCAATGTGAACCCTGCCTTAGTGACACTGGCGACGGGGGGTGATCACGGGGTTAAACCTTTATTGGGGGGGTTAGGGGGGCACATTAGAACTAAAGGGGGCTAACCCTAACTGCCCTAACAGTTATTACAGTCACAAATGACACCAATGCAAAAAAAAAAAAAAAAAAAAAAAGCAATTGGTGTCACTGTGACTGGGGGGGCAGGGGTAATTGGGGGGTGTTCGGGGGGTAAAGGGGGGGTGTGAGTGTGCCTGGCATGTTCTACTGTGTAGTGTAGTGCTTGTGCAACTCACCGATGCTCTCTCCTCGGTGCCGGAACGAAAACTACCGACACGGAGGAGAGAATACATCACTTCCTCTCCTGTGTTTACATTACAGGAGAGGAAGTGATGTCACCGGACATTTTCATTCGCCGGGAGCGATCGCGAGGGGGTGGCCATGAATGAATGGCCGTCCCCTCGTCCGGGATCGCTCCCGAACGAATACCGACCGCCGCAGGCACCGGGCGGGGGCCCGATCGGCGGGAGGCAAGGGACGTACATGTAAGCCCTTATGCCTGCCCGTGCCATTCTGCCGACGTACATCGGCGTGCGGCGGTCGGCAAGTGGTTAATAGTGGTAAAAAAATTTGATTGATTAGTAGTGATAGAGGATTTAATCACGGCAATTTTTGTAATTAATAGCGCCCCCTATATATTATTTAGTCACTAATTAGGAGCCTACCGCTCTTTTTCAGGGGAGCAGCACTATAACAATTTTAATAATTGTATAGCAATTTAAGTTTAGGAATTACACCAATTTTCCCAAAAATCTGAATGTAAATATAGAAAAATACATTGGAATAATTCAGACAGCACTGTCATTATGTAGCCTACAGTGCTTGATTTTCAAAACTAAAACAATGTGAGTGGATATGGAGATGGAGATATTTATCTACAGTGGTGTGAAAAAGTGTTTGCCCCCTTCCTCATTTCCTGTTCCTTTGCATGTTTGTCACACTTAAGTGTTTCGGAACATCAAACCAATTTAAACAATAGTCAAGGACAACACAAGTAAACACAAAATGCAATTTGTAAATTAAGGTGTTTATTATTAAAGGTGAAAAAAAATCCAAACCATCATGGCCCTGTGTGAAAAAGTAATTGCCCCCTAAACCTAATAACTGGTTGGGCCATCCTTAGCAGCAACAACTGCAACCAAGCGTTTGCGATAACGTGCAATAAGGCGTTTACAGCGTCCTGGAGGAATTTTGGCCCACTCATCTTTGCAGAATTGTCCTAATTCAATTACATTAGAGGGTTTTCGAGCATGAACGGCCTTTTTAGGGTCCTTTCACACGGGGCGGATCAGTTCTGATCCGCCCCGTGGATGTCCGTTTGCTCAGCGGGGATCACTCCGCCGATCCCCGCTGAGCAGGGAGATGACCGGTCCGTCTCTGCACACTGCGCAGGGACGGATCTGTCACAGCGCCGCTCTCCCCTATGGGAGATCGGATGACGACGGACCGCAGTGCCCGTCGTCACCCGATCCGATCCGCAGACGGATGGAAAAATAGCTTTTTCCTCCGTTACACTTTTTCGGATCGGAGCGGGTCGGATGTCAGCGGACATGTCACCGCTGACATCCGACGCTCCATAGACCTCTATGGAGCACCCGTTCAGGTCCGCCTAAAAAACTGACAGGCGGGCCTGAACGGGACGTCGGTGTGAAAGGGGCCTTAAGGTCATACCACAACATCTCAATAGGATTCAGGTCAGGACTTTGGCTAGGCCACTCCAAAGTCTTCATTTTGTTTTTCTTCAGCCATTCGGTGGTGGACTTGCTGGTGTGTTTAGGATCATTGTCCTGCTGCAGAACCCAAGTTCGTTTCAGCTTGAGTACACGAACAGACGGTCGGACATTCTCCTTCAGGATCTCTTGGTAGACAGCAGAATTCATAGTTCCTTTTATCACGGCAAGTCTTCCAGGTCCTGAAGCAGCAAAACAGCCCCAGACCATCACACTACCACCACCATATTTTACTGTTGGTATAATGTTCTTTTTATGAAATGCAGTGTTCCTTCTACGCCAGATATACTTGGACACACACCTTCCAAAGAGTTCCACTTTTGTCTCATCGGTCCACAGAATGTTGTCCCAAAAGTCTTGGGGATCATCAAGATGTGTTGTGGAGAAATTGAGACGAGCTTTGATGTTCTTTTTGCTCAGCAGTGGTTTTCTCCTTGGAACTCTGCCATGCAGGCCATTTTTGCCCAGTCTTTTCCTGATGGTGGAGGCATGAACGCTGACCTTAACTGAGGCAAGTGAGGCCTGCAGTTCCTTGGACGTTGTTGTGGGGTCTTTTGTGACCTCTTGGATGAGTCGTCGCTGCACTCTTGGGGTAATTTTGGGCGGCCTGCCACTCCTGGGAAGGTTCACCACTGTTCCATGTCTTCGCCATTTGTGGATAATGGCTCTCACTGTGGTTCGCTGGATTCCCAAAGCTTTGGAAATGCCTTTATAACCCTTTCCAGACTGATAGATCTCAATTACTTTCTTTCTCAATTGTTCCTGAATTTCTTTGGGTCTCGGCGTGATGTGTAGCTTTTAAGGATCTTCTGGTGGACCTTACTGTGTCAAGCAGCTCCTATTTAAGTGATGCCTTGATTGTGAACAGGTGTGGCAATAATCAGGCCTGGGTGTGGCTAGAGAAATTGAACTCAGGTGTGGACAACCACAGTTATAGTATGTTTTAACAAGGGGGGCAATCACTTTTTCACACAGGGCCATGATGGTTAGGATTTTTTTTCACCTTTTAATAATAAACACCTTCATTTACAAATTGCATTTTGTGTTTACTTGTGTTGTCCTTGACTATTGTTTAAATTGGTTTGATGTTCCGAAACACTTAAGTGTGACAAACATGCAAAGGAACAGGAAATGAGGAAGGGGGCAAACACTTTTTCACACCACTGTATCTATCTATCTATCTATCTATCTATACTCTTACACACCCCACCTTTGCAATCATAACTATAATACAGTTAGTACCTTACACTTTAGAATCCAATGTTTCCGAAGCAGTCCATCCAATGTCATTTTCTTTATCAGCACCCTAAATAACCCCCTAGAACTGGGTTTTGAAACCGGTCTAAATAGCAAGACACCAAGAGAATTATTATTTTATTTTTTTGTAATAATAAAATGCAGGGATTTGTACTCACAGAAAAGATTCACAGCATGGATCAGAATATGGGGACTTGACTCACTGCCTTTGACTTCAGCCCCAGAAGATTTTGTGAATGTCCTGCTCAATGACCAGGGCATTCTTTGTGATGCAGCACTGCGTCTCTTTAACAATTGAGTGGTCATGCGACGCTGTACCCAAATAAAAATTGACATCCGTTTTTTTTCCCCCACAAATAGAGCTTTCTTTTGGTGGCATTTGATCACCTCCGCGGTTATTTTTTGCGCTATAAACAAAAGAAGAGTGTGCATTTTGAAAAAAACTAAAAAAGTTTTACTTTTTGCTATAATATCCCACATTTTTCTTCAAAAATAAATAAATCTTTTCCTCAGTTTAGGTCGATTATGTATTCTTCTACATATTTTTGGTAAAAATCGCAATAAGCGTATATTGATTGGTTTGTGCAAAAGTTATAGCTTCTACAAAATTGGGGATAGATTTATGGCATTTTTTTTTTTTTTTTATTTCTTTTTTTATACTAGTAATGGTGGCGATCTACGACTATATATTTATTGGAACTGCGATATTGTGGCAGACAAATTAGACACTTGACACGTTTTTGGGACCATTGACAATTGTACAGCGATCAGTGCTATAAAAATGCCTGTGGGGGAATCCCATGTCCTTTTTATCAATGAACTTTTTATGTTTATTGCTGGACCGACAATTCATTATAGCCGCGAGTAGTTTTAAATTACCTTTTTCCCTTTTAGAAATGTAATTTTGCTGTCAGACCATTCTAAACATGGGAAACGTGCCACTTTGCAGGCATACTATAGACAGAAAAATGGTAGGGAGGGAGTGAATGAAGGTGGGGGAGGGACTATCACCCCCACCCCAAAAAAATAAAATACCAAACTAAGGAGGCAACACTCATTGTGATGTTTGCCCAACAGGCAGACCCCAAGTAATTCTGAACAGCTCACCCCGTTCATTGTATCTATGCGACAGCTATCTACAAGTAAGCATGTACATTTGTTCAATATAATTGCATGTATAATGGAAAATTTATATCAAATACTTACCGTAATTTTCCTTTCCTGATGGGCTCCATGGCAGCATACGTGTGGGTTAGCCCCGCCTCCATAATTACCCAATAGGACCTCTACTCCCATAAATCTTTGCTCCAAGCTGCTATCCGTGTTCCGTAACTAGCCTACTCCAACATTTGGGAGGGAACTCCTGCTGCCATGGAGCCCATCAGGAAAGGAAAATTACGGTAAGTATTTGATATAAATTTTCCATTTTCCTGACAGGCTCCATGGCAGCATACGTGTGGGAAATAACTCGCCAAACACACCCGGGTGGGCTAAAAATGTTGAGCAAAGAAACTAGAATTTTATTTTTCATTGTCCACTGACAATACTTGTAAACCAAAATTAACAGAAGAAAGCGCAGCTGGCTCTACACAATAATGGGAAACAAAGGTATTAATTGAAGACCAGGAAGCTGCTCTACAGATAACTTCTGGTGCGACATGTCGAACTGCTGCCCAAGCGGTCGAGATGCCCCGAGTTGAATGAGCCGTCACTGCCTCAGGAGGAACCATGCCCTTTGCCTTGTATGCCCTTTGAATCATTTGGACCACCCAAGATGAGATTGATCTTACTGATGCTCGCATCCCTTTATTTTTGCCATGAAGAAGGACAAAAAGAAAGTCTGTTCGTCTGAACGAGGCTGTAGCGTCCAGATATTTTTTCAAGGTGCGACCAACATCCAGGGGATGAATCTCTTGGTTGTCTGACATTCTAAACGTAGGTAGCACGATCTCCTGATTTTCGTGAAATACTGATGTGACTTTTGGATTTGATCCAAGCATAGGGATCAGGACCACTCTGTCCGGAAAGAAAGTTAGAAATGGTTCAACTGACCCAAGATTCCTAATTTCCGACACTCTTTTGGCTGAAGTTATTGCCACCAGAAACACCGTCTTGATAGTGAGATCTCCTAAAGACAGGGGAGCATCCAAACCTTTCCCAAGATCAGAAAGAAAGTCCAATACTAACGGAAGGTCCCATTTGGGAAACCTGGGCCTCTTTTGAGGCCTAAGCCTGATGGCTCCTTTAAAGAATTGTTGAATTAAGGTGTGATTCGCCCACGAAACTCCTGTAAAGGCTGAAATGGCTGAAACTTGTACTCTAAGAGAGCTAACTGCCAGAGACAAGTCTAACCCTGACTGAAGGAAAGACAAGATATCTTGAACTGCCGGAGAATTATATGAATTTGACCTAGAAGACATGTGGCCCATAAACCTGGCCCATATACGTTCGTACACTTTATTGGTACTCTTCTGTCTGGCACTAAGAAGGGTTGGAATCGCTTCTTCTGGGCAACCTAGAGCTTCTAGCCTTCCCCTCTCAAGAACCATGCCCTGAGGTGTAGACAGGATGGGCACGGGTGTAACAGCGTGCCTTGAGACAGTAGATCTGGCCTGAGAGGCAGGGGAACTGGGTCCTGATAGCTGAGGAGCAACAGCAGAGGAAACCAAGGCCTGTTGGGCCAGAATGGTATTATCGCAATGATTTCCACCTTCTCCCCTCTGAGCCTCCGAAGGAACTGTAGGATTACAGGAACTGGAGGGAAGGCATAGGCTCTCTGGAACTTCCAACAATCCGTGAGAGCATCTATCCCTGTGAAGGGACCACTCGTTGTTGTCTATTTTGACCCTTGACAGAAAATCTGCTTGAACATTCTGGACTCCTGGGATGTATACAGCAGAAATGTTGACCACATTCTTCTGAGCCCAGTTCATTATCGGTTCTACTTCTCGTAATAGAGACCAACTGCGAGTCCCTCCTTGTTTATTTATATAGGCCACTGCAGTTGTGTTGTCCAGTCTTAACATTACTGACGACCCTGCCACCAGATGGCGAAATGCTATGAGTGCTCGAAAGGCTGCTCTCAACTCCAGGATGTTGGAGACCACATACCGCAACGGGAACGACCACCTTCCTTGAGCTACTTCCGTAAGGCAATGGGCGCCCCAACCTTTGTTGCTGGCATCTGAGGTTACTATTATACAGGAAATGGGGACTATCGAATGATGGTTGCGTAGATTCTTCCCTTGAAGCCACCAGAGGAGAGACATCCTCATCGCTGGTGTAAGGCGTATGCGCTGTGTTTGATTGGACGAGTCCCACTGTTGCAGAAACCCTTTCTGGAAGGGACGAGTGTGCCACTGGTCCCACTTCACCATAGGGATGGTGGCCGTCATTGTGCCGATCACTTTCAAGCATTGTAGAGCCGAAAGATGAGATGATTCCCAAGCCTTGTGAATCCTGTCCCGGATCACACTGATTTTTTTCCTCCGGCAGGGAGATAGTGCCTTTTAATGTGTCGAACTGAGCCCCTAGAAACACGATCACTTGAGTTGGAACCAGATGGCTCTTCTCTAGGTTCAGGAGCCAACCAAACGTCTGCAGAGTGGAGATGACTAAACTCTTGTGTTCCAGAATTTGATCTCTGTCCTGAGATAATAGGAGCAAATCGTCCAGATAATGATGGAGACGAACTCCTTTGACTCGTAAAAGAGCTACTATCGCTAGGAGTACCTTGGAGAAGACCCGAGGAGATGTTGTCAACCCGAATGGGAGATAGGTAAACTGGAGGTGTTGATCGCCAACTGCGAAACGGAGAAATTGCTGGAAATCCCTTGCTACTGGCACATGAAAGTATGCGTCCTTCAAATCGATTGAGATTAACCAATCCCCTAGCTGCACTGACTGTTGGATTGTAAGAAGAGACTCCATCTTGAACTTTTCCTTGCGAATGAAGGAATTGAGGTGGGTCAAATCTATCACCGGACTCCATGCGCCATTTCTTTTCTGAACCATAAACAGAGGAGAATACATGCCTTCGCCACGTTCGTCTTCTGGCACGGGCACGGCTGCACCTTGATCCAGCAAACAACTTACGTAGGTCAATAGGACCTGTTTCTTTTCCTCTGAGCCTGGAATTGTTGTGGGAATGAACCTTAACCTCGGAGTGCTGATGAAAGACCACTTGTGACCCGAGGAAACCGTCTTGACGGTCCAATAATCTTGAATTGAGGCCGCCCAAACATGTTGGTAGTGAAGAAGGCGAGCCCCCACCTGACATGTTTGAGCGGGCCCAATTTCAAAAAGATTTGGTAGAATCTTGATTACCTGCGGAAGCCCCCTTTGAGGTTTTCTTAAGGGAGGATTGTCTGGACCTCCAAGATCTAGAGAACTCCCTGCCGGGCCTATAATTGCGCGCTTCTCTAGCGCGATCCGAGGTCTGCCTTCTTGAGAAAATACGTTTTTGGTTTTGAAGACGTCTGTCTTGAGGGAGGAACCCAGACCTCCCACCCGTGGCCCGGGATATGGCGCTATCTAGTTTATTACCAAACAAGGAGGTACCCTCAAATGGTATACGACACCATGCCTGCTTAGATGTTGGATCCGCCAACCAGGGACGGAGCCACAAAGCACGGCGTGCCGAGACTGCTGCCAACATAGCCCGAGACAGAAGGCGGGTAATGTCAATAGATGCCTCCCCCAAAAAAGCTGATGCCATTCTGATCTCCTGAATAGGAGAGTCTTTAGCCGTATTCACTGAGATACCTCTCAAGAACTCTTCAACATTGTCGGCCCATGTTTCAATAGCCTTTGAGACTGCGGCTAAAGCCAAAGTTGGTTTACAAGCCATCCCTGAAGTTAGATAAATTCTTTTCAGATCTGAGTCAATTCTTCTCTCTAACGGATCTTTGAAAGATACCGTGTCTTCCAAAGGGAGAGTCACGTATTTAACTAAACGCATAAGTGCTGCGTCTACCAGAGGAGCTGATTCAAGGTGCTTCACATCATCCTCCTTAAAGGGGTACAATTTAGACACCTTTGATTGCATGGAGCTCTTCCTATCAATCTTGCTCCACTCTTCAGTAATGATTTCTCCCAATTCAGATAGGAAAGGAAAAATGTTGCCGTTCCTTTTTGAGTTGTTTGAAAAACTTTCTTTGTTTGGGGAGGGGGGAAGAAGTGGGTTCTTCCCATTTTAAAGCTTCTTTCACTGCCTTGACAAGAGCAGGTACTAAAGCATAATCAAATCCTACTCCTGGATCCTCTGGATCCGATTCGCTGTCAGACAAGAGCACAGAGTGGTGGCTTGGTTGAGAAGATTCCCCAGTCTCTTGTAAGAGCCCTTCACCTCCTGAAGGACATAATGGGTCTGAGGGGGATTCCATAGCGTGATGAACTTCCCTCTGCTGCAGGGATTCCTTTACCACTCTTCTCACCATAGATTCCAAGCGTTGATCCGCACCATCTCTTTCATCTGCGACTTTAGAGAAGCAATGATCACAGAGCGATTTGTCTGATGGAATGGGCATCTTACAGCCCCAACATGAATTATCTGGTCCTCTGCTTGAGTGCGAGTGACCACTGCGTTGTTCAGATCTGGGAGACCTGCGGTAACCAGACTTTGACGATGATTTGCGGTGGTGCGATTTTGACGATCCACTGCGACTATGCGCACTGTAATGCGGTTCAGACCTAGAAGGGCTATAAGGAAATATACAAGAAAGAGAGAGAGATACAGACCAGGCTGGTATCAAATGCTAAGGAATACTCCACAAATACACAGCAATCCAGCCATGCACATACCTGTTACAAGCGGGCAGGTCACTAGTAGGCAGTGAGGCATCCATGACTAAGAACACTGACTGTAACAACAATAGACCCTCATAAGCAGCCATACAAAACACAGGAGCAACAATACATCAGAGCAGACCATAACCTACCTTACACCAACCAGAGAATGGCTCCGGGAAGTCGCTGAATTTCCTGCAATCATTCCCAAATTCTGACATCTCTCACTGTGTTTTAAATATGGCGCCCATGACGTCATCAGCGGCGCCAGACGCGAGATGCCCGCGCGCATGCGCGGGAACCAAGCCTCGCTTTGGATTTGGGTCCGCGCATGCGCAGAACGCAGCGCTGGACCCGGAAACAGGGGGAGAAAGGCTGCTGGAACGCGGAAGCGTCAGCGCCTATGCACAAGAACCAGCTGGCATATGAAAAGACACAGATAGAAAAAAGAAAAACACATAAACACTGCTGCCATGAAAAACCGAATTTTTACAGCTCACCACTCCACCAACGATCGCCTGGCCGAACAGGTTCAAGCACACACCACCGATCCACCGGGCAGATAATGGCCACCTTACATAGCAGGTAATAAGCCGTGCGCACTTTATCTTCGGACAAACCAAGCCTTCAGCGCTACTCTGCCATACACTCCATACCCATGCTTAACAGACAGGGCCTATCGGAGGAACAAAAGCTTGATAGTCGGCCGACTTGATCGTAGTGAAGATCTCTTCAGATAGGAAACACCTGTCCTATGGAGGAGGACAAAAAAGGAACACGGATAGCAGCTTGGAGCAAAGATTTATGGGAGTAGAGGTCCTATTGGGTAATTATGGAGGCGGGGCTAACCCACACGTATGCTGCCATGGAGCCTGTCAGGAAATATTCTTTGAAAGGTGTGTCATGCCTTCAGCCTATAAAGAAAAAATATCTTCTGGACTTGCAATATCAACATTGCCCACTAGAAGCCACAAAAGACTATTGATGGGTAGTGTTCTATGGTTAACCACTTCAGCTCCGGACCAATAAATACCTTAAGGACCAGAGGTCTTTTTGCAATTTCGCACTGCGCTGCTTTAACTGGTAATTGCGCGGTCATGCAATATTGCACCCAAACGAAATTTGCGTCCTTTTCTTCCCACAAATAGAGCTTTCTTTTGATGGTATTTGATTGCCTCTGCGATTTTTTTTTTTTTTGCGATATAAATGGAAAAAGAGCGAAAATTTTGAAAAAAAAAGATATTTTCTTCTTTTTGTTATAAGAAAAATCGAATAAACTAAATTTTAGTCATACATTGAGGGCAAAATTTATTCAGCCACATGTCTTTAGTAAAAAAAATGTCAATAAGCGTATATTTTTTGGTTTGCGCAAAAGTTATAGTATAGAGTACATTTTCTGGAATTTACACAGCTTTTAATTTATGACTGCCGATCTCATTTCTTGAGGTGCTAAAATGGCAGGGCAGTACAAATCCCCCCCAAATGACCCCATTTTGGAAAGTAGACACCCCAAGGAAATTGCTGATGGGTATGTTGAGCCCATTGAATATTTATTTTTTTTGTCCTAAGGGATTGAATAATGACAAAAAAAAAAAAATTTTTTTTTTACAAAAAGTTGTCACTAAATGATATATTGCTCACACATGCCATGGTTATATGTGGAATTGCACCCCAAAATATATTCCGCTACTTCTCCCGAGTATGGGGATACCACATGTGTGGGACTTTTTGGGAGTCTAGTCGCGCATGGCACCCCGAAAACCAATCACCACCTTCAGGATTTCTAAGGGTGCAAATTTTTGATTTAACTCCTCACTACCTATCACAGTTTCGAAGGCCATAAAATGCCAAAATAGCACAAAACCCCCCAAAATGACCCCATTTTGGAAAGTAGACACCCCAAGCTATTTACTGAGAGGCATGTTGAGTCCATGGAATATTTTATATTTTGCCACAAGTTGCGGGAATATTACAAACTTTTTTTTTTTTGCACCAAGTTGTCACTAAATGATGTATTGCTCACACATGCTATGGGCATATGTGAAATGACACCCCAAAATACATTCTGCTGCTTCTCCCGAGTACGGGGATACCACATGTGGGGGACTTTTTGGGAGCCTAGCCACGTACGGGACCCCGAAAACCAAGCACTGCCTTCCGGATTTGAATATAAAATGCTACCAAAAAACCTGTTAGCGATGGCAGGGATCAGGCCTGACTCTGCGATCGCTGCAGTTATGTGTTTAGTGTTTTGTAAGTGACAGTGATCGATCGATACTGCACTTGGGTGGGCTGGGCAGAGGGGCAAAACGCAGGTGCCAGCAGGTATTTGGGCTGATCCCGCTAACAATGCGTTTTTTTGGAACCCTAAACTGCTGGGGACGCTAGTATAGATCTGATCAGATCAGATATTGATCTGTTCAGATTCTATACCACTACGGGAGGTGTATGCTTTGTGTGTGGGTGTTAGCGGTACTGGCACTAACCTAGCGCTGCCTGGGGCGACGCAGACCCTGACCCTAAAACCTAATTGATATCACCCGCCGGGTGATCAGGGGGTTAAACCTTTATTGGGTAATAAATGGTGGGTGCCCTGATGCTATAAAAAACAAACTAACCAGAGTCACCCGTAACACTTATACGGTGATCAGTGGTGAAAGGGTTAACTAGGAGCAATCAGGGGGTTCAAATTTTTATTAGGTAGTATATGGGGGTCCCTGGCGCTATATAAAAACCTGACGGGGAACCTAAATAACTAACTGGCTAACCAGCGTCACCAGTGACACTTATACTGTGATCGCTGGTGAAAGGGTTAACTAGCAGCAATCAGGGGGTTAAAACCATTATTGGGTAGTATATCGGGGTACCTAGCGCTATAAAAACCTGGCGGTGAACCTAAAAAAATAACTAGCTACCTAGCGACTGTAGCGACACTAATGCAGCGATCAGAAAAACGATCGCTTAGTGACACTGGCAAAAGGAGTGAAAGGGTTAACTAGCGGCAATCAGGGGGTTAAAACCATTATTGGGTAGTATATCGGGGTACCTAGCGATATAAAAACCTGGCGGTGAACCTAAAAAAATAACTAGCTACCTAGCGACACATGCAGCGATCAGAAAAATGATCGCTTAGTGACACTGGCAAAAGGGGGTGAAAGGGTTAACTCTAGGGGCAATCAGGGGGTTAAATCTTTATTGGGGGGTGATAGGGGGCTACCCTGGACCTAACACTAACTGTCCTGACAGTTTTTACTGTCACAACTGACACTGAATGCATTGATCAGTAAAGAAATGATCAATGCAATCAGTGACACTGTGACTGGGGGGGGAGGGGGGGCGGGGGGGGATCGGGGGGCGATCGGGGGGGGGTTTGTGTGCCTGTGTGTACCTACATGTCAGTGTAGTGTTGGTGCACACTTACTTTCTGTCTTCTCCTCGTAGTCTGGTCAAAAAGACCGCCCCGAGGAGAATGACATCACTTCCTCCTTCCTGTGTAAACAATACACAGGGGAGGAAGCTTCTCATTGGCCAGGAGCGATCCAGAGGGGGTGGCCGAAAACCAACGGCCATCCCCTCATCACGGAGCGCTCCTGGACCGAATCGGACCGCCGTAACCAGCGGGAGGGGGTCCGATCGGACCCCCCACCCGCTGGAAGGCAATCACGTAGATGTACGTGATTGTGCCTGCCTGTGCCATTGTGCTGACGTACATTGGCAATACGGCGGTCCTGAAGTGGTTAATAGACATTTCCTGTCATAGGAACTAGCCCACTTCCTATTACAACCCTTTCATCCTCTCCATGAGGACCGGCTGCAATGGAGTCAGCTAAATCTGCACTGCATGTTCAGAGGAATTCCCAATCCTTCTAGGCAGCATCGCTGGTATGCTAAAGATTGTTTATTTGTATACCTAGTAGACATTTGTTATGTTCATGTATTCTTATATATGTTTATTTCTAGTTTCACCATATCATATAGAATCCTATTCTCATATGACCACCAGCTGTTCATCGTAATAAAGATCTAAAGGTACAGACAGTCTGTTTATTGTAGGATTCAAGGTTTAAACTGTATGTTGAGCTACATGCACGCCAGGGGCAAATGTGTAGTGAGAAGTGTCTGTCTGTGTGTGTGTGTGTATATATATATATATATATATATATATATATATATATATATATATATATATATATATATATATATATATATATATATATATATAATTTTTTTTTTTTTTTTCCTGTAGCTCATCAAACCAGTCATTACATATTTCCTCCTTGGTTAGGGGGCTCTCATAGTTTCATAGTTAGTAAGGTTGAATAAAGACACCAGTCCATCCAGTTCAACCTGCGTGGTTGCCTACAATTGTCCCTATCCCTGTATATTGCACACTCACATTGGTCCCTACCCTCAAGGAGCCCACAATCCAAGGTCCCCATTCATATACTAGGATCAATTTTTGGATAGAAGCCAATTAACCTACTTGCATGTCTTTTGGATTGTGGGAGGAAACCGGAGTACCCGGAGGAAACCCACGCAGGCACAGGGAGAACATGCAAACTCCAGGCAGGTAGTCATGGTTGGGATTGAACCAGTGACCCTTCTTACTGCTAGGTGAGAGTGCTAACCACTACACCACTGTACTGCCCTACAGTAGTCCTTTGTGGGATTTTTTCTCCCCTTTTTCCTTATTCCAAGTGAGGTAGTCTGGGTGTCATCAAATTTTTAAATATTCTATGTCCCTCTTTTTTTTATTATGCCCTCTCTGTCAGTGTTGGGTTTGCCCCTCACTCTGTTTTTGTGATTTAATAGATTTGGGCTATCCACATCTCTGCTACTGATGTTCTTACACTGGGCTTGATGACGAGGACTGACACATAATCTTGAAACACGTAGCGTTTCACTCTACATTTGCATGATATTTTGTATTAAACTTATATAAATTTTCAATTTTCTTGTGTGCATACACATTTTTGGAGTTATCACCTTTTAAAAGTCCCGCCAGAGGGTTTTCTTGCAACATCTGTACATTAGCGTGCCGGTAAAATACGGCCCTGCAAGGAGCGCACGTGTAATTGTCCTGTGAGAACAAGAGCCTTGAGCCTGTGTCTTGCGCATCTGTGTGACACTCCATCTCTGGTGCTCTTTTACTTGAATGTTGTGGGATAGTAGGGTAAGGGTGCTGCATGGAATCATGACTTCTGCCAACATTTTAAAGATCAACCTTCTTCCCCCTTCATGGTGTAGTCATTTAAATACTAGAACCTTGCACCTAGAAATCTTGCATACACACAGTCATGCCAAATTCCGACCGTCACGAACGCAGTGACATACAACACGTACGACGAGACTAGAAAAAAGGAAGTTCAATAGCCTCCGTCTCGTACTTGAACCTGAGCATGCGTGAGTTTTTGCACACAAACGCATTTTCAGCTAGGAACTTTTCGACCGAAAAATTGAGAGCATGCTCTCGATCTTTTGCTGGCTGAAACTTTGCCAGCAAAAGTCCGATCGAGCATACGCATGATCGCGTATTTCTACCAAAAGCTCTCATCGGTCTTTTGCTGGCCAAAGTTCCGATCGTGTGTACGCAGCATTAGATTTAGGACAACTGCACTTCCAAGTGCACTTTCAGTGCAAGATGGATTTGACTTTTTCTTAAATAACCCCCAATGTATGCTGTACAGTGCCACATACCTTATTCTTTGTACAATAACTTGCTGATAACTCTGAAATTGAGCATACAGTAGATACCCAGAAATCTACAAAAAATGTATTGAAGGAAATAAAGCTGATTATCCCATCAAGGTTTTCTATTTGGGTCTGCTTCATTTGTTCAATAGAGCCATATCACCCCACTTAGGCTTATGTTCTCCAAGATATGACAAACATTGTCATTGTGTGATGTGAGCAAAATCTGACTATATTCAGTGCAGATAATCCATATTGCTATGTTCATATAATAAATCTGTGTCTTGTTTTTTAGTTGTGTTTTTGTCCCCCATTTTGTTATGTTATTGATAATGTCAGGGTTTCAGCTCCCTGCAAAACGTATGGCATCATTGTGGTTTATTTTAATCTTTTCAAATGCTACTTTTTCTGCCCAATCATTTTGTTTGACAAACGTAAAGGATTTAAGTGTGTGCATGGCTAATTGAAGCTCAGTTGTGCAATAGTGCTCCTTTCTGGTACTAAAGTCGCCTATTTCTGTATCGTATACTTGAGAAGTTTTAAAAATAGGGAATAGAAGAAAACATGCAGACAAGAGAAAACGTAAATGCCACCAAATATCAAGGTATTCTGTAGGATCCTTCACTGTTAGCTGTACCATGACATTAACAAATGGTAAAATCAGAAGTTATTACAGTTTTCTATTACTGATATACTTCTGTTCAGTAGCCTTGTCTGTATTTATTCGCTTGATCAGCACTACAGTGCTGATCTGTGTATTCTGTTGGACAGGGAGCCTCCCTGGTGTCAGAATACAATGACAGTGGATAGACTGCTTCCATCCATCCACACGTTCGATTGGGTCAGGTTTTTTTTTTTTTTTCATTCAACTTACTGGTTGAACGAAAAAACCTGACCCATGTATGGTCAGTTTTTTTTTTTCCCAACGTGTGTGTGTGTGTGTGTGTGTGTGTGTGTGTGTGTGTGTAAGGGAAAAAAAAAGATTGAATCATCATATATCGGCTGCTAACGCAACCCTCTCCCCACACTGCCAATACCTTATGTTAATAGGTGTCTGCTTTACAACTTCATCCGGGATGCAGACACCCCAAGGCAGGAAGTGTTACTGGCTATACCACCAGGTAAAATGAAAGGAGAAAAAAAAGCCAAAAAAATAATGAATGCAGCCACCATCTTTAATACCGCTTTAAAGTTGAATTATAGACCAAACTTTTTTTTCATTTTTGGATAGAGGTTGTTTTTTTTTATTGTATGTATTTTATATTTGCCATCCATCTGGGAACTTAAAATGTGTGTTTTTTTTTTTTTCTTTTACTTTCAATGATAACGTTAAACAGAAAAGATAGAGGGTGAATCTCTTTATTGGGGGCACAGACAAAAATAAGAACTGACGGGAGTTTTAATCTACACTCTATCCAAAGCTAAAAAAAAGGTTTGCCCTTAGTTGTACTTTTTAGCTTATTTTCCTCTAAATAAAATTAAATTGATTTAATTGTTGCTAAGTAAAGAATGCCCTGCTCTGCAATAAGTATACAATAGGCTGCCCAATTACAAAAACATATAATTACTTTATTATAGCAGAAATCCTTGTTCCACCTGCCCAGATTGTACAGTGCTGTGCAGTGTGTTGACATTCTCTTCCGTCCCTAATGCCACAAGCATTGAATAATGGGCTGCCTGACACAGACTTCACGTCTGCTTTCTGCAAACAAGAATTGTTTAGATATCTTTTTATAGACTTCCCCCAACTTTTATAATTATCTTTATTTTCAGATCCTCACTGTTAGAGGAGCCCAAGTCCTAAGTACAACACTTCTAAGTTAGGTAAATTGTTTAAGCTCTGGGTCTGTCTTCACCTTGCTTGGAAAAGGGCCCAACATATCAATTAAGCTTTGACATTTTACAAACCTACACTAGTGGATCAACTGGAAGCGTGCCCAATGATTGCTTGGACTACATTTGTGCGTTTTATTTTTTACCAGTCTATTATACTCTGCAAATAGCAGTTGTGCTTGACAATTTGCTGAAATATGCCATTCTTAAAGTGTACAGTATATGCATGCATTTTCCAAATGTATATCCAAAAAGGTGTAACCAAAAAAAAAAGTAATACTTAGCACTTAAAAAATTGTCCTGTCAGGATCCAGTCTGACAATGCCACAGCTGTGGCTTATATCAGTCACCAAGGGGGCACTTAGAGTCTCTCAGCTCAGAGAGGTGAACCATATTCTAACTTGGACAGAAAATAATGTTCTGGGGGGGGAGGAGCCGGCGCGCAGAGAGTATTACCATGTAAGACCTCAGCTCACTGCCACACGGATCTTCCGGACCAAATTACACCGGCACAAGGCTCTAAACGACAGTGGTTTCAGCAGCCAGAGTCTCCGGAACAAACAACCACGGAGCATGTCGAAGAGTAGGAGAGAGGGTAAAATACCCGGTAAGCTGATAATTTCTTCAGCCATACATGCCCCCGAAGCGTCAAAATGGCACCGGCGGCATGCAGCGAGGTCCCCAGTCACTGACCCAGGATACTGACATACACCGGGACACAGAAAACAACCGCTCAACCCGGCCCAACAAAAACAATCTGATTCTCAATCCTCTTCCAGCAATAGCAGCCCAGTTAAAGCTAAGCAGAGGATGACACAGCAGGAATTTGCAGATGCGGCAGACAGGGACACAGGCAGCACACTAGATTACATACTGGAGTTTCAGGACGCAATTGCTGCATTCCCCACAAATAACCAGCCTGTGATAGACTCCACATTAAAAGACATGCTAGTGTCCCTTAGAAGTGCCATACATACAGATATGCTGCAACTCCTGAAACAATGTAAATCAGAGGTCAGTGACAGGGTAACCTACATAGAAAGTAAAATGAGGGAATTCACTGAATCTTTCAACAACATGGTCAATGCGCACAATGAACACTAGGATGACATCTTGTGACTCAAATCAAAGGTCTCTGACCTTAAGGACCATTCCAGAAGGAACAACATTAAAATAAGAGGCATACCTGAATCCGTTAAACAGCCTGAATTAATGCCGTTCTTGACCAACATAATGAAAGTATCCCTGCCTGACCTACCTCTGGGGGAGCTGGTCATAGACCGCATACACAGACTCCCAAAACCACAACTTATCCCCGCTAAACTTCCTAGAGATACCATAGCTAGGATTCACTACTAAAGAGTAAAATAAAAATGTATGTATGTGACGAGCAAAAACCGAACACGTCCAAGAATGTATGCAAGGCCTGTCGTTTTTTGCAGACTTATCAGCTCATACTATGCAAAGGAGACACAATCTCATGACTATAACAAAGCTACTCAAGAATCATAATATCCCTTATCGCTGGAACTACCTTGCCACCCTTGTAATTTTCAAAGGGGAACAAGAATTCAAAGTGTCCACGATAGAGGAGGGATTAAGATTGCTGGGGAAATGGCAAATCGTGACTCGCGATCAAGAGGACCCTCCAAATCCAGCAAGAGCAACCAATGCCACTCAACTGACTATCAATCTAGCCCATTAACATTGTTCAAATTAGCACGGTCTGGAGGATCCAACCGGTGTTTGCATTGTTTTTTTTCACAAACTGGAATTGGCAGGACGAACCTGCTCAGATTTCATAGAAATCGCATCATTTTTAAGTGTGATTAATTTGGCGCACTGTTTTCTTCATTTTCTATATTTACCTGTTTTCAGAGTGTTCTACATATGAACATATTCCTATACGCTTCTTCATCTCGAGATACAGCGTTCCCAACTACTGCCTTACAGATGCAAGGATTCACAATATCACGACAACAGAACAAAGAATCCAGCCAACCTCAGCAGGTTAAGTCTACCTCTGTATACTAAAAGTCAGTAGAACCACTACACCCAATCCTCGCAGATAAGCACATTATTCAAGATGTCATTCAAAATAACTTCCCTAAATGTTAACGGCTTAAATAGCCCACAAAAAAGAAACATGCTCTGGAGGGAGGCTTGAACTCAAAACTGCAACGTTTTTTGTATTCAGGAGACCCACTTTAAAGAAGGTCAACATCCAAGTCTATTCCATAACCAATTCCCTCAGGCATATTTCGCAAATGCCCCCACCAAAAAAAGGGGAGTAGCTATCCTAATCACTCAGTAGCATTTAAACACATAGCAAGTTACTGCGATAAAGAAGGAAGATACGTTATCCTGACTTGTGAAATCAACAATACAGTATACACAATAGTTAATGTATACTCTCCTAACACCAAGCAAATTCGCTTTCTTGATAAGCTCTGGAAAAAAGTTAAACGTTAAAGTTAAAAGTTTGGGACATACAATATTGTGTGGCGACTTAAACACAATTTCCAACCAACAAATGAACGCTTCAAACGTGGGGAACAAAATAGGATGTAGAGTGACTATGTCCCACTTTGCTCAAGCGTCCAGTCTATATGATATATGGAGATGCCACCACTAAGTTTTTACTGCACCAAACCTCCAAATCGGATATAGAAAACATCACATGGTCTGATCATGCCCCGGTGTCCATAACGGTGGGGAGCCGTGGCCTGACAACTAGCGCAAACAGATGGAAGAATGATATACAACTGTTCTCTGACCTAGAGACATCAAGAGACATTGCACAATCACTACAGGATTACATTAGCAATAATGATATCGAGGACATGAATCCTTTCACACTGTGGAATGCCCATAAGGCATTTATTAGGGGTTTGTTAATTAAAAAAAAGCACAATATTACGGAGAAAAAGGAGGCAGCTCATGGACACTATCTTAAAGGATATTTCTGTTTATTTTGGATTTCTAAAATCAAACACCCTCAATCACCACCAACTAACAGAGGCACAGAATGATCTCTGCGCAATCCTATTATCACAATATTCACGTAATATACATAAAATCAAGGCAAACATTTACACACATGGTAACAAGGCAGAGAAACTACTGGCCAATCAAATAAAAGAAGAGTCACTCAAACAAAAAATCCCATATGTATTTCACCCGAAACATAACACTAAATTAATTGACCCCGAGGAGATGGCAGATGCATTCAGTAGTTACTATGAAAGTTATACAACTTGAAAAATAAGGACACACCCCAACCAACACCAGAACTGATAAAACAATTCCTACTTGACATATCTCTACCTAGCATAACACCAGCAGATCAGGACATGCTAAATGCCCCATTCTCTATCTTGGAAATACAAAACAAAACATATTGAATCTACCAATCAACAAATCACCAGGTCAGGACGGATTTTCCGCAAAATATTACAAAAAATACACTCACTCCAATGCTACAAAAAGTGTTTCAGGCAGCTGCCTCCTCAGTCTTGTTTCCTACAGAAATGCTACAAGCTACTGTAATAACTCTACCAAAATCAGGGAAGGAGCCGGACAGGGCACAGGATTTCAGACCAATATCGCTCTTAAATTTCGATATTAAGGTATATGCCAAATTGTTAGTGAACAGGATAGCACACCTACTCCCCTCACTGGTAAAACCTGATCAGGTGGGGTTTGTGGCGGGTGGACAGGCCACGGATGCCACAAGGAGAATATTAAATCTAATTTACTTGGCAGACAGTGATGGGCGGCCCTCGGTTCTCCTGTCGCTGGATGCCGAGAGAGCCTTTGATCGGATACATTGGGGCTCTTTATTGGAGGTGCTCATGAAATTTGGATTCACAGGACAAATATATTCAGCCATAACAGCCCTATACTCTGGGCCTTCGGCACATGTGTTCTCAGAGGGCTTGTTCTCCATAACGAATGGGACCAGACAGGGGTGTCCATTTTCACTCCTGATCTTTGCCCTCATGATGGAGCATCTAGCCGAAAAAATTAGAAATCATCCTCAAATTGAGGGCATTCATCTAGGAAAAGAAATGCATACTATAACGTTATTCGCTGATAACGTCATATTGTCTTTGTCCAACCCGGCCCTTTCCCTCAAAGCAATCCATTAAGTGTTGGATTCATTTAATGCAGTATATTATTATAAGGTTAATGCCTCCAAATCCAGTATACTAAGCATAGCAGTTAACTCTGAGCTGAAAAATCATATACAAAACTCACTACCATACAAATGGGCGGAGGGATCGATTCAGTACTTGGGGGTCACATTAACCAACCCACTTTCGCAATTATACAAACATAACTTCAATTCTCCAATGCTGAATTTTGAAAAAGAAATGAATAGGATTAACATTTTTTATCTCTCTTGGTCGGGTAGACTAGCGGCTTATAAAATGTTCTTGCTTCCAAAACTTCTCCAATTCTTTAGCGCATTCCCCATCCAACTCCCACTTGCCTTTTACAACACCATGCAGCTTTCCTTATCTAGATTTGTATGGGAGGCGATAAAAGCAAGAAGTGCACATACATCCTGGCCAAACATAAAAAAAAGTAGGAGGCATGGGCGTACCAGACAGGGACTACCACATAGCAGCAATCGTGGACCAACTTCTTGGGCAGCTTCTGGGCAGCAATAGCAAGACTAATAGCAACAGTAACAGGAATCTTAAACTTAAAGTGGAACAGGCCCTCTTGAGCATAGATATGGATATCTATCCTCTAAGCCACACTGTAGTGATGCATATCTTATATGCAGCGCGCCTGGTAATTGCTCATAAATGGGAATCCAAAATTTCCCCATCGTTAAGGGAAGTAATGTACTTGATTGACTCTTACACATGCGAAAAAACCATTGCACTTAAAGCGGGAGTTCCGCCGTTTTTTAAAAACATTTTTTAAAGTCAGCGGCTACAAATACTGCAGCTGCTGACTTTTAAAATAAGGACACTTACCCGCCCAGCGCGCCCACGATGTCGGCACCCGAAGCCGAGCTCTCGATCGGCTCTCGGGTGCTGCCGCGCCATCTTGGGTATGGGAATCAGGAAGTGGAGCCTTGCGGCTTCACTTCCCGGTTCCCTACTGCGCATGCTTGAGTTGCACTGCGCAATAAGGATAGTCCTCTCTGTCTCTGGGATCCGTGCGTTTCCCAGCAGACAGCGGGGGACCCACAGGAAGTGGCGTAAATATCCGCAGATTCTGCGGATATCTATGCCGGAAGTGGGTGCAAATACCTGTACTATACAGTATCTGCACCCCCCTCCCCTGAAAGGTGACAATTGTGGCTCCGGGGGTAGGGTTCCAATGAGCGGAAGTTCCACTCTAGGATGGAGCTTCGCTTTAAAGAAGGTAATATGAAGGGATTCGCTAAATGATGGTCAGTATGGAAACAGTGCTATAAAAAAATATGGTATCAGAAATTAACCACTTGAGATCCGCGCTATAGTCAAATGACGGCTACAGCGCGGATCTCGAATGCCGGGACTGTCTATTGACGTCGTCCCCTTTAATGGCTCCCCGCGTGCTCCCGGGAGCGCGCATCGGGGAAAATCTGTTGGCCATGTCCCCTGGACAGATCGCTTACAGCGGCCGTTTACAGCGCGATCGCCGCCTCCAATGGGTGATGATCTCAAATGTAAACAAATGAGATCTCCCATTGCCGAATCTGTCTCCTCACACAGAGACAGCGTGTAAGTAATTGTCATTCTAAATGTGAGAGCACTGAAAGCTGAAAATTGGTCTGGACATGAGGGGGGTTTAAGTGCCCAGTAAGCAAGTGGTTAAGGAAATACTATATATTGAGAAATCAAATCAGTTGTTTCTAAGGGTATGACTTTGTACATTATAGAATCTGATCTATAAACAATAGAAGAACTTTATGCAACACATCTGTACACTGGCGATATAACAGAACAGTTGATAATGGGACAAGTTTAGACGCATGCATTGCTTTACAGTTAATCACAGTTCTTTACAGTTGGAGTAATATATTCAAGTTGAACACACAGGGTAAGGAGTCTGTGAACTCCACTTTATATTCTTTTCCTTTTGTACAATAAATACAATAAATAATTGTACAATAAATAATTTTGGAAAAAAAAAAGAAAATGTTCAGTGCCTGTCGGCAGTCTTCATTCCAGGAGTAGAGAATTGGCAGGCGGACTGCTTTAAGTTGCCAGCAGTTATTCCCGGGGGAATGCCAAAATGCCAAAAATGGGGGACTCCGGACGTAGCTCTTCTAGCATCCAGATTTAACATGAAGCTAGTCAACTTTGTGTCCAGGACAAGGGACCCACTTGCATGCGGAACAGATGCGCTGGTAACCCCGTGGGATCAGTTCTCACTGATCTATGCATTCCCCCCCCCCCCCCCCCCATTCAGTTGCTGCCACGACGACTTTGCAGGCTCAAGCTGGAAAGAGCTGGTAATTCTGGTAGCACCAGCATGGCCCAGAAGGTCACGGTACGTGGAAATTGTAAAGATGGCAGTGGAGGGTCCATGGTCCCTTCTACTAAGGCCAGACTTGCTCTCACAGGGGCCTTTATTCCATCCTACTTTGTGAACACTAAATTTAACGGCCTGGCTATTGATACCCACATTCTTAAGAAACGTGGGCTTTCCGGGTCAGTTATCTCTACTTTTGATTAATGCAAAGAAGCCAGCTTCCAGAACTATATATTATAGAGTCTGGAAGGTTGCCTGGTGTGAATCCAAGGTTTGGCACCCTAGGAGATATATCGTAGGCATAATTCTTGGCTTTTTACAATTAGACGTAGAGATGAAGTTGGCTTTGAGTACCATAAGGGCCAAGTCTCTGCCTTATCGATCTTATTTCAAAGACCGCTTTCTACATATTCTTTAGTCCAGGGTTTTATGCAAGGAGTAATGTGGATTATTCCGCCAGTTAAATCGCCTTTTAAGCCCTTGGGACTTGAATTTAGTTTTGTCAGTGTTAAAACGGCAATTTGAACCGATACAGCATATTCCCTTAGTCCTTCTGACAAGGAAGCTGATATTTTTGGTTGCTATATCCTCAGCAAGGAGGGTTTAAAAATTGGCTGCTCTTTCTTCTAAAGAGCTATATTTGATTTTTCATGAGCACAGGATGGTGTTGCGCCCTCATCCGGGTTTTTTTTTTTTTTTTTTTACCAAAAGTAGTCTCGGTTTTCCACCTGAACCTAGAGATGGTTTTGCCATCGTTTTTTCCAAAACCATGTTCCAGGGAAGAAAAGTCACTACATTGTCTTGATGTGGTCAGAGCAGTAAAAATCAATTTAAAGGCAACTGCTCAGATTCGTAAGACTGATATCTTATTTATTCTCCCAGAAGTTCCTAAGAAGCGACAGACAGTGTCGCAATCCACTGTCAGTAAGTGGATTCGGCAAGCTATAATTCAGACTTATGATTTCAAGTTGAGGCACACTCTACCAGAGTGGTTAGCGCTTCTTGGGCTGTGTGTCACCAGGCCTCCATGGCACAGATCTGCAAGGCCGCAACTTGGTCTTCAGTGCATACATTCACAAAATGTTATCAAGTGGATGTAAGGAGGAATGAGGATATCGCCTTCGAATGCTGTGTGCTGCAGGCAGCTATAGAAGTCCTCAGGTCTGGGGTGCCCTATGGGTTGTGTCTCCCTCCCCTCACGTAACATTGCTATGAGATATCCCATTAAGTAACCTAAGGCTCTGTGTCCCATGATGTACGATAAAGAAAACAGAATTTTTATAACGGCTTACCTGTTAAATCCTTTTCTTGAAGTACATCATGGGACATGGAGGTCCCACCCTCCTTTTATGCGGAAGGAGGGGTTGCATAGGGGAGTGAACTTCCTGTATTGGGTGTACCAGTGTTAACACCTGAACACCATAACCCATTAATTACTTAAGGCTCTGTGTCCCATGATGTACTCAGAGAAAAGGATTAAGCTGTTATAAAAATCCTATTTTTTGGGCGCTTTAAGTCATCTTTGAGCCCAAAAGGAATTTTTTTTTTTTGGTTAAAAGCCTAAGTTTACTTTAAGAATTAAAAACAGAAGGGAGACCAACATTCAGTTAAGTTTCCTGATTTTAGCTGAAATCTTTCTTCTCCAATATTCCAACCCTCCCTTCACCTTCCACTGTTGTAATCTTCTGGTGCAGTGGAGTTTAATTGAATCAAAGGAGCTGTGGCAGGTGTTCATCAAGAGGGCTTGACTATGCCTGCCCTTTCTGACCAGATCCTCCATTCATCTGTCCGCTTATCTCCTACTCTATTAGCTTTTAGACGATCCCTGAAAACCCTTCTCTTCAGAGAAGCCTATCCTACCCACGCTTAACAACTGGTTTTTCATTTTCTCCATCGGCTCATCCCCCCACAGTTATTACCCCCTTTTTTTTTGTTTCCACTTTACCCTCCCTTCTAGATTGTAAGCTCTAACGAGCAGGGCCCTCTGATCCCTCCTGTATTGATTTGTATTGTAAGTGTTTGCCCTCATGTTGTAAAGCGCTGTGCAAACTGTTGGCGCTATATATATTGTGTATAATAGTAATAATAGAAGCTGGTACTATAGACTGTATGATTTGAGATATGATCTATACATTGAGGGGGTGAACCTTTCTACCATCTTCCCGTTCTCCATTAAATGATTCATGTTTTATTTGTAGAATCTGTAGTATTGGCTTCTATGAATGGAGTAGCTGGGCAAAGAGGGCAGGCATAGTCAGGCAACCTGGTTGAGCACCTGTCACAGCTCTCCATTATATTTACTAAAAACCCTTACATCTACCCAGTGAATTGACTAGCATTAGGTGATACAGAGATGACACAAAAAGATGAGCGGATTTCTTCTCAGCCGTAGCAGCAGGGATCAAACCTCTTCACAGAGCTGATCTCTGTAAGGAGAGTTGTGAGCCATGATTGGAGGGAAGGGTCACACTCCCCTGCACACAGTATGGACAACCAGCACAGCTGTCAATCACAGGCTGTGTGCTGGAGCTCCCTCACCTGTCACCTTTTTAACTTTTGGTAGTGGGAAAAACCTGTCAAGCAGATAGCCTAGAAAAGTGGCAGCAGCGAGAAATCACACTCAGAGCTTTTGAGAGAGGCAAATGCACAGTATGGAAGGACGTGCATTTTTCATATTACGTCTGAGATTTTACAATCTTTAACATCCACTGTATTGGATGATTGTGGAGGATCGGCCGAGTAAGAATTCTGCTAAACCAGGACACAGCAGCACAAGAGATACTTAAAAAAAAAAAAAAAAAAAGCTGAATATGGCTCTGGCAGCTAGAACATTAAACTGCGTAGAGAAAAAAAAACTGACCATAAGCTTTTCTTATTGCTCTTTTTGGTTTTGTTAAAAAAATCAATTGAAAACATTTTGTTATGCAAGTTTGTTTGTAGGATTACCAGGTGAACATAAAGGGGGGGGGGATCCTGAAATAAGTAAACTAATGCATCCACTACATCCAGGGATGTGTGTGTATGTATATGTATGTGTAAGTAAATATAATATAATATAATATTTTATATATATATATAATCGTATTTATTGGCGTATAACACGCACCCCAAGTTTAGGAGGGAATTTTAAGGAAAAAAAACTTTTAGGAGGGAAGTTTAAGAGGAAAAAAAAAAAAAAACTTACATTTATATGCCCATCAGTGTCATTTGCAGCCTTGTCCACCATTGCAGCCTTGTCCCCCATTGCAGCCTTATGCAGTCTTGTTCCCCATTGCAGCTGTGTCTATTTCATTTGCTTTTTGTATTTTTTTTTTTAAATGCCGCCGCCGAGATACAGAGCCGGATGTGTATCTCGGTGGCGTGTGGTAGTTCTCGGCGGGCCTTCGGCTCTTCTCGCCAGCTTTCGCCCGCCTTCGGCCATTCTCGGCAGCTTTCGGCCGCTGAGAAGAGCCGGAGGCGGCCGAAAGCTGCCGAGAACGGCCGAAGGCGGCTGAAAGTCGCCCAGAGGCTCAGAATTTCTGGGGATCGGCGTATAACACGCACCCACGATTTTCCCCTGCTTTTAAGGGGAAAAAAGTGCGTGTTATACGCCAATAAATACGGTGTGTGTGTATATATGTGTGTGTGTATATGTATGTATGTATGTATGTATATGTGTGTATGTATATATATATATATATATATATATATACATTTTTTATTTATTTTTCCCTACAAAAGGCTTCCAATGGCTTTTAGAAATGCTAAAAGGGAAAGCATACTGTATAAGCTGCACATTTTTATATATATTATACAGTATTTATATATGACCAACAGTTTGCATTGCACTGCACTTTACAGCATGAGGGCAAACGGTACAATTGCTGTACAGTACGATTCAATACAGTAGGGATCAGAGGGCTCTGCTCGTTTTGAGCTTACAATTGCATTTCTGTGGTCAAGCTTTGGAAGTGCATGTAGTTCAGTATAGGTTGATTGTATAGATTAAAACTGCACTTCTGTCAACATTTATTTTATTTTTATTTTTTTGTTTTGTTAGGTTAGTTTACAGTTTAAGTCACTGTGCAAGGAAGCCTCAGAGACTGATTCAAATCTTCTAACCATTTATTTAACCACTTGCCGCCCGCCCTATTACAAATTGACGGCGGCAAAGTGGTTTCATTATCCTAACCGGACGTCATATGACGTGATTAGGATAATGAGCCGCTGCGCGCCCCCGGGGGCGCGCATCGCGGCGATCGTTGTTGCGGGGTGTCAGTCTGACACCCGGCAACTACGATCTTGGTAAAGAGTCTCCGACGGAGACTCTTTACCATGTGATCAGCCGTGTCCAATCACGGCTGATCACAGTGTAAATGGGAAGAGCCGGTGATCGGCTTTCCCTCTTTCGCGTCTGTCAGACGCGAGTAGAGGAGAGCCGATCGGCTGCTCCTCTGACAGGGGGGGTCTGTGCTGATCGATTATCAGCACAGCCCCCCCGAGGATGCCCACACTGGACCACCAGGGACACCACTAGACCACCAGGGAAAAGGTAATAAAAATCCATAATCCTCCCTAGACCACCAGGGTGCCAGTCAGCACAATGGGTGCCAATCAGTGCCCATAATGGATGCCAATCAGTGGCCACAATGGGCATCACTGATTGGCATGCATTATTGTTTGGCACTGATTGGCATCCATTACTATAACACCGATGCCGCCTATGAGTGCCCACCTGTGCCGCCTATGAGTGCCCACCTGTGCCGCCTATGAGTGCCCACCTGTGCCGCCTGAGTGCCCACCTGTGCCGCCTGAGTGCCCACCTGTGCCGCCTGAGTGCCCACCTGTGCCGCCTATGAGTGCCCACCTGTGCCGCCTATGAGTGCCCACCTGTGCCGCCTATGAGTGCCCACCTGTGCCGCCTATGAGTGCCCACCTGTGCCGCCTATGAGTGCCCACCTGTGCCGCCTATGAGTGCCCACCTGTGCCGCCTATGAGTGCCCACCTGTGCCGCCTATGAGTGCCCACCTGTGCCGCCTATCCATGCCCACCTGTGCCGCCTATCCATGCCCACCTGTGCCGCCTATCCATGCCCACCTGTGCCGCCTATCTATGCCCACCTGTGCCGCCTATCTATGCCCACCTGTGCCGCCTATCTATGCCCACCTGTGCCGCCTATCCATGCCCACCTGTGCCGCCTATCCATGCCCATCCGTGCCGCCCATCCGTGCCAGCTATCAGTGTCCGTCCGTGTCGCCCATCCGTGTCGCCCATCCGTGTCGCCCATCCGTGTCGCCCATCCGTGTCGCCCATCCGTGTCGCCCATCCGTGTCGCCCATCCGTGCCGCCTATCAGTGCCACTTCATTGGTGCCACATTGGTGCCCATCAGTGCCACCTTATCAGTGCCCATCAGTGTAGCCCCATCAGTGCCCATCAGTGAAGGAGAAAACGTACTTATTTACAAAGTTTTGAAACTGAAACAAAAAAAAACATTTTTTTTTTCAAAATTTTCGGTATTTTTTTATTTGTAGCGCAAAAAATAAAAACCGTAGAGGTGATCAAATACCACCAAAAGAAAGCTCTATTTGTGGGAAAAAAATGATAAAAATTTCATTTGGGTACAGTGTAGCATGACCGCGCAATTGTCATTCAAAGTGCGACAGCGCTGAAAGCTCAAAATTGGTCTGGGCAGGAAGGTGTTTAAGTGCCCTGTATTGAAGTGGTTAAAGTTTGGGTCATTGGAAATCATCCTAGTTATCCATCATGGCGTTTATGTGAAACTTTTTTCTTTCTTTTTTTTTTTTTTCTGTTGTTCAACGTTTTGTAGCGTATCAATAAAGGATTCCCATACCTTTTAACCACTTTCAGACCGGACCATTTTGCTGGTAAATGACCAGAGGTCTTTTTACACTTTGGCACTGCGCTGCTTTAACTGGTAATTGCGCGGTCATGCAATGTTGTACCCAAACAAAATTTGCGTCCTTTTCTTCCCACAAATAGAGCTTTCTTTTGATGGTATTTGATTGCCTCTGCGATTTTTATTTTTTGCGATATAAACGTAAAAAGACCGCAAATTTTGAAAAAAAATGATATTTTCTACTTTTTGTTATTAGAAAAATCCAATAAACTCAATTTTAGTCATACATTTAGGCCAAAATGTATTCAGCCACATGTCTTTGGTAAAAAAAAAGTCAATAATTGTATATTTATTGGTTTGCGCAAAAGTTGTCACATCTACAAACTAAGGTACGTTTTCTGGAATTTACGCAGCTTTTAGTTTACGACTGCCTATCTCATTTCTTGAGGTGCTAAAATGGCAGGGCAGTACAAAACCCCCCCAAATGACCCCATTTTGGAAAGTAGACCCCCTAAGGAAATTGATAAGAGGCATGTTGAGCCCATTGAATATTTTATTTTTTTGCCTCAAGCGATTGAATAATGACAAAAAAAAAATTTTTTTTTTACACAAAGTTGTCACTAAATGATATATTGCTCACACATGCTATGGGCGTATGTGAAATGACACCCCAAAATAAATTCTGCTGCTTCTCCTGAGTACGGGGATACCACATATGTGGGACTTTTTGGGAGCCTAGCCGCGTACCGGGGCCCCGAAAACCAAGCACCGCCTTCAGGCTTTCTAAGGGCGTAAATTTTTGAGTTCCCTTCTCACTACCTATTACAGTTTTGAAGGCCATAAAATGCCAAGATGGCACAAAACCCCCACAAATGACCCCATTTTAGAAAGTAGACACCCCAAGCTATTTGCTGAGAGGCATGTTGAGTTCATGGAATATTTTATATTTTGCCACAAGTTGCGGGAAAATTACAAACTTTTTTTTTTTTTTCACAAAGTTGTCACTAAATGATATATTGCTCACGCATGCCATGGGCATATGTGAAATGACACCCCAAAATAAATTCTGCTGCTTCTCCTGAGTACGGGGATACCACATATGTGGGACTTTTTGGGAGCCTAGCCGCGTACGGGGCCCCGAAAACCAAGCACCGCCTTCAGGGTTTCTAAGGGCGTTACAGTTTTGAAGGCCATAAAATGCCAAGATGGCACAAACCCCCCCCAAATGACCCCATTTTGGAAAGTAGACACCCCTAAATTTAGGGGTACACTAGTGAGACTAGGTAATAAATGGCGGGTGCCCTGAAACTATAAAAAAATAACTAACCAACCAGCGTCACCTGTAACAGTTATATGGTGATCACTGGTGAAAGGGTTAACTAGGGGGCAATCAGGGGGCTTTATGCGGTAGTATATGGGGGTCCCTGGCGCTATAAAAAGCTGCAGCGAACCTAAATACCTACCTGCCTAACTAGCGTCACCTGTGACACTAATACAGCGATCAGAAAAACGATCGCTTATTAGGCTGGGTTCACACTGGAGCGATGCGGGAACGCCACGAATGCGCGGCGGGTTCCCGCATCGCATGCCTCCCGGCGGCAGTTCACACTGCCCTATGCGAACTGCTGGGAGTGTCAGTGAAATGTTACTGACACCCCCAGATCAGTTCGCATATCGCAGTGCGATCTGCAAACTCGGATCGCATGGTGTGAACACCCATGCGATCCGATTCTGCTGCGGGCCAAAAAAAGGGTCCCGTGCGAATTTGCGGCGGGTGCGGCGGGTGTGGCGAATGGCTGAACTCGAATCGCACAGAGATCGGATGTGATTTGCACTGCAGTGCGGTGCGAATCACATCCGTTCTCATAAACCGCTGCAATGTGAACCCAGCCTTAGTGACACTGGCGACGGGGGGTGATCACGGGGTTAAACCTTTATTGGGGGGGGTTAGGGGGGTACCTTAGAACTAAAGGGGGCTAACCCTAACTGCCCTAACAGTTATTAGTCACAAATGACACCCGCCGGGTGATCAGGGGGTTAAACCTTTATTAGGTAATAAATGGCGGGTGCCCTGAAACTATAAAAAAATAACTAACCAACCAGCGTCACCTGTAACAGTTATATGGTGATCACTGGTGAAAGGGTTAACTAGGGGGCAATCAGGGGGCTTTATGCGGTAGTATATGGGGGTCCCTGGCGCTATAAAAAGCTGCGGTGAACCTAAATACCTACCTGCCTAACTAGCGTCACCTGTGACACTAATACGGCGATCAGAAAAATGATCGCTTATTAGGCTGGGTTCACACTGGAGCGATGCGGAAACGCCGCGAATCCGCGGCGGGTTCCCGCATCGCATGCCTCCCGGCGGCAGTTCACACTGCCCTATGCGAACTGCTGGGAGTGTCAGTGAAATGTTACTGACACCCCCAGATCAGTTCGCATATCGCAGTGCGATCTGCAAACTCGGATCGCATGGTGTGAACACCCATGCGATCCGATTCTGCTGCGGGCCAAAAAAGGGTCCCGTGCGAATTTGCGGCGGGTGCGGCGAATGGCTGAACTCGAATCGCACAGAGATCGGATGTGATTTGCACTGCAGTGCGGTGCGAATCACATTCGTTCTCATAAACCGCTGCAATGTGAACCCAGCCTTAGTGACACTGGCGACGGGGGTGATCACGGGGTTAAACCTTTATTGGGGGGGTTAGGGGGGTACATTAGAACTAAAGGGGGCTAACTCTAACTGCCCTAACAGTTATTACAGTCACAAATGACACCAATGCAAAAAAAAAAAAAAAAAATGACATTGGTGTCACTGTGACTGGGGGGCAGGGTTAATTGGGGGGGTGATCGGGGGGTAAAGGGGGGGTGTGAGTGTGCCTGGCATGTTCTACTGTGTGTGTAGAGTGTTGGTGCAACTCACCGATCCGCTCTCCTCCGTGTCGGAACGAAAAATACCGACACGGAGGAGAGAATACATCACTTCCTCTCCTGTGTTTACATTACAGGAGAGGAAGTGATGTCACGGGGGATTTCTATTCGTCGGGAGCGATCGCGAGGGGGTGGCCATGAATGAATGGCCGCCCCCTCGTCCCGGATCGCTCCCGGACTAAAACCGACCGCCGCAGGCACCGGGCGGGGGCCCGATCGGGCCCCCGACCCGCGGGAGGCAAGGGACGTACATGTAAGCCCTTATGCCTGCCCGTGCCATTCTGCCGACGTACATCGGCGTGCGGCGGTCGGCAACTGGTTAAATATTGTATGCCTGCATTTATTTCCGTAATGTATCCATCATCCACTGCATTGTGTGTGTGTGTGTGTGTGTGTGTGTGTGTGTATATAAATTTATATTGGAACGTGCTTAGACTTTTTTTTTTTTTTTTTTTTTACAATAAATCTTTAGGAGTTTCACAAATGCTTTTGCAGCATATATAAAAAATAAGAATTGTGTATATAAAGATCAACTGGCATACAATTGTTGTGCAATAGGCTAGCAATAGGATGTATAAATATATTGTGCACATTACTTACAATTGGTCAATTGTTCGCCAATACTGATCCTTCAGGTGTTCATATTACAGTCTTGGACTGTTACAAAGGAAGTGCCCAGATATACACTATACTGCTCAAAAAAATTCAACAGAACATGACCAGTTTGGTAGCTATAGGGATGAAATCCTTGGTCCCATTGTCAGATCCTACGCTGGTGCAGTGGGTCCTGGGTTACTACTGGTGTATGACAATGCCTGGCCTCATGTGGCGAGAGTATGCAGCCAGTTCCTAGAGGGTGAAGGAGTAGATGCCATTGAATGGCCACCATCCTCCCTGACCTGAATCCAATAAAACACCTCTGGGATATTGTTTTGGTCCATCCGACACCGCTAGGTTGCACCTCAGTCTGTTCAGGAGCTCAGAGATGCCCTGGTCCAGACGTGGGAGGAAATACCCCAGGACACCGGCTGTTGTCTAATTAGGAGCATGCCCCAACGTTGTCAAGCATACAAGCATGTGGGGGCCATACATACTACCATTTTGAGTTGCTGCAATGAAATGTCAGCAAAATGGACTAGCCTGTTGCATCAGTTTCTCAACTCACCTTTCAGGACAACCTTGGAGAGCACAGCTCCACCCATTTTCCAGAAAATGCAGGTAGCCTTTAAATCCCTCTTCCACCATGGCCTCAGTTATTGTTTCCTCCGCCATGGTGGAAGCATGGGGAGCTGCGCTCTCTAAGGTGGAGGGGGAAAGCTTGCCTCAAGGAGTTTTTTTTTCTGTCTGGTGTGCAGTGACCATCCCAGCATCCCCCCAGTACGAGCCGGGGGGGTGTTCTGGAATGCCCAGCTCAGGGGTAGCAGCAACGGCTCGCAGGAAGAGTCGGCACCTGTGTGCCCGGAGTCCGCTGGAGTGGCTCACGTGGCCAAGTGGACTGCTGTACTGCAGAAGTTGGTGACTCAGGAGATGAGTCAGTCTTAAACCAGCTATGGCTTCCACTGTAGTAGCAAGGAACCTGGGATGCTGGATGGAAAAGCTTAAGAGCCACGTTGAGGCAGGCACATCTCAAAAAGAATTACTGGATTTCTTTTCACTGATGCTGAAAGTGGTAAAGTACATGGCTGATGCATCAGCAGAATTGGGTAATTTTAATTTAGACCCAGCACAGGAGATTAAGTTCCTGGGCTATACATTAAACTCGGAGCTTCAGAAAGTTTTCCTCCCACAGGAGAAGATTAAGTCCAATCTGTTTCAGTCTGGTGAGCCATGTCCGTTTTGGGACTTCACAGCATCCATTCCAGCTATAAAGTGCACCAGACTACATTCCCAGCCTCTCCAGATGAACATCCTACAAAGATGGTCACACCAGGAGCCTATAGAAAAACACATTGGGCTCACCTCAAACGTAAAACCGGCACTCTGGTGGTGGCAGGATTTGACCAACCTAGCAAGAGGTGACTCCTGGGTCTTTCCCCTAGACAAACTTCTGACGGACGCAAGCACTTGGGGTTAGGGAGCCCACTTGGATGGCCAGACCTCTCTGGATGCCTGGTCCAAAGCAGAAGCCTAGAAGTCCTCAAATTGGTGGGTAAAGGAAGGCCATTTTTCTGACTCCTAGCCTTTCAACAGGCAGTTAGAGGCAACATGTGCAAGTTCCTTCGGACAATAGAACAGCAGTAGCTTATGTATTAAAAAGCAGTAGCTTAAGTATTAAAACAGGGAGGAACCAGGTTAGTGGCTTACTTGGGCAGAGCGAAATATGGCCTCTGTCAGCAGTCCAGCTAAAGGGATCCCAGAATCCCAAAAGCAGACCCACTACAGAGTATAATCTGAACCAAGAAGTCTTCTTGATGGTCACCGAAGTATAGGAACAACCTCAAATAGATCTGTTTGCGAGCCAGCAGAACTCAAAAGTATGGATGGTTTTTCTCACTTCCTCTGAGAAGATCAGGCTGTAGGCATAGATGCTTTTGCCCATCCATGGCATTACCAGCTGTGCTACCCCCCCCCCCCCCCCCCCGTACCGCTAATACTGCTGGTCCTCAAAGTTCAGAGAGGAAAATACAAATCTAATCCTGGTCACTCCCTTCTGGCCAAAAAGGCCCTGGTTCATGAATTTCTTAAATCTGGCTGCAATACCTCCCTGGAAGCTACCATCCAGAAAGGATCTACTAACACAGGGGTCCCTGGACCATCAGGAAGCGGACCAGCTACAACTAACCGCTTGGTTTCTGAAGAAGACTGTCAAACGCTAGTGAAGACCCTAATCTCCAATAGAGAGGAAGAAACTCGGGTCATATCCCTGAATGTATTGAAAACGTTCAACGCCTGGTGTTTTTCTAAAGGCTTCCAGGTCAAAAAAATTATAGTTTCAGTTTTGGAATTCCTCTATGAAGGAATGGAGAAGGGACTTGCAGCCAGCACCTTTTTAAAAAAAAAAAGAAAAAAGGAAAAAAAAGACTCTATCCAAAGAGGTATTCATTTCAAGATGTTTTAGGGCACGTGCACTGAATAGGTCAGTAGCCCTTAAAGTTTTTCCCAGTTGGGATCTGTCTATTGTTTTGCCCGGTCTCATATAAGCGCTGTTTTGAACCCCTACAGCAGGGATGTGCAATTAGTGGACCTCCAGCTGTTGCAAAACTACAATTCCCATCATGCCTCTGCCTCTGGGTGTCATGCTTGGTGCTGTCAGTCTTGCTATGCCTATGCCTTTTTCTTGAAGCCATCATGTCAGCCAGAAGGGTCCGTGAGCTTCAGGCCTTAGCAGTCACAGAACCCTCTCTGAAAGTTTTTTTTGATCGGGTAATCCTTCAGACGGACCCACTTTCTCCTCAGCTCCAGCCAATCAGGGGAAGAATCTTTCCATGCACTGGATGTAAGGAAATGCCTGCTAGATTACCGAACAGTCACCAAAAAGCTTAGGAAGTCCAATGCTCTTTTTGTAATCTTCCCAGGACCCCGTAAAGGGGAGACAGCTTCCAAGAGCACTCTGTGTAGGTGGCTTAAATAGGCAATCACAGAGGCCTACAAAGCTAAGGGAGAAGTATCCACCACAGGTACCGCTGCTCACTCTACGAGATCAACGGCAGTTCCCTGGGCCAGAAGGGCTGGTGTTACACCTGAAAAAATGTGCAAGGCTGCCACCTGGTCCAACATCTCTAAGTTAATCCGACACTATAGGTTTGAGCTGCTGTCCTTTGCAGATCAAGCCTTCAACAGGGAGGTGCTGCAGGCAGTGGTCCCACCCTAGGGTAAGTTTCTCGGTTATCCTCTCCAAGGTTGTCCTGAAAGGCGATTTGCAAAAGACAAACTTACCGGTGACAGTATTTCTAAGATTTCTTGATTTTCAGGGTGTCTTTGAATTCAGCCCTCTGCAGGTTGATAGAATGCCACATCTTTTGATGGAAATGAAAACTTTCGTTCCTAACACATTACCCAGTCCATGATATTTTTCCCCATTGAAATTTGATGTGTTTTCAGATTGTTCCTTTCATTTTTTAAAAACTATTTTTTTAGCAGTGTATATTGCCAAAAGTTATGGGACACCTGCCATTACACGCAAATTAACTTTATTGGCATCCCAGTCTTAGTCCGTAGGGTTCAATATTGAGTTGGCCCACCCTTTGCAGCTATAACCGCTTCCACCCTTCTGGGAACACTGTCCACAAGGTTTAGGAGTGTGTCTATGCTAATGTTTGACCATTCTTCCAGAAGCGCATTTGTAAAGGTCAGGCGCTGATGTTGGGATAGAAGGCATGGCTTGCAGTCTCCACACTACTTCATCCCAGAAGTGTTCTTTAGGGTTGAAGTAGGAACTCTGTACAGGCCAGTCAAGTTCCTCCACCCCAAACTTGCTCATCCATGTCTTGCTTTGTGCACTGGTGCGCAGTCATGTTGGAACAGGAAGGGGCCATCCCCAAACTGTTCCTGCGAAGTTGGGAGCATGAGATTTGTCCAAAATATCTCGGCATGCTGATGCCTTAAAGAGTTTCCCTTCACTGGAACTAAGGGACCAAGCCCAACCCCTGTCATTCAAAATGTTACAGTGCCGAAAACTGAAAATTGGCCTAGTCAGGAAGAGGGTGAAAATCCCTGTATTGAAATGGTTAAGGTTCATGTGCATGTAAAGGTAGGTGTCCCAATAGTTTTGACTGTATGTTTTTGTGTGTGTGTGTTATGAAGCAGAGGATCAAAGGAAAGGGATAATAGACCCATAGCTTCCAGGTATACTTACCACATGTTGTAAAAAAAAAAAAAAAAAAAAAAAAAAAAAAAAATCATTAAAATTAAAAATAATTGGAGCGTGAATTCACATTTTGACTAGGTGTACCTGGTTCGCTCCTCTTCATCTCACACAGTTATAGGTGTGACAGATTGAAAAAAAAAAAAAAAAAGAAGCAAGGTTTGCAATGGAAGTTAGAACTATACCGGAAATGGCCATATTTGGAGAACGTGTATTACTCAACTGCAGAATGTATGCTATGTGCTTATTAGGATTTAATTGCATATATTGCAGGGATTGGTTTATACGGCTAGGTTGGATCTGTATTACATCTGTTAGTTGTCAATCATGATGCATATTGTGTGACACAGAACGGACATGCAGTGTGCTGTGTGAGCAAAACTTTACGCTGTCCTCATGTCCTTTCAGAAAGATCAATTCACCTTGCTGTGACTCATCCTTGGCTTATCCATCTCATTCAGTTCTTTTTTTATGTATGCTTGAACACAGATTTCTTATCTCATGAATCATGTCAATACTCTTCATCTTAGCTGCATATCTTGAAAATTCTTTTCATGTGATAGGACATTTAATCTGAATTTCTAGGACAATTTAAAAGGTTACATACTAGCATGCCTTCTAACTCCCTTTTTTTAATCTACTTTTTTTAATTTGTGTTTTAAAAGTTGTTTATGCCTTGAGCACCTACATTTCAAATAATGTATGTGTAAAAGTATAGATAATATCTATTAGTAAACAAGATTGTCAGTTTTTGGTTTGGCAAAAGGCATTTGCGTTTTTTTTTTTTTTTTGCCACCCATGTCCGCTCAAATTTCTGCTACACTTTCACGTCATGCAACACCCATCAGCTTTGTGAGGAATATTCACAACGCTATAATAAAATATGCAGATTGTTAAAGTGGTTGTAAACCTAGTTACAACACTTTTACTAACAGGTAAGCCTACAATAAGGCTTACCTGTAGGTACTGCAAATATCATGCAGGTTTAGGAGATATTTACCATATACGCTTGCGCCAACGTCATCGGTGCATGCACACTGGAGAGAGGACACGAGTGTGCCGTTTCTAAAGGGCCTGTGCCCTGACAGGCGGCTCCCGCGACTACAGCCAGTCACAGAGCCGGAGTCCACGGTCCCGGAAGGAAGACGGGTGATGATGGACCTGGCCATCAGCGGGGACATCATGTGCTTCGTTTGCATGTAAGTGCAACATAATGGGCTAGTATGCGATGCAGAGTCGGTCAGTTTAGTAAAAACCATCTGACATTCGGCCGTGTGTATTACAGCCAGTCCCCCCCATCAGAACACAATAGCACAGCAGTGGAGATCGCTGTACTAACGTTGCATAGTTAGTACATCGGCTCCTCCTGAGCTGTCAATTTTTTTATATTTATTTATTTATTTTTTGTTCAGCCCTGCTGGGTTAAACAGAAAAAAAAAAAAAACTAGTATTGTGTACCAGGCTTTAGGCCCCATTCACATCTGGAGATTTTGAGCCACTGTGATTCTGTCCGTGATTTCAAATTGCCCTGTAATAGTGGCAAAATACACCATGCGTGTTTGGGTGATGTTTATTGTTAACGAGGCCTGAAACATGGTGCTGTTGTCGTATGGCAATCGTGGCATACAGCATTGCGTGAAGCTTTTCGTCTAAAAAGGAGCTTCTTTTGGGCGACAAGCTTTATGCATTGCAGTCTTGCTGCATCAATTGTTGCACGACAATCACAGCAAAACCGTGCCATGCTTGAGGTGCCATTACTAATGAGTGCCACCCAAACACGTGTGATGCGTTTTGGCACTATTTCACTTCGATGCAGAATCTATCCCAAATTGCCAGATGCAAACGGGAGCTTATAAGTTGCCTCTTTCAAGAGGTTTTTTAACCACCTCGCGCCCGCCCTATAGCCGAATGACGGTCGTAGAGCAGGCACGTTCGTCCGGGTGGTCGTCCTTGGACGTCCTGATGTTTACTTCCGCGATGCGTGCCGCCGCGGGCGCGCATCGCAGAAGTTCTGTGTTCGCCGTGTCCCCCGGGGACAGGCAAACACAGATCGCTGTAAACGGCCAATCACAGCGGCCGTTTACAGCGTGATCGGCGTGTCCAATGGGAGATGATCTCATATGTAAAACATATGAGATCATCTCTCAGCGCCGCTCTCCCTCCTCACACAATGTGAGAGGGGAGAGATGAACGGCTGCAGCGGCAGCCGTTCTGCCTCGAGTTAAAGAAAAAAAAAAAAAAGTGCATTCCTCCCCCAGCAGTGCCATCCTCCCCCAGCAGCGCCATCCGCCCCAGTGCCACCTGTTGTCAGTGCCACCTGTTGTCAGTGCCACCTGTTGTCAGTGCCATTTGTCCCCAGTGCCATTTGTCCCCAGTGCCATTTGTCCCCAGTGCCATTTGTCCCCAGTGCCATCTGTCATCAGTGCCACCTATAAGTGCCATCTGTCATCAGTGCCACGTGTCATCAGTGCCACATAGTGCCATCTGTCATCAGTGCCACCTGTCAGTGTCACGTGCCATCTGTTGTCAGTGTCACGTGTCATCAGTGCCATCTGTCATCAGTGTCACGCGTCGGTGCCATGTATTAGTGCCATCTGTCATCGGTGCCATGTATTAGTGCCACGTGTCATCAGTGCCCCATATTAGTGCCATCTGTCATCAGTGCCACATATTAGTGCCATCTGTCATCAGTGCCACGTATAAGTGTCATTGCCACGTATCAGTGCCATCTGTCATCAGTGTCACGTGTCATTGTCCTGGTGCTTCAAAAGTGTAATAAATAGTCAACAAGTTAGATGTGTAATTTATGTTCCTAGAACACATGATGGCGCTACCTGCATGTTGGGCCTCTCTATGTGGCCAGGCTGTGAAAAAGTCCCACACATGTGGTATTGTAATACTCAGGAGGAGTAGCAGAATTTTTTGGGGGGTGTCATTTGTGGTATACACATGCCACGTGAGAGAAATAACCTATTACAATGACAATTTTGTGGAGAAAAAAAAATGAAAAATCGTAATTTTGCAAAGAATTGTAGGAAAAAAATGACAACCTCAAAAAGCTCACTATGCCTCTTACTAAATACCTTGGAATGTCTACTTTCCAAAAAGGGGTCATTTGGGGGGTATTTGTACTTTCCTGACTTGTTCGGGTCACAAGAAGTGAGATGGGCCACCAGTACATCAGATGTGATCAATTTTGTGCGATTCGCACCACAGCTTGTAGACTCTCTAACTTTCACAAAGACCAAATAATATCCACTAATTTGGGTTATTTTTACCAAAGATGTGTAGCAGTATAAATTGTGGCCAAAATTTATGAAGAAAAATTAATAATTTGCATAATTCTGTCACAGAAACAAAGAAATATGCGTTTTTTTTTCAAAATTTTCGGTCTTTTTTTTTCATTTTATAGCGCAAAAAATGAAAACCCCAGAGGTGATCAAATACCACCAAAAGAAAGCTCTATTTGTGGGAAAAAAAGGACAAAAAATTCATTTGGGTACAGTGTTGCATGACTGAGTAATTGTCATTCAAAGTGTGAGAGCACCGAAAGCTGAAAATTGGTCTGGGCAGGAAGGGTGTTTAAGTGCCCAGTAAGCAAGTGGTTAAATTTTTTTTTTTTTGCCCTGTGCTAACTAGCTGCATTATTGGCATGCTATGATGGGTGCCATGCCATTTGGTGTGAGAAGAACCAGCCGCACATTACTTCATTGTGGCAACGTTGGATGGGACACCGTAGTAGATTTCATTTTTAAGATTAAGCCAACACTAGCCTTTGCAAAGGCTAATGCTATTTTTTTTTTATTTGGTTAGGAACACTGTACCACAGTACAGCTAATGCATGCGGCTGAAAATTATATCCAACTGCATTGACAGATCTGCCGCTGGTGTGTGTTTTTTTTTTTTTAAAGGTATTTTGTCCTTTTGTGGATATACTGATTAATGCAAAGCTACTAAAATCTTTGGTGATCAGCTGTTTATAGTGCAGTCAGTGTGCTTGTTGGTGTGCACAGGGCTGCATGTTCCTTTTCGGCATGAGCCAACTCCTGCTTGGAAATACCTTTTTATAAGCAATGAGCACAGCTCCTAGCACTTGTTTATTCCGGGGGCTGTTTATTTCCTTCAATGAAAACCACTGATTATCAGAGATGACCTTTCACAAGCAGCATATCCTGGCATGTCATTGCATTTTCCACTCTTGATGAATAATAAAATTGCATTTTGATAGAAAAAAAGGGGGAGTTACTTTATAATGCTGTGTATTTTTAGTGTAGAACATTAGACACATCTGCATGCATTTGTGAAGTGTTCCTTACCACTATGCCAAACGTGCCAGCATTGTATTTATTTTTTATTTTTGCCCAGATCATTTTTATTTTTTTATTTTTATGATTAAAAGTATAACATACAGATGTTTTTCTGTTTTGAATAATCAGTTTGTTTACAGTTTTAAATGTCTATTTTACAGATTTTCTTTAGAAAATTGCATGTAATTTCACAATAATGTATGATCATAATCTCTCCGTTGCGGTGTAGTAAACATTTTCTGTTGTCCTGCGCGTGTTGGTTTTGTGTAATTTTGTGTCTTTTGTACAGAATCGGCACGTTATTAATGTACATGGTATATTAAAATATATAACTACTTTAGGCATGCTAATAATATTTTGTCTAAATGACTTTAACCATATTATGGAATGATTATGTAGATGCTGAAACAAATATCTAATTTCTCATTTTAGTTTAAATGCTTTTAGAAAAAAAATTGAAATGCACAGATTTTCTGAAAACTTCTTTCTGTTCTATACTTGACCTTTTATTTATAAAAGGTTTTTGTCTGTTCATAGCTAGTTTTCATCTGGATAATTTAAATGGCCATTTTAAAATTGGGACATTCTTTACTTTTATATTGTTTTTCTTTTTGCTTTACCCGACCAAACTACCAGTATGTTCTTGAAACCCTCATGTTCCTTGCAAAGTTTGTAATACATGTCTAATTGTATAGCATTGGTTGGATAGAGAAAGATGCTGCTTCAATAGATGGCCAGCATAAGTAGGGCCCAGTGATATCCTATCATCAAAAAGAGACCGGTTTATTACAAGCCTGGTTGTTAACACAGTCAATATTGTTTTGATGGAGGACCTGCTCTAAAAAATATGCTATTATGTTTCAGTAAGGACCAAAAATGGTTGCTAAATAGTTCCCTGAATCTGGAATTGACCTATAAACTGAAACACACACACACACGGGTTGATTTACTAAAATTGGAGAGTGCAAAATCTAGAGCAGCTGTGTATGGTAGCCAATCGGCTTCTAACTTCAGTTGTTCAATTACGTTCTGACAAAAAACTTGGAAGCTGATTGGCTGCTATGCAGAGCTGCACCAGTTTTATTTACAGGAGGGCAAAACAACCTGTGACACTGCTATTGATTTTTGTCTTCCAGGATGAACAAAATAAATCCTTACTGACCTTCAAAGTATTTGGATCAATACCTAGGATCAAATAATTACAATACAAGCCTTGACTAATTATGCTCTAAGATAGTATAAGTCTTCATGCACACCAGGGCTTTTATAAACACAGAACAAGTCCAAGTTATGTCTTTGCAAACACGTTTAGGTGGTTCAAGCGCTTGACCATTGATATAAAAAACAAAACGCTTAAGTGGTAAACGCACCTAGCGCTTAGGCGCCTTTACCCATGTGTAGGCGTGTGAACATTTTTTATGCTCGGTAGCTCCTCTCCTGAGCATGACTTTGGTGGGTCTTTATATTTTTCCTGCCTCTCAACACCTTGCTCCTAAACTGGACACCTATGCTAACACGGAAAGGGGTGTGGTTGTGTGTGTGTGTGTGTGTGTGTGTGTGTGTGTGTGTGTGTGTGTGTGTGTGTGTGTGTGTGTGTATATATATATATTATATATTTTTTTATTTTATTTTTTATTTTGGAGTTGCACAATTCTGGCCCAAATGAGAATCACAATTATTATTTTTTTTGCTTAGAATAAAGATCACTTTTCTTGTGGCGTAACATTTTATATATAGATATAGATATAGATATAGATAGATACATACATACATACATACATGTATGTGTATATATTAAAAAAATTGGGATAATTTTACTGGTTAGTATTTTATTAGTGTAATTTTTTTTTTAAAAATTGCATTTGAAAGACTGCTGCGCAAAAACAGTGTGTCATAAAATACTGCAACAACCACCATTTTATTCTCTAGGGGGTCTACTAAATAAAAAAAATATATATTTTATAGTATTGTATTGTATTATAGTATATTATAGTATTGTGTGTGTATGTATGTATGTATGTATGTATGTATGTATGTATGTATATATATATGTATATATATATATATATATATATATGTGTGTGTGTGTGTGTGTGTGTGTGTGTGTGTGTGTGTGTGTGTGTGTGTGTGTGTATATATATATATATATATATATATATATATATATATATATATATATATATATATATATAATGTGTATATGTTTGGGGGTTTTAAGTAATAAAAAAAAAATGGTTTTGTGTTTAACCAGCGCACGCCGATGTACGTCGGCGGAATGGCACGGGCAGGCATATTGGAGTACAGGTATGTCCATTTTTATATGCCGCCCTCTCATCGCGTGCGTGCCATCGGTGGTGCGCACGCGTGCCAGTCGGGACCCCCGTGAGTCCGGGCGTGGGTCCAGCGGACTTGATTGCCGCGGGTATACCCGTGATTGTCTCATGGGGAGGCTGAATGGGGAGATGCCGTTGTAAACAGCATCTCCCCATTCTGCCTAGCAACAAGTGACACTGGTCTCTGCTCCTTGTGATTGGATCAGAGTTCGGTGTTTACTAACACAAAGCCCAGCCCCCCACAGTTAGTAACGCACCCCTAGGAACACTTAACCCCTACACTGCCTCCCCCTGGTTAACCCCTTCACTGCCAGTGTCATTTACACAGTAATCGCTGCATTTGTATAGCACTGATTTCTGTATAAATGACAATGGTCCAAAAAATGTGTCAAAAATGTCCGATGTGTCTGCCATAATGTCGCAGTCATAATAAAAATCGCTGATCACCATTACTAGTAAAAAATATATATATTAATAATAGAAATGCCATAAAACTAACTATCCCGATGACGGCGAAGCAGAGAGTTAGATTGAGAAGAGCTGATGGGGACTGGATGACAAAGTATTAAGAGAAACAAAGTAGGCTTGTTTGGGAGCATGAAGGCAGGAATTATATTTTAGAAGGGCAGATTTATATAGGGTGAATTCTTGCAGGCATTTGGTTTTACGCCACAGTCGTTCAAAAGCATGACAATGTCTCTTGAGATTTCTAGTGTTGTCCGTTTGCCAGGTTTGTAATGGTCGGGGCCTGATTCTATGTGTGATTTAGAGGAGAAAGTTCATCTAGTGATGATGGGAGCGAACTCTTGTAGACAGAGATGGACAGGACAGGGGAGAGATTGTCATATAGGTGGTCAGTAGCAGAATAGAGAAGAGAAGGGTTAAGGTGGCGAAGGTTCCTACAAGTAATTATTTGCTTCATGGAGGGATGGGTGGTTGGAGGCAAGGATACAGTGAAACTAATGAGGTTGTGATCAGAGAGAGGAAAGGGGGTTATTTGTGAGGTTGCAGAGATGAGAGAATACAAGGTCAGGGGTATTACCATTGGAGTGAGTGGAAGTATGTGTCCATTGTGTTAGGTAAAAAGATGAAGTTAAGTCGAGAAGTTTAGCTGTAGTTGGGCTGTTAACGTTGACAAGAATGTTGAAGTCACCAAGAATGATTGTGGGTATATCAGAGGAGAGAAAGTAGGGTACCAAGGCAGCAAAGTCATAAAAGTGCGATACCGGTCCAGGGGGGGCGATAAATTGCTGCAATCCTCAGAGAAATGGGAGAAAACAGACAAATACAGTGCATCTTGAAAAAAGAGAGGGATAGAGAGGGAGGGAGAGAAGGGACTTGGAAGGTGCTTTGTTGGGATAGAAGGAATCCAACTCCACCTCCTTTCTGTCTGTTGGGTTTGGGGGAGTGAGTCCAATGGAGGCCACCATGGGAGAGGACAGCAGGAGAAGCCGAGTCCAAATTTTGAAGCCAGGTTTTGGTTATGGCAAGTATGTTAAAGCCATGAGAGATGAAGCGGTTATGTAGAGATGTTAGCTTGTTACAGATGGAGCAGGCATTCCAAAGGGCGCATGAGATAGGTGGGCTGCTTTGAGGAAGCAGGGGTATAGAAATGAAACGGTATATTGTGGTGGTTGCCAGAGGATGAGGGTTATTGGATATGTGTCTTGCAGTTGAAAAATGGCAGACCAGGTTTAGGAGAGATGTCACCAGAGACTAGGAGGAGGGGGAGGAAGGGCTAAACTTGGCAATGTACATTGCTGTCTGATAGTACAATGTAATTTAGGCCTCATGCACACGAGACGCAGTTAAACGCGCGTTCAGATGCAGTTGGACAGTTTTTTCAACTGCACCTGAACTCATTCAATGTTATCCTATGTGTCCATGCACACAGTCTCGTTTTTTTCCGTTTATATGCAGTTGCGTTTAGGCCGGGTTCACACCGCTGCGATGCGGGAACGCCGCGAATCCGCGGCGTTTTCCCGCATCGCACGACTCCCGCCGGCAGTTCACACTGCCCTATGCGAACGGCTGGGAGTGTCAATGATATGTTAATGACACCCCCAGATCCGATCGCATATCGCAGTGCGATCTGCCGACTCGCACAAGAATCGGATCGCATGGTGTGAACGCCCATGCGATCCGATTCTGTTGCGGACGAAAAAAAGGGTCCCGTGCGAGTTTGCTGCGGGACCGCTGCGAGTTCAGCCATACTATCTGTATGGCTGAACTCGCAGCGCTACGGAGATCGGATGTGATTTGCGGTGCGAATCACATCCGGATCTCCCCCCGCAGCAGTGTGAACCCAGCCTTAATCTCGTTTTTCCAGAAGCAAAAAAATGCGTTCAGAAACAAAAATTTCTGCGTTTCAGACGCAAAACGCGGCTAAACGCGGCTAAACGCGGCACCCGCGTTTAGCCGCGTTTGCGTTTATATGCGTTTTTAAAGGTGACCTTTTTTTTTACATTAAAAATCTCAAAAATGATTGCAAATGATGAAAAACCATTAGAAAAATATTTTAAACAATTGCAATTGCAAGTGGACAATCCACAACTTGTGGCAAGTGACGTGGCAAGTGGACAATCCACAACTTGTGGCAAGTGACATGGCAGGTGGCAAGTGATGTGGCAAGTGGACAATCCACAACTTGTGGCAAGTGACGTGGCAGGTAAAGTGGCAAGTGACGTGGAAAGTGGACAGTCCACAACTTGTGGCAGGTGACGTGGCAAGTGACCTGGCAGGTGACGCGGCAAGTGACTTGGCAGGTGACGTGGCAAGTGGAAAATCAACAACTTGTGGCAGGTGACTGGCATGTGACGTGGCAAGTGGACAATCCATAACTTGTGGCAGGTGACGTGGCAAGTGACGTGGCAAGTGGACAATCCACTTGTGGCAGGGGACGTGGCAAGTGACGTGGCAAGTGGACAATCCACTTGTGGCAGGTGATGTGGCAAGTGACGTGGCGAGTGGACAATCCACAACTTGTGGCAGGTGATGTGGCAAGTGGACAATCCACTTGTGGCAGGTGACGTGGCAAGGGACGTGGCAAGTGGACAATCCACAACTTGTGGCAGGTGATGTGGCTGGTGACGTGGTAAGTGGACAATCCACAACTTGTGGCAGATAGCATGGCAGGTGACGTGGAAAGTGGACAATCCACATCTTGTGGCAAGTGACGTGGCAGGTGATGTGGCAAGTGGACAATCCACAACTTGTGGCAGGTGATGTGGCAAGTGATGTGGCAGGTGATGTGACAAGTGGACAATCCACATCTTGTGGCAAGTGACGTGGCAGGTGACGTGGCAAGTGACGTGGCAGGTGACGTGGCAAGTGACATGGCAAGTGGACAATCCACATCTCGTAGCAAGTGACGTGGCAGGTGACGTGGCAGGTGACGTGGCAGGTGACGTGGCAGGTGACGTGGCAAGTGATGTGGCAAGTGGACAATCCACAGCTTGTGGCAAGTGACGTGGCAAGTGGACAATCCACAACTTGTGGCAGGTGACGTGGCAGGTGACGTGGCAAGTGAACAATCCACAACTTGTGGCAGGTGACGTGGCAAGTGACGTGGCAGGTGATGTGGCTGGTGACGTGGCAAGTGGACAATCCACAGCTTGTGGCAGGTGGCATGGCAGATGACGTGGAAAGTGGACAATCCACATCTCGTGGCAAGTGATGTGGCAAGTGACGCGGCAAGTAGACAATCCACAACTTGTGGCAGGTGATGTGGCAAGTGACGTGGCAGGTGATGTGGCAAGTCACGTGGCAAGTGGACAATCCACAACTTGTGGCAGGTGATGTGGCTGGTGACGTGGCAAGTGGACAATCCACAGCTTGTGGCAGGTGGCATGGCAGATGACGTGGAAAGTGGACAATCCCCATCTCGTGGCAAGTGACGTGGCAGGTGATGTGGCAAGTGACGTGGCAAGTGGACAATCCACAATTTGTGGCAGGTGACGTGGCAGGTGATGTGGCAAGTGGACAATCCCCAACTTGTGGCAAGTGGACAATCCACAACTTGTGGCAGGTGCCGTGGCAAGTGACACGGCAAATGCAAGTGTACAACTGCTCTCTATGCTGCTGCTGCTCACTCTGATCAAAATAGCAGAGATAGTTAAAAAAAATGCTTTGAGAGCTTGGGGAGGGTCTACATGATGTTATCTTTTATAAACGCGTTTAAACGCAAACGCGTCTAAACGCGTCTAAACGCGGCATGCAAACGCGGCAAAACGCGCGTTTCTAAACGCGCGTTTCAGCTTTTTTTTAACAGAGGTTTCATCTGTGTCTCGTGTGCATGAGACCTTAAAACGCGTGTGTGTGTTTGTTTTTTGTTTTTTTAATAACAAACATGTTATACTTACCTGCTTTGTGTAATAGTTTAGCACAGAGCAGCCCCAATCTTTTTTTCTTCTCGGAGAGGAGATAAGGGCACTATGGTGGAGGTGGATAGCTGGTCAGAGGGATGATGGTGATGAGGCGTCGCATCTGGCAGCACTTTGGTTAGAGGAGAAACGACGCTGAAGATCTAAGAAAGGAAAAGAAAGGCGCCTCCTAAGTGCAGTATGCAAAATTTAATAAAGCACTTACAAGATTGTTGAGTGTTAAAAGACATGATAAAATCAGGAGTCCTGATCTGTGGCATGTGTCCATCCTCAGCATGGTGGTAGAGAGCAGTGTAGAGCCATCCAACAGCTGTTTTGCATTCTCATACGTGGAGAGAGGAGGCAGTGGGGAAGCCTGTATTCACTGCGGGACACACAAGGTTGATGGTGTCGATGGAGAGAAGGGGGCGGTAATGTGAACGGAGCCTGGTGCTAGAATTATTGGCCGCACTCTGGCATGCTCGACAATATGTGATTTGTATTGCAATCAACGTTTATGGGTGGCGTGGGCCTTAAAAATGTTTGAGGTAATTTGTAGTGCTTGGGTGTAACCCTATTCTTTTACAATTGATTTATTTTTTTTCTACTTCAAGTGATACGAAAGGTCTTAGGTTTGTTTTTTGATTTTTTTTTTTTTTCATTTAAAAATAACAAACATGTTATGCTTGCCTGCTCTGTGCAGTGGTTTTGCACAGAGCAGCCCAGATTCTCCTCTTCTCGGGTCCCTAGCTAGCTCTCCCTCCTGCCAAGTGCCCCCACAGAAAGCAGCTTGCAATGGGGGCACCCTAGCTGAGCCACTGTTGTGTGTCCATTCAGACACAAAGCCGTGGTTTGGTCCCACCCCCTCACTCTCATCATTGGCTCATTGGCTTTGGTTGACAGCAGCAGGAGCCAATGGCACTGTGCTGCTATCACAGCTAATCGGGAGGCAGAGTCCTGGACAGCGGGGTAGAGATGGGGCTCAGGTAAGTATTGGGGGGCAGTTGCACACAGAATATTTTTTATCTTAATGCATAGAGTGCATTAAGATAAAAAAATCTTCTGACTTTACAACCCCTTTAACTTTTTTGTTACCACATGGGGACAAAAATCCCCTAGGTGATGATTTTTGGGTGACCGGTTCTCTTTAATGAGGCAACAGGGGTCTAAAAGACCCCTGATCTCTTGCCTATCCTCCAATGAAGCTGTTGCCATAAAAGTGAAAGGGGGACCCAGAAGTGACACTTTTACATGTCACTCTTGGGTCAGCAAAAAGGAGAGCAGATGGATGTTCACTTTGCTCACTTCCCTCTAACCAGTGGAACCTGCTATGCTGGTCTTGGGTGCACCGATGGGCATGTGGAACCCAGGACACATGACGTGAGGTTGGCGGTGTTTACTAGGGGTGCTCAATCTGCACAACCACCAGATTTCTTACACCTGAGAGGTGGCAGTCATCAGACATGCACACACTTTCAGGAGTGTCCTGAGCTCCTCCCTCTCCTGCTGCCACCTCCATACGATGGTGTTGGCGAAAGGATTAAAGAACAATTTACATTTGTGAGCTGAACCTTTGGTAAATTAGACTCTAAGAACAAGGCACATTCTCTCATTATATATACCTTTTTAGATTTGGTCAGCAATTGTGAATTTTTCATGTTTACAGTTCTGTTCCCAGTAGTTTGTTTCCTTTTATTGGGGTTGTGGAAGAGCTGAGGCACTCCTGGGGGCTGCAGGTGGAGGCAAGATTCAGCTTGCATAACATGCCTTGGCTAATGATGGGCGCGGGCCACACTGTGCCAGCAGTGGGAGGAGCCCAAAGGCATATCGTTAAATAGAACCTGAGCCTGCTTACTGTATACACAGCACACATATTGTATACCACTGTCTTTGTACTCGCTATGCTTTTAAATAAAAAAAAAATTCTTAAACTGGAGCCAGGATTTCTTTAACTTGTTACTAAATCCACAACGGTAAAATCAGTCTGTATATGCAGTAATGCATGCTTGTTATACTCACTGTAGAACCCAAGGGGTTAATCCTCTGCGTTGTGTTAAAAAGCCATTTTATCTTGTATGCACAGATCCTCCCCTCCCTGCACTGTCCCCCTGGACATATCTGGATAAGACACAGCCTTTGGAGTCAGGCTGCACATGCTCAGTTGTGTATTGCTAAAGAGGTTGTTTTTCTTTTTTCTAAGAAGAGTATCTGGACAGGGCCGATTTGGCCTGTGCTGATCAGGGTCAGCTTTGCAGCCTGAAGGGTCAACTCTGTGCAGCATGAAAACCTCTCCTACAAGCTTCACCAGGAACTGCTAGAAATCACAAGACTTTACCAGACAAGCTTTAACTTTGCTCTGCTTGACACTGATAGAAGTCACAAGACTGCTATATACTGCTGATGAGAAAAGGTATTTGGCAGTTTATATTTATAAAAATAATTGAATTTCCATGTACCGTGGGAGACCAGATATAGCGAATGCAGGCTCCTGGGATTAGTAAACTCTGTTACACTACTTATACCTACAGGTAAGCCTATAACCAGGCTTACATATAGGTACTGTAAATATCTCCTAAACCTTCAGTTTAGGAGATATTTACCATATACTGTATGCCTGCGCCGCCGTCATCGGCGAATGCACACTGAAGAAATGGCTCGCTCATGCCGTTTCTTCAGCAGCCATGCCATGACCGGCGGCTCCCGCGTGCATGCGCTTGAGTGACATCATCACAGCTCCAGCCAGTCAGTGCCAGAGTCTGCAAACCCAGAAATAACTCCGGGAGACGTGTTGCCGGTCACATCAGTTTGCGGGGATCGCGATCTATGGCAAGTTTTTCAGAATGCGCTAGTATGCAATGCATGCTAGCACATTATGCCTTTGTCATACGGGGTTTTTTTTTCGGGTTTACAACCACTTTTTAAATGCTTTTATTAAAACATGAAGCATATTAGATATGTGTGATTATTTTTGATTAGTTGTTCTTTCCTTTTTATTTATAAGCTCTGCAAAATAAATGGCAGTCCAGCAATTCTGGGAGTACCGGATCCTATTTTCCAGTTCCACAGCTGGCATGGCTCATGCTGACAGAGCTTGAACCTCTTGCTGATAGTCTAAATGAATGAAAGTGTTTTCAACCTGCAGTCTTGAGAGTTTGGGAAAGAGTCTCTACAGAGCTGCTGGGTCACAGAAAAAAATGTATTCATTCTTTTATATGATCATCAAGCAACTCCTGTTTTCATCTGCTGCACTGTCATTATTAGTGTGCAACTTTGCAGAGACTCGGGAGCTCAATTATACCTGTGGTAATTGACTAAAGCTCCCTGCAAAGCCTCATAGTGATAGTGCAGAGCCAAAAAAAAGGGCCACTTGCTGACAGTATTCTTCTTTTTTTTTTTTTTTTTTCTCCAGAGAGAGCCTCTCACAGGAACAATCAGGTCTGCAGAATTAAAATGCATGCATTCATTTTTACTGTCAGCATGAGTTGTGTCAGCTGAGGGGGGAGCTGGAAGATGGAAGGACCTGACAATCCAAGAAGTGTCAAATACTTTTTTTTTTTTTTTTTTTTTTTTTACAGCATTTTCTTAAAAAAAAAAAAAAGAAAAAACAGTTTAACCACTTTCAGACCGGACCATTTTGCTGGTAAATGACCAGAGGTCTTTTTACAATTTGGCACTGCGCTGCTTTAACTGGTAATTGCGCGGTCATGCAATGTTGTACCCAAACAAAATTTGCGTCCTTTTCTTCCCACAAATAGAGCTTTCTTTTGATGGTATTTGATTGCCTCTGCGATTTTTATTTTTTGCGATATAAACGTAAAAAGACCGCAAATTTTGAAAAAAAATGATATTTTCTACTTTTTGTTATTAGAAAAATCCAATAAACTCAATTTTAGTCATACATTTAGGCCAAAATGTATTCAGCCACATGTCTTTGGTAAAAAAAAAGTCAATAATTGTATATTTATTGGTTTGCGCAAAAGTTGTCACATCTACAAACTAAGGTACGTTTTCTGGAATTTACGCAGCTTTTAGTTTACGACTGCCTATCTCATTTCTTGAGGTGCTAAAATGGCAGGGCAGTACAAAACCCCCCCAAATGACCCCATTTTGGAAAGTAGACACCCTAAGGAAATTGATAAGTGGCATGTTGAGCCCATTGAATATTTTATTTTTTTGCCTCAAGCGATTGAATAATGACAAAAAATATTTTTTTTTTTTTTTTTTTTTTTTTTACACAAAGTTGTCACTAAATGATATATTGCTCACACATGCTATGGGCATATGTGAAATGACACCCCAAAATAAATTCTGCTGCTTCTCCTGAGTACGGGGATACCCCATATGTGGGACTTTTTGGGAGCCTAGCCGCGTACGGGGCCCCGAAAACCAAGCACCGCCTTCAGGCTTTCTAAGGGCGTTACAGTTTTGAAGGCCATAAAATGCCAAGATGGCACAAACCCCCCCCCCCAAATGACCCCATTTTGGAAAGTAGACACCCCTAAATTTAGGGGTACACTAGTGAGACTAGGTAATAAATGGCGGGTGCCCGGATACTATAAAAAAAATAACTAACCAACCAGCGTCACCTGTAACAGTTATATGGTGATCACTGGTGAAAGGGTTAACTAGGGGGCAATCAGGGGGCTTTATGCGGTAGTATATGGGGGTCCCTGGCGCTATAAAAAGCTGCGGCGAACCTAAATACCTACCTGCCTAACTAGCGTCACCTGTGACACTAATACAGTGATCAGAAAAACGATCGCTTATAAGGCTGGGTTCACACTGGAGCGATGTGGGAACGCCACGAATGCGCGGCGGGTTCCCGCATCACATGCCTCCCGGCGGCAGTTCACACTGCCCTATGCGAACTGCTGGGAGTGTCAGTGAAATGTTAATGACACCCCCAGATCAGTTCGCATATCGCAGTGCGATCTGCAAACTCGGATCGCATGGTGTGAACACCCATGCGATCCGATTCTGCTGCGGACCAAAAAAAGGGTCCCGTGCGAGTTTGCGGTGGCTGCGACACGAATTCAGCCATACTATCTGTATGGCTGAACTCGAATCGCACAGAGATCGGATGTGATTTGCACTGCAGTGCGGTGCGAATCACATCCGTTCTCATAAACCGCTGCAATGTGAACCCAGCCTTAGTGACACTGGCGACGGGGGTGATCACGGGGTTAAACCTTTATTGGGGGGGTTAGGGGGGTACCTTAGAACTAAAGGGGGCTAACCCTAACTGCCCTAACAGTTATTACAGTCACAAATGACACCCGCCGGGTGATCAGGGGGTTAAACCTTTATTAGGTAATAAATGGCGGGTGCCCTGAAACTATAAAAAAATAACTAACCAACCAGCGTCACCTGTAACAGTTATATGGTGATCACTGGTGAAAGGGTTAACTAGGGGGAAATCAGGGGGCTTTATGCGGTAGTATATGGGGGTCCCTGGCGCTATAAAAAGCTGCGGCGAACCTAAATACCTACCTGCCTAACTAGCGTCACCTGTGACACTAATACAGCGATCAGAAAAATGATCGCTTATTAGGCTGGGTTCACACTGGAGCGATGCGGGAACGCCATGAATCCGTGGCGGGTTCCCGCATCGCATGCCTCCCGGCGGCAGTTCACACTGTCCTGTGCGAACTGCTGGGAGTGTCAGTGAAATGTTAATGACACCCCCAGATCAGTTCGCATATCGCAGTGCGATCTGCAAACTCGGATCGCATGGTGTGAACACCCATGCGATCCGATTCTGCTGCGGGCCAAAAAAGGGTCCCGTGCGAATTTGCGGCGGGTGCGACACGAATTCAGCCATACTATCTGTATGGCTGAACTCGAATCGCACAGAGATCGGATGTGATTTGCACTGCAGTGCGGTGCGAATCACATTCGTTCTCATAAACCGCTGCAATGTGAACCCAGCCTTAGTGACACTTGCGAGGGGGGGTGATCACGGGGTTAAACCTTTATTGGGGGGGTTAGGGGGGCACATTAGAACTAAAGGGGGCTAACCCTAACTGCCCTAACAGTTATTACAGTCACAAATGACACCAATGCAAAAAAAAAAAAAAAAAAAAAAAAGCAATTGGTGTCACTGTGACTGGGGGGGCAGGGGTAATTGGGGGGTGATCGGGGGGTAAAGGGGGGGTGTGAGTGTGCCTGGCATGTTCTATTGTGTAGTGTAGTGCTTGTGCAACTCACCGATGCTCTCTCCTCGGTGCCGGAACGAAAAATACCGACACGGAGGAGAGAATACATCACTTCCTCTCCTGTGTTTACATTACAGGAGAGGAAGTGATGTCACCGGACATTTTCATTCGTCGGGAGCGATCGCGAGGGGGTGGCCATGAATGAATGGCCGTCCCCTCGTCCGGGATCGCTCCCGAACGAATACCGACCGCCGCAGGCACCGGGCGGGGGCCCGATCGGGCCCCCGACCCGCGAGCAGGCAAGGACGTACATGTAAGCCCTTATGCCTGCCCGTGCCATTCTGTCGATGTACATCGTCGTGCGGCGGTCGGCAAGTGGTTAAACACTTGTATCTGTTATGTGTGTTTTAAAGTGGTAGTAAACCCTTACAAAACACTTTGACCTACAGGTGAGATGCACTGAGCGCGCCACTGTTAACGGTGATATGCCGCGAGTGGGGTCTCCCCTGCGCATGCGCAGGAGTGACGTCATCGCGGCTCCGTCAAATGACAGTGTTGGAGCAGCGAGACCCACCAAGAAGATGGAGGCTCTGTTCACAAGGGGACAGCGGTGACTTCACTGGCTCCTGTGTCAGGTAAGTGACACATAATGGACTACTATGCGATGCATAGTAATCCATTATGCTTTACCTTTGCAGGGTTTTAAAGAGGAAGTAAAACCATCAGGGTTTACTTCCTCTTTAATAAAAGCGTCTTTAAAAAAAAAAAAAAAAAAGTTTTATCTGGTGACAGGGTCGTTCAAATTACTATGCCACAAATGACAGTTTCACAGACAGTAACATTTTCAAAAACTGAAACTTACAACTTGTCTATATTCTTTATGCAGCAAAGTATATGTAACAGGTTTTCTGAGCCTTCCTTAGGCTGCTTTCACACTGAGGTGCTATAGCGGTAAAATTAGCGCCTGTAGGGGGCGTGGCTTGGTCGCTGACCGGCATGGCCGCATAGGCATAGAGCTCCTCTCATCCACGTAGCTACAAGCAGCATCCAGCGCCATCAGCCTCCTCGATCTGTCCCATGGAGACCCAGGGATCACCCCACATCACCGGGGACATGATCCGTGGCAGATCCACCACCCACGGAGCGAGGAAACTCGCAGAAATCTACATGAAGCCCGCCGGCGTGCAGGCCCAAGATGGCGCCGACCGGGACGATAGCCCCGCGCCTCAAGAGACACCCGCGGCCTCGGCGGCCCCAGCTTCCACAGAGGACCCCCTCTCTGATATGGAGGAATCTGAGGAACAGCAGCGCTTGCCCGCCATCTCCCCGGCTTATAGAGGTAAGAGAGCAGCACTGTCCCCAGCACACTCTCCCGCTAAGCCTCCCCCAGTGAAGCGGCAACATGGCGCTGGCACCTGTAGTTCCACAGCAGCACCAGGTGAATCTAACTCCTCTCTGGCTGCTTACAACACCTCTGATTCAATGCCCAGAGATATCCTGGCTAGGATACATTTCTTTAATTCTAAGGAGCAGATCATGAGGGCCGCGAGAACCACACGCAACCTTCCTGAACCCTTCACTAAAATTCAGCTGTATAACGATATCTCGGCTGCCACCTCACAGGCGCGCAAGGCTTTTTCGCAAATTACTGCGATCCTCATAGAGCACAAAATCGCATACAAGTGGGGATTTCCCACTAAACTCCTTGTAAACTACCAGCAACAGCAAGTCGCCTTTCTAACTCCCAAAGATGGATTCAAACAGCTACATAATTGGGGCATCTCTCCTAACATACCCCCGGTGCCGCCTTTGAATACTAGAACCTCCAGGATCCCTACTAAATGGGCTACAAAAATCAAATCATGACAAAGGGGTAACCCTCCAGGTCGCCCTCTTTCTTAACCGGTGCTCAATTACACATGTAAAAGTGGATGACTGCCTTATTTCTCTTGAACCTCCCACGCCTGACTGCCACTGTCTGCTAGGCATACGGCATTACCCATACTTGTACACCCGAATTACCGTTCCACTATGTTTTTCACCACCCATTGTTCCTGAAGGGACTGTTTAATTGAGTGACTTACGCCTCTATATCACCCGGTTAGCGATATAGAAGCTTCAGCACCGTTTGTTTTCTATACTGCCTTATTGTTGTTTTTTTTGCTACAACAATTGTTTATTTCTGATAAAAGTTTACGATTTTGTGCTTGTGCACTGTGTACCCAACTACTACTTGCCTCTTCATAAGGGTCAGTCAACCTCAGTACCATCTTGACAACTGCGCTTAGTATCTCATGTCCCTTACAATCACATGCCTTAACGTTAAGGGACTAAATAGTCCTTTCAAGCGATCCCTCTTATGGAGGGAAGCAACGACTTCCCGATCCGATATTCTATGCGTACAGGAGACCTATCTGTCCTCCCAGAACCCTCCACAATGTACTAAATAAGCGATACCCACATATCTTCCACTCCCGCACAAACAAAAAAAGTCAGAGGAGTATTGATAGCAGTGCGATCCACGGTAGCACTCAGTTTCCAATGTAGAACAAGACCCCGATGGAAGATTCCTAATACTGGCCGCATGTTTTAATAACAAGCCCTTGGTAATTGTTAACATTTATGCTCCTAACTCACACCAAAAGCCCTTTCTTAAATCCATTCTTGCCAAAATATAACACTATCCGAAAGACCAAATCATTTTATGCGGGGACTTCAATGCGGTACTAGATCACACACTTGATTCCTCAACCCCCCCGCAGGAGAAGGTCTACCACCCTCTCCTCCATTCTACACTTAGAAGACTTCTATGACCCTTGGAGGTGTCAACATGGTACTGAGAGAGATTACACGTTCTACTCTAACGCCCAGAGATCGTATTCCAGGATTGACCTGTTCCTGACATCCAAAGTGCTGCTACAAGCCGTTGCTTCCACCAATATTGGGGTAATATCATGGTCAGATCATGCCCCCATCTCAATGGTTCTCCATCTATCCCCATCTACCACCCCATTCACAGTATGGCGTTTAAACGCCAACCTGATCAGCACCAAGGACATTAGGGAACAGTTCAAAACTGCCATAGACGATTACTTCACTCTGAACCAACAATCTGTCTCCAATCGCACTACATGTTGGTATGCCCATAAGGCGGTCCTAAGAGGAGTTCTGCTAAAACTGGGGGCTCAGAAGAAGAAAAAGTGCTCTCTGCGATCCTTAACACCCTCCTAGACAAAATAAAGTCTCTAGAGAAAAGTAATATGCATTCACCCTCTGCCTCCACTCACGCAGAACTCTGTAAACTGAGGTCAGAACTGAGCACTTACCTTCAGAACAAACATGAGTTCTACTTGCGAAAACTTAAGCTAACCTGGTACTCACAGGGAAATAAATCAGGGAAAACCCTGGCCCAACAATACAAACATAGGTCAGCCCAATCCACAATCTCATATTTAATAGACCCTAAGGGCAACAGACTGACTAACCCCAAGGATATAGCCAATTGCTTTGGTTCATTTTATCAACAATTATACAACTTAAGAGACTCCGCGACTGAGACACAGCCCACTGATGCGACTATTCAGACGTTTCTCTCTAACGTATCTCTCCCCTCCTTATCCCCTTCACAATCGGCTGACTTAGCCTTACCTTTTTCACCCCAGGAAATTAAGAATGCAATTAAAGGCCTTCCACTACATAAGGCCCCGGGGCCAGACGGTTTTGGAAACGAATATTACAAAACATTTTCTGTCGCACTAACCCCGCATTTATGTGACTCCTTTAATCGAATGCTAGCCACCGGGGAGATCCCTACAGAATCTCTAGAAGCCACTATTTCCACTATACACAAACCAGGGAAAGTCCCACATGACCCAGCTAACTACCACCCTATTTTGCTTCTTAATTCCGACTTGAAAATGTATGCCAAGCTTCTGGCCACCCGACTATCACAACACATGGCACACCTCATACACCCGGATCAGGTAGGGTTCATCCCCCGACGTCAGGCCTCCGATGGCACCCGTAGGTTTGTGGATCTTATCCACTGGGCGGAACACGGTCGAACGCCTTCTCTGCTGATCTCTTTAGATGCAGAGTCGGTACCTCGAAGCAGTTCTGAAAAAATTTGGGGTAGAAGGCAACTTCTTACGAGCTATCCTAGGCCTATACTCCTCACCTACTGTGAGGATCCGCACCTCGGGCATTCTTTCCAACCCCTTTAAAATCACTAACGGTAATCGGCTGGGATGCCCACTCTCGCCCTTGATTTTTGCCCTAGTAATGGAACCATTGGCACAATCTATTCGCTCACATCCTCATATTGCAGGCATCAATGTGAAAGATACATGTCATAAGATAGGTTTATACACGGACAGGACCCAAACGCAAGGTGGCACCAAATGGAAGCGGCAGCACTCTCAGATAAACCACAATTAACTTTAGCAGCGATTTGGTTGTCCCATCCTATCACACGGTCTATCTTTCCTACAGTACGCGCCTGTCTAGCGCAATGGACTGCAATACGTCAGGCCCACCAGGGCATTCATAGAGACTCACTGATAAGTCTACCCTTACTAGCGCTACAACTTCTGTCTCCAAATCTCTCTATCCAGCACTGGCATGAAGCCGGAATCAAAACCATTGGAGCTCTGTACCTTGGGCCGGACCTAAACAGTTTTCAACAGCTGACATCGGAATTCAGACTCTCGCATAAAGACTTCTACATATACCTCAGACTCAGACATATTCTCTCACAAATTTCGACTTCTTCAGAAACCACCTCCAAGGAACTTCTCAAATACTACAACCGTTCCCCTAGTGTTACCAAGGGCATATCCTTCATTTACAATCTTCTCTCCAGACCTACCACGTCCTCTAAACCTTCGAATATGATCTATTGGCAATCCAAGTTGCAACGCTCTTTCCCCCCAGAAGATTGGCAACGCGTACTACGTACCCCACTAGTCATCTCCAAAAATGTAACGCATTGGGAAACGATCATGAAACTGTTCCATATGTGGTATTACACGCCAGACAAGTTAGCAACCATCTTCCCCACCCATTCTCCAAAGTGTTGGAGGAATTGCAACTCAACCGGGGATATGCTCCACATCTGGTGGAGCTGCCCGGTTATCATGTCCTTTTGGTACCAAGTCTTCTCTCTGGTACAGACCTTGACCAATTCTCCCCAACAACTGACCTCACGAATGGCTCTCTTTGGTCTGGACCCCCAACACTGGCCCGCCACCAGTTTACCTTTAGTACACCATATACTAATCTCAGCATGCCTGCTCATAGCTCGTGTTTGGAAAAACCCCCTTCCCCCAACCCTTAATGAGCTTATAACTACCCTTAATGATCATTGTCGCATGGAATATCTTTTCTCTAAAATAAACATGACAGAACCTAGATTCAACAAACATTGGTCCTCCTGGTTAATACACCCAAGCTGTATAAAGCTTGCATAACCTCATTGTGCATCACACCCAGACCAGACAGAGCCGGCAGTGAAAGTCACTGCTTTAATGTACTCTTTCTTATATATCATATGTAAGTTAGCTGCGATTCACCTGAAGCTTCTGGATATTTTGCTCAGTTACCTCTTCTTCTTCTTTTTTTTTTTTTTTCCCCTTTTTTTTTTTCTTACATTGTGGGACTTAGTTTTACCCATGGTCAGACTTGTCTCTCCATTGTTCTTTGGTGTCGCGTCCCCCCAGGACACAGCCCATAGGGGTGTCAGGGGAGGACGGGACACTTCCGGAATTACCGGACCTAACCACACAGAGTTCGTAGTATACAGCAGACGGGCACCAGGCCCACGATCTCTTGTACTATCCATGCTCTCCTTTTGACTGTTCAGTGTGTTGAGGCACAATTTGCTCTACCACTCAATGCCGCCCTGCAAGTAGTGTACAATTTGTTGATGTCATATGCTTGTTATTGTGATAGATTTGAATAAAACTCTTTTTGAAAGTAAAATTAGCGCCTGTAAAGTGCCTCTCCTGTCACTCCAAGGGCTTTCACACTGGAGCAGTGCGCTTGCAGGACACTAAAAAAAAGTCCTGCAAGCAGCATCTTTGACGCATGGCAGGAGCGTGGCATCATACACCGCTCCTACAGTGCCTCTGTCCATTGAAATCAACAGGATATGGAGATATATATATATAATATATATATCTCCACCTTTTGCCCAAACTAAATAAACCAAAGATCAGGCACTATATCCGTCCAGCTAAGCTGGACAACTAAACCCCCCATCGCACTGCGCGATTTTTATCATGATTTCAGGAAATGCCTGTGTACACTTGAGGTCTATGGACCTCAGCTCGCATCGAAGTCTGACCAAAGTAGTACAGGGACTACTTTGAAGTTGGTGCGTCTTGAGGTCGCACATACATGAATGGTTATAATTGGAAATCATGGGGTACGACTTGCCATGCGACTTTGCACTCACAAGTCGTATGGCAAGTCTCACAAGTGTGAAAGGGGCCTAAACAAGCACCATGACGATTTAAACAAATTTACTAAGGGGAGGGTGGGTGGGAGCTGATGTACTTTTCTTTCTGAGGCAGCTGCAGTGCGGGAGCAGGGGCTTTTCTAGGGGGCAGAAGCACGGGATGTGGATGCCCACCAAATGTAGCCAATCTGGAGCTTGTTACTACCTGGAGCACCTGCTGCAATCGCCACACGCAACCTGAAATGAGAGGCGGGAAGGGGAGAGAAGCAACCACTCCCCTTTGTGTCATCCCATGTGGGTCCCGCTGAGGACCAAATCGTTCAATAGTAAGGCGGGTTTACTGTATAGCATATTGTACACAGTATGACAGACAGGAGACTGCTGCATCCTGTATGCTGTGCTGTACTGTATGTTGCACTCTCCTGACTACTGCAATCCCAGCATACAGAGTGCAGAACTCCGGAGTACATGACACGCAACACAGCTGGCATTTAGGCAACAGTCTACCCAAGCAAAATGATCATCTCCGGTAAAGACCCCTCTTGAAGAAAAAAGGCTTCCCTCCCTTCCTCAAGCCAGCTCCATTAGCATAAGATCCCCACCCAGAGGAAAAAAAACTGTATTTCTGTCAAAAGCAAAGTGCCCTAAAGCCACTGTCCATATCTTACTCCTGAATCACTCACCTCAGCCCCCCTGCAACTCTGGTTCACTGCTCTCTTTCTGCACCCCCTGCCCACTATGTGCCTCTGCAGCCCTTCATTCACTGCTCAACTCTGCATCACTTTTCCACCACTGCTAACCTCTACACTCCTCCTCCCACACACATACAATGCAGCCCCATGTTCTCCCACACATACAATGCAGCACCCTGCCTGGCCACCCACATTGACCTTTAATGAAGTCCTCTGCCCCTACTCATGCTTACACACATGAATGAATGAAATACTTGTATAGCACACAATGCAAACTGAATTGCCTCTAGGCAGCCTCCCTCCGTACACATACAATGCAGCCCCTCAAGCTAACTATATGTCCTTCTGAAGATACTGCCAGGGATGTGTGTGGCCAGGTGCTGAGCAGGAACAAGAATTCTCCTTGTATAGGACTCTTGTGCTTTTCCAGCTGCAAATTGATAGCTGAGGTGCTGCTGAGAAATAACATGGCTGGCCGTTAGAGGTGCACAATTCTGGCTAAAATGAGAATCACAATTTTTTTTTTGCTTAGATGATAGATCATGATTCTCGCGGTGTAACATCATCTTTCACATTAAAACGAAACAAAAAAATGGGCTAACTTTACAGTTTTTTATTTTTTATTCATGGAAGTGTATTTTTTCCCCCAAAAATTACGTTTTGAAAGACCGCTGAGAAAATACAGTGTGACATAAAATATTGTAGCAATTGCCATTTTATTCCCTAGGGTCTCTGCTATATATAATGTTTAGGGGTTCCAAGTAATTTTCTAGCAAACAATATTGATTTTTACCTTAACAAACAAGTGTCAGAATTTTTATTAGACTTTAAGTGGTTAAACTTCCTGCATTTACATTTTTTAAAAACTTGGCAGACTGCCTGGATTTTTTTCTTTACACACAGAAGTTTCCCTTTATCTAAGAAGGAAGTTAGTTACAATGTTTGATTTTATCAAATTGGCAGGCTGCCCTAATGGTTTCTTTTGACAGCTGAGTGAGCAGATAAGTCTCTCCACTTGGTATATGAAAGAATTGGCAAACTCTGCAATAGAGATCATCAGAGGGGTTGAATCGAGATCACACTTTTTTTTTAACGATTAATTGTGCAGCTCTACTGCCGGTGGAGCTACAAAGGCAACTGATGAGCTTAGTTTGAAAAAAAAATATGGTGAACAAATGGTGTCAGAACCAAGCGAACCCATCAAGATGTGGAACACGCTCCCTTTGTGCCCGGTGATGAGGACTACCATGCCTAGTATATTTGTATCTAGCAAATATCCCAGCTTAATGCTGGCTTTTCTTAATTATTATTTTAATTACAAATTTCAAATACAAAATGATCATGGAGAAAATAACTAACCTTTTCAGACTAGAGAAATGCTGCAAGTGTAAAGAAATTGTATTGGACCTCTAGGATGGTCTTATGGCTTCATTATGAGCCTGTGCTTTATCACAGACACCCATGAGTTTAGTGTGCAATAACCTACTTGCTATTTTTTTGGCTGCAGGCTTCCTGTATGTGATTGCACCCAGTTGGGAGGAAAAGACTAGTGCATGGGGTTTATTGATCCAGAGGGAAACAAAATAAAGAATAGAGGTAAAATAAATTGTTTGGTTTTCAGCAAATGGCAGAACCTGCCTGCAGTAGAAGGCAATCTCAAAGGCAATTTGTTTTACTCTTTTATATGAAGTTTAGCTTCTAAATGTTTCTTTCCAGTCTTTAAGGTCGAATGTCATACTTTACAACTTCTAATTTGAAATTTAATTTTCTTTAGTGAAGATGGGTTTGTGATTTGAACGAACACATGTAATTAATATTATCTCTCAGCAAAAATGATCAAGTTTTATTACAGACTATTGGCTGGAATTATTATTTTTTTTTAAATGAACTAAACTATCAAAATATGTTTGTGCAATGAACATAATGTCTTGTGAAGCCCGCAATATTTAGCACTCTAGTATTTGTTATAAATAAATCCTGTTCCTTTTAGGCCTCATGCACGCTGGATGTCTTTACAGCTGCTATTTTGGTTTCGGGTGTTTTTTTTTCTGCAGCCAATAAATGCCTCAGCATGTTATCCTATGTGTCTATGCACACATAGGCTGTTATCGGCATTTTTTGGTAGGGAAATTTTCTGTCTGGAAAAACCCCCCCAGAACAAGTGAGTTTTGAGAAGTGTTTTTCAGCTGTAAAAATGCTCTAATGTTAACCACTTGCCGACTGCTGCACGCCAATGTACGTTGGCACAATGGCAACGGTCGGCAAATGGGGGTTCCTGTACGTCCCCTTTAAATGGAGGAGCTAGTGGGCGTGCCTACCACATACAGTGTGACTGTGCCCACGGGACCCACAGACTCTGTCCGCCGGTCTTCTGGCGATCGTGTCACGAAGCCACAGAACGGGGAAGTGCCTACGTAAACAAGGCATTTCCCCGTTCTGCCTAGTGACAGGACAGAGATCACGGCTCCCTCTCATCGGGAGCAGTGATCGCTGTCATGTGAGTGGAAGCCCACAGTTAGAATCCCTCCCTAGGACACACTTCATCCCTTCATCGCCCCTAGTCTTTAACCCCTTCCCTGCCAGTGTAATTGGTGCATTTTTATAGCACTGATCGCTGTATAAATGACAATGGTCGAAAAAAGTGTCCAATGTGTCCGCCGTAATGCCACAGTCCCAATTTAAACTGTTCCAAAAAAAAAAAGCCATAAAACTAACCCCTATTTTGTAGACACTATAACTTTTGCGCAAACTAATCAATATACGCTTATTGTGACTTTTGAAAATTGACGCTTTTTTTTTTTTTTTTTTTTTTTTTTATAGTGCAAAAAATAAAAATACAGAGGTTATCAAATACCACCAAAAGAAAGCTCTATTTGTGGGGGAAAAAAGGATGTCAATTTTGTTTGGGTGCAACGTCGCACGGCCGCGCAGTTGTCAGTTAAAGCGATGCAGTGCCGAATCGCAAAAAGTGCTCTGGTCAGAAAGGGGGTAAAATCTTCCAGGGCTGAAGCTTAAAAACACTGGAAAACATGGCTATTCGCCGTTTCTCAGTGCTTTTGAACCATAAGCTTTTGTGGGAATATAGTTGTGCTAAAAAAAATACTGAAAAACTCTCTACAGCTTTCTACAGCCAACGCTACTGGAGTTTTTATAACGTCCAGCGTGCATGAGGCCTTTGGGTGGTTTTATATTGTGGTGCCATAGGTTGAAAATGGCACCCGAGTGCACACCTGCAGTTCAAGTCACCTCGACTTTGGTGTCCTGCATTTGCAAAAAAAAAAAAAAAAAGTCTTTCAAATGAATGGGGGGGGGGGGGGGGGGGGTGCGCCATATTGCGCAAGATTTCTTATGAGGAAAACATACTGCGTTAACAGGTATAAAGTGGCCCTGAATGTTCCTGTGTGTGTTTTTTCATGCATTTTGCAAAGCAGACAGAAAAGCAAGGTGTAGTAACTGGTTCTTAAGTAATTCTAATATGGACCTCTCAGTAAGTTTACAAATCTGCATGAATAAGTTCCTGACATGTCACAATATACATTGACGATATACACCAGTCAGCCATAACTTTATGACCACTGACAGGTTAAGTGATTTAACATTGATTATCTCATTACACTGGCATCTAAAAGTCAGTGGGATATATTAGGCAGAAAATAAACATGTTGTCCTTGAAGCAGAGAAAATGAGCATTGTAATTTGTGTATGAGGCTGCATAGCTGCATACTGGTTAGGGTACCCATACTGACCCATGTCCACAGCCAAAAGCGCCTACAATGGGCACATGAGCATCAGAACTGGAGTATGGACCAATGGAAGAAGGTGGTCTGGTCTGATGAATCATGTTTTCTTTTACTTCATCTGGATGGCTGGATACATGCTTACCTGGGAGAGATATAGCACCATAATGCAATATGGGAAGAGGTCAAGCTGGCTGAAGCAGTGTGATGCTTTGGGCAATGTTCTGCTGGGAAACTTTTGGGTCCTGCCATTAACGTGGATGCTACTTGACACGTACCACCTACCTAAACATTGTTGCTGACCAAGTATGCCCCTGAATGAAAACGGTATTCCTTGATGACCTTGACCTCTGTAAGCAGAATAATGCTCCCTACCACACTGCAGAAATGGTTTAAAGAAAACACGTTTGAGGTGTTGACTTGGCCTTCACATCTCAATCCAGTAGAGCTTCTGTGAGATGTGCTGTAGAAGTCTAATCAATTTAGGCCCCACCTCGTAACTTACAAGACTTAAAGGATCTGCCACTGATGACTTGGTGCCAAATACCACGGCATATCATCAGAGGTTTGGTGGCATCCACGCCTCAATGGGTCAGGTTTTTTTTTTGGCAGCAACGGAAGACCTACTCGTGTGTGTGTGTGTGTTAGATACAATTTGCATACCTAAAATAATTTACAGACGTTTCTATTGGAGTTTTTTTTTCCAAACACTTTCTTAAATATCTTTTTCTTAAAGTTGGACAAATCAAAACTCCAGGCAGCATTTAAATGCACAAATCAAATATGCTTAAAGTAGAAGTCCACCCTAACACTAAAATCCTTCATCTACAGGCACCCACGGTCTAACACTAACCTATCAAGCCCTGTAAAGCACGAAGTGTATACATACTTTTTTCCACGCTGAGCTGTTAGATGCGCCTTCGCTTTGGAGGTGGGCACAGAGGACAGAGCCGAAAATGGAAGACCCATATTGGGTCTATAGGTGACGTCACATCCCATTAATTTCCCAGCCATTGTCTGCTGTGTCCTCCACAGAGCTTTTGCTGCTGGAGATTGGATCGGCTTAAAAAATAAATAAATAATATATATATATATATATATATATAACTTTTTTTTTTTTTTTTATATAATATATATAAATATACAGGGCTAGATAGGTTAGTGTTAGATGTCGGATGTTTGTAGATGCAGGGATTTTAGTGTTAGAGTGGACTTACACTTTTTAAGGGAGGTGTTTTACCTGTCTAAAACATCTCCAATAATATCCATTCAGTACTGTGATTTACACATCTCTGCCAAACAGGACAGCCAGGTAATTGGCACCACTTTTTCCAGTTGCAAATTGCAATGCAAACACCACCCTGCCTGTTGATTTGGATAGTTTGGAAGCAGTAGCATGCTTATAAGCTCAGCTTATTTTGTATGTCGCCCATCTGATTGGCTTCCAGTTGCTGTTCCTTCCCTTTCTCAATCTAAGTGCTGCTATACATAGGGCCAAAGAGGTTGAAATAAAGTAAAATTTGAGCAAAACATGAATTGCATGTATCAAAAAAGGAAAAAGAAAAATGTATTAATGAGCACAGAACAACATTCAAATGGCTAACACTGTTTTTTACATCTGCCTGAAGTTTGGATTAAATGACATTTCAGTAGCGCATTTTGCAGGAGAAAGTTTTAAGCTATATTTCTATAGTCTTCTCCTTCCTTGTAAAGTCTATTACCATCTATCTCTTTTTAAAGGGCGTAAGAGGCACTGGTGTGGGACGGATAGATGAGTAAAAGCAATAATGACCTGACATCGATACTGTTTTGACTTTCCAACTTTATCAAAAACAAAAAAAAAAAAACTTAAGTTGGAACTTTGTTTGAAGGTTTAAAGAGACACCGCCAGCTTGCCTATATAGGGCAAAATGACAGTTTCTCTATAAGGGGATCCCCTGTCCCCCCTACAGGGGCGGATCCAGAGCCTAGTCTCGGGAGGGGCGCTTGCAGAAAATATGTTTTTTTTTGGGGTAAATTTATCAGGGAAATGGCTAGTGTTAGCACTTCAATCATCACGACGCCATGGTTGTTATGGTGTCAGGATGATTGAAGCACATTACTATTATTACATTGTTATAAAAAATTAAATGGTTCAACTCACCATAATGCAGCATCAGTGGGAGCCCCGAGCGCGTCACCTGCCACACGTTGCAGATTGTCACTTGCCACGTCGCCTTTCACCAGATACAGATTGTCACTTACCACATCCCATGCCACATGTTGCAGATTGTCACTTGCCACTTCCCATGCCACACGTTGCAGATTGTCACTTGCCACGTCCCATGCCACACGATGCAGATTGTCACTTGCCACGTCACCTGTCACCAGATGCAGATTGTCACTTGCCCCGTCCCATGCCACACGTTGCATATTGCCATTTGCCACGTCCCATGCCACACGTTGCAGATTGTCACTTGCCACGTCACCTGTCACCAGATGCAGGTTGTCACTTGCCATGTCACACGATGCAGAGTGTCACTTGCCACGTCTCGTGCCACACGTTGCAGATTGTCACCTGTCACCAGATGCAGATTGTTACTTGTCACGTCCCATGCCGCACAATGCAGATTGCCACTTGCCATGTCCCATGCCACATGATGCAGAGATTGTCACTTGCCTGCCATAATTGTCTCTTGTTATAATTGCTATATAATTGTCCCAGGCAGCAGATTACCAGTAAAGCAGCAGAGAGATGAAGTAATCTCTCTGCTGCCGTGGCTGCCTGCACACTACACGGAACTTCAGCGATGCAGGACGGGCGCCGGGCAGTGAGAGATGATGTCATCTCTCTGCCCGCCCACCGGCTCCCTGATAGGCCAGCAGCCGCTCACACACTGACACTGAGCCGGGCCGTCCGCGGAGCCACCCGCTGTCTCTCCCCGACGGAGCCGCCCGTGCTCTCTGCCATGGAGCCGCCCGCCGGCTCTCTCACCCGCGGTGACACCTACCACTCCTATTCTCGGAGGGGGCAATTGACCCGTTGCCCCCCCCCTGGATCCGCCCCTGCCCCCCTATTTTTTCCCTTACTATTGATCATTCACCGCTCCTTTCTTCACAGCGGGCACCAAAATGAATGGTTTCAGCAATTCGAGGAGAGTTGACATCCCTGCCCTGGTCATATGTGAGTGTTTAGGCTTAGCGATTGGCTGCTAGACCCCTGTACTATCACAGGAGAAAAGGTCATCTACTCCTCCATTAGCACGTCTGCCTAGAAGCACCAGGGTCGTTGGTTTGAATCTCAACTGCATGGCTACCAGTCTGGAGTTTGCATGTTCTCACTGTGCTTGTGTGGGTTTCCTCCATCTACTCCAGTTTCTTCCCACATTCCAAAGACATGCTGGTAGGTTAATTGGCTCCTATCTAAATTGGCCCTAGTATGTGAAAATATGAGTCTTGGTGACCTTGGATTGTAAGCTCTTTGAGGGCAGGGGCTGATGTGAATGTACACTAAATACGTATAAAGTGCTGCGCAAATTGACAAAACTATATAAGTGCATGTAAGAAATAAATAAAATGAGGGTGATGGAGGTGTCACAATGAGTGGTGAGGGACTACAGTGGGTATATAAGGTCAGGGTTGGGCAGGGGCCTTTGCAGAGATACTGTTCTTGCCTGCCAATTTACCGGTAGTTCTGGGACTTTACAAACATTAGTAGAATAGCGGTCCGAAACTTTGTATGGCCTCAGGATGGTAAGCAGGAATCGGGTGTAGGATTGTAGTATTGCCAGTTTCGCTAGCCTTTATGCTTTAGTACAACATCCATTGTGAAGTGAAGTCATTACAGTTACGTGAACCAGTTAAAAATTAATTGTATAGATTAGGGGTTGACCCATTTTTCCATGCCCCAATGTAATGAAGATAAAGAGATGTGGACATGTCTGTAGTCCACATGAGTAGAATAGCCTAGGGTGACAAACCTGGCTCCTTTCATAGATACCATGGAGAAGTTTGATAGCCACCCAGGGGCAGAAAGTGCTATGTGCAGGGCTACCAGGTGAAAATAAAGCAAAAACAAATGCAGCTACCACACCAAGGACCAGTCAACTGTAATATATTCTAGTTTTTCGTTTTGGGTTTAGATGCACTTTAAAACTGCATATCATAATATATGCCTTTTAAATGTCTGCAGTTTAGTACTTGCCCATAGTTGGAATATGGAATCGCTGACTAGGACAATGTATTGTATTTGTGTTGCTGAAACAAGAAATTGGGAAATTAATTCTATTCACACTGTACATTTTTCTGTATGTACATTTTTATATGTTGCACCACTTTCATGGGGAAAAAAATTGTACAAAAAAAATCCCCAAAATGCTATTTGAACCCTGCAAGTGTAGCAGCTGATCAATAATGGAAAAAATCACTCCAATTCATATTCACTTTGCAAATGGACACATAATGGTCATAGCATTGATTCTAAAAGTTATGGTTTATCAATTTTGTAAATGGCTTATTTTGTTTTCATGAAATACGTGCAGACAGAATTGTCTAATCTAGTCTATGCGGTATAATACTGTATGACCCGCCCCTTAACAGATATGCTTGCAGATAGTCAGGAAAATAAAAATTTAGGGGATTGAACATTATCCTAATGCGCTCATCCATAGACAAAATGTGGTTGTAGAAGCTATGGCTTATTAAGCAAACAAGTGCTAGAAAATACATAAACTGCCATTGCTAAGTTTTTGCTTTGGAGAAATATTGGGTACCTGGCAATTGGGTTGATCCAAAGGTATTTCATCTTTGGTTGCTGACCTGAAATAAGTTGGTAGATATGGAGTTCTGACTTATTTAGCTTCATACAACTTCCTGGTCAGTGATTCGGAAAGAAACAAGACCAGAGATGGCTAGGAATGAGCAATTTTCACAATAAGGTCTCTGGTAGGGATGAGTCTGAAGTCCGAGTTGAACATTATGGGGCGTTCATGGGAAATTTGAGCACCAGCAGAACCCACCATAATAAACGGTGAGACGTTGACGGCTGCTGATTGGCCAAAGCATGCACCTGACCTGCATGCTTTGGCCAATCGGTGTGCTGTGATGTGGGAGCCATGCTTGGCCAAAGGCTGGGTGCTCTCTTGCCCCCCCTCCTGCGGCTTGCCAGGTTGTGTGTTCAGATAAGGGCCTGGTATGTATTTTGGGGGGACCCCACCCAATATTTTTTTTTGGGTGCGGGAGTTCCCCTTAATGTCCATACCAGACCCAAAGGGCCTGATAATGGACGTGGGGGGGGGGTTTAACAATGCCTTTTTTTTTTATTTATTTTTTTTATGTATATTGCCGGCATCCGGCAATACATTACAGCCACGAGCAGTCTTAAATGTATTTTTTTTCCTTTAGAAATATCATTTTACTGTGGTACTGTTCTAAACACTGGAAAATGTGCTACTTTTACAGGCATACTATAGACACCCCCCCAGGCATGAGATTTAAAGGCATATTTCATTTTTATTGTTTCACTTTAAGCATTATTAAAATCGCTGCTCCCGAAAAAAATTCAGTTTTTTGTAATGCTTTTTTTTGCATTGATACATGTCTCCTCGGGCAGGACCCAGGTCACCAAACACTTTTTATGGCAATAACTTGCATATAAGTCTTTAAAATTAGCACTTTTGATTTTTCATGTTCGTGTACCATAGACTTTACCGGAGTACACGTGTTTGCACACATTTTTTGACTGTTTTGCAAGTTCTGGTGCAAACCAAACCTGGGGGTGTTCGGCTCATCCCTAGTCTCAGGTTAGCATTGGCAGCCTCCCTATTCCTCTCATTAGTTTTCCTTTAATATAGTCGGTCTGCTGGCTTATTTCCTGAAAGAGGGACAGTCAAAAAGAAGACATTCCACAAGTCTGGAATACCCCCAGACAATGCTAAGTTGACAAAACAGCCAGTGGTTAAACCAGGAAAAAGTAACGATAATACTGGGGCTTCTGCGTAAACTCTGCTGTAAAATTTTAATTCACATTTAGCACATACTTGGTCATGATTTATGATTTTAAAACTGCATTTCAAAAATAGTATGAATATTTCAAATTCAGTATATGATTATGAATGGTATGAATTAACATTTTGTTTTTGTGTCCCCTTTTTTCAGCATTATATTCAATGATTCTGTTCTGTGTGTTTTTGTGGATCCCCTTTGTCTATTTTTACTATGAGGAAAAAGATGAAGATGACCGAAGTAACTGCTCAGTAAGTTATTTCTGTAATTGTAATATTCACCATTTTGACCAGTGTTGGGCCTCGTGTACACTGGTTGTTTTGCCATCTCTCCTAAATGCCTTTCCTCCTGGCACCAGTGTTTTGACCAAAAAAATGCTTGTAAACACATTAATGTAATTTGCCAGAATGATGATTTATTCTGGTAATTGGAATGAATTGGTGTTCAAGCGCTAAACGCGATTGGTGCTAATGCACATTTACACGCATTTACGGGTGTCAATCGTTCTTTCTGACAAAACTCTGCTGCTCCTGGATGTGATGGTAGTGTTTTTTTATTTATTTATTTATTTTTTTTTTTCTGCCTCTACACCCCATTTAAAAAAAAAAAAAATGGCAGACACACCGAGGAGCAGTATTAAAATGTCCAGTGTGAATAAGACCCTAAAAAGTAAATCCAGGCAAGGAAGGAAAAAAAAAACAATCTGCATGCTATCATTACATTCTAGCAGGCAAATTTATCTTCTGTGTATCCTAATTTGAGTGGTCCACTGAAGTCCCAGCACCCTCCCTCACATGCTCAAGCAGAGACCAGTAGGAGTATGATTTTGAAGCCTGCCCTACACTCTTTGCTTCTTACATCACCAATCACATTTAAACTTCCTAGGCAGGGCAGAAGCTGTTTGGTAGCTATGGGAAACATCTACTTTTTATACGTTTAGCTTTCTGTATGTCAGAGGCACCAAGGAGCATGTGTACAGCATGTATTCCCATATCACCAGTCTGCCGCAGTTGTTTTGCTGGCAAACTATAGCAGTACCTCAATTTAAAATCCGTGAAAAAGTAAGCTGTGCTACCTGTATTCGTCTAGAGACTTTTCAATTTTTGCAAAAGTTTACTATTAAAGTGGAACTTTACCCATAACAACTTGATAAAAAAGAATGTTCTTTAGTAAGGAACATACATTCCACAAAAATAATTATGCTTCCAAAATTAGTGTGTGCTGTAAATTGCCTACAGCATTGCTTTTGTTTCTTCTTACTGGAGGCTGCCATTTTGCTGAAGTCAGAGCCCCTGAGCAGTAGTAAATCTTTACGCTGTTGGCAGATTGGCCTGTAGTGGCCTTGATTTTCGGCACAATGTAAAAAATGGAGAGCATCTGAGCATGTGCAGAGCAGGGTGAGACAGCATATTACTGTTTTTTTAAACCGGACAGACACTTATTTTTAATGTTTTACATACCGTAGCTATTGCTGCAAAAGGGCTCAGCCCAAAGTGATCAGCAGGACTTCATTTTCTGACTAAAGTGCCACTTTACAATACAACAAAAAAATGCCTATATGACAATCAAGACAAGTACAAAATCCAATTATGTGATGCACAAGCCTCATAAAGTAAATAAAAACGTATTGCTACATCCCTTGAGTGGGCCAAATCCTCCATTATTTGTGCCTCACATGCTCCCCTACCCAGACACTGCAGCTCACTGTGGTAGGGTTTTGTCAGTGCTACTTATCCAGAAAGCAGTGGACAAGGACTAGGTGTGTGGCCAAGTGCTTATTGACCAGCTATAGGCATGTGAATCAGCAATGGCAATGCTGATAGCGACGCCCCCTACATCATCTTCTCATTCCATTATAGTGCAGGCAGTACTTTAAAGCAGCTGCAAAGGCATTTTTTTTGTTTAAAAAAAAAAAAAAGTTCTACTTACCTGCTCTGTGCAATTATATTGCGGGGAATGCATTAAGGTGAAAACATATTTTAACATTTAGAACCACTTTTAAATGAGGGGTTTTGAAGTAAAATTGAGGTCCAGTCAGTACATTTTTCTTCGAGCAGATCCTTCATATCACAGCCTCCCCCCCAACTCCTTTCTATCACAGTCCCCCATTTACATCAGTGTCCTCAGTCCCCCCACTTGTATCAACGTCCCCTGCCACCTCTTTACATTGATGTGAAAGGGGGGTACTGAGAACACTAGCCTCCCCTTTACATCTGTATCCTCGGTATCCCCTCTCCCACGTGTCCTCACTACGCCTTCATCACAGCCCACCAGTGCATCTGTGGCCTCAGTCCCATCTTTACATTGCAGCCTTCCCTTCATATCAGTGTTTACATCACTCCCACCCCCCTGTTCTGATCACTTCCCATGCATGGAAGGTATGGACAGAGGTTTGGAGCTGCACAATTGTTCTTGTCAACAAGTGGGTGATTAGTTGCTAGGACCTCCCCAGTGTCCTAGCAACCAGCCATTTGCTTCTTAACTTGAAAATTGGGTGGCTTCCATCTTCCATCCAACCCTGCTGTGCCTTCTCTCTGCCCTACCGTGAGGATGACAGTGGCAGCTGGGCAGGGGTGGAGAACTAGGAGATGTGTAAAGCCCCATATACACTATCAGATTTTCTGCTGATTTTTTTTCCTTCAGATTTACCAAAACCATATAATATGAGGTCAAACCTTAGTAGTTTCAATGTGTATGCAATCAGGCAGGCCCTTGCACTACATGGTTTTGGTAAATCCGAAGACAAAAATCAGCAGAAAAAAAGGATAGTGTGTATGGGGCTTTACCCAGGCTGCTAAGTGGGACCAATGTGGTGGTCTGGATAGGACGGTCAGTCTTTCCAGGTGTGGACCATGGTCCACCTATTTAGTGATGCCTGCTTTAAATGATTTCAGTAATATTTACTGTGAGGTTAAATTCCGATTTCTAAATTCCTTCCTCTGCCACTCAACGTAGCATCAAGATTAAACTTGCTTCTGACCACATCTAATAGGTGTGTCTAATATAACCTAAAAGAAAAGTATACTGATAAATAGGGATGAGCTCAGGCGTGTTCGCATAGGGCCTGCCAGGAAGTCGGTGCAGCGCTGCGCTAATAACAGGCAGCGAGACATTGCCCGATGTGCGGCTGCAGAGATCGGACAATGTCTCATTGCCTGTGATTAGCACAGCGCTTCACCAACTTCCTGGCAGGCTCTGCACGTGTTCTATGCGAACACGCCTGAGCTCATCCCTACTGATAAATGCGATGTGAATGTCTGTGTAACTAGAGCAGTTTGATGTCGGGATTATAAACTCCAAGGATGCTAGTGCAAACAAAACTATTTGTTTGAGAAATGATGCACCCACATTTATACTTGATAGGTGCCCGATTTCTGCAAGTGCCTTGCTTGCTTTGTCTCTTTGACACAAGGAAGTTGTTTGGTAAATATGCTGCTGGCATTTTGTAGTGTTCCTAGTTGTTTGGCAGTCAAAGGAAAGTCTTGTGGAGCATAGCAAGCTTACATGCTGAGTACATTTATGTTTGTGTCAATCATTTGTGTCAGCAGTGATGCCATAGACAGTGCATTACTTGAGCCACTCAACAGAATGCCATTATGGCATGCTGAGTCAGCATAATTCTGGCATAACGATCATAAGGGACGTTTGTGCTCGCTATGCTTTGATAAAAATTGTCAATTCTCTGTAGTTAACGCTTCAGCAATAATTTCTAAAATGTTAACTCATCATTGTGCAGCAGTTAAAAGAAAAATACGTAAATGTTCTATAGTTTGTTCTCTTAAGTCATTTTGTTTTCGAGAAAAATAAATGTATCCTTGTGAGATGGGTCATGGTAAATCTTTGCATATACTTGACTTGGGTGTTAAAGTGGAGAATTCTGAAAAAAAACCAAAAAAACCCTGCAATCTAAAGTCTTACTAAACCCACAAAAGTAAAATCAGTCTGCAGTAGAGCCTGCTTGTTGTTCTCACTGTGGAACCTAAGGGGTTAATCCTCTGCATTGTGTAAAAAAGCTGTTTGATCCTGTCTTCTCTGAGCCTTCCCTTCATCCACTGTCCCCAATCCATCTCCTGATGGTAAAGAGCCTTGGGGGCAAGCTGCACATGCTCCGTTTGGTGTGTATTGTTAGTTTTTTTTTTTTTCTTTTGGGAGAGTGCATGTGATCAACACAAGGCCAATCAGCACTGTCTAGGGTCAAGGGTCAGGGGTACTGCAGCCACATAGGACAGTCAGAGTAGAATGAAGTTTCCTCCTGCAAGCTTTAACCAGACACTGATAGAAGTTACAAGACTGCTATATACTACTGATGAGAAAAGGTATTTAGCATTTTATATTTATTATAATAATTACAATTCCATGTACTGTGGGCGACCAGGTATAATGAATGCAAGGTCCTGGGTTTAATAACACTTTAAGTCTTTTCTGCGTGACGTGTGGTGTACACTCCACTCTGCTCAAATGGAACCAGGGGCAACGTAGAACCTGGAATAAACAGTTGAGCAGATAGTGGTAGCGGGGGACGTAGCAACTACACTGAGACCAAACCTCCCAGTGCTAGAGGTAGGCATACTAGTGGACAACGGTCTGCAAGCATGCTCCAGGTACTGTTTTTTTTTTTACAGACCACAAGGCCTTCACTAATCTCTTGTTGCTTAGTTGGGTTGAAGGAGGTCCATCTAGTTCAGCGAGTCTTGTGCATTGACCCATTTAGCTTAGTATACCCTTTTAAGTCCCACTTTCTAAGTTCTACATCTAGAATTGCTTACTGACCCTTAATTATCTATTAACCTTTTCACATATGTCTTTGAACCAGCCTTCAGGGTAACTCAGAATTGGCCAAATTATTAGCTATTCACATTCACTACTGAAGGGTTGCCAGATGCTGCTGCAAAAAAAAGACCAACAATGTTTAACATTTAGCCACAAAGAGATAAGATCTCTTTTAAAACTAGTCCTTTTAAAATATACATAAAGTTCCAAATAAAGTCAGTTGTATGTGTTTTTTTTTTTTTTTTTTTTTAATGTGAAATGAAAAGAATTGATGGAAGCCAGCCAGTCTGGCAGCTCTGCTGTAAAGGATAGTTTATATAAGCCTTTCGCTTATATTTAGCTTCTCTAAATATGGGCATCTAAACATGAGCAATTGGGAACTAATTGGTTGAAAAAAAATAGTAAGTTATTTTCAGAAGTGATTGTTTTAGGGATTATAATAGAAAGCTTCAAACAAAGCAACTACATTTTAAGTCATGCCAGCGTAACACCAGAAATAAATGACTGGTTACTTGAAACATTGTTTCCCATGACAGGCTCTCTATCTCATTAACATTCAAGTGCATGCCAGCATCATTGCTCCCAAAATAGAACCGGTTTTGTTATTAGTGTGTTGACAAGCACTATTTGTTGTGTAGTAAACAAGGAGGGATTGTCTTTATGAATATTTTGTTCTATGACTAGGTTGTTACTATAGTAATTTATGGTTTGCTTTTTCTCCAGAACACTGTAGGTGTGTGTGTGTGTGTTTGTTTGTTTTTTTTGTTTTTTTATATCTCGATGCTCCTTAAGATGTTTATAATTTAAAATGCATGCATGAATCACAAAGAATCGGCTACCTTTTTAGAAATGCCTAAGTGACAGCACAATTAATTCATAGCTTTAGCCTATTAGAAGATGTATTTACACTTAAGGGGATTGGGGCGTCTAGCTTATAAAGTTCCATTTACCTCTGAGCTACAGATTCCTCTGCTAATTTTTCTAGTTACGTTGCTGTTTAACCATGTGGTCGCCATGTTTGTTTCTGCATTGCGTTTTCTGCCACAAGCTCAGCAGTTGGGAAGATTAGCTAGAGACGGCAATCATAGGAACTTGGGAGTTATTCATTACCGTTGGCACACAGATAATAAACTGTAGATAAATCTGAATATATATTAAGGGGTTATTCCTGCGCCTAATCAGGGAAGAGAACAAGGATCTAATTTTGTACTGCTGCATACACTGGAAGTGGGGTACTTGAACCCTTTTTACAGGAAAAATATATAAGAAGTAGTGTTGCGCAGTACTGGGTTGGGTGATATTATCCTGAGAGGTTAGTAAATTCTGTCCACATCACAATAATTAAAGTTAGATGTGTTATCGCCCAGACTAAAAGGGGATATATGGGCGGCTAAAATTGGCGAAATAATATGAAAAAAATGATGCTCAAGTGTGAACGAATATGAGTGGGTGACTTCTACGTCACAATGTGAATAGCAAAGTATATCCAATGGTAAGCAAAATAAATAGTGATTCTTAATGCGATTAACAAAATCGCATAGGAAGTGCCAGTGCTAGATAGTGAATAAATCTATAGAAATATCAACTACACCATAAATAAAAACCAATGTGCATAAAAAAGTCATTAAAAAACACAAGAATTATGTGAAACAGGTTTGCTAGTGGCTAGGAAATCGCATAAAGTGCCAGTGCCGAAAATTATTGTAAATAAATGCGTATAAATATCTTTATACCATGTGCTAAATTGTGTAAATACGGTGAACACGTAAAATCATGTGACATACACAAAATCGTGTCAAAGAAAACGACACATAAGAAAAGGATCTCTGTAAAAATATTCTCAGTAAGTGTGCACAGTGATTTAAAAAACTATATCAACCAATAGATAAAAAGATTGCACAATCACATATATCAGGTTTGTGTCCATTCAAGATGTGCGATAACTGGTGGCGATTATATTCAAAATCGCATGCAACAAAAAACGCATGAGGTGCTGGTATCAGATTTTTTTGTGCACTGTAAAGTAACGTTGCAAACAGTGATGGTATTAGTGATGGTGACTATATCCCGCGTGGTCCTGTGTACTCAGGGTATGGATGTCCCCTTACCTTACAGCTGTAAGGTAACAGCGTTTGACATGTATATCCTCAGGCTTCCTGGTGGTCTTTTATCCCTCGAGGTCCTATCCTTATGGCCCCGGAAACTGGCGTCTCCTGCCTATTACACCGTGTTGGTCTCCTTAAGTGGACGTTCAGCGGTACTCAGCATAGGGGGGGGGGGGGGTTGTTAGGTTGCCTCAGCGGTGGTTGTTATGTGAGGGTTAAACAGATAAAAAAAGGGGGAGCCCCATAGTGTAGTAATTTTGAACAAGATTTAAGTTTTATTTAAATATAGTGGATAAAATACTCACAAACATATAGAGATTTCTTTGCAATGTAAAAACGAGCCTCGAGCTCGATTACGTCACTTCCGGTAGCGTCCCGACGCGTGTTCGTCACGGTCACGTGACTTCATCAGGGGATGACTAGTGTTCAGGGAAGTGTCTTTAAATAGAGACAATGATTGCTAGTTCGGTGGCCATTTTGGGGAAGACCCGGAAGTGTCCCGGCGGCCATTTTGCGGTTCATATTGTCGCCGGAAGTATACCGACGGCCATCTTGTTGGTTTGTTACATCGTGTTTCTTATGTCGGCAGCCATTTCGCTGTTTATATTGTCGCCGGAAGTATATAGACGGCCATTTTTTTGGTTGTTATGCCTTGTTTACTATGTACTGTGTCCAAAAATAGATGCATGGCCATTTTTGGGAGGTATCCTCGGCGGAAAACACCAGCGGGGCGTCGCTGTATGGATGTCGCCGCCTCCCAAACAGACAGAGTGCCTAATAATGTTAAGAACCAGGAGAATGTATATAGAATGTGTAATATAGGCTATACATTAAACGGGCAATCACTAGTTAAAGAGTGATAACCTTTCTATATAATTGGCAAGTTTGGAGTAAAACAATTAATGCTGTTTATTAAAATACGTCTATTTTAATATATATCTATAAAAAAGTTAATGAGTATAAATACAGGAGAGAATGCATATGTCAAAATATGCATAAAAATAGGAAAATATTAATTTATTTGTTTACGCACCCTTGGAGCAAAGATGGGAAGACGACAGAACGGACAGGCATAGGCAATCCGACATGGAATACGAGAGGTCTTTTTTAGAGAGGAGCCGCGAGAACGACCCATCAAGGAGGAACGAAAACCTGAGAAACCAAAGAAGAACACCAGAAAGAGAGGATGCAGAGGGGGGAAGAGATCACAAAAGAAAAAGAGAGTGAAGGGCGAAGGTATTTTTAACCTTAGCGGACAACCCCTCTCTCATGAAGAAATAGGAGTTCTCGATAAAGGTCTAAAATATGCACCCACAAAAAACCTTGATAAATTTCAAACTTATATCGGAATCCAGAAATTTGTGAGGAAATTAAATATTAAAAAATACTTGATCAGCAATCCATGTAAACCGAAGACCATAAGACCTACTGATGAAATGACGCACAGCACTTTAAGAAATAAATCAATTTTTAACCCAGTAACTAAAGATAACAAATATATAGAAGTTTTTAAACGAATCGTTCTTGAGGAGGTGAAAGAATTGAAAATCAAGAAGCGTGACGAACCAAAACATATTAGAAGCGGCATCCGGAAACTAACAAAAAGGAAAGACCTGGTCATACGACCAGCGGATAAAGGTGGAGGCATCGTAATACTGTCTAAAGATCAATATAATATAAGTATGAATGCTCTACTTGAAGATAACGACACATACGATCGACTGTTGGGCAATCCAGTCTTTAAATGCAGGAAAGCACTCGAACAGGTGGTACATTTGGGCCTAAAGAAGGAGATACTCAATAAGAAAGAAGCCAAATATCTAATACCCGAGGCATGTAGAACACCAATTATTTATTTTCTGCCAAAAATCCATAAAGACAAAGAAAATCCACCCTCCAGACCAATAGTGAATGGTATTGACTCTTTAACAGCGAGAATGGGGCAATATATTGATTATTATCTGCAGCCGGCCGTACAGAAGACACGGGCGTATCTGAGAGATACCAAGCACATATTGCAAATCATAGATGACATACCAAAAGACGAGGGACCGTGGTGGTTGGCTACAGCGGATGTAGCCTCACTCTACACAATAATCTTGCACTACCAAGCCTGTGAGGCAACTAAATGGGGATTACGGAAATATACAGACCTACTGTGCCCCCAGAGAAAATTCCTTATAAAATGTCTCGATTTCTGCTTGAAAAACAGCTACTTCTGGTATAATAAAAATTATTATCACCAAAAAACGGGCGTAGCCATGGGGGCAAAATTTGCCCCGAGCGTCGCAGGCCTTTTTATGGCACAATGGGAGGAAGAGGAAATATTTAACAACCCCCCAAATGAATTATATATATACCGAAGATACATCGATGATGTCATTATATTGTGGAAGGGTGAACGACCAAGACTGATCACCTTTTTGGAGAAACTAAACACGAACAAGAGGAACATAAAACTATCGTGGGAGATAAGCAATGAATCCATCAATTTTCTGGATTTGAAAATAATACAAGATAACGAAAAACTTATCACAAAAACACACTTTAAGAGTGTAGACCGCAATAGTTACCTACCATTAGAAAGCTGCCACCATAAGGATTGGCTATATAACATACCAAAAGGCCAACTTATGCGCCTGAGACGCAATTGTACACAAGAAGAACACTTTCAGGAACAAGCTAAAAACATGAAACAAAAATTCATTGAGAAAGGCTATGAGGAAGAATTTATAAACGAGAAAATATCAGAAGTAACAAGCTTAAATCGTAAAGATCTCATAAAAAACAAACCCCATAACGAGACAGCACAAGATAACGTTCCGATTATCTTAGACTTCAATGTACAGTTTAAACAGGTGGAAAAAATCATCAAACGTAATTGGGAAATATTACGCTCAGATACATGTCTAAAAGACATTCTGCCCACTCGTCCGAAATTTGTATATAGGCGAGCCCCTACGATTAGGGACAAAATAGTGAAGAATATCCCCGATCCACCAAGTAGGGGATTCACCTTCTTTACGGGAAAAGGATTTTTTCCCTGTAAGCGATGCTATGCATGCATTAAAACAAAACGCCCCAACGAGAAGAGAAAAGAGTTCACCTCCACTAGCACAGGCAACAGTCATGATATTAAAGAGTTCATCTGTTGCAATACCATCGGGGTGGTATACGCATTGGAGTGCAGTTGTGGACTCCAGTATGTGGGCCGCACAAAGAGACCACTAAAAGTACGTGTCAAAGAACACATAAAGAACATAATAAAGGGATTTGATAAACATAGTGTATCGAGGCACTTTGCGTTACACCACAATAAAGATCCCTCCCAACTTAAATTCTGGGGCATCGAACCATACGTCAAACACTGGAGAGGAGGGCACAAAGTAAGGACCCTTAGCCAAATCGAGTCCAAATGGATATTTACACTAGACACATTCACGCCAAAGGGACTCAATGTGGAATTTGACCTAAACTGCTTCATTAGCGACTTTTAACCACCCCTCAATTTTGAACGATCTTTTACCTTCTATTTAACTCCTTTTAAATTTTGTAAACTCTTTTATAACGTTCCATACATTATTCATATATATTCTATTCATTTTACAACTCACTACTGTCTCTTACATATCTACAATCTTAATTACCCCTACTCTTCCCTCCTCTTTCAAACGACCCTGAACCTAGATTTTGATTATTTGCATGTTATATAATCACTGAGATATATTTAAGCACGATTATTAACATGCATAGACACATACACATGTACATATGTACGAGCACCGTGGTTGATGTACACGTATATAGGTATTTTATTGATATATTTTAACTCTTGTGGCCCTCGCCCTCTATTTACTTATCTAAAACTTTGTTTACTGTGAACGTCATTTCCGGCAGCAATGGGAATCACTTCCCTCGTCTTCTATTTTATTTAAATATTTTTTTCTCTTTTTTATATATATTTTTTCTCCATTTTAATTCCTACTTTTTAAATTTATTATCTGGTTTCAACTACTATTACCTTACGCTTACAAATAGTAAGGCCTGTAAATTATTTTAGTTTAAATATATCCGTCATTTTAAACATATACGTTTTTATAGATAAACAAATAAATTAATATTTTCCTATTTTTATGCATATTTTGACATATGCATTCTCTCCTGTATTTATACTCATTAACTTTTTTATAGATATATATTAAAATAGACGTATTTTAATAAACAGCATTAATTGTTTTACTCCAAACTTGCCAATTATATAGAAAGGTTATCACTCTTTAACTAGTGATTGCCCGTTTAATGTATAGCCTATATTACACATTCTATATACATTCTCCTGGTTCTTAACATTATTAGGCACTCTGTCTGTTTGGGAGGCGGCGACATCCATACAGCGACGCCCCGCTGGTGTTTTCCGCCGAGGATACCTCCCAAAAATGGCCATGCATCTATTTTTGGACACAGTACATAGTAAACAAGGCATAACAACCAAAAAAATGGCCGTCTATATACTTCCGGCGACAATATAAACAGCGAAATGGCTGCCGACATAAGAAACACGATGTAACAAACCAACAAGATGGCCGTCGGTATACTTCCGGCGACAATATGAACCGCAAAATGGCCGCCGGGACACTTCCGGGTCTTCCCCAAAATGGCCACCGAACTAGCAATCATTGTCTCTATTTAAAGACACTTCCCTGAACACTAGTCATCCCCTGATGAAGTCACGTGACCGTGACGAACACGCGTCGGGACGCTACCGGAAGTGACGTAATCGAGCTCGAGGCTCGTTTTTACATTGCAAAGAAATCTCTATATGTTTGTGAGTATTTTATCCACTATATTTAAATAAAACTTAAATCTTGTTCAAAATTACTACACTATGGGGCTCCCCCTTTTTTTATCTGTTTAACCCTCACATAACAACCACCGCTGAGGCAACCTAACAACCCCCCCCCCCCCCTATGCTGAGTACCGCTGAACGTCCACTTAAGGAGACCAACACGGTGTAATAGGCAGGAGACGCCAGTTTCCGGGGCCATAAGGATAGGACCTCGAGGGATAAAAGACCACCAGGAAGCCTGAGGATATACATGTCAAACGCTGTTACCTTACAGCTGTAAGGTAAGGGGACATCCATACCCTGAGTACACAGGACCACGCGGGATATAGTCACCATCACTAATACCATCACTGTTTGCAACGTTACTTTACAGTGCACAAAAAAATCTGATACCAGCACCTCATGCGTTTTTTGTTGCATGCGATTTTGAATATAATCGCCACCAGTTATCGCACATCTTGAATGGACACAAACCTGATATATGTGATTGTGCAATCTTTTTATCTATTGGTTGATATAGTTTTTTAAATCACTGTGCACACTTACTGAGAATATTTTTACAGAGATCCTTTTCTTATGTGTCGTTTTCTTTGACACGATTTTGTGTATGTCACATGATTTTACGTGTTCACCGTATTTACACAATTTAGCACATGGTATAAAGATATTTATACGCATTTATTTACAATAATTTTCGGCACTGGCACTTTATGCGATTTCCTAGCCACTAGCAAACCTGTTTCACATAATTCTTGTGTTTTTTAATGACTTTTTTATGCACATTGGTTTTTATTTATGGTGTAGTTGATATTTCTATAGATTTATTCACTATCTAGCACTGGCACTTCCTATGCGATTTTGTTAATCGCATTAAGAATCACTATTTATTTTGCTTACCATTGGATATACTTTGCTATTCACATTGTGACGTAGAAGTCACCCACTCATATTCGTTCACACTTGAGCATCATTTTTTTCATATTATTTCGCCAATTTTAGCCGCCCATATATCCCCTTTTAGTCTGGGCGATAACACATCTAACTTTAATTATTGTGATGTGGACAGAATTTACTAACCTCTCAGGATAATATCACCCAACCCAGTACTGCGCAACACTACTTCTTATATATTTTTCCTGTAAAAAGGGTTCAAGTACCCCACTTCCAGTGTATGCAGCAGTACAAAATTAGATCCTTGTTCTCTTCCCTGATTAGGCGCAGGAATAACCCCTTAATACTTATTCTGACACCCACCTTGATCCATTCTTGCAGCCATCATGGATGTTTTTTCATTTTTAGATAAAAGACAGGTTAACCTGGGAGAGGTTTTTAATGTAACTACACCTACCAATAAAAACAGTGACCTTGAAAGCCTAATGAGGAAATTAGGACACAACATGGAGAAGAAGGTTAGTCTATGGTGGGACATTACCACCTTTGAACAATATCTCAGAGATGGGATTGTCCCCAGACGCCTGAGATGGGATGTCACACCAAATGACGGACTGACAGATCAAGAATCAATCGATGATTGGTTCAAATTTTTTAATGGGAAAGGTTTAGAACTTTTAATGTTCCTACTCGATAGAAAGAAGAAAAAACTAAAAATAGTAGATGAGATCATTCTGGGAGTAAAAGAAGAATTAGAAGCACATAAGGATACTGCGGAATTTTTAGCCCTAACAACACAATTGAACAAAGACCTCACAAAAAAAGATAGAGAAGTTCAACAAAGAAAAAGCAAAAAATACAATAGAGACATGAACGATTTTAAAACTGATCGAGCCTTTAAATGGCAAAGCCAAATGGGACATCTAGACCCAGTTTCAACCTACTCCACTCCCGAAAAATCAGTAAGAGTGCAGTCGGAACATACCAATATACGAGGAAACCAAGAGAATCAAAACCAAACCAGGTCTTATGACACATACGAACAAACCAGACCTGACATGATGAGAAATGATGATAGACAAGGCAACCAGTATCAACAAACCCCCCGAAAAAACGATAGAGGATATATACCTTATAAAAACGAGAGGAGACCCTATTACCAAGATAGGACACCCCGAAATGGTTGGAAGAAACCCTTTTGGAAGAATAATAGGAGGAACAACGGACCAAGGCCTTACTATGACAATAGAAATCATCAACAACAAAGAGATAACAGAGGTCCATATAATGATAACAGAGGGCGTCCCTATGACACACAAGCATCAAGGGGAAGAAGCCCCTACAGACAACACGAAAGACGAGAAGGAGAATACCAGAACCCTCCCCCTCAAACACCATATCGTACATACGAAAGAAGCCCGATTCCAACATACAACTATTACGCACCCTTGGAGCAAAGATGGGAAGACGACAGAACGGACAGGCATAGGCAATCCGACATGGAATACGAGAGGTCTTTTTTAGAGAGGAGCCGCGAGAACGACCCATCAAGGAGGAACGAAAACCTGAGAAACCAAAGAAGAACACCAGAAAGAGAGGATGCAGAGGGGGGAAGAGATCACAAAAGAAAAAGAGAGTGAAGGGCGAAGGTATTTTTAACCTTAGCGGACAACCCCTCTCTCATGAAGAAATAGGAGTTCTCGATAAAGGTCTAAAATATGCACCCACAAAAAACCTTGATAAATTTCAAACTTATATCGGAATCCAGAAATTTGTGAGGAAATTAAATATTAAAAAATACTTGATCAGCAATCCATGTAAACCGAAGACCATAAGACCTACTGATGAAATGACGCACAGCACTTTAAGAAATAAATCAATTTTTAACCCAGTAACTAAAGATAACAAATATATAGAAGTTTTTAAACGAATCGTTCTTGAGGAGGTGAAAGAATTGAAAATCAAGAAGCGTGACGAACCAAAACATATTAGAAGCGGCATCCGGAAACTAACAAAAAGGAAAGACCTGGTCATACGACCAGCGGATAAAGGTGGAGGCATCGTAATACTGTCTAAAGATCAATATAATATAAGTATGAATGCTCTACTTGAAGATAACGACACATACGATCGACTGTTGGGCAATCCAGTCTTTAAATGCAGGAAAGCACTCGAACAGGTGGTACATTTGGGCCTAAAGAAGGAGATACTCAATAAGAAAGAAGCCAAATATCTAATACCCGAGGCATGTAGAACACCAATTATTTATTTTCTGCCAAAAATCCATAAAGACAAAGAAAATCCACCCTCCAGACCAATAGTGAATGGTATTGACTCTTTAACAGCGAGAATGGGGCAATATATTGATTATTATCTGCAGCCGGCCGTACAGAAGACACGGGCGTATCTGAGAGATACCAAGCACATATTGCAAATCATAGATGACATACCAAAAGACGAGGGACCGTGGTGGTTGGCTACAGCGGATGTAGCCTCACTCTACACAATAATCTTGCACTACCAAGCCTGTGAGGCAACTAAATGGGGATTACGGAAATATACAGACCTACTGTGCCCCCAGAGAAAATTCCTTATAAAATGTCTCGATTTCTGCTTGAAAAACAGCTACTTCTGGTATAATAAAAATTATTATCACCAAAAAACGGGCGTAGCCATGGGGGCAAAATTTGCCCCGAGCGTCGCAGGCCTTTTTATGGCACAATGGGAGGAAGAGGAAATATTTAACAACCCCCCAAATGAATTATATATATACCGAAGATACATCGATGATGTCATTATATTGTGGAAGGGTGAACGACCAAGACTGATCACCTTTTTGGAGAAACTAAACACGAACAAGAGGAACATAAAACTATCGTGGGAGATAAGCAATGAATCCATCAATTTTCTGGATTTGAAAATAATACAAGATAACGAAAAACTTATCACAAAAACACACTTTAAGAGTGTAGACCGCAATAGTTACCTACCATTAGAAAGCTGCCACCATAAGGATTGGCTATATAACATACCAAAAGGCCAACTTATGCGCCTGAGACGCAATTGTACACAAGAAGAACACTTTCAGGAACAAGCTAAAAACATGAAACAAAAATTCATTGAGAAAGGCTATGAGGAAGAATTTATAAACGAGAAAATATCAGAAGTAACAAGCTTAAATCGTAAAGATCTCATAAAAAACAAACCCCATAACGAGACAGCACAAGATAACGTTCCGATTATCTTAGACTTCAATGTACAGTTTAAACAGGTGGAAAAAATCATCAAACGTAATTGGGAAATATTACGCTCAGATACATGTCTAAAAGACATTCTGCCCACTCGTCCGAAATTTGTATATAGGCGAGCCCCTACGATTAGGGACAAAATAGTGAAGAATATCCCCGATCCACCAAGTAGGGGATTCACCTTCTTTACGGGAAAAGGATTTTTTCCCTGTAAGCGATGCTATGCATGCATTAAAACAAAACGCCCCAACGAGAAGAGAAAAGAGTTCACCTCCACTAGCACAGGCAACAGTCATGATATTAAAGAGTTCATCTGTTGCAATACCATCGGGGTGGTATACGCATTGGAGTGCAGTTGTGGACTCCAGTATGTGGGCCGCACAAAGAGACCACTAAAAGTACGTGTCAAAGAACACATAAAGAACATAATAAAGGGATTTGATAAACATAGTGTATCGAGGCACTTTGCGTTACACCACAATAAAGATCCCTCCCAACTTAAATTCTGGGGCATCGAACCATACGTCAAACACTGGAGAGGAGGGCACAAAGTAAGGACCCTTAGCCAAATCGAGTCCAAATGGATATTTACACTAGACACATTCACGCCAAAGGGACTCAATGTGGAATTTGACCTAAACTGCTTCATTAGCGACTTTTAACCACCCCTCAATTTTGAACGATCTTTTACCTTCTATTTAACTCCTTTTAAATTTTGTAAACTCTTTTATAACGTTCCATACATTATTCATATATATTCTATTCATTTTACAACTCACTACTGTCTCTTACATATCTACAATCTTAATTACCCCTACTCTTCCCTCCTCTTTCAAACGACCCTGAACCTAGATTTTGATTATTTGCATGTTATATAATCACTGAGATATATTTAAGCACGATTATTAACATGCATAGACACATACACATGTACATATGTACGAGCACCGTGGTTGATGTACACGTATATAGGTATTTTATTGATATATTTTAACTCTTGTGGCCCTCGCCCTCTATTTACTTATCTAAAACTTTGTTTACTGTGAACGTCATTTCCGGCAGCAATGGGAATCACTTCCCTCGTCTTCTATTTTATTTAAATATTTTTTTCTCTTTTTTATATATATTTTTTCTCCATTTTAATTCCTACTTTTTAAATTTATTATCTGGTTTCAACTACTATTACCTTACGCTTACAAATAGTAAGGCCTGTAAATTATTTTAGTTTAAATATATCCGTCATTTTAAACATATACGTTTTTATAGATAAACAAATAAATTAATATTTTCCTATTTTTATGCATATTTTGACATATGCATTCTCTCCTGTATTTATACTCATTAACTTTTTTATAGATATATATTAAAATAGACGTATTTTAATAAACAGCATTAATTGTTTTACTCCAAACTTGCCAATTATATAGAAAGGTTATCACTCTTTAACTAGTGATTGCCCGTTTAATGTATAGCCTATATTACACATTCTATATACATTCTCCTGGTTCTTAACATTATTAGGCACTCTGTCTGTTTGGGAGGCGGCGACATCCATACAGCGACGCCCCGCTGGTGTTTTCCGCCGAGGATACCTCCCAAAAATGGCCATGCATCTATTTTTGGACACAGTACATAGTAAACAAGGCATAACAACCAAAAAAATGGCCGTCTATATACTTCCGGCGACAATATAAACAGCGAAATGGCTGCCGACATAAGAAACACGATGTAACAAACCAACAAGATGGCCGTCGGTATACTTCCGGCGACAATATGAACCGCAAAATGGCCGCCGGGACACTTCCGGGTCTTCCCCAAAATGGCCACCGAACTAGCAATCATTGTCTCTATTTAAAGACACTTCCCTGAACACTAGTCATCCCCTGATGAAGTCACGTGACCGTGACGAACACGCGTCGGGACGCTACCGGAAGTGACGTAATCGAGCTCGAGGCTCGTTTTTACATTGCAAAGAAATCTCTATATGTTTGTGAGTATTTTATCCACTATATTTAAATAAAACTTAAATCTTGTTCAAAATTACTACACTATGGGGCTCCCCCTTTTTTTTTATCTGTTTAACCCTCACATAACAACCACCGCTGAGGCAACCTAACAACCCCCCCCCCCCCCTATGCTGAGTACCGCTGAACGTCCACTTAAGGAGACCAACACGGTGTAATAGGCAGGAGACGCCAGTTTCCGGGGCCATAAGGATAGGACCTCGAGGGATAAAAGACCACCAGGAAGCCTGAGGATATACATGTCAAACGCTGTTACCTTACAGCTGTAAGGTAAGGGGACATCCATACCCTGAGTACACAGGACCACGCGGGATATAGTCACCATCACTAATACCATCACTGTTTGCAACGTTACTTTACAGTGCACAAAAAAATCTGATACCAGCACCTCATGCGTTTTTTGTTGCATGCGATTTTGAATATAATCGCCACCAGTTATCGCACATCTTGAATGGACACAAACCTGATATATGTGATTGTGCAATCTTTTTATCTATTGGTTGATATAGTTTTTTAAATCACTGTGCACACTTACTGAGAATATTTTTACAGAGATCCTTTTCTTATGTGTCGTTTTCTTTGACACGATTTTGTGTATGTCACATGATTTTACGTGTTCACCGTATTTACACAATTTAGCACATGGTATAAAGATATTTATACGCATTTATTTACAATAATTTTCGGCACTGGCACTTTATGCGATTTCCTAGCCACTAGCAAACCTGTTTCACATAATTCTTGTGTTTTTTAATGACTTTTTTATGCACATTGGTTTTTATTTATGGTGTAGTTGATATTTCTATAGATTTATTCACTATCTAGCACTGGCACTTCCTATGCGATTTTGTTAATCGCATTAAGAATCACTATTTATTTTGCTTACCATTGGATATACTTTGCTATTCACATTGTGACGTAGAAGTCACCCACTCATATTCGTTCACACTTGAGCATCATTTTTTTCATATTATTTCGCCAATTTTAGCCGCCCATATATCCCCTTTTAGTCTGGGCGATAACACATCTAACTTTAATTATTGTGATGTGGACAGAATTTACTAACCTCTCAGGATAATATCACCCAACCCAGTACTGCGCAACACTACTTCTTATATATTAAATCTGAATATACATTCATGTGAAAAAAGTAAATACGCCCCATGCAAATATTTTAACAGATAAATATTAGATCTTCATTGAAATGGTGCCTACAGATAAAGGTGATGTACTGGAACAAGACACGTAAAATTAACAAGGCATATTAATTGGCTTCATCTAATATAACAAAAATGCAGTTTTGTCAAAAGTGAGCACAACCAGATCTCACACCCACCCACACTTCAAATCCATACAAATGTGAATCAGGGGTTCCAGATTAGGTGCCAGTTATAAGAACCTTCTTCGAGAATGTGCCTCATTCCTGAAGAACCCCATACCCGCCATGAAGCATGGTGGTGGAAATAATATTGTTTGGAATTACTTTGCTTCAGGGCCTTGGTAAATTGTAACCATCAAAACAACTATTTATTATTCATCATATCAAAGTTGATGGGAATATGAGGACATCTTTCGGAAGGTTGAAGTTCAACTGAAAATTGACCTATTATTATTATTATTATTATTATTATTATTATTATTATTATTATTATTCTGCGTGATATCCAAGACTTGGTAATTATCTTTGGCCACACTTTCTTGTGTATTAACATCAGGGCTTTATGTTTAGAGATTTGATATAACTTGTCCTTAAAGGGGTTGTTAAGGTTTGGTTTTTTTTTTTTGTTTTTTTTTAATGACAAACTTGCCTTCTCTGTGCAAGGGTTTTGCACAGAGTGGCCTCGATCCTGCTCTTCTGGGGTCCCCCAGCAGCTCTCCTGGCTCCTCACTGCATCGTGTGCCCCCTCGGAGACCCGCATTCCAAGGGGACAACGTTCGGGCGTGCCCCTGAGTCCTTTGACACAGAAAGCAGGACCCGGCAACGCCCCCAGCTCTCCTGTCACTAGATTTGATAGTAGCAGGAGCTAATGGTTGCTGCTGCTATCCATCTATCCAATAAGTACCCATAACAGTGGCTGGAGCTGCTATGCTCCTTCTCATTACTAGAAAGATTGGGTTCAGGAACGTAAAAGGGGGGGGGGGGGGCTCTGGGGTGGAAGTTTTTTCTTTATCGTACATCACGGGACACAGAGCGCTATTCATGACTATCTGGGTTATACGCTACCTTTAGGTGATTGGACACTGGCAACCAGTAGCAAGAAGGTTCCTCCCATATAACCCCTCCCATACAGGAAGTACATCTGTTTTTTCACCAGTGTCTTGAAGATGATGGCCATGGCTGTTAAAGCTCTTCAAATTCTTCAATGATGTCCCAGTGAGGACATTATAATCAGATCCATTCAGGTGGCACAAGAAAGCTAAAGTGGATGGTACCCGTGTTTCGGTTCAAGAATGTGGTTTTGCTTGTAACATGTTCTATATGGCGCTGGACCCTTGTTTAGTGGTACTCTGGTCAGACACTTGCCCAAGGATGCTTTACAGGTCCAAGGGTGTGGACCCCAAGAATTGGGGGACCCGGTCCTTGAAGGTCCACAGAGGCACTACCCACCGTGATGGGGGAAGATTGGGCCTATTTTTACAGGCCCTGCAGAGTGGAGTGGTGAGTACTCCCTCTGGGATTGCTATTGCTGTGTGGCCTCTGTCCTAATGATAGGGCATTACAGACTGTCCATTACATTACATTACAAACGGCCCACTAGAAAATATCCGATCAGACGTTGTTAGTCGACTCTCCGAGCGCCACTTTCCGGATAAAATTCCCCCCACACCAGCAGGCAAAAGACGCCAAAAAAGATGTAAGGTGTGTACCAAAGCAGGAGTCAGAAAAGACACATCTTATTATTGTGCACAATGTCCTTCCCAACCAGGCCTCTGTATAGGCGACTGTTTTCGGCGTTACCATACTTCAATAAATTTTTAGTAAAGTATGGTAAACATAATCCTCAGTTCCTGCCTTCATACACCTTCACACCCCTTATGCCACTGCCTGCTCTGTAACGGACCCTGGCTTGTTATTTGACCACTCTTATGCCTGCCGATTCTGTACATACCGCTGCCTGATCTGGAACTGACCCTGGACTGTTATTCGACCACGCTTCTGCCTAACGATTCTGTACATACCTCTGCCTCATCTGGAACTGACCCTGGACTGTTATTCGACCATGCTTCTGTCTAACGATTCTGTATATATCTCTGCCTGATCTGGAACTGACCTTGGACTGTTTGACCACGATATTTGCCTGCCTCTTGGACTGATCTTGTATTCTGCAACTGGACTAGTGGGATTCAACACGGGGTCTCACATATGTGAGGGGCTCCAGTATAGTTTTTCTGGAAGAAGAAAACAATTTTCTTTGTTTTCTTATTCCTAGATTAGGGTCTGGAGACTCGGAGGCTTCAAAGAGATTTGGGAGGGAGAAGCCTCTACCCCTATCCCCATTCTGTCCTGAACGAGGCTCTACTTTTGTCTGCTGCCTGTAGGACTTACTGCCATCATGCCGCACTGACCACACCACAAGGACCTGCCTACTACCAGGACCAATATTTTTGGCACTGCTGACATCTCTGCACTAACCCTGGACTGTAATATTGACAGTATCCCTGCCTGCTGCCTGAAAAACTGTGTTCGCTGTTGCTGACCAAGTCCCTGCCTGCTGCCTGGACCAGTGATATCCTCCTGTGGACAACTGCGCTTCTAAAACCACAGGTAATCTTTTCTTTACCCTTTGCTCAGCATAATGTATTTGGGGGTGTAATTCTTGGTATGTGCAGGCTATGTGTCCCTGGAACGCCGACGGTGTTTCTTGCATGTTGCGCCTCTGTATTTGGTCAGGCTGTGTAAAAGTCTCACACATGTGGTATCGTTATACTCAGGAGGAGTAGTAGAACGTATTTTGGGGTGTTATTTTTGCTATGTAAATGCTATGCGTTGGAAATATCTTATAAACGGACAACTTTGTGTAAAAAAAAATGCGTTTTCATTTTTTTCCACATTTTCCGAAAACTTCTGGAAAAAAATGAACCATTGAAAAGACTCATTATGCCTCATAGATTATACGTTGGGGTGTTAGCTTTCCAAAATGGGGTCATTTTCTGGACGTTTCCATTGCCCTGGTGTTCCAGGGCCTTCAAAACTGTAATAGGTGATTGAGAAATGAAATGTGTAATTTATGCTCTTAGAATGCCTGAAGGTGCTACTTCAAAATTAGGCCTCTGTATGTGGTCAGGCTGTGTAAAAGTCTCACACATTTGGTATCGTTATACTCAGGAGGAGTAGTAGAACGTATTTTGGGGTGTTATTTTTGCTATGTAAATGCTATGCGTTGGAAATATCTTATAAACGGACAACTTTGTGTAAAAAAAAATGCGTTTTCATTTTTTTCCACATTTTCCGAAAACTTCTGGAAAAAAATGAACCATTGAAAAGACTCATTATGCCTCATAGATTATACGTTGGGGTGTTAGCTTTCCAAAATGGGGTCATTTTCTGGACGTTTCCATTGCCCTGGTGTTCCAGGGCCTTCAAAACTGTAATAGGTGATTGAGAAATGAAATGTGTAATTTATGCTCTTAGAATGCCTGAAGGTGCTACTTCAAAATTAGGCCTCTGTATGTGGTCAGGCTGTGTAAAAGTCTCACACATTTGGTATCGTTATACTCAGGAGGAGTAGTAGAACGTATTTTGGGGTGTTATTTTTGCTATGTAAATGCTATGCGTTGGAAATATCTTATAAACGGACAACTTTGTGTAAAAAAAAATGCGTTTTCATTTTTTTCCACATTTTCCGAAAACTTCTGGAAAAAAATGAACCATTGAAAAGACTCATTATGCCTCATAGATTATACGTTGGGGTGTTAGCTTTCCAAAATGGGGTCATTTTCTGGACGTTTCCATTGCCCTGGTGTTCCAGGGCCTTCAAAACTGTAATAGGTGATTGAGAAATGAAATGTGTAATTTATGCTCTTAGAATGCCTGAAGGTGCTACTTCAAAATTAGGCCTCTGTATGTGGTCAGGCTGTGTAAAAGTCTCACACATTTGGTATCGTTATACTCAGGAGGAGTAGTAGAACGTATTTTGGGGTGTTATTTTTGCTATGTAAATGCTATGCGTTGGAAATATCTTATAAACGGACAACTTTGTGTAAAAAAAAAATGCGTTTTCATTTTTTTCCACATTTTCCGAAAACTTCTGGAAAAAAATGAACCATTGAAAAGACTCATTATGCCTCATAGATTATACGTTGGGGTGTTAGCTTTCCAAAATGGGGTCATTTTCTGGACGTTTCCATTGCCCTGGTGTTCCAGGGCCTTCAAAACTGTAATAGGTGGTTGAGAAATGAAATGTGTAATTTATGCTCCTAGAATGCCTGAAGGTGCTACTTCAAAATTAGGCCTCTGTATGTGGTCAGGCTGTGTAAAAGTCTCACACATGTGGTATCGTTATACTCAGGAGGAGTAGAAGAATGTATTTTGGGGTGTTATTTGTGGTATGCACATTCCGTGTGGGAGAAATAAGCTATTACAATGAAAATTTTGTGAAGAAAAAAAAAAAAAAATCGTCATTTTGCAAAGAATTATGGGAAAAAATGACAACTTAAAATAACTAACCATGCCTCTTACTAAATACATTGGAATGTCTACTTTCCAAAAAGGGGTCATTTGGGGGGCATTTGTACTTTCCTGGCTTGTTAGGGTCTCAAGAATGGAGATAGGCCTTAGTACATCAGATGTGATCTTTTTTTGCAAATCTTTATGATTTGCACCATAGCTTGTAGACTCTATAAATTTCACACAGATCATATAATATGCAAAAATTTGGGTTATTTTTACCAAAGATGTGTAGTAGTATAAATTGTGGCCAAAATTTATGAAGAAAAATTGCTAATTTGCTAAATTTTGTCACAGAAACGAAGAAAAATTCATTTTTTTTCAAAATTTTCGGTCTTTTTTCATTTATAGCGCAGAAAATAAAAAACCGAGAGGTGATCAAATACCACCAAAAGAAAGCTCTATTGGTATGAAGAAAAGGACAAAAAAATCATTTGGTTACAGTGTTGCATGACTGAGTAATTGTCATTCAAAATGTGAGAGCACTGAAAGCTGAAAATTGGTCTGGGACTGAGGGGGGTTTAAGTGCCCAGTAAGCAAGTGGTTAATGGGCACCACTGCCGAAGCGCATGCAATGCAAATTGGCAGCGGGGCTTCACGGGCGCATTTAACCTCTTCCTCGGCCGCTAGCTGGGTTTTATGTGCCCCACTAGCAACCAAATGGCACCGCTAAAATGATGGTAAAGAGCCGCTAAAACTTGCAGCCTTTTACCATCAACACCTGCCCGCTCCAGTGTGAAAGCGGCCTTCATAAGTTATACAGAAAATTTCTTACATTTAAACATTTATTAAACAAAACAAATCGCCAATCAGTTTACTTGTATGTATGATTTAGAAAAAACAAAAAAAACAAACTATATATTAAATAAAAACAGGTAGTCAAAACGTTTGGACGAAAAAAAAAAAATGGGCTAACTTTACTGTTTTTAATTTTTATTTTTTTTAAATAGTGTATTTTTTCCCCAAAAAAATGCATTTGAAAGACCTCTGTGCAAATGCCGTGTGACATAAAATATTGCAACAACCGCTGTTTTATTCCCTAGGATCTCTGCTAAAAAATATATATAATTTTTGGGGGGGTCTAAGTGATTTTCTGGCAGAAAATACAGGATTTTTACTTGTAAGCAACAAGTGTCAGAAAAGATTTAGTCTTTAACCACTTAACCACTTGCTTACTGGGCACTTAAACACCCTTCCTGACCAGACCAATTTTCAGCTTTTGGTGCTCTCACACTTTGAATGACAATTACTCAGTCATGCAACACTGTACCCAAATGAATTTTGTGTCCTTTTTTTCCCACAAATAGAGCTTTCTTTTGGTGGTATTTGATCACCTCTGGGGTTTTTATTTTTTGCGCTATAAATGAAAAAAGACCGAAAATTTTGAAAAAAAAAAACGCATATTTCTTTGTTTCTGTGATAAAATTTTGCAAATTATAATTTTTTTTCATAAATTTTGGCCACAATTTATACTGCTACATATCTTTGGTAAAAATAACCCAAATTAGTGGATATTATTTGGTCTTTGTGAAAGTTAGAGAGTCTACAAGCTGTGGTGCGAATCATAAAAAATTGATCACACCTGATGTACTGGTGGCCTATCTCATTTCTTGCGACCCGAACAAGTCAAGAAAGTACAAATACCCCCCAAATGACCCCTTTTTTGAAAGTAGACATTCCAAGGTATTTACTAAGATGCATGGTGAGGTTTTTGATGTTGTCATCTTTTTCCCACAATTCTTTGCAAAATGAAGATTTTTTTTATTTTTATTTTTCCTCACAAAATTTTCAATGTAATAGGTTATTTCTCTCACATGGCATGTGTATACCACAAATGACACCCCAAAATACGTTCTGCTACTCCTTCTGAGTATTACGATACCAAATGTGTGAAACTTTTACACAGCCTGGCCACATACAGAGGCCCAATATTGAAATAGCACCATCAGGCGTTCTAGGAGCATAAATTACACATTTAATTTCTCAACCACCTATTACATTTTTGAAGGCCCTGGAGCACCAGGACAATGGAAATGCCCACAAAGTGACCCCACGTGGCACTGACCCCACGTGGCAATGACCCCACGTGGCACTGGAGGCAGGTGGCACTGGAGGCAGATGGGGCTGGCAGATGGTGCTGGCTATTTGCTCTGGCTAATTGCTCTGGCAAATGGGGCTGGCAGATGGCACTGCCGCTGGCAGGTGGCACTGGCAGGTGGCACTGGGGCTGACGGATGGCACTGGCGCTGGCAGGTGGCACTGGCGGCACTGGGGCTGACGGCACTGGGGCTGACGGATGGCACTGGCGCTGGCAGGTGGCACTGGCACTGGCGACACTGGGGCTGACGGATGGCACTGGTGCTGGCAGATGGCACTGGTGGTGGCACTGGCGGCACTGGGGCTGACGGATGTCACTGGGGATTTAACCCCCTGATTGCCCCTAGAGTTAACCCTTTCACCCCCTTTTGCCAGTGTCACTAAGCGATCATTTTTCTGCAAATATAACTTTATTAAACTCCAAACAAGGGAAGACAGTCCCCAGGGTACGATACAAGCAAGTAGGTACAGAACATAAGACAGATACAAATCTTATTAAGAATATACAGAAAATACCAATCAGGCTTTCCACCTTTAAGAAATATCAAGAAAAGGAAAAAAAGAAGGACAAAGCCAAGATCCGGGGTCTCCCTAGTACCAAACCCCCCTAGCCCAGCCCCTCTCCGGGGGTGGAAGGGGAACCGTCTTTCCCATTTTCACTCTTTTCTACAGGGATAATAGTAAAATAATAAAAAAAAAAGAAAAGAATAAAAAATAAAAAAACCTATAAGTACAATAGGTCAAAACGTATACTAAACAAACAGGACAAAATAACTGCTTTTAATTGTATTCTTCCTGCCGCACCCTTAAGGTCCCAAGGGGCAGAGTGGAACTAGGCAGGGCCGAACAGGGCGCAATGGCAAGTCATAACACATAAACCTGGCCGGGGAAACTGCTAATCTTTAAGACACCTGTAGGCTACGTCCTTCCAGCGAGAGTAAAAAAACCTTCCAAGGATCCCATGTCTGTTTAAAAGTTTCCTGTTTATTCTGAGCCGTCAGAATCAGATCTTCCATTTTCTTTATGTCCTCTATTTTCCTGATCCAATGTGCAATGGAGGGAGGAGAGCTCTGTTTCCAGTAAAGGGGGATGCAGGATTTCGCCGCATTCAATAAATGTCGCAAAATAGATTTTTTATACTGTTTAATGGGAATCAGAGAATGGTGTCGAAGAAAAAAGCCAGCCTCTTCTGGAATGGGAAAATCTGTAAACATTTGTGTTATACGGCGGATTTCCTTCCAGAAATCCAACAATCTAGGGCATGACCAAAAAATGTGGAGTAACGTACCCTCATTTTCGCCACATCTTCAACACCTGTCTGAGGCAGATGGAAAACATTTACGCATTTTCGACGGGGTCAAATACCACCTAGTGAGGATTTTAAAGTTCATCTCTTGTATCCTAGTACACAACAAGGTTTTAAAGGTCAAAGTAATAATACGTTGTTTCTGTGTTGGGGAGAAAACACACCCAAGGTCTCTCTCCCATCTTACTAAACAAGGCAAGTGGAGGTCCTCTGGCTTGTTCAAGAGAACATAAATCTGAGAGAGACTATGAGCCAAGGGACCTTCACTCCTACATAATACCTCAAATCCTGTTAAAGGACTAGTGAAAGATAGGGGGTTAGGAATGGAGTGTAAGAAATGGTGTAGTTGCGCCGCCCTCCAAAATGTTAAGCGGTATAACCCCATCGGATCAATTAAAGAGGGCATAGATAGCCACCGCCCATTGATAACAAATTTCGATGCATGGTCTAGTGCTGAATCCCTGAGACCTTTGTACTCTTGGGGATAATTCCCCGGCTCAAAATGTGGATGTCCTAATATAGGGTACAGAGGGGATGTCAGGGATGTAAGCTTATTCTGGGAAGCAATTAAGTAACCAATTTTCAATGTCGCCCCGATAGTAGGATGTGATTTTATCCCTGCCGGTAGTGCTTGATAGCACCAAATGGCACTTCTCAAGGGAAACCCTGATTGGGATTGCTCTAGTTGAACCCAAAGCTTAGTGAGGTTGTTACGATTCCAGTCTAAAATGCGCTCCAAATGGGAAGCCAAATAGTAACGTCGTAAGTCAGGTAAGGCCAACACCCCCCTGCTGTTTGGATAGGGTTAATTGGGAGCGCTTAAGTCTGGGTTTTTTGTGTGCCCATATAAATTGAATGATCAAAGCTTGAATTTGTTTGAAGAATGGAACCGGGATCTGGATCGGAAGAGCTCGAAAAAGGTATATAAACTTAGGGAGTATACTCATTTTAATTAAGTTACATCTCCCGAACCAAGAATGAAGGCCCGAGTGCCACTTATGCAACAGGTTGCGAGTTTTAGCCATAAGAATGGGAAAGTTCAACTTAAACGTGTGCCCAATATCTGCCGGAATATAAGTACCTAAATATTTAAGGGCTGAGTCGGTCCACTTAAGGCGAAAACCCGATTGCAAGTCCTGTAGTACATTCGAAGAGATAGCTACCCCCATAGCCTCAGATTTTAGAAAGTTTATTTTCTTTTTTTAACCAAAGATTTTTATTAGGTTTTGCATTAAACAAGTATACAGCATTTGACAAAGATATGTGTAACGTTGTTATACATATTGAAAGCAGTGTTCCACATACTTACATGAAAAAAAAAAAAAAACATAAACAATAGTATCCTATTAGAGCTACAATAGATTGATAACCACAGATGGCCCACTAGTAGGCCTAGCCTGTCACCCCAAACGGGTACACATTGTGAGCAGGCTTAGGGCTGGAGTAGGATTACTTGAGTATTAGTATCCTTTGACCTTACCGAGGGTCAAGGGCGGTGATACATGTAAGTACTTAGTTCATTTGTGTGCACATAATGGACGGCAAAACTTGTCCATACAGCATAGGGAAAACGGTAACCAGGGAACTTCAACACAAACAAAGATACCTAGTCCTCCTTGGGCACTACTCCTGGGTTAACATGAATGCTATTACCTCTATTCATACTTCAATTGGATGTTACGCATTTCAGGTTCAGGCAACTTAAAGTCAAGATACAATTCAACATGAATATCCATGAATTAGATCACAAATGTGGAGAGACATGTTTGGAAGAGTCCCAAGCCTCCCAGTATTTATGGAAACTCAGGATTGCCCCTTCTTTATAAGCCAACATCTTTTCCATAAGGTATATGTTGTTTACTCTGGTAACAACCTCCTCTAGAGAGGGGGGTATGGGGGTCTTCCAATGTCTTGTCAGCGAAATTCTGGCAGCAAAGAGGATATTAATCACTATTTTCCGCATTACTGGAGGGAAGTGTTCTATCGAAAGGCTAAGAAGAGCCAAACCTGGCTCTATCGTACAGTTAGACTTTGTGATGTCTCTGATCAGGGATTCCACTTTTTTCCAATATGGGGCGATAATTTCACAACTCCATAAGATATGATAAAGATACCCCATGTGCTGGCAGTTTCTCCAGCACATAGGGCCTATATCTGTATGCATTTTGTGGAGGCGTAACGGGGTGAGGTACCATCGGTGTAATATCTTCTGGGCATTGTCCCAGTGATCTATACACGCTGAGGATTTCCCATTATATTTTAGCGCCATATGCCACTGCGAAAGTGAGTAGTCCTTCTTCAATTCTCTTTCCCAGTGTAACATACAGGGCAGTTTAGTGTTTAGATACAGAGGGTTTGCTAGTCTATAGAAAAGTGAGATCCCCTTTCTACCATTAGAGCTCTTGTTTAGGAGGAAATCCCATAGTGCTTGTGGGATTTCAATCGGATTAGGAGTGCTGGTCACATTGAGGTGCTGAATTTGGTGTAGCTTATACCGGTCAGCTAGGTCTATGTGTTCGCCGAGGGGCGCAGTGTAATGATTGCCTGTTTGCTTCCATTTCTGTGTGGAGAAGTCGGGTATTAGGTATTGGTAGGTTGCTAATGGGATTTGTAGTCTGCTTAGTGGTACGTCAGTGACTTTACTTTGAGTCAGGCCCGACCATGCCCTAATTGAGGCTTGTATAGTAGGGTACTCAGGGACAATTGGTTTGTGATGAATGCTAGCCGCCATAGCTAGAGCAGGGAGGTCATGCCCAGGGGTGACCGTACGTTCTATGTTTGACCACTTATTGTCGGATTGACAGGAGAACCAGTACTTCATTTGGTCCAATATGGCTGCGTGATAGTAATCCTGGGCGTTAGGGAGACCCATACCACCAAGGTATTTTGGCTTATAGAGTTTCGCTAAGGCTAGTCTAGGTTTTTTACCTGCCCATATGAATTTATTCAGATGTGTGGATAGGTGAGTAAAGAATTTGCACGGTATAGGGATTGGTAACGTCCTGAAGTGGTACAGTAGTTTAGGCAGTACTTGCATTTGATAAGCCGCTATTCTGCCTACCCAGGAGAGGTGTAGTTTAGCTATTTGATTCATTTCTTCAGTCAGTTTATCTAACAAGGGAGGATAGTTGTGCAAGTATATATCAGAGGCAGAGGGGGAAAGTTGTACTCCCAAGTATGTGATCGAGGGAGGATTCCAGTTACACTGGAAGACACTTTTTAGTTTGGTTAGTGTACTTGATGTCAAGTGCAACCCTAGGGCATAGCATTTATTAGTATTAACCTTATAATAGGATACCCTCCCGAAGTTGTTAATCAGCTCTTGAATTTTAGCAAGGGACGTGACAGGGTCAGTAACTGTGAGGATGACGTCATCAGCAAAAAGTCCTATTTTATGGGTTTCTGCACCTATCCGAATACCTTTCACTTCCGTCGCTTCCCTGATACTTTCTGCTAGCGGTTCTATGACAAGTGAGAAAATTATGGGAGACGGTGGGCACCCTTGTCTTGTACCATTAGTCAGATTAAAGGGGTCTGAGAGAAGGCCTGAAGTATAGACACTTGCTGATGGGTGAGAGTACAGGGACATGATAGCTGTATGAATTTGGCTCGACAATCCAAATTTTTGAAGGGTTTTAGATAGATATGGCCAGTGTACCCTATCAAAGGCCTTTTCTGCATCTAAGGCTAAAAATACACTAGGAATTTTATTAATTTCAGAATATCGCAGGAGATCGATCATGCGTCTTGTTCCGTCAGGTGCTTGCCTACCCTTAACAAAGCCTACTTGATCTAAACCTAGCAGGGTAGGGGTAACATTCATCAATCTATTTGCCAGTATCTTAGCATATATTTTTAAATCGGAGTTCAAGAGTGATATCGGCCTAAAGTTCTGGGGGAGAGAGTTGTCTTTTCCTGGTTTAGGGATCGTGACTATGATAGCTTGTAGCATTTCTTTGGGAAAGGAGCCTGCGGATATGGCAGAATTGAAAACTGTCTCAAGTTTAGGTGTCAGGATAGTCGAAAATGCTTTATAGTATTCAGCTGAGAAGCCATCCGCCCCTGGGGACTTATGCATGGGCAACGACTTAATCACTGCGGTCACTTCCTCACAAGTGATGGGGGAGTTTAAAGCATTCAATGTAGGGATATCTATTTTAGGTAGTTTCAAAGTGCCAAGGAAACAATCAATTTCCGTGTCAGAGGGTTGGTGAGTGTCCTGGTCCTGGTTAAGGTTATACAAGGAGTGGTAGTAGTCTTTAAAGGTATTCGCTATGTCTTTAGGATTACGGAAAGTCAAATGTGACTGATGGTGCTTGATGAAAGGTAGGTTAGCTTTAGTCTGTCGTTTTTTAAGTTGGGAGGCTAATAGTTTACCAGCCTTATTACTTTGAGAGTAGTATGACAATTGCAGTCTTTTGAAGTACAGGTCATGGTCAGTTTTGACCTCCTGCCGTAGGTCTTCCCGACATTGATTGAGCTGTTGGAGTATGGCGGGGGAAGTGAGGATCGGATTTTTATGCATTCCCTCTAATTCAATGATTTTATTTTGGAGCTGCGTTAAGCGGCGGGTTTTATTTTTGCGTTCCCTCGAGGCTATTTGTATGAGGACACCTCGGGTGAAGGCCTTGTGAGCGCACCATACCATTGCAGGAGAGGATTCTCCATTGTCATTTAAGTGGAAAAATTCTTTGACCTTCGCTGCCACTTCATCCCTAATAGCGGGGCGAGACAGTAGGAAGGTGTTGTTGTGCCAAAGTGGCCTACTATTAGTCTTGTTAAAGTCTACAATTTCCAGTGTTATAGGTGCGTGATCTGACCAAGTGATACTATGAACCTCTGATTTAATCACATTTTGCAGCAAATGCATATCCGTGAGGAAATAATCAATCCTCGAATAGCTGTTATGTATTGCAGAGAAATACGTATAGTCCCTCTCCGTAGCCCTGGTGCAGCGCCAAGGATCAAAAAGCCTTTCTTCATGACAGAAGCTACCTAGACAGGGGCGCTGCCTGAGGGCCACAGAGGAGGAATCAAGATCAGCATTCAATACTATATTAAAATCACCACACAAAATCAGATTACCCTTTTGCATAGATTTCGCTTTGCGTACAACTTTGCGGACAAATCGTGCAGGTCTAACATTTGGAGCATATAAATTCACTAACGTATATATAGAGTGATTAATTTCAGCAATCAGAATAATATACCGACCATGAGGGTCAATATAATCTTGCAACAAAGAAAAGGTGACAGTGTCTCTTACAGCTATTAAAACCCCATTTTTTTTCTTCAAGTCATTGGCAGTAAAAACATGGGGGAATTTCCCATGTGTGCATCTAGGTGGATTAGCACTGGGGAAGTGAGTTTCTTGTATGCACAGGATGTCACAGTGCATATCCATAGCAGACTTCCAAAGTGATCTACGTTTGTAGGGGCTGTTGAGGCCTCTCACATTGTGAGACATAACTTTAATGTTCATTCATAAACAGTACAGCCGTTAGTTGCCATCCAATTATAAGTTGAAGAAGTAGAGCCCAAGAAGCGAGCATAACTCTCAGGAGGGTGTTACATGTCAGTGACATCAATAGTTGTGGTTGGAAAACCAGAAACCGGGAATTGGGCCTCCAACGGCCAACAGTGAACTTGGGGAGAATAGACATAGGAAAATCCAATGAACAGTGTGCAGGGTTCATCCTGCAAAATTTCCTGGGGGAAAGAAACGTAGAACAGTGGCCGTTCAGCGGGTGCTTAGTTGAACCTAAGCCCGAGTAATTAACTGCTGCAAATAAGGCACTTGGGCGATGACCAAATTGAGGGGCAATAGAGTAGTGTAGCCCGGAGACACAATAAAAAGGCACATTGGTATCAGGCTGGCACTTATCTGTTTCTTCTGTTGAGTCGATGATAACTTCTTCTGTCAGGAAGAGGGTCCGAGTCCGCCGCTTCTCCATTGGTAGGGAGGAGGCGCCATTTTCTGAGGAGCTCCATACCTTTCTCTATGGAAGCAATCACATGTGTTTCATTATGCATTTCCAAAACCAGCTTAGCTGGAAATCCCCATTTGTACAGAACCTTATGATTACGTAAAATCTTGGTGATGGGGACTAGGTTGTGCCTAGCCGCGAGTGTAGCTTGTGACAGATCAGCATATAGAGCGATCCCTGTAAAGGGGTCCGGGAGAGACGGGTGCTGTCTAGCAAAACGCATTAACTGATCTTTTACATGGAAGAAATGGATACGTGCAATCACATCTCTGGGGACCTGCTCGGATAGAAAAGAAGGCTTGGGCAGTCTGTGCGCTCGATCAATAATAAGATCAGCCGGCGCTAAGTCTGGTAAAGCAGTAATCATAAGCTTTTGGAGATAGGCAGTAAGATCAGCGGGTTTCACAGTCTCAGGGACTCCTCTGAATTTCACGTTGTTTCTGCGTGCCCTGTCCTCAATGTCCGCCATTTTGAGACGCATAGTTTTAATTTCACTCTCAACATCAAAGTGAGCATCAACCAGCTCATTGTGAGCTAATGTGAATTCCTCCATTTTGTTTTCCACATAAGCTACTCTCTCTTTAACTGCTGACAGTTCTGTGTTAGTGGAGCGTACAAACGAAGCCATGTCCTGTTGTAAGGCCCCTCTCAGCATCTGCAACATCTCTTTCATAGTGGTGTCCAGGATGGGCTGCCCTGATGTGGGGAAGGCATCTAGCTGCTGTGTAGCCAGGGATGATTCATCCATCTCCTCCCCTTCAGCTTCAGTGTCCCCCTGGGTGTCCCCCTTCTCTCCTAGCTTCCTCTTCTGTTTAGCTGGGCTTGTGAATGGCGAGGAGGGCAGTGGAGATTGTGAGGGATGGGACTCACCCTGTTCCGTTCGATCAGCATGGGCAGCGCGTCCCGAGGAGGCCGCCGCATTGTGTGCTGCACGGGCGCCATCTTGGGCCTCTTTGTCCGCCGCCGGCGGAAAGAAATCGGTGAGCCGACGGGGCCCCTCTCTCTCCTTTCGTTTAGCCATGCTGTTCGGCGTGTGCCTGAGGTATTCCTCTACCGGAGGATACCGAATGTGGGCCGAAAAGGTCGCTGTGGGCCGCTTAAATCGATCCGCTGATACGGAGCTCTCTCCTCACACCACCATGCGCTCCGGCTGCCGGCTCCGCCCCCGAAAGTTTATTTTCAAGTGAGAGAGCTTCCCGTACAACTTAAATTCTCGAAATAAGTTTGGCAAGGAAACTCTGGGGTTTGTGAGTGAAAACATCATATCATCTGCAAAAGCCGATATTTTACATTCAGTGGTACCCATATGGAGACCCATAATGTCCGAATTCCGGCGAATAGAAGCTAATAAAGGCTCCAGGGACAATACAAATAAGAGAGGGGACAGCGGACAACCTTGTCTAGTCCCGTTCCTTATGTATATCGGAGATGTAAGCACCCCGTTCACCTTAGCTTGGGCTGAGGGTCGTGAGTATATCTTCCTGATCCATGTCAACATCCGGTCTCCCAGTCCTATATAATGAAGAACTGAAAACATAAAATTCCAATTAACCCTATCGAAGGCTTTCTCAGCATCCGTATTTACAAGGACACATGGAGTCTTTGTGGATTTTGCTTTGTGTACCAAATCAAGCACCTTAATAGTATTGTCCCTAGCTTCTCTGGTGGGGATAAACCCCACCTGATCAGCATGAATAAGGGATTGCATATGTTGGGCCATTCGGGTTGCCAGAATTTTAGAAAATAATTTCAGGTCTAAATTAAGTAGGGAGATAGGCCTATAGCTCCCACAGAGCCCTGGATCTTTTTCTTCCTTAGGGATCAACGAGATATGGGCTCTAAGAGTATCTAGTGGGAAATCCACGTTCAAGCTCAGGGCATTAAATAAGTTCACTAATTGCGGGCCAAGAATAGGGAGAAAGGTCTTATAGTATTGCGCCGTATATCCATCTGGGCCCGGAGCTTTACCCAACTTCAGTGAGCCCACTACGGTTTGGACTTCTTCTAGCGTAATCGGGTTTTCCAAGGATTCCTTTGACTCTGGTAAAAGGGTCGTTAAACCAGCACTAGCTACATAGCTATCTATATCGGTTTGCTTTACTTCTGAATCTGGTATATTGTAAAGATTAGTATAGAATTTCCCGAAGACTTCCGCTATTTGTGTCGGGGTCGAAACCCTTTGGCCCTTGTCAGTCGTCATCTGTGGTATAAAGGAAGCTAATTTCAGTTCCTTGACTGATTTTGCCAACAATTTCCCACACTTATCTCCTGACTCATAAGTCAGTTTGCGACAAAATTGGAGTGCTGCCTTTGCTTTGTAGTGAAGTAGGTCTGTAATCTGGGTACATAGTATCCCCAATTCAATCTCCAATCCCCGTGACGGGGCATGTTTGTTTCGCCTCCACGTGGGCCAGGTCTTGATAGAGTTTGGTCAGTTGTTCGTTACGTAATCTCTTGATGCGTGCCCCATGTTTAATAAGTATTCCCCGGAGCACCGATTTGTGGGCCTCCCAAATTATCCCTTGGTCGCAATCCTTTGTATCATTTTCTTGAAAGTAGAGGCCCAATTCTTTTGTTACATCCGCCAGAACTTCTGGCGTCTGTAGAAGGCTCTCATTTAGGCGCCAAAAAGTAGATCTGGGCGAGAACTGCCTAGAAAGCACGTATGTAATAATTACAGGGGCATGATCGGACCATGTAATGGCCAATGGAAGAGGCACTCACTAAATGCAGCTGATCATGTGGTATCAAGAAAAAAATCTATCCTTGAATATGATCCGTGAGGGGGGGGAATAAAAAGAGTAGTCCCGTTCCCCTGAATGCTGTAAGCGCCAAACGTCCATTAATTGATCGGCCAATAAACATTTAGATATCCGTTTTCTTGCCGCCACGGGGATTGAGGAGCACGAGGTGGAAGTATCAAGTGACGGAGAGAGGGGGACATTAAAGTCCCCTCCCAAAATCATCTGGCCTACACGGAAATCACGTAGTTTATGTAAAGTCGTACTGAGAAACACATCCTGACGTTCATTGGGGACATACACTGTAGCAAAAGTGAAGATAAGTTCTCCCATTTTACCTTTAATAAACAAGAAGCGCCCCTCAGGGTCATCCAGTAAGTCCTGCATGACCCAAGGGAGGCCACTAGAGATCATGATGGAGACCCCCTTTAGTTTTAGACGATAAATTGGTAGAGTGGTAAACATGGGTAAAAGCTCGCGAATGTAGTATCGGGAGGTTAGTAGTTTTGAAGTGGCTTTCTTGAAGGAATGCTACATCTATATGGGATGTCCTCAACTCCCGCTGGAGCACTCGCCTTTTTTCAGGGGAATTCAGTCCCTTGACATTCAAAGAGATAACTTTAAAAGAACCTGCCATCGCGTCCCCGGTAAAGACCAAGAGAGCAGCACAACAACAAAAAAAAAAAAAAAGAGAGAAAAAAACAAAAATAGAAAAAGTTATCCTGGATTTACTAATCCAGAAATATTATACTAAAATAGCACGATTATGCTAAAGCACTTACCAGCTTTATGCTGGATTTAAAGCGCCGTCCTAAATGGGTAAGTGAGTAAGCATTCCGGAGAGGGAGTCCCCGGATCTCAAGCCCCCCAAACTAGGCATAAAGAAAGAAAAATAGAATATATGCAGAATCAATATGTGTATGTAAATAACCGTTAGACACCATATTTGTACCACCAATCAGAAAACATAACACTATCCATCTCTTTACTTGGCAAAACCTAGAGGGGGTCCCCGGGCGTACCCAACAACCGGGAACGCACAGGGGAGCCCGACAGATCCACAGTGGTCATGACAAGGAAAAAAAAAAAAAGGGGGGGGATCCCCCCCACTCCCCTCCTCCTAATACCACATACATGCATATAACTTACATATAAATCTGGGGCAAAGCATCAGTCTCCTGGGATACTTATATATTCTCTACCCCGATTTTAACCACTAAGTCTTGTACTTGCTCCCAGAGATCAAAAACATTAAGCAATAACCAGAGAAGGAGAGCAGGAGGAGGGAGAGAAAGAAAAAGAAAAAAAGGAAAAAAAGGAAAAAAAAAAGGGGGAAAGGGTTTGGGCATGGGCGGGGGTAAAAGGGAGGGCGTAGGGCAGGGGAGAGAGGTCAAGGTAGGGACCATAAAAATAGCAAAAAAAACAGAAGTAAAATAAAAGGGGGGAAGGGGAGAAAAAATAAAATAAAAGGGGGAGAGCATATACATACCACATACCTAAAAATATCTCTACCTTCCCTCAACTCCCAGTCTCCTCTAATTACCACACCACCCCTACCCTTCAACCCTTCGGTCCAATACCCAAGCCCCTTCATCTATTAAAAAAAAAAAAAAAAAAGGAAAAACCCCCCCCCCGTCTATATCCTTATTACCAAGTCCCCTATCTCATACCCACAACACAGCATCACCATAAGTCCTCAGGAGCATTCACGGATCATTCAGGGATCAAAAAAAAACAAAAAAGAAAAAAAAAAAAGGATACATTTAAACTTATTGGAAATTAGGTTCCTCCATAGTGTACTGTAGAAGGTTTAATACATTCTTGGGTACGTCTTGTTCCTTCTCATGAACCCCCGTCCCAACGGGTAAAGTCATAGGATCAATAGGCCCCGAAGGGTAGCAGTATAAGTCTAAGCGGGGTAAGTGGGTGGGGCTAGGAACCAAGAAGGTAAGTCTCTCACAGTCTCTCACAGTCTCTCACATGACCTTTCCTATATATCTTACCCCTTAATCCCACCACCTCCCCCACCCCTCCCCCACACTCACCCCAAAATTATCTCCCCCAAAATGGTGAGGAATAACCATTACCCCAATAATAGGGTGCCTGTTTATCTTCCATCAGGAATAACTCTCTAGTGTCCCATACAAGTAGCCGTCATGGAGGCGTGGACCGTCGTGGGGGAGGGGACCACGTAGGGGACCTTCCACGACCTGCCCCTAGCTTATTCATGCGGTGGTGGTTCACCTGGTACAGAACGTCGTCGTCTTCCTGATTGCTGATGGCGACTAGGTGGTAACCTGTTGTGTAGGGGACCCCCCGGTCCACTTAAACTGCGAGGCATTAGCTGTAGCCAATCCGGTATCGGGATTGGATCCTCACCTAAGAAGCTAAACAGGGCTGGGAGGTCAGTTGGAGCCCGGAGTGTAAATGTAGACGACTCCTTCCTAAAAGTCACCGCCAGAGGGTATTCCCAGCGATAAGTATGACCACGCTGTTTAGCAAGATCTAATAAGGGACGTAGCAGGGCTCTGCGTTTCAACGTGGCCCTAGAGAGATCTGGCAACAAGATCACCTGGGCTCCTTCTAGGTCTACTGTTCCATGTTCCCATGCACGGCGTAGCACTAGCTCCTTCTGAGTATAGTTATGGAACCGACAGATCACATCCCTTGGTCTCAATGGGTCGGTTGAGGCAGATCCCGGGATTCTATGGACACGGTCTAGTTCAAAGGTCACGTTCAAGTCAGCGACCACTGTACGGCGCACCCCCAGTACCACCTCAGCCAAATCTCCCGTCCCTATGGATTCAGGAACGCCCCGGAGTCGCACATTAGAACGACGACTACGATCCTCAACCTCCTCCACTTGCAGCTGCATAGCAGCGGTCACCTCTCGTTGCTGGGTTCTCTCCTGCTCCAAGGCCAGCACCCAGTTTTCTAGTGAGGTAACCGCAGCTTCTCCTGTTGCCACCTGTTCCACTAGCTTACCAACCTCCCCCCCGTACCTCTAGTAAATCACGGCGGTGAGTCTCCTCGAGTCGTAGGATCAGAGCCTCGATATCCGCTCGTGTCGGTAGTGCCTGGAGGAGGGTCCAGATGTCCTGGTTCGTTGCTGCAGATTCGCCATGGTTTCCGGACGCCATCTCCTGTGAAGATGCACTGCTCTCCCCTCTATCCCCGCTGTTACCGCTGTTACTGGGCTGCGGAGTAAAGCCGTTGGGGTTGAGAGGGATAAGAGGGTTAAGAGGGGGATTGAGAGGGTCAGGAGGTCCAGGGGCAGAGGGAGAGGAGGAGGAGGAGGAGGAGGAGGAGCCCGCGGGATCCGTCAGGCAGAGCGGCTCCAACCTTTCACTACGTGACGCTGAAACTAGGGATCCTTCCGTGTTGGGTGGTACTTGTCTGAGGAAGCGTCGGATCTCAGCCGGGTTCTTGGGGATTACAGTCCCTCGGGCAGTGATACGAGTTCGATGCCTTTTAGGCAGCATACCGTAGGTAAGTAGAAAATGAAAGTGATAGCCGAGAGAGGGCTCGAGGCTGGGAGCTCATCAAGCCCGCTGCTTTACTCCGACATGCTTAAGCCACGCCCCCCGCGATCATTTTTCTGATCGCTGCATTAGTGTCGCTACTGTCGCTAGCTAGATAGTTATTTTTTTTAGGTTCACCGCCAGGTTTTTATATCGCTAGGTACCCCGATACACTACCCAATAATGGTTTTAACCCCCTGATTGCCCCTAGTTAACCCTTTCACCCCCTTTTGCCAGTGTCACTAAGCGATCATTTTTCTGATCGCTGCATTAGTGTCGCTACTGTCGCTAGGTAGCTAGTTATTTTTTTAGGTTCACCGCCAGGTTTTTATAGCGCTAGGTACCCCGATATACTACCCAATGATGGTTTTAACCCCCTGATTGCCCCTAGTTAACCCTTTCACCCCCTTTTGCCAGTGTCACTAAGCGATAATTTTTCTGATCGCTGCATTAGTATCGCTATTATAGCTAGTTATTTTTTTAGGTTCACCGCCAGGTTTTTATAGCGCTAGGTACCCCGATATACTACCCAATAATGGTTTTAACCCCCTGATTGCCCCTAGTTAACCCTTTCACCAGCGATCACAGTATAAGTGTCACTGGTGACGCTGGTTAGCCAGTTAGTTATTTAGGTTCCCCGTCAGGTTTTTATATAGCGCCAGGGACCCCCATATACTACCTAATAAAAATGTGAACCCCCTGATTGCCCCTAGTTAACCCTTTCACCACTGATCACCGTATAAGTGTTACGGGTGACTCTGGTTAGTTTGCTTTTTATAGCATCAGGGCACCCACCATTTATTACCCAATAAAGGTTTAACCCCCTGATCACCCGGCGGGTGATATCAATTAGGTTTTAGGGTGAGGGTCTGCGTCGCCCCAGGCAGCGCTAGGTTAGTGCCAGTACCGCTAACACCCACACGCAAAGCATAAACCTCCCGTAGTGGTATAGAATCTGAACAGATCAATATCTGATCTGATCAGATCTATACTAGCGTCCCCAGCAGTTTAGGGTTCCAAAAAAACGCATTGTTAGCGGGATCAGCCCAGATACCTGCTAGCACCTGCGTTTTGCCGCTCTGCCCAGCCCACCCAAGTGCAGTATCGATCGATCACTGTCACTTACAAAACACTAAACGCATAACTGCAGTGATCGCAGAGTCAGGCCGATCGCTAACAATTTTTTTGGTAGCATTTTATATTTAAATCCGGAAGGCAGTGCTTGGTTTTCGGGGTCCCGTACGTGGCGCTCCCAAAAAGTCCCCCACATGTGGTATCCCCGTACTCGGGAGAAGCAGCAGAATTTATTTTGGGGTGTAATTTGACTTATGCCCATAGCATGTGTGAGCAATATATCATTTAGTGACAACTTTGTGCAAAAAAAAAAAAAAGTTTGTAATATTCCCGCAATTTGTGGCAAAATATAAAATATTCCATGGACCCAACATTCCTCTCAGTAAATAGCTTGGTGTGTCTACTTTCCAAAATGGGGTCATTTTGGGGGGTTTTGTGCTATTTTGGCATTTTATGGCCTTCGAAACTGTGATGGGTAGTGAGGAGTGAAATCAAAAATTTGCACCCTTAGAAATCCTGAAGGTGGTGATTGGTTTTCGGGGTGCCGTGCGCGACTAGACTCCCAAAAAGTCCCACACATGTGGTATCCCCATACTCGGGAGAAGTAGCGGAATATATTTTGGGGTGCAATTCCACATATAACCATGGCATGTGTGAGCAATATATCATTTAGTGACAACTTTTTGTAAAAAAATTTTTTTTAATTTTAAAAATATTCAATGGTCTCAACATGGCCCTCAGCAAATAGCTTGGGGTGTCTACTTTCCAAAATGGGGTCATTTGGGGGGGGTTTGTACTGCCCTGCCATTTTAGCACCTCAAGAAATGAGATAGGCAGTCATAAATTAAAAGCTGTGTAAAATCCAGAAAATGTACTCTAGTTTGTAGACGCTATAACTTTTGCGCAAACCAAAAAATATATACGCTTATTATTATTTTTTTACTAAAGACATGTGGCTGAAGAAATTTTGCCCTAAATGTATGACTATAATTGAGTTTATTCGATTTTTCTTATAACAAAAAGAAGAAAATATCTTTTTTTTTCAAAATTTTCGCTCTTTTTCCATTTATATCGCAAAAAATAAAAATCGCAGAGGCAATCAAATACCATCAAAAGAAAGCTCTATTTGTGGGAAGAAAAGGACGCAAATTTCGTTTGGGTACAATATTGCATGACCGCGCAATTACCAGTTAAAGCAGCGCAGTGCGAAATTGGAAAAAGACCTCTGGTCCTTAAGGTGTTTATTGGTCCTGGGCTGAAGTGGTTAAATGGTTAACCTGAGAACTTCTACACACAGAGATGACTTCATTCATTCAAGTGTAAACATTGTATCATTTTGCTCTTTTCTTGGCAGACTGCCCAGAGAGGAGGAAAGTCGTTTCTATGACGACTCAGGCAACTTACACTGACTTCTATTACAGAAGTCATTTCCAAGTCCCGCTGTTCTAAATCGGCCTTTTTATCAGCACAATCGGCCGATGCCGATTAATTAAAAAACGGCAAATATCGGTCGACCTCTAACATTGTGGATGGTCTTCTCCTCAAGCTCACAGGTGACATTGGACATACAATTGTATTGGATTCTGTACCTTTTTTGATATATAGTACTCTGCTAGGATGTCCGATTTTAGTTTTTTAAAGGTTTAATTTAGCTAATAAAAGTCAAATCTGATTTATGACCTTATCTGAACTATGGGTGTTTCAAATAAAATTCTTGGCACAGCTGTTGCCAAATTTATGTCAGGACTCCCTCATTAGAGATGTGGTCATTGCCTGATGAGTCTTAAAGAAATGCAAAATACATGTGTTTTAGCCAGCATCCAGGATTAATTCTTTGTGTAGAGCTCAAAGATTTCAACATTATAAACAGCTTTCTCATTATATTCAGATCTGTAACTGTTGTTCCAATCTGGTAAACAACCTCTCATCAACATATTAGATAAACTTTGAAGTAACCCTTAGTGCCCGTTCACACTACCGCGACTTGTCAGGCGACTTAGCCGCCTGACAAGTCGCGCTCCGTTCTGTACTATGGAACCGTTCTAATAGGAGCGACTCAAGTCGCTCCGACTTAGAAAAAGGTTCCTGTACTATTTTCGGGGCGACTTCAGGCGACTTGCATTGACTTCTATACAGAAGTCATTTTGCAAGTCGCCGCTGAAGTCGTGTGCAGGTCGCGTCTGTGAGTCGCGCTGCAAGTCGCGTCGCCCCTGTGTGAACGGGCACTTAGGCTGCATGTATTAAAATACTCAATCTATGCTGGATCTCTGCTAGGAGCTGTCATAAAAAAAATAAAAGGCATAGAAAAATGCTAATTTTCATGTGTAATTATGCGCATTTATGCACACGTGCCAGTAAACTCCTCTTCGAACATAGGTTTGGGGCATTTTTATTTTTTTTGCTCCTGAACACTATTTTAAATTATGAATAGAAATGTCACCATGTGTATAGACACGTTTGCTGAAACAGAGCTGCGCTCAGTGGCATAAAAAAATTGCCAGTAAACGCAGTGTGTTTTTCTCCCCATGTGCATGAGGCCTTAGACTAGAGTTTTAAAATTGCATCTTTTTAGACCATAAACTTGATGTTTGAAATTCATAAGGAAAAGGCTGTTTGACATTATAGTTGTCTCATTTCACTAAAACTGGTGCACACAGAATGTGGTACAGCTGTGCATAGTAAACAACTGGGTAGATATAAATCATTATTATTTTTTTTTAACCGGTTCCCGACCAGCGCACGCCGATGTACGTCGGCAGAAGGCCACGGGCAAGCATATTGGTGTACAGGTACGTCCAATCTTCAATGCTGCCCTCCATCGCGAGCGCACCGCCAGCGGCACGCTCGCGTGCTGGTTGGGACCCCCCGTGAGTCCGGTCGCGGGTCCCATGGACTCGATCGTTGTAAACAGCATTTCTCCATTCTGCCTAGCAACTAGTGACCCTGATCTCTGCTCCATGTAATTGGAGCAGAGATCAGTGTTCACTAAATGAAAGCCCAACCCCCAACAGTTAGTAACACACCCCTAGGAACACTTAACCCCTACACTGCCACCCACTGGTTAACCCCTTCACTGCCAGTGTCATTTACACAGGAATCACTGCATTTATATAGCAGTGATTGCTGTATAACTGACAGTAGTCCCAAAAATGTGTCAAAAATGTCCGATGTGTCCGCCATAATGTCGCAGTCACAATAAAAATCTCTGATCGCCGCCATTACCAGTAAAAAAAAAAATAATAAAAAAATGAATAATAAAAATGCCATAAAACTATCCCTATTTTGTAAACGCTATAACTTTTGCGCAAACCAATCAATAATCGGTTATTGCGATTTTTTTTTTTTTTTTTTTTTTACCAAAAATATGTAGAAGAATATGTATCGGCCTAAACTGAGGGGACATTTTTTTTTTTTTATATATATTTTTGGGGGATATTTATTATAACAAAAAGTAAAAAATGTGTTTTTTTTCAAAATTGTCCCTCTATTTTGGTTTATAGCGCAAAAAATAAAAACCGCAGGGGTGATCAAATACCACCAAAAGAAAGCTTTATTTGTGGGAAAAAAAGGACGTAAATTTTGTTTGGAAGCCACTTCGCATGACCGCGCAATTGTCAGTTAAAGCGACACAGTGCCGAATCGCAAAAAGTGGTCTAGTCTTTGACCAGCAAAATGGTCCGGTCTGTAACTGGTTAAGGACCGAGCCTCTTTTTGACACTTGTTTACAAGTTAAAATAATATTTCTGTTCTATTCACCGACCGACACAGCTCCTCTCTGTAACTACATGGGTTGTATAGCCTGCCTTTAGGAGAAACTAGGCAACATTGTTACACAATACACAGAACTCTAATCCCGCCCGGGGGGCGCGCCCCATGCTATCAACCCTCCTCCTGCTGCTAGCGGCTTCAGTTTTTATTTTCCCTAGCAAGGAGAATGACCTAGGAAACCCTGCGGGCCTCTCGGTCCATATTTTTACTGCAGGTTTGCTGCTTTTTGCGCAAGATGAGAGATCCTGAGATCTTCTATCAACTGCTGGCTGGGTGACAGGCTGGTTAATGATATGCTTGTAGTCTCCCCAGTCCGGCCATCGAGCGTGAGCAGGCCGCAGATATGGCTCAACAGGCCATGACATACCTCATGCTCCAGAGGTGGACGGTGAGCTTCAATGCTTCGGGGTATATATATGACCGGGCTACTGATGTCTGGATCACAGTATACCGAGGCCAGCAGCCACCCTGTAACTGCGCAGGAGTGGGTCTGTGATGGAATGTCTCCCAGCTCTTCAGGACTGGCAAGTACGGCTCTCCCTGCCTCGGTGGGGTGAGCAGCTGGGCATTCCCTGGGGGTTCAATTCGGGGGCCACCTCACCTCCTTATCCTCTCTCCCAAGTCCCCATCACCCGTCCCTTCCCCCTCTGAGGGGGATGTCTGCATGCACTGCGGGCGGTGTATATGTATGTATGTGTGTGTGTGGGGTCGCTGTTTCTCACCTGTAGGGGCTCTGTGCGGTTGCTGGTCAGTCCTGGTCCAGGTCTGGGGGTCCCAAAAAGTGGAGGTTGTCTCTGTCAGCAGGCAGCTCGTTTTTATTTTTGCGCTCTCCACCGCATGGCGCCGTTCCGGTGGCCATCTTGGATTTGGGAAAGCTATAGATTCCCCTGGGGAGCTTCAGCAGCTATTTTCCTTAGGATTCCTATTGATTACATTGGCGGTCATTTTGCCAAATCCTGATTTCTTTCTTCACCGCTGGCCTCTTGTGACAGCATGACATGTGCTTTCTCTTGCTAATTCCTGTATCCACTGTGTGTGGGACACTGGATGGCTCTGTGCTGAATGCTGAAGCTGTTCTGCAGATCGTTGCACCGCTGTTAGAGCTTCTGCTGCCGACAGTTTTTTTTTTCTCCTCTCTGCATCTGGGAACCTCCTAGGGACTACAGGCATTATTGTTGGCATTCACAGAACACCCCAGGGAGGAGAGTCTAGCGCTAAGTAGTCCCCCACCCCCCCCCCCACGCGGCGGCAGCAGGAGGGTGGGACCTTGACTGTCCTAAGTCCCCTTGCAGGTGGCAGACAGGATAGGGTCAGCATGGCTTCAGAAACTGGTGTTTCTTCCCCCGAAATCCAGGTTATAGCAACCGGGTCAACTGCGGTTAGTGCGGTGCGCAAGGACACCCTGACGGTGTTCCTGGACTCCTATGTTGCTAAGATAGAGGGGGCACGTGGCATGAAAGGTGCACGTAAGAGGCCCCTGCCCCCCCCCATCCTCTGGGGAGAGCTCTGATGCAGACTCGGGCCCTGCTGCAGCTGGAGACCCCTGCTCTGACCTATCAGATGTGGCTGACCAGGACCGTTCGGACAGTGAGGATGATTCCTCATCCGGGCGCGACAAGGCACTTGTTGGAGCGCTTATCACAGCTGTGCGGGATACCCTGAAGATTCAAGAGCCAGTGGATTCCTCTGCTGAAGTACCGGTCCCCTTTGGGTCCCACAAGCCACCACGTTCACCTAAGGTGTTCCCGTATTTGACTTATTTTGACAAATTCATCTACAGGGAATGGGGTCGCCCGCAACGGACCTTTTCGGTCCCCAAAAACTTGGCGGTGCGTTACCCCTTTGAGGAAAGCCTTCTCAAAAAGTGGTCGGCTCCTCCGGTCGTGGACCCCTCAGTATCTAGGTTAAATAAAGTAACCACGATCCCAGTTGAGGGGACTCCTGCATTCAAGGATCCCACGGACAGGAAGGCCGAAGCAGTGGCTCGTTTCTTGTTTCCGGTTGTGGGGTCAGCCGTACGACCTGTACTGGCATCCGCACTGGTGTCGCAGACACTGAGTGGGCAAAACTTTTGCCCAGCGAATTGGGAGAGCAGCATGCCTCCCCTGTCTGTGTGGAGCTAGCAGACCAACTAGTGCATGGCCTAAAGTACGTTTGTGATGCGGCTCTGGATACTCTCCCTCTGCTATCCAGGGCCTCAGTGTCGGCCGTGGTGCTGAGGCGCCTTATTTGGCTGAAATGCTGGTCTGGTGACCAGGCATCCAAGAAAGCCCTGACGAATCTTCCTTTCCTTGGCGAACGGCTTTTTGGAGCCTCGTTGGATGACCTTATTAAACGCCACGGGTGTTAAGAGTACACTACTCCCACAGGCCAGGAAGGCTAAGGAGCAACGCCACAGGCAAGGGCCCTCCTTTTCCGCTCACAAGCGGCTTTTTCGTCCGCCCGGTGCTTCGGCAAAACGACCCCAGCCTGACAGAACGTCCACGGACGGTCAGAAGCGTCCCTGGAACCGCAAGCCTAACAAGCCTGCAAACAAAAGTGCTACCGCGTGAAGGTTTGCCCCCACCTGTGTCTCGGGTGGGGAGTCGTCTTCGGGAGTTTGCAGCCCGTTGGACCTCCCGGTTATCAGACCAATGGGTCTGTGATCTGATTTCCGCAGGTTACAAGATAGTTTCTCTCTTGGCCTCCAAACGGATTCTTCCCCTCTAGCATACCCACGTCCCCGGTTCGCCAGGAGGCCCTGCTAGGGACAGTAAGGGACTTGCTGAATCAGGGGGTGATTGTACCAGTTCCAGGCTCGGAACGCTTCCAAAGGTTCTACTCAAATTTGTATGTGGTTCCCAAGAAGGAAGGGGTACGTCCAATCTTGGACTTAAAAGCCCTCAATCACTTTATAAAAGTGCAGAGGTTTAGAATGGAATCAGTTCGCTTAGTAGTCGCTGCACTCCATCAAGGAGACTCCCTGGCGTCTTTGGACATCCAGGATGTGTACCTGCACATACACATATGCCTTCACCATCAGAAATTTCTGCGTTTGGCAGTCGGGGAAGCCCATTACCAGTTTGTGGCTCTTCCCTTTTGGCCTGGCATCAGCCCCATGAGTCTTTACCAAAGTACTGGCTCTAGTATTGGCGTTGCTGCGACAATGTGGGATCGCAGTCGTGGGTTACCTAGACAATCTCCTCCTGAGAGCTTCTTCCACCTCAGAATTAGAGGAGGATGTGGCGATCACCATGCAAACTCTGCAAGAATTTGGGTGGCTGTTGCACCTAAAGAAGTTGGTGGTTATGCCGACCCAGCGTCTGGAGTACCTGGGTTTACTATTGGATTCCAGGGAAGAGAGGGTTTTTCTGCCCTCAGACAAATTGCATCTCAGATCTGTGGTCAAACTACTGATGAACTGCAAGTGGTCATCACTCCTCTTTTGCATACGAGTGCTGGGTACCTTATGCCCAGTTCCACACCAGAGTCCTGCAGAAGGAGATCTTGACAAAATGGGACAAATCACCAATGTCCCTGGATCGGCAGATCCAGGTGAGCCAGCCAGTCAGGGACTCCCTGATCTGGTGGTTGAGGTCCCCGGTGATTCCGGACGGAAAATCATTGCTCCCTCTAAAATGGACGGTGGTCACTACGGATGCCAGTCTGGCCGGCTGGGGTGGAGTTAAGGGGATTCAGTTGGCTCAGGGCCTCTGGTCGATGGAAGAATCCAAGTTGCCCATCAATCTGCTCGAATTGAGAGCGATCAGGCTGTGCCTCCACACGTGGTCGACGTGTCTTCAAGGGCGTCCGACCAGGATACAGTCAGACAACACCACGGCTGTGGCATACATAAATCACCAAGGGGGAACAAGAAGTTCCGCCGCTGCTCGGGAGGTCGCTCACATACTTCGGTGGGCAGAGACACGTTCCGGCCCTGTCAGCCATTTACATCCTGGGGGTGGAAAATTGGCCGGCGGATGCTGGACCCAGGAGACTGGGCATTGCATCCGGAGATATTCAGGCTGCTGTGCCTGAAATGGGGCACACCAGATGTGGTGCCTCCCGGCTCAATCGGAAGGTCCCGAGATTCGTGTCCAGGACAAGAGATCCGTGGGAAGACGCGTCACACGCGCTGGCGGCTCCGTGGGATCAATACCAGCTGATCTACGCCTTTCCTCCGCTGAAACTTTTGCCACATCTGCTTCGCAGAGTGGAAGCCGAGGGGATTCCGGTAATCCTGATTGGCTCCCTGGTGGCTGCCGTTGCGAGAGGACTTTCCATCTTAAGGTCCAATCTTTCACCCTGCTTTACCATCGCTGGCTTTAATGGCCTGGCTGTTAAAAGCCAGGTATTGAGGAACCGGGCTTTGTCGGACTCGGGGATTCCGACTATGCTGAGAGCACGGAAATCTTCTTTCAGGAAGATGTACCATCGTACTTGGAAGGCCTATATCTCCATGTGTGAGGAGAAAGGGTGGCATCCGCGCTCCTTCTCTATTTCCAGGATCCTGCTGTTTCTTCGGCAAAGTGTAGACCAGAGGTTGGCGTTGAGCACCATCAAGGGGCAAATTTCAGCTTTGACTCTGGCGTCTCGCTCACTAGTGAGTACTTTTGTTCAGGGGGTGCGCCATGTAGTCCCTCCGGTGCGTCCTCTGTTGCCTCCATGGGATTTGAACCTGGTGTTGTCGGTGCTTCAGAAGCCGCCGTTTGAGAATATCAGGGAGATTCCTCTGACCCTTTCACAGAAGGTGGTCTTTCTAGTTGCCATTACATCAGCCAGGAGGGTTTCGGAACTGGCGGCATTGTCCTGCAAGTCGCCTTATCTGGTCATCCACAGGGATAAGATGGTGTTGCGTCCACAACCGTCCTTTCTACCGAAAGTGGTCTCGGCATTTCATATCAATGAGGACATTGTATTACCATCATTGTGTCCTAAGCCGAAGCGCCCCAAAGAGGTGGACCTTCACGCTCTCAATGTGGTTAGGGCTCTGAAGGTGTACTTGTCTGCCATGGCTTCCTTTTCGGAAGTCAGACTCACTGTTTGTTTCGGTGGCTGGTCCTAAGAAGGGTATGGCGGTCTCGTTGGCCACCATTTCCAGGTGGATCAGACAGATTGTAGTCGAAGCCTATGCCTTGAAGGGGCAAGTGCCTCCCTTTCCAGTCACAGCCCAGTTCTGTGTATTGTGTAACTATTTTGCCTAGTTTCTCCTAATGGCAGGCTATACAACCCATGTAGTTAGAGAGGAGCTGTGTTGGTTGGTGCATTACAGAGAAAAGGATTTTACGGTGAGTACAAAAATCTTATTTATTTTTTTATGCTAGAAAATTATTTGGAACCCCCTTTCAGACACGCTAGAGAATAAAATAGAGGTAGTTGCAATAGTTTGTCACACCATATTTGCACAGCAGTATTACAAGCACAATTTTTGGGGAATAAATACACTTTTTTGACTTAAAGCGGGAGTCCACCGGGACTCCGCGTTTTTTTTTTTTTTAAAAGCCAGCAGCTACAAATACTGCAGCTGCTGACTTTTAAAATAGTGACACTTACCTGTCCAGCGCGCCCGCGATGTCGGCACCCGAAGCCAATCTCTAGGTCGCCTGTCGGGTCCTGCCGCTGCCATCTTGGGTATGGGAATCAGGAAATGGAGCCTTTCGGCTTCATTTCCCGGTTCCCTACTGCGCATGCGTGAATCGCGCTGCTCAATAAGGACGCTCCCCCGCTGCCTCTGGGATCTGTGTGTTTCCCAGCAGGCAGCGGGGCACTTGCGGGAAGGGGCGCCCCTTTCCGCAGAGAGCTATCCCGGAAGTGGGTGCAGTTACCTGGATTATCCAGGTAACTGCACCCCCCCCCCCCCCTGAAAGGTGCCGATTGTGGCACCGGAGGGGGGGAGGGTTCCGATGAGCGGAAGGTCCACTTTAGGGTGGACCTCCGCTTTAATAAGACAACAGTAAAGTTTGCCCAACTTTTTTTATATTTTGAAAAATAAAGTTAAGCCAAGTAAATTGATACCCAACATGTCACACTTCAAATCTGCGCCCGCTCATGTAATAACGACAAACTTTGATCCTTTGCGACGCTTATAACATTTCTACAGGTTACATGTTTAGAGTTACAGAGGAGGTCCTAGAATTATTGCCCTCACTCTAATGATCGCAGCGATAGCTCACATGTGTAGTTTTAACACAGTTTGCATATGTGGGCATAACTTATGTATGCGTTCACTTCTGTGTGCAAACTCGGCGGGATGGGGTGCTTTAAATTTTTTATTTTTACACTGTCCTTTTTTAAGAAAAATAATTTGGGTTACTTTTATGTAAGCATCCCTTGTAATAGAAAAAAAGCATGACAGGACCTCTTAAATGTGACATCTGGGTTCAAAAAGACCTCTGCTCTAACATTTACACTAAAATGCAATAAAAAAAAAAGACCATTGTGCGGTAGTGACGTTTGAAGTCTCTTCCGCCATTCAATGGTATGGAGCTGAGCGGGGACTATCTTTTCCTCACACGGCTCCACGCCTTTCAGGGGGAAGGACGCGATCGTCTCCTCCGCTACCGACGGCTCCGGTAAGCAGCGGAGATGACCGGAATGCGGTGGAAGAGGGGGAATCCGCCACAGAGACCATTTTTATCTGAGAGCCAGCCATTTGCTGTTGAAAATACCAGGGGTTAGGGAAGCTATCTGCTGCCATAACAATGGTATTTAGCATCAAAGTACCAACGTACAATGATGCTGATTTGCGCCAAGTGGTTAAAATAAAAAAGTTTTTTTTTTTTTTTATTTCAATTTTTTTTTTTTATCAAATGTATTTGAATAACATGCTTTAGAATCAATATAAGTTAGTTTTCCATTTAACCACTTCAATACTGGGCACTTATACACCTTCCTGCCCAGACAAATTTTCAACTTTCATCGCTGTTGCACTTTGAATGACAATTGTGCGGTCATGCTACACTGTACCCAAACGAAATTTTTATAATTTTGTTCCCACAAATAGAGCTTTCTTTTGGTGCTATTTGATCATCTCTCAGATTTTTATTTGCTGTTAAACTAATCAAAAATAGACAGAAAATTGTGGGAAAAAAATGTTTGTTTCAGTTACAAAACTTTGTAAATTAAGTTTTCTCCTTTACTGATAGGGCTGCACTGACGGGCACTGATAAGGCGGCACTAATGGGCACCGATGAGGTGGCATTAATGGACACTGTTGATAGGTGGCACTGATGTACTGTAACATATGGTACTGATGGATGCCAATCAGTGCCAAACAATGCCTGCTAATCAGTGATGCCCATTGTGGGCACTGATTGGCATCCCTGGTGGTCCAGTTTGGCCATCCTCTTGGGGGGGCTGCGCTGATAATCGATCAGCACAGACCCCCCCCCGGTCAGAGATGCAGCCGATCGGCTCTCCTCTACTAGCGTCTTGACAGACGCGAGTGAGGAAAAGCCGATCACAGACTCTTCCTGTTTACATTGTGATCAGTCATGATTGGACACGGCTGTTCACGTGGTAAAGAGTTCCCATCAGAGACTCTTTACCTAGATGGGAGTTGCGGTGTGTCAGACTGACACACCGCAACAACGATTGCCGCGGCGCGCATCGGCTTAATATCCTGAAAGGCGTCATGACGTCTGGTCAGGATATTTAAACCACTTTGCCTTCATCATTTTGTTATATGGCAGGTGGCAAGTGGTTAAGATACATTAATATTTTGTTTATTCATCATGAAATGGAGCTTTGTTATGTAACATGAGGCTGTATATTCTGCAAAATTTACATTTTTGGTAAACTTTCAATGAATCCAAGCGCTGCAAACTGAGATAACATGCACTGCATTAATGCATTCACACAATTTCACAGTAACATGAGTTAAATTACAGTTCAGAAATATTCCTTTATCCCATTGTTTTGCAAATCTGTGTACACTTCAAACTGTGTGAATCGGTTCTGATATTGCTGTTTTACTAACCTGACAGCTTATTATTATGAATGGGAAACCTTAACCACATGCCGACCAGCCGCCGCTGTTGTATTGCGGCAGAATGGCACGTCTGGGCGAAACGTTATGTAACGTTGCTTCACCCTGTGACCACTAGGGGGTCCGCGCACGTCACCGGAGGCGCATGCACGCACTCCCTGCTCACCTCCCAAGCAGATGCGAGTGTCCGATGGTCTGAATCGCCTCCGGGCTTCCACGATTGCCGATGAGAAACGGAGAACCTGGAACTGTGTGTGTAAACGCAGTTTCCAGTTCTCTGAGGGGAGAAGTGACAGATCGTCTGTTCATACAGAGTATGAATAGCGATCTGTTATCTTCCCTGTACAGTCCCCATCCCCCTTCAGTTAGAACATGTACTAGGACACACCTAACTCTTTCACCGCCCCCTAGTGTTAACCCCTTCATTGCTATTGACATTTTTTACAATAATCAGTGCATTTTTAATCACACTGATCGCTGTATTAATGCCAATGGTCCCAAAAATGTGTCCAAATTGTCCGACATGTCTGCCATAATGTCGCAGTCATAATAAAAATTGCAGATCACCGCCATTACTAGTAAAAAATTAAAAATAAAAACGCTCTAAATCTATCCTCTATTTTGGTAGATACTATAACATTTGTGCAAACCAATCAATATGCGCTTATTGCGTTTTGTTTTTTAAAAATGTTTAACAAAAATATGTAGAAGAACATATATCTGCCTAAACTGAGGGAAAAAAAAAGCTTTTTTTATATATTTTTGGGGGATATTTATTATAACAAAAAGTAAAAGATAATGGGTTTTTTTTCCCCCCAAAATTTTCGCTCTTTTTTTGTTTATGCACAAAAAATAAAAACCACAGAGGTGCTCAAATGCCACCAAAAGAAAGCTCTATTTGCGGGGGGGAAAAAGGACGTCAATTTGTTTGGGTGCAACTTCGCACGACCACACAATTGTCAGTTAAAGTGACAGTGCCGAATCGCAAAAAGTGCTCTGGTTAGGAAGGGGGGTAGAATCTTCCGGGGCAGAAGTGGTTAAATTTGTTTGCAAATATTAAAGATTCTACCAGCAAGAATAAGTCCTTACTTTTAAAGAGCACCTGTCCATTTTGAATCCATCATGGCAGTGCCTGTTAGTGGGCATCCACTCAACTGCTGTCGCCACATTCCTCACCTTGTCACTGCCACATCACCAGCCGTTCCATTAAAGTGAATGGGACTGTTGGGGGGTCAACAGTGGGTCAGAGGAGGAGCTGCTGCGGGACAGATGACAGGTTACTCTTTTAAAAATTATTATTTAAATCAAGTTGTTCAAGATTCTGTGTATACCAGTTTCAATAAATCTTCCCTGTTAATCTTCCTCATATTATTGGGCTTCAAAACATTTTTTTCATAACTGCAAATATTTCATAGACATTAAAGGATAATTTAAATGTAATGTACTTTACATGTTCTCACGTCACGTGACTTCATCAAGGGGCCATGATGAAGTCACGTGACGTGACACAATGTGCGGGGGCTCCGTGACCAGACATGAGCTTATGATTGTTTTAAATGGGTTGTAAAGGTAAATGTTTTTTCACCTTAATGCATTCTATGCGTTAAGGTGAAAAAACATCTGACAGTGCCTGCGCCCCCAGCCCCCCCCCGTTTTACTTACCTCACCCCTCGAAATCCCGCGCTCGCCCCCGTCGTCCTTTCTACCGTTCAACCTGGCCGCTGATTGGCTGGAGTGGATGGATGGAAAGCAGCGCAGCCATTGGCTCGCGCTGCTGTCAATCACATCCACTGACGTGGAGCGCCGTGGGGGGGGGGGGGGTGTGATACAGCGAGCGGCTAAAGCTGCCGGCTGTATCATGGGAGCGCGCCCGCAGGTGCTTCTCACCATGCGAGGGAGCTCGCATGAACTTGAGAAGCCCCTGCGGGAGGAAGCCAAGACAGCCGCCGAGGGACCCCAGAAGAGCAGGTTCGGGGCCACTCTGTGCAAAACGAGCTGCACAGTGGAGGTAAGTATAACATGTTTGTTTAAAAAAAAATAATAATAATTCACCTTACATTCCCTTTAATGTAAGAGGCTTTCCTATTTTAATAAAGTGTTATATATACGGTTTTACACTATTTAAGGCGGCTTGTTATGCTTTATTCTAACATGTTGCTGAGCGGATGCAGCGGAGGTATTAAGGGACCAAAGGGGTTCTTAAAGGTACCTATTACCCTGGGTATCTTTATTTGGAAAGTGGAGCTTACTTGAGTACCTTTGAAACAGATTTGCCACTAAAGGCCTATATTTACCCTTTATGAGGTGAGAGTTCTGTGAGCAAGTTACTGTCGTACTGAGGTGGAAGTGCACTGTCAAGGTTATCGCTACACTCATTTTGATTTGTGAACTTAAGAAGGTGGCTGGTACTGTCGCGGAACCCCATCGCCCTCAGCTTGAGTGCTTCTGTTAATATACAGCCTCCTCAAGTCTGGATAATGGATATTGCAGCCAAACGCACAACACTAGCCAACACTAGCTTGTAGGAACGTGGAATGTTTGAATAAACTCACAGAAATATAT